>NC_089647.1:62998900-63672650 GCF_037042795.1 Molothrus aeneus
TAGTCTCTCTTATTTTTTTACCCTTAGGACCCAGTCATGTGAACTGATTCTGAAAAGTGAACAGCTCTTGTAGAGTAGTGACGCATTGGCTTGGACTTGGCAATGACTTTCATTTGCAAGTGCAAGTTGCATTTGCTTTTAAATGAATGTAAATCTGTCTGAAATAAATAGAATATAAAAAGCAAAATGAAATTTAAAGTTGTGCAACAAGAACTTTTATCTGGCTGTGGTTGTGTTAGAGTGGTAAAAGCTGTATCTTTTTCTTATGGAATATATATTAAAAAATTATTTATTTGTAATAATTTTTCCTGGACATCTGTGAGAATATAAAAAAGGCAAGAAAAAATACCTAAATTATAATTCATACGATGACAGAAATTTTAGGGCTGGAAGGAACCTCTGGAGATTTTCCAATCCAACACCCTACCAAGACAGGGTCACCTAGAGCAGGTGACACAGAAGCATGTCCAGATGGGTTTTGTATATCTCCAGGATGGAGACTCCACAACCTCCCTGGGCAGACTGTTCTAGTGCTATGCCACCCTCAATGTAGAGAAGTTCTTTCTCATGTGGAGATGGAACTTCCAGTGTTTCAATTTATGGTTCTGACTCTTGATCCTGTGGCTGGCATTACAGAAATGGGTCTGGCACTATTCTTTTGGCACTCATCTTTGTGACATTTATATTTATTAATGAGATTCCCCCTCAGTCTTCTCCAGACTAAACAGGCCCATCTCTTGCCATCTCTCCTCATAAGAGGTGCTCTTATTGTCTTTGTGGCCTCTGCTGGGCCCTCTCCTGTAGCTCTTTGTCTTCTTTGAACTGAGCAGCCCAGAACTGGACGCAGCCCTCCAGATGTGACCTCATCAGGGCTAAGCAGAGGGGCGCTATCACCTCCCTTGACCTGTTGGCCACTCTCTTCCTGATGCACTTCAGGATACCACAGGCCCTCCTGGCCACAGTGGCACTGCTGGCTCATGGTCAGCTTTTCATCCCCCAATGCTCCCAGGTCCTTCCCAGCAGAGCTGCTCTCCAGTAGGTCAGCCCCCAGCCTGTGCTGGTTATTCCTCCCCAGGTGCAGGACCCAACACTTGCCCCAGCTGAACCTCATTAGATTTCTCTCTGCCCAGCTCTCCAGCCTATCAAGGTCCTGCTGAACAGCATCACAGTCTTCAGGTGTGTCAGCCACGCCCCCCAGTTTCACATCATCAGCATTTATAATCATTTTAGCATATTTTGTAATCTGAAATTGAAAGTGCAATGCTTTCTTGGTATGTTTTGTTTCCCTTTTGTCCCTTAAAAATGTAAAATGTAAAAAAAAAGAGAGCCTTTTTTCATTGCTGCTTTGCACAATTAATTTGTATTTTATCCAAGCAGAAATTACCCTTGTTTCAAAAGGCAATTTACGCATTTTCTTTTTTCTATTGTTATTTTCTTCAAAAACTTATTTCTTCCTTTATTCTAAGTAAGTATACAGGTTCATGTGCATAAATATCTATTGAATAGTCAGACAGTCATTAAAGTAATATAATTATTAATTTATCTACTGTGATGAATAAAATATTAAAAGAATATATAGGCCATATACACCAAAGTCTACATAACCTGTATGTACACAAAGAGGTAAATATTTTTAGAGGTTTAGCATTCTGCTTTGGACCTACTTGTTTTTCTTCTTAGAATTAGATTCAGACAGAGAAGCACATGTATGTCTTTATTAGTTTTTCTGCTCTGCCTCATGGATGCTTTTCTTTAATATTTACTGCTTTGCACTATGGTATACCTAACATTCAGCAGAGTACACCCCCTGTCTTACAGTTCTCCTTTTTAATTCAGCCAAAATATTGCATTACACCAAAAGTTAAATTAAAACATGAAGGGTAGAGAGAAACAAGGAAGGAAAGTTATTGAAAGTTACCCACACTAGATAAGGAACCCAGAAAAATGTAACATCTACATGCATAACAGGATGAATGAATCATGTTAAAACTGTCTTTATGCCTCTTCATGAGGATATGTGAGGATATGTGGAATGATTGTAAAGGAAGAGAAACAAAAAGTGATTATTAATTTTTTGGTCAGAATGCAAAACTACAGAACATGCATGAAGACGAATTAGCTTCAGTAGCCTGAATGTAGTATATTCAAGAACTAAAAGTGAGAAAGCAATTTTGAAGTTTCATCACCTAGCATTGATTAAAACATGTTAGACAAGCTTTAATTTCAGAGGTAGGAATTTGTTATTGTGGAACTCTGATTTTAACCTAAAAGAAACAAATAGAATTTTTCATGTTATAAAAAACAAAGCAAGCAGATGGACAGCTATAACTACTAAAGATGGGTCAGCTAAATACTGCTCTTTTATGAAACCTGTCTATCTAAGCAGATCTAAGAGTTTCTCATTTACTGTATTCTTGTACACAAGAACAAACAAGATGCATGTTTAGCATTTTTTTAATAATAACCACAAAAGCATTTTCAGAAAGAAAAGTCTGTATTTATTTGCACTCCTGTTCATAAGTTTCTTGGCTTGGCAGGAAGTCAGATTGCAGATGTTAAAGGCTTCATCTTGTGAAAACCAATTCTGAACAGAAAAGACAAGTGTACCTTTTCACCTCCCATGTTCTATATTCAGTGCAAGCTGTTGCCATTTATTCTGTAACATAACTGAAATATATCATTTTCTTTGTTCAATATTGTCTTTATTCTACCTCAACAGCACCAAACTTACAAATAGAACATTACCATAATTTCATCTTGCAAACATCTTACAGTCTCTGGAGTCAATACAGTCTTTAGGACAAATAAAAGCCAATTAGATAAAACTGGGTGCTGACATACAGGTCAGAGTGACATCTGAACTTGATGGTATGAAGGAAATGCAGACATGTAACACATTGATTTATAATGCTTAGAAAAGCTTAGAAAGCTTCGATATCACATTTAGTGATAAAATTGTTACCATGGTGAGTATATATGAGCAACAAAAATTATTCTTGAACAGATAAGATTTATAGAAGAATGAGGATAAAAGGAATTAAAATCAAACTTATATGTAGAAATTAGAAACAAAATAAAATTTTAAAGAAATAAGACAAATATCAGAAGGAGGATTTTTTTAAGAATTTGATAAAATTATTGAGAATTCTGTTACTTCAAACCCAAAAACCATGTTTCAAATAAGGTTTAGGTGAAAGAAAGCTTAGAAAAAATGGAAAGTCAAATTCAGATTTCTGTCACTGAGTGTGGAAAAAAAACCCTTTAAACTGGGTTCATCATATGCTGAAATATTTGACAGAATATTAATACCGAGATTACCCAAATACACAACAAATACTGTTAAAGAATAGGTAAAATAGAATGTTTATATGATAAGAAATTTTAAATGCTGCATAAAATTCAATTAGGAATATGAAGATAGAAGGTGATGTGAAAAAAGACTGCTGCAACAAGAGAGATTATTCTTGAGTAAACAATGTCTCAGGACATTTTTCCCTATTCCCATGACTCTTAAACAAAACCTGACTTATGGGAAAGGAAAGGTAACACCTCCAGCTCAAGGCATCTCAGAGGTGCCATGGACCTTGTTGTCATACTTTGCATCTGTCCTGTCTGCACCAAGTATTCTACATCACAGAATTCTTCTGTACATCAACAACAAGTCTGACACTTTGAATTTATTGTATGTGAACAGCTTGTCTAATCTATCTGGCTCCAAGTGACTACAAACTGGCAGTGATAGCTGGGCCCCATGCCTTCATGCTTTCAGATGCATCAGCTTTTTTTTAGGAAAGGATTAAAAAAAGTGGATTCTCTGTCTCAAATTTCAAAGCAGTTCTTATTACAGAGTAGCCAATAGGCCAGATAGAATAATAAAATCTAGGCTGACCAGAGAAGAAACTGAATGAGAAGTGCAAAACAAAACCTATGAGATTAACCTATGAGAGCCCAGAAAAGAGAACAACAATTCAACTTCCAGCTTAGAACTGGGGATGTATATGTTGCATTAATAATACAACCAGGTTTTTCCCCATTTAAAGAAAAAAAAAAGTAACAACCACTTATTTCAGAAATGTAATAAATATTTACATAATACATTTTTTTCTTCTTGTTCAAATTTCTCATTCAGTCTCACATCTGCTGTGCTACCAATATCAAATTGCACCAAATGTTCAAATTATATATACACCTGCACAGATGTTCTTTGTGTTTATAAGAGACAATCATCCCTGGTGAGCTTCCATTCTCCTGTGTTCTCACTGGTCTTAGCAGAAGGAACAATCACATGTTTTCCCTGAGAGAGAAAAAGTGAGGCTATTGAAAACCCTGCAAGATTTTCAGAAAAAAATAACTTTATTGCAGAAATTAATAAGCAATCAACTGTCTCTCCAATGTTGCATGACTAGCCTAAAACCAGATAGTTTCACCTGAGGAAAATTTCCCTTTACTTTGCTTTAATTACAATGTATAAAATTTTATTGGTTAAATATATTCATCCATATTTTGATTGGGATTTTCTCCTTTGTCAAGAAATTTCGTATGTATTAACATGATGTAAAAATTATCTCTTGGTGTCTTTGTGGAGACACCACTTAAAAAAAAGTTAAAAAAACCTTTTCACTATTAAGCTGCAGAAGCTTACTAAGTCACAAAACATTAAAAAGAATAATAGATATTGTTTGGAAACATTGTTACAGAACAACAGTAAGCTGGTTCAAATCATTCATTAGAGGCTGAAGTTAGATTACTTCTCCTTTTTGTGAGCTAAGAACATGTGCTTATAGAAATAACATGACAGAGTTAGCGCAGAAAATTGTTAAGATCCGTTAACTGGATGGAGAGGCCATTGCAGTAGTTACAATGATTGTACAAGAGGAATTTTTTTTTTTTTTTTGTCCAGTACTTAGGGCCTTTTAGAGTACAATTGTGTCATACAATGAAGAGCCCAAAGCCCTTTCAGGATTTACCTATTCTAGAAAACTTGGTTGCTTGAAAGCATGTGTATCTTCCCAACAGATGTTCAAATGTGCCACTTTTCTGAAGTTTCTAATTATACAGTGAGGAACCCAAAATAATGTATCATGGTTTTGCAGAAGTACAAATTGTGTCCTCTTGTACTACCACAGTCTGAGAGATTTTGTGTTTTGTAGTTATGTCCACAAGTAAAATAAGCATTACTATAAAATGTAAAACATGCAAATGCCCCAGAAATTCATATATACCTGTCTTGGCAAAAAAATGTTTTTCACACAATGCTTTTCTAAGTCAATTGATTTTTTTTTTAAAGAAAATTGAAATTCTTACAAACAGGCTGAAAATTATTATCTGAATAAATCCCTTTATTTCTTCTACCTTCATTTGAAACCATGAAATAAAGGGTAACACAGACACCTCCTTGGAAGAATTATAGAAGTTGGTTTAGTTACGCAATTTACATAATTTCCCATATATTAAAGGGAAGTTAACAAATAATTGTTCCCCAAATTGGTCAGAAAATTATCCTGGAAACTATTACTCTAATATTTCTGCTTTCTTTCTCACTCAGCAGAGAAACAAATTTTTAATTACACACAAAATTTGATCCACTGTTGTCTTTACTACATAATCAATCTGCAACATTTGTGACAAAGAGACATAGGTCATCATTTACAGTGTAAGTTCATTCTTGGTCCTAATGCTACCAATAACAAAATAGCTTTTATTTCTTTCTATTATTCAATATATTGTTGTTTCCATTCCTAGGAAACATAGGAAATTTTTCTTCTGAAATATTTTGGCTTGATTATGTCAGGTTCAAAATATTGTCAAGCTTTTCTGCTTTCACCTGAATTTCAGATTCTGCAGAACGATCCCTAATAGAACTATTAAAATAATTTCTTTTCTGTTACTGTTTTTTTTAAAAAATAGATTGTAGTTTTCTCTTTTTGACAACCAGAGCTTCATTTAGAGCTAATTTTCTTCAAAATCATGTGTATCCTTTCTTTAAAAAAAGCAAAACATTAAGAAATTCAGGTAAACACTTGCAAATACACCTTTATAAGAAATAATAAACAAGTACAACAAATCTGGTTTTTGATATAAATTTGCCAGTTTTTTCCAAGTCAAAATGGGGTGGATGCATGAGTATGGATGCATTTTTGCCATTGAAAAGATAGATATTTAGTAGAAATGTACAACTTTAATTTCACTAAATACAGCTGAAACAGCCTAAAAACTTGAATTCTGTAGACTACTAGCTCAACTTTCAGTGAGAAATAGTGGCAAAAAGCTATCTTTTGTTTGTCAGTAAAAACATCTTCACGGTTAGAGAAATATCTGTGTGCATCACAGGAGAGGAGAACTGAAGGTCAAGAGGTTAATTCTACTTACCACAACATATATTCTGCAACTGACTTGTCGCTCTGTGATCTGCAGAACTCTCACTTAATAGGGAAGGCTTAAAGTGGAAAAAAAAAGCAAGTTCCTTTTAATGGTAGTTCAAACCACTAGGGTTTACCAAAGGATGGGAAAGCTAATACTGGGGGAAGGGAGTGCTGTGTTTTCATTTTGCTCTTTGTTGTCTTTATGTTTAGAGAGAGAGAAGAATGTTTGAAAGGATTTTTTTTTCAGAGAACTCAAAGGAGAAATAATGATGGGGAGGATGAGCTTTTATCCTTTACAGAGAAGACCTACAAAAAGCTGCGACTCAAAATCATGAACATACAACAAGGTGAGAAGCAATACAATCCACTTATATATAAAGAAAACTGTGGAAATGACAACTCCCCAACTATAAGTGTCACTGAAAAAATAAAAAGGATGGGCATGGGCCATTAAATGTACTATAATCTATTCAGGGAGTTTAATGTAAGAGTCATTATGAATTTAGTGCTTTTTCAATGATTTATAATGCAATGGCATCTAGAAGTCACTCCTGGGGTAGATATACCAATATGCTATGTTGCTTCTGCATACTGATTAAGTAAAAAAGACTCAAAGCAGAGAAAAATTTGCTAACTAACCTAAAGAATCTAGAACCCTCTTATGATAATATTGCAAAAGATAGCTGTCAGACTGCACTTTTCCATTTCCAAATTAAGAGCATGTACAAAACCCCTCCAGATCCCTTTTATTCTTCATCATCTTTCCTATGACTTTGAAAATACCCAAGATAATAGTTAAATATTTCATAGAATGGGTTGAATGCAAGATTCACATCATATGTCTATTACTGCAGTATATGGAACATTACTTTTCTTATACTTTACACAGATTTAGATTAACAGAGCATAGCAGCATTTGCACATCATGCTGAGAAGACATTCAGAAGCTCCAGCAGGTTAATATATTTGTGCATATATGTGTTTCATACTATGCTTGACAGACACTTAAACAGAGAAGGCTTGGATAGACCTCCCACCACCAGAACTGATAGCCTAATTTCAATATAACAGGGACAACCAAATCCTTTTTTTCTTCTTCCTTGTCATTGACATGTGATGAGATTGCATTTTCTATTTTTTTTTTTTTTCAAATTGCCTGCTGTCTGTGATCCTTTGTCAGAAGTGGGTCTTTCAGGTCACTCATAGGATCACCAGCAAAAGTATCAGCAAAAGTTTAATACAAAAGTGAAAATAAAAAATTGTTGGCAAGTCTACTACTATTGTTCACTCTACTACTTCTTAAATTGTTACAGCACACAGAGAAAACTCAGATTAAAATCAACTCAAAATTATCTATGTGGAGGCTAGGGATGGAAAAGTGTAATGATGGGAAAGGGCAAGGATAAAAAGGAGTAAGGCAGACTCTTCTGTTGATTCACAAGGTTCAGAGTGGACCCCTTTCCAAATTTAGCCCTGGACTTGACCAGTGGTTTAGGTCAAAGGTTTTAAAAAGAATTTAAAGGTTCAAAAAATTTTAAAAGGATTTTAAAATAATTTAAATAGTTTAGTTCAAGTTTAATAAACTAATAGTTTATTTGGGCAATAGCCTTAAAAAAAGATTCTATAGAATTTACTATAGGCACAATTATGTAATGAGGTAACTCACTTTTAAACCTAATTTACTTACAAATCTAACATACTTTAAAAATTTAAGACAGCAACATTCATAATACATTTTCTATAGCATATTCACATGCACACACAGTGATCTAAAGATCCAAGGTGTATATATACCTGTGAAAAATTTGCTTGGCTTCTTTGCAATGGGTGAAGGATTGAGCCTCAAGGAGTGGAAATAGCCCAGGCTCCATCGCTGGCTTTTGGTGGTGGTCTTCAAGTATAGCAAACTTGAGATTTCACTGGCTCTGAGAGGTGCCCCAGTAAAAGAGACTTTTCTGATCACAGCCTGCTGCAGTCTGAGAGAGCTCAAAGAGTCTCATTAAGGACCACTGTTTATAAAGTCACAAGGAAATTGTTTCAGTGAGTAATAATTTTCCATCCTGGATGAAATTTGGGTCAATAACTTTCCTTTAAATTTCAATAACAAAAATGTTGTTCCACTTGGATTGTTATTCAGGTAAGAAAAACAAATTTCCACACCTGTATGTTAAAAAAAGGAGCTCATTGGACAGTGTAAGTTCTTGAAGAACAGACAGTGTTTCTGAAAAGTGCAAGAGGACCTTAGCCCAGGTGGTGTTTGTCAAGGCCAAGGCCTGATGAGCATTTCTAAGATCATAGTGCAGCCTGGAGGTGAAGTTAGAATGACAACTGCCCCCCCACATCCTATTGTGTCAAAGCTAGCTGTACTGTATTTTCAGGGAAGCCCTGACGAAGGCAGGAATGATGCATCTAATTCCATGTCCTCAGAAGGTTAATTTATTACTTTATTATACTATATTATATTAAAGAATACTACATTATACTATAGTAAAGAATACAGAAAAGATACTTTTTGAATGCTAAAAAGATAATAATGAATACTTGTGCCTCTTTCTAGAGTCTCAACACAGCTTGGCCTCAATTGGCCAATGAGTCAAAACAACTCACACCAGAATCCAATCAAGCAATCACCTTTGGGTAAACAATCTCCAAACACATTCCAAAGTTTTGCTCCACACATGAGCAAAACACAGGAGAAGCAAATGAGATACTGTTTTCTTTTTCTCTGAGGCCTCTCAGCTTCCCAGGAGAAAAATCCTGGGCAAAGGAATTTTTTCAGAGAATGTGAATGCCACATAGCAGGGGAGCAGCTAGTCCCATAATTCCTGAAGGATGTATGGTAGCTGTATGCCATAGTCATAAACAGAAAAAGTGAAACTGAGGCAAAAATGTATGTTCTACTGAGCATTGCCTTCTACTGCATAGTGTGGTAGACTTACACTTGTGCAGAAGCATCATGAAGAAAGGAGAACATCCTAGAGAAGAAAATATTTATATGGGACACCAGTGAATGACTGACTAGAAGGTGATGCTTCCCTGAGCCATGATGTTTGCTCTCTCATGAACACACAACATAATATGGAAAGTCAGTACCTCATACACTAACATTTGGAAAAAAACTCTGTTTTCTCTTAATATTTAAAACTTCTGTGATTTCCTTACTTTTCTCAATACACTTCATTATCTTCTGTGTGAAGGTCTGCCACTCATTAGTGTCTGCTGTCTGGCTCTGATCCTGTTGAACTTGGCAGACATGAGGACAGGAGATAGCTTACAGCACTTACCTTCAATAAAACAGACATGTTCTGCCTAGATTTATAATCTGGCTTTGGGGCTCTTGTTTTTTCCAGTTTCAGTTCTGACTTTGACAAGACAATGTGGGGCAAGGTGATCTGAAAATACTAACTGAAGAACAGAAAGGTCATCCATAGCTGTGAAAATGTCAATTGGATAGAGAGGACCTTTATTCCCGCTGTAGTATATGTCTCTATATACTGGTAATAGAACTCCTACAAAAACTTAGGTATGTCTAATCCCCTTTTTACTAAGTACTTGTGGAAGGAAGTGATTTCTTTGCACATTTCCATTCCAGTATACATTCTGATTTGAAACCTGCAAGATGGAGAACAGCCACCTCCAGAGCTATCAGGATGCTATACCTGGCCTTGTGAAGAAAAGTGGCTGGAATTTTTGTATGGTTTGTCTCAGAATGGTGCCAGACGACACCTATAAGTTCACTTCCATGGCTGTAAAACTATGCAAGCCCAGTAACTTCATGACTCTCAACATCACTGTTGTGAGGTTATCTGGAGTGCAGGCTGGCTGCAAATCCCATCTGTCTCCTTAATAACTGACACTGAACCTTTCAAAGGCTTTGTCTGCACAGCATGTGGCGTTGCTGAGGGTAGTGGTCAAAATAAGTCATCCTATGCCTAGTCTGTTTACTCTACAGAAAGATTTACACATAAACCCACAAGGAGATAGAGCACACCTCAGCTTTTCATCCTGAAAGCCTCAGACATTGCTTTATTGAGATAGGTAAACATCTCTCCCTCAGTGGTTTTTTTTTTTGTTTTAGTGAATTTTAGAAATTATATAGAATTTCTTTCTTGCTTTGTACGCATGCCACAAGAAAAAAAATAATTCTCTGATTGCCAAATGAAGATGTTTGTCTTTAAAACATTCAGGAGAGGTAAAAGTACAAAACTATACGGTCATGTATTTAGTTTTCTAAATCTTTAACAGGATAGAATGCAATATTTTGTCTCTTTCTAGCTCTTCTAACACATAGTGCCATACTAGCCCACATACCACTGACTTCTCTAATATAAAGGTCATTTGGAAGCTAAATTACAAAATGCATTCCACTCAGTATTTTGCTAATTAAGTGTTATGTGGCCATCATCATGATCTGTAATTTAAAAGACAATGGAGAACACTTTTTCTCTTTGCTCCTGAGAATATTCACTCAACCAAGTGATCATCAGATTTAATTGGAAGGATGGATGTGTCAGAAAATGTTGTCTAGAAAGAGTTAAAGGATTCTAGCAGGTCAGTGGAAATGTCATTGGCATTAATGACTGTGACAGATTAAAGGCCTTTGGGCGTGTGCTCATGTAAGATCAAACACCTTTTTTGTCCGACTGGTACTACATCAACAAAATATCTGCTGACTATGGGATCACAGAGGGGAATAATTTCTTTTTCTTTTCACTGTGTATTATTCAGTGCAATACAGCTTGAGCAATGGCAGTGACACTCCTTGTAATCATTTCTTTGTGCATTTATCCAGATGTCTGCTGAGAGGTGTATAGCAGCACCTATAGCTTATTGTTTAACTTTTATTTCATTGTGCCATGGAGAGATAACTGCATCCCCAGTTACAGCTCCAGATATTTTAATTGGTATAGACCTGGAAATACTTTTATTTATAAAAGAGAATGATCAGAAAAAAATATTGTTTAATGAGTGTAGTGACTTTTTCTCATGATTCACTACTCTAAAATGAGTGTTCCAGAAACATATAACAGGCTTTTGTTAATTAATTCCCTAGTACTTGAAGTAGCTGTATTCTGAGCTCATCAGTAAGGTTATCTTATCATTACTCAAGTGTCTCTCTGACCAGTTGTTGAAAATACAGCTATTTGTAACTTTACATCAGACAAGGAACATAGTGCAGAGATCATTTGTCTAACAACAACAACAAAACAAACAAACAAAAAAAACCCACCAAAAAAAAACCCACACCAACCTCCCCCCCCCAAAAAAACCCAAACAAGCTGACCTGACCATGTAGCTTTAAACACCATCATATGAACTTACCAATGACATGTCTACCATTTTCTTATGTTGTCACAACTTCAGGTAATGAGCTCTGACTTACAGGAATCTGTTTGATGAACATCATCTTATAACAATGCTGGTTTTTTACTGATTCCTGAAGCTTCCATGGTTCTATATTCTTTTAGAGTTTTAATATTTCCTAATTATTCTAGTTTAAAAGCTTTCAGTGGTTTACCTTGAAATGGACAATGTGAAGCCTATTCTGCATCCTTTTGAAAATCTTCTAGTTCTTTTTAACTTCTGATATTTAGACCTCCTCCTGCTTTCCCACATCTTGTCAGTCTACTGATCTACCCAGACCCCACTGCTTTACACAGCATAACCCACCACAGGTGTGTACTGCTCCAAGGATTAACCAATCAATACAAATGGTTTAGTCATCAATCCACAGGGGAAATAACTTGTATATTATTTTATTCATTGCAGTGACAAGTGATATCACAGTGAAAGAAGCTTGCAGAGCAAAGTAGTAGAATAAGAGACTCACCAGTGGAATGTGTCCAATGGGTAGAGAACTGTATTTAATGTGACATATGTTTGCAGACAGGAAAGTAGGAGGGAATACAGAACTCTGTTCTCCTAAGTAGGTAGACTGACCATCGTGTTAGTATTTCTTTGCTCCATATTTATTTCTGAGGAAAAAGGAAGGCAATTTATGGGGCTAGGGGTAAAGAAATATTGAATAAAGTAAAATAATCAAAGTTCACAAACAATATATATCCCCAGAATCATAGAATGATCTAGATTGGAAGGGATCTATAACGACCATCTAATTCAAAGACCCTGCAATAAGCAGGAACATCTTCAGATAGATCAGATTGCTTCGAGTCCTGTCCATGTCTTTGAAATGTTTTCAGGGATGGGACATCTACCACCTCTCTGGAACAAAGAACTGTTCCAGTATTTCACTACCCTCACAGTCAAAAGTTTTGTCTTATATCTACTCTGAGACCAGATCTGCAGCTGCAGCTATATGGTCTATTTGGACAGCTTTTGACTCTTCAGTAATGTCAGGGTTTAAGCCCAACTGGTAGTAAACACCATACAGACACTCACTCAACACCCCCTATCCAACCTCTTCCCACAATGGAATGGGGGGGAAAATCAAAAATAAAACTTGTAGGTTGAAATAAAAGCAGTTTAATAATGGATAATAAACTAATATGTAATAATAGTAAATAATAAAAAGAACAATAGTAATAATAATAATGGTAATAAGAGGGAAAAGGAAAAAAAAAAAAAACAACAAGAGATGCATTGACCTGCTAACTAATGCCAGAGCACATTCCTAAACCTAGATTGGCCAGCCTTCTGGGCAACTCTCCCAGTTCATATACTGGGCATAACATACTATGGGGTAGAATATCCTTTTTGCCAATTCAGGTCACCCATCCCAGCAATGCTCTCTGCTGTTTTTCTTAGGTGTACCTGATCACTGGCAGAGCATGTGCACAGACAAAAAAAAAAAAAGCCTTAGACTTAGGATAAATACAACTTAACAGAAAACAAATCAACATTAATATTATTAACATTCTGAATCCAAAACACAACTGTACCAGCTCCTGAGAAGAAATTAACTCTATCCCAGATGAAATCAGGATGAGTAACAAAGCTTGAAGCCCTATTTCTGAAATAGCAATATATGGAGAGAGAGAGATAGAATGTAAGAAAAAAAAGATAGTGCAGAAGCTAATCTCACCTCTGATGAGTTGCAGCTGTACTAATTACCAAAGATTAGGAACAGCCCTGCTCTTAATAGGTCACAGCTGTGTCCAATGAGGATGAGTGCTATAAAAGATTGGGGTGTCTGGTTGAGAAAAGAGCTGGAGTTTGTTGGCTGTGCTGGGAAGGAGTTAGTGGTGTGAAGAGCTGCCCATGAGACATCACCAAGAAGGTATGAGAGCTTTGTAATAAGATGCCAACAGCAATAGGTTATGATACATTTAATGCATTTGTGTTCAAATGTTTGCTGGTTTAAACCTTGTGAGAAACAATCTTCTCTTGGATAACGTAAGTCTGTTTATTTAAGTCATAGTACTTGACCCAAATTCACCTATTTATTAAAGTTATTGTTGGAAGTTTTTCATTCATTGATTCTTGATATAGTTGAAATGAAGAAATTAGGTGCATCCATTCTAATGACTACAGAAGTTTGGTAATTTTTTTAAGGTCATCTTATTTATTCCTTTAAATTGTTTCTTTAATGCAAATGGATATAAAGTATTAAACTAGCAGCAGAAGGCTTCCTTTCTCACAAACATGAGGATAATTTTCTGTGTACAATATTATGTATAGTCTCTCACTCCTTTGTAGGATTTCCTTTCAGTTTTTTGGAGAGTCTGGCTATGGTAATTAGGAGTACTATCTGCACAAGCTCAGACTTTCAAAAATTCTCTTCCTTTCTTTCCTTCTATGATTTTCACAAAAAATAACTGAGTAAATCCTGCACATATTCTGATAAATGCTTGATTTCAGTGCTGGAACTCAGAATGCAACTTAGTAGGAAGGAAAAGACAATATATTTCCTGAAGCTATTATTTGTTAGCCCATTAACTGCAGTTAAGCTACAGGAAAAGTGTATCTATGCTCATGCTATTTAATATCCCTTTGCATTCCACTGCCTCCTACTTGTTTCTAGGGAAGCATGAAAATAGGGTATTCTGAAGGTGAATGAATAATTGGAAGTATAAGGAAAGTGACTCATGAGTAGTATGGCATCACAGCATGAAACCTATCCAAACAGACTGCTCATGTAAGTGAGACCTTCACCACATCTTCCTGGATGGAAACCAGAGCTATAAATGAACTTGGTTGTATAATTGTTTCCAAACTCACACTAATATCACTTATTTGGGGCAGAAAATCAGAACATGTTAGAAAATCCTTTAGTAATTGGTGAATGACCCAAGAGATAGATCCACTGCTGCATGCTAAGTAAGGCCTTCAAGGTTTAAGCTCTCTATTTGAGAAAACAATAAGTAATTAAACAATACCTACCTTCTCAGCTGAACATGCTTGTCAGATAGTATAAAAATCTGAGATGAGGAGGAACTGCTATATGCAGAAACTGGTATGCCGGTGAGGACAAGGACTCATCCACCAGATTACAGTGAGTGTCCTACTGGGCTGACTCAATAGTGCTGATTGGAATTGGACTGTAGGAACAGGGGTGATTTTGTAATGGAAAATAATTTATTTTCAATATTTTCTGAGAATGGAGTAAATATTCTTACTCTAGAGCCTACTTTTAGTTGAGATGTGTTTATTTCAGATATATTTTCATGAAGATATACCTGATTTTTTCATTCTAGATTTTAATAGGCTGAACAATTTTAATTTATGCAATTACTAGTGCATCAATATGTCTATTCTTGTTTCCTTACAATCTCACAAAGTCTGGAACATTTTAGGGGAAGAAACTTCACCTTTTCATTGCTATTCATAGAGAGCAAATTGACTCCCTATTTTCTCTACTTTTATTTACTGCTTTCCTTCTGAAATTTAGGGACAGGATTCTGGATGAGAAAAGCAATATAAACCTTGAACCCAAGGATTTGGAACTATTAAGTCATGAGAGGACTGTAATGGAATGAATGTGGAAGTGGTCAGCAAGATGAAGCATTCACATAGACCAAAATAAAATTAAAAGAGCAACAAAAAAGAAAAGAGGAACAGATTAATAGAATTCAAACCCAGTTGGAAGAGTTAGTGTTGTAAAAGTGAGCTCTGTTTCCAATATTTCTTTCTTTTGGAAGACTGATTAGAAACTCATAGATAAGGTAAAACCTGTCAGAACATGGTGGGTAGTGAATGGGGAGCGTTGTGTCTTCATATATGTGTGAATATTTAAATGTAAAAAGTGGCTTTCATTAAAGTAACAAGACAAAACTTCTATTTTCCTAGAAATATATAGAAATTTATTCCTTTAGCTATTTATAATCAAGAATCAGACCTTTCCTTTACACTTTATTACAAGGCTCACAAGTAAGGCTTGTCTTCATGTGAAGACTAAATGTTGTCCTTAAGCATGCAAGCCCTGGAAATGGAGTTCTCTATTGCCTTGGGAAATTTCCCTTGCACTAAATACAATCTGTATCTTTTTCATTAAAAAGGGAAGACATAAAAGTAAGCAACAATAATGGATCACTCCATAGCTTTTAAGGTTTGACAGCTAGCAATTATTAAATCTTTCTGTCAGTGCAAACATCTATCATCTTTAAATCTCCAAACAGTACAACAATATTTGTAGCTTATATGATGTGATTTGTATGTAACGCAGTGGAATTCCAGAAATTGTTTACATTAATATGCAGTGTTATATCTTCTGCTTGATAAATACTAAAATTCAGCTAGAATATGCAGATTGAGATGAGAAAAGGCGTAAGGATATATTTTGTGAGCTTTCCCTTTACAGGATAATGTTTTACACTGGGCCACTCTCTAGTGATATTTGAAATTACAGGATTTCACTTAGCTGTGAGTGCACTTAGGAACACTTTTGAACAGGAAACAAGGATTTGAAGCTTTTAATATTTAATAGTTAACTTAAAAATTTACTAAGAAAATATCCTCTTCAGTTTTGTGGATTAAAATAAGTTTTCATGATAAAGAAGACTATTTTTCTACAGCATTAGTCTTTCTTCCTGGAGATATAGTAGTTACAGGCATCATTTTCTGAGCTGTAGCATAGAGTGTTCCCATGTAAACTTAAATGTAATTATTTTCTCTTAATGTGACATACAGGTATTGCAACTTTAAGAATATAGGTAGAGCAATATCCTTTCCCTTTTTCAAGGAAACTATTGTGGCATCTCATTCTTTCTTCAGTCAAGAATTGATTATTACCATAAAGACAATAACTGAGCCTTCTCTGTGATGCTTTTTACACCATCACATCACTTGCTAGTCAGCATTCACCTGTTCTTTCATAGGCTTGTGGAAGTAGGATTATGAATGAAGAATTATTAGAAGATGATATGGTGCTTACACAGAAGAATTACATTCTGTATAAAGCTGCTGTATGTGTCCAGAAGACAACCAGTTATTAAGTATATGGAACTTTCTACTGTTAATATAGACTTCAACTCAACAGTATCTTATTACAAAAACATTAGACATCTGCCTAATTAATTTAACTGGAATTTGATAATATTCAAGCAGAGATTTGAATACTTTTTAAAATTAAAGCTTCAGAATTACATATTTAGAGACAGGGGAAACTGAATGCTTTCTTTTTTATTTGTATGCCTCATGCAATGAATCTTGCAGCAATCAATTAGGCAAACTGCACTCTACAATGATCTTAATCTTACATGTTGTCTTTTGACGTCTATCCTCAGGAGCATAATAATAAAGATATGTAGTACTGTGCATATACCAGCATCATTTGGAAAAATTAATTTAATTTTTAAAAAAATCTAAATGAGATACAGAAAATAATTTCTTTGCTTAAAATTGCATATTAAATTCTACTACAATGATGTTTAATTAATAAAATATAAGAAAGTAATGAAATTGCATTAAGCAACTTGCCACAAATATTAATAAAGTACATTTGTTAAGCTCATATAGCAGTAGTGTTCATAGGCTGAACACCACGCAATCTATTGGGTTGCAGTTTTTCTCATTTCAAGTAAATGACAAAACTGATTGATTTTTATCACAGCGGAGAAAGCCTTTTCATTGTACTTGTTTTTTAACCCTCACCTGAGGGTTTAAATAAAAAAATACCTGTTCTTATGATCATTTATTGACCCTGAGATTAGCTCACTTTGTTAGAGCATGGTGTTAATAACATCAAGGTTGTGGCCTTGATCCTTCTATGGGCCATTCACTTAAGAGCTGGTCTCATTGGTTCTTCTGGGTGTCTTCCAACTCATAATATTCTGTGATCTGCTGTGATTTATTTTGCAGAGCACAGAAACAACAAAAGATTGTCTAAACTTCACATTTACTGACATTGTCTAGTAATTCCATTTCTAGTCTATTGTTTTATTTTTGTTTTCTCTTCAGCAAGCTTACACTCTCCTTCTTCTGCCATGCTAAAGCCTGACTGCAAATATTGGTTTGATATTTAATATCATACTTCCCTGAGGCTTCTTAATTTCTACTTGGCTTAGTCCTCTGCTGTCAATCAGTGAGCTGTAGTGTTCAGGGAGTGTGAGCATAAGGAGGAGCAGAATATCATGACAGACAAAAGCAGCTCAATTCCCATCACCCGCTCCTGTCTGTGACTTAGCATTGAACAATTCTCTAATAATAGAAAAGTATGCATTGTCTAATAATAAAATACCGAGATTTGTATCACAGGAACAGATCAAAAAATATAAAACCACTAGGCCAGATTTGCTGGTGTATATAATTTTTTTTAATGTTTTACAGCAGCCAACTCGGCAAACATCATTTTCATAATCAAGGTGCTGTTCACATTTTATGCTTACCAAAGTTGTGGTTGCAGGATGAGAGGAAGGATTTGTGAAAGGCCAATACCTTTGCTACTTCGGAGGCACTGCAGGGAAGTATTCTGAATCCTGACAAGAACAAATTACTTTAGTACTTTTTTTACCCATCCTCATCTTTCTACTAGTGTTCATGATCCAAGAGACTTCTAGTAGAAATTGAACACTGTTCTTGGTTCAGTAGTCTTTACAGTTAGTAAGTCACAGTATTATTAATAAGTATGTATGCATATCTTTGAATATTTTGGGGGGATTTTGGAGGCTGAAGGAATGGTGGAAGACAATATACATGAGAAAAAAAATAGGCTTTTTTGTCATTTAACAGCTAGAGATGAAAATTAATTTTTCAAGGACAATTGAAGTCACTGGCAAAATTCACATCATTTGCCATGGTGCATAAGTATGACATGTAATAAATAAGGTTTGTTAGTTAATTGTGACCATTTTCTTTCCAGAAAGTTACAGATGAGAGAGAAAAATCATCGTATTCTTCTGTGGATTACAAGGATTAAGTTGTTATTAGTTCCATTATATTGATTTGACCTACCATACCTCAGTAACACTTTGCCTACTAGCTGTATTTGTGCTTTATTTTCCATAAATTAATTGTCATTGTCAAAGAAAAGTTGAGTATCTCCATAGGTAGAGTCTATAAGAATCAGAAATCCATCTAAAAATTATTTGTAATGAAAAAGAAAACACCTTCTCCCTTCTAACTTTCTCTTTCTATTTCTGTGGGGAAGCTGTCATGCAGTATTCAAATTTTAGCTGAGACCTAACCAAAATGAAGCAAACTGATAGGAAAATGCTAAAAATAGATTCACACAGAACCCAGAACTGGGGAAGAGTAAAATATTATGTTGAGCACTAGGCTGTTGTCAGTACTACTAACTAGCATGCTAACAGCTCACCATTGGAAGAAAAAATGAAAAAACTTTCCCCATTCATTTATTGCATGTTATTTATGATTTTTTAAGTTTTTTCTTATCAATTTCCAGCTGTTTGCTTTTCAGGCTGAATGGTACTAAATATTTTTTGGTTGTGTATTTGAGTACTTTCTCTTTTCCTACTGCTTGGAGAGAATATTGTTTGGGAGATCAGGAGAACAGAAGATATTCAAGACACTGGCATCTCATAGGTTTCTAATAGGGACAATTTTATAAGGATGTTATATTCTCCTGTATGGCATTCTTAAGAGTAAATTTGTTTTCTTTACCTCTACAGAGCATGGAAATGAAATTTTACCAAACTATTTAGTAAGGGCACAGCTAAAGCCTACCCTGAACTGAATAATTGCATCACTTCTATTTGACTTTTCTTCATTTTCAGGAGAGAGAATATGTATATGTACTAGAATAGAAGAGAAAAAAATTGTGCAAATACTGAAGCTAACTTTTGTAGTTACACCACTGATATATGGATATAAAATATATAAATATACTCCTGAATTCTTAAATTTATATGTGAAAACAAAGCGTCCTTTAACATATTAGTCAATATATAGCGCTTAGGAAAAAAAAAAGTATTATCTGAATCCTTATTGAAAATCCACCCTGGACTCAACATATTTTGAAATAATCATGGCAAACAGAACTAGAGAAGAAAGCTTATATGGGTGTTGAACTGCAGCTGAAAATTTCTGTAGATGTTTATACATATGAACTCAATACATTCTACAGAATGATTATAAGATGGTAAACAAATTTATTTTAAGTCTTTGCGAACAGAATAACCAATATCCTTTGGTTGCTTCATGTCAAGTAAACACAAATTTATTAAAGGAATGTTAAATGTTCATTCAACTCAAGTCTATGGATAATTTGTTTCTCCAGAGTGGCAACAAGACCCTAGAATTTATGGCTAAATTATTCACTGTTATTCAGCAGAGAATCGTTTCCTTCTTTACATACCTAAGCCATCCTAGTGATCGCCAAAGATGCAATTTTACTCATTAATATTTTACATAGTGTGTCCAGAAATCCTAGTGACAATATTAGTTTTCTAGCTCTATCCCCCAGTTGAGTCTACAGCAGTATTATAAATTCCAAAGGAGCAGTGACAGGGAGAGCAGCTTGGGATTTAAATATATGTTCATTCATTAATATATGGATATTATAAGGCGACTAGAAACCATTCAAATCCAACTAGTAAGTTTCTTCTGCATAATTAATAATTCTGTAAATAATTACTTTGACATAAGAGGTAACATGGAAAATTGAGTTTATGTGAAAAGAAAGCATGTGATAAAAATAGCCTGAAATCCATTACCCAGAGAGCCCTAGTTTTAGGTTTTCTTGTGATTCCAAGTATACATTAATAACAAAAATACTTATATTTTTAAATGGGTTTGGGGTGTTTTTTTGGTAGCGCACTATTTTAAATTCATTTATTCAGAACAAACAAAGAAATATGCATTTAAATTTGGTGTTGTAGTGTGAAATTCCCTGTAAAAAACAAGACACTTTGAATCCAAACCACAAAAAATTAATAGGGATATTCACGTCCCAAATAATGTTCTGAAGACTGACAAAGAAACTTTTTTTTCTAATTTAAAACAGATTTCTTCATATGAAAAAGCCTTAGCATCTTATGAAAAATATTACTGCACTTATGCCCTTTTTTATTTTGCGTTCTGCTTTTGTTATCTCTTTTGCTTAGTACATTTTGATATCAGAGAGGAATGAAATTTGCTTTGAGTGGATTGTCCCTACAAGTGTTTTAAAAGCTAAATATGCTTTCAACTTGCATTTCTGAACAAAATATTTTGGATTATACTCTTTTGTTTTCACAGGTATTTGTTCTATTTAATGTTTTTTAAAGAAAATTTTTCCAAGATCTCTGCATCTGTTTAATTTATTCAGACTCTGTCCTTTATAAGCTGTTTTTTCTCTCAAATATTTTTGCAAAAGTTAGCATGTCCATAACTAAGTTGCCAAATTTAATAATTCAGTAAACATTTAAACATTCAATGGTGTTCAATATACACTTGTGGTGGTTTGACAGGAAGTGTGTTTTTTGGGATGCTGTGTTTTGGGCCAATGGATATTCAGGCTTTAATATTGGCATTTAACCTGGCCATTGGGACATGGACACGCCTCTGAGAACACGGGGTTAAAAGCAGAGCTCTCCCCTGGGAAGGTTCTCTTGGGTTTCCGGCAGGAAAGAGTTCGGGTCTCTGCCCCGGCCCAGCTGCTGGCTGGGCAGGGGGAGGGGAAAGCCATGTGGCCAGGAGAGGTAGGCCTGAGCCCAGGGGTGGAAGGGTGGAAGAGAGAAAGAGAGAGACACCGGGAGCCATCGGGCAGCCCCCCCTGAGAGACACAGAGAGAGAGGGAGAGCCGCTGCCTGGGACTGTAACCTTGAGACTGGATAAACATGGGCCTGCGCCGGCAGCACGGCTGGGACGGAGAAGGGGGGGGGGGGGGTTCAGCCAGCCGCTTGTAGGAGCTTTTAACCCCTTTTCGGAGAATGAGAACTTTACAGATCATTGACCTCTCCTGGAAGATAGAGTGGAAGATGAGGAAGGAATGTGCAAGTGTGAGAGAGGTCTGGGCGAGTGAGAAATGGTGGAAGAATAGAGAAGAATCCTAGTGGGAAGAGATGATGGAGTGGCTTTTGCTGGACTCTTTTTGTATAGCGATGGACAGACCCATGTTCCTTGTGACACAGAGACTGCATTCTAGGGGAGGCAATGGCCTCAGAACCAAGAGGGTTCAGTGTTGGTGCCCCTCGGCCCCATGGGGTGAAAAAATATGGGGGGGACAGGTGTCCCAAAGGAGAGATTGTGGGGACAGGTGTCCCAAAGGAGAGACTGTGCCTTTTTGGATTGGGACAGAGCATCCTTAAAAAGACAACCCTAGAAGCAGCTCTGGTCCATGTTCAGTGGTGAGAGCACTGGACATGAAAGGAAGAAGTCACGACGGCAGATGTACTCCGGGTGGTGCCACGAGTGACACGGAAACACACGAGGCTTCAGCTGTGTTTCCAGGGGAAGCCCATGGCACAAGAAGGACTCCTCTCCTCTTGATGAACTGAGGATTGATTGTTTGAAGAGTGGTGATGGACTAAGAGTTGATGATTTGAAGAATCGATGTATTGTGTTGGAAATTTGGTGGGGGGGGAGGAGGGAAATGTATTTGTAAGGTTTTCATTTTCCCTGTGTGTGTGTTCCTTTTTGTTTGTAGTTGTAGTTAATAAAGTTTTGTTTTCTTTCTTCCCTAAGTAGGAGCCTGCTTTGCTTATTCCTGGTCACATCTCACAGCAGCTACCAGGGAGAGGGTATCTTCATGGGGGCACTGGCATCGTGCCAGTGTCAAACCATGACACACTTTAACAAAGTATCAAGTTTTAAATTATTTGTAATTACATTCGTGTATTATCAGATTTATTTTCTGTTATAAATGTATAACCATGATTCTCTAATTTGCTGTAAAGACTTGTTACTATAAAAAATAAAAATAATTTGAAATTATAGAGGTAAGCAGACAGAAGTTCTTAAAGGAATAACTTGTAAAGTACAGAACTCAGTTACAGTACAAGGCTAAAAAGTAGACAGTAATTATTCCTTTAAGTAATATTTGCAAAGATATAATTTGGCAATAATAAACTATCAATATGAAGACAATGCTAGTACAGTGGAAGAAAATGTTGTGAGTTTTTCTTGAGTGTTTTGACAAGAAAAGAAATGCTAACATAGAGATAACTTTCCCATATGTGACCTCGCTTATTTCACATACTTTTAGACATATTCAAAATATATTCTTTCCTTCCTCAGTAGTTCTTTCAAACTGTGAGGGCAAAGGGTGGGAAGTCAGAGTTCTCTTCTGCACCCCAGACTTGAAGCTATATAATAGATCATGTACTTTCCAGATAGGGCCATCTCAGAAGATATTTTGCTGAGTAGGTTTTCTGGTTATGCCTGAGTGGCTGTATTTTTAAATTCTTTCAGCTATCTTTGACAAAGAGGAGAAACAATGGATTTATAGTAACCTTATGTCCTCATGTAGAGTGAAGAATTTATGGTTTTTCCTACAATTGATAAAAGTTTACATAAATATATCAAATTTATTCACCTTCACTTTAGATTTTATCTTTTTTTATGGAAACAACTTCAGAGAAAGATATTGTTCTGTGTAGAAAGAGCAATATTTATTGTAGCTACCTAGCTGCACAAGAGAAAAGGCAGTCTTGTTGCACACCAGGTGATCAAAACACACAAACCTGCTTTGAAAAACTTAAAAATGTACTCTTTATTCACATGGTCCTTTTTGCACTGATGGGTGTTACACTGCTTATCAGTACTTGTTCCCTGTTGGATATATGTGCAAGTGAAAAGTACACATTCATCAGCATTCTGCCATATGTCCCATGGACAACTATCCAGGCATGAATTCTGCATATAAACTCCTTCAGTTTTCCCTAATTAGGAAGAATCATTCATGGCCATCTGTCAGCCTCTATACCCAAGTCCTAGGTACATCCAAGGACTCGGATGCCTATAAAGTCAAATTCAGTCAGCAATTACTCATTCTGCCATGCCAATAAAGCTAATAATGCTCAAGGTAAATTAACATGGTATGTTCTCTCTATTTCTGACTCATGGCTAAGAAGAAGCTTTAGACTCAGGGGATCTAACTCTTCTTCAGTGGCCTGTGAGGAGTGCTGAATTAAAAGTTTACTGTAGTTTTTTTTTTTTTGTTTAAAAATTTTATTCTGCGATAATAGATACAATAAAAGACTTCTGTCTGTTTCCCCTCCACAGAGGGAAAACATCATGCACTTTAATATACAAAAGTAAGTTTTCAGCTTTTATTTAGAGTTTTTGGTGCTGTTTTATCAGTTAGTTGAAATTATTCTAGTTTTTTGGTCTGAATTAGAGTGCATCTATTTAAATCTCTGTTCTCATATTTAAATGAGGTATTTTTATCTGAATTTTGTCACTTGAATCATTTTGAGAGGCAAATTGTCTGCTTATACTGATAAATAGTTAATTTAATTTAGTTGATGTGCTTATTTACCTTTGTATCAGGGTATTTTCCAATGCACTGACTGAAAATTTCTCCATTCCAAACTTAGGGGTTTTCTATATACATGTATAAAGCAATTGCAAGTTTTTGTTTTATCCTAAAGAAAAATTCACATCAGATTCCTTATAGAACAGCAGCAGAAGTGTAGCTCTTAGGAAGGAATACAAAAATAATTAGATGAGCAATGGGTATACCTTTGAACTCTTGTAACCCATTATTTGAGTTGCATGTTATAGGATTTGCTATAACAGGAAACACACAGTTTAGGGGAGGATGAGCCTCACAAGAAATGAGCTAGTGTACCACTGAAACATCATGACCTGGCTTTGGTGCACAGTAACTCTGTGCAACACCCTGTGTTTCCCATCCTGAGTAACTACCATAATGAATAGTACTAAAATCATGGACTAAAGGATCTAAATGAGTATTTTATAGACACTTTACAGGAATGGATCATAGAATAAGCAAATTATGTCAGTGTATGTATCAAAGGGTGGGAAGTAAAGAAATATCTAATGGGAGTGTATTGGACATTGCATATATTGTATGGACTGAGGAGTGTCTGGCTTTGGTTGGGGTGGTTTTGTTTTTTTTTTTGCATAGTAGCTCACATGGTGTTAGGTTTTTGATCTAAAACCAAAACAATGTTAACACACCACTGTTTTAGCTGCTGCTGAACAATGCTTACATGGTAGGAAGGAAGTTTTTTTGTTTTTCTCACTCCACCCCATAAGCAAGGAGTCTGGGGGTCCAGAAGAACATGCAGAAGAACAACAGGGACAGCTGCCGCACCTGACTGAAAGGCTGGTCCATACCCCACAGCATCAAGAGCAATTAAAGCTCAGGGAAATAACGAGAAGGAGGTGACATGCAGAGTTAAGGTATTTGTCTTCCCAAGTAACCACCACACATGATGGAGGCCTGTTTTCCTGGAAATTGCTAAGCATCTGCCTGCTGGTGTGAAGGAGTGAATTATTTCTTTTTTTTTTTAATTGCATGCACAATTTTTGATTTATCTATTAAGTTGTTTTTTATCTCAACCCACGAGTTTTCTCACTTTTACCCTCCCCATTTTCTTTTCCATCCCACTTGTGGGGGAATAAGTGTGAAGCTGTGTGGGGCTGAGCTACCTACAAGTGTTAAACCAGAAAAAAATTTATCAGCTATTTATGTGAAAATAATTTTTGAAACACTTACTAAATAGAAAGAACTGGAAATGAAATATTAGTCCCAGATGGGACAGCACCAAGTCCTGTTGCAAGTAGTTGACCTCACTGGTCAGTTTCTCAGGTTTTAAAGAATATTCACACATTTCACTTGCACAAAAGTTTCTAGCTTTCTGTGGTTTGGGGTTGTTTGCATTATGTCCTTTTAAGCTAATCATTATATTTAAAATACACCAATAGTCAAAATAGTAATAGGAAATGTAACAACCTCTGAAATCCGGAACTATTTCAAATTATGCATCACACAAGGAAAGCCACCTCCTTTTATACCTGTGAAACTGGTGCTTGATTAGATATAAGCTCAATACCTTTTTTTTCTCTCCAGTAAAATAGTCTACATATTATATGAGAGAATCAACAGCAGAGTTTGAATTAGGAGCCTGAAGAGAAAAATTTATAGTGAATTGGGGCAAATGGCACAGATGCTTACAGACAGTGCATATTGTTGACAGTGCTCATCTCAAACCAACATCCCACAATAACCAGAGGTTATCTTACAGTCAAAGCAGGAAATATAGGAGCTGGTAAGAATTATGACACAGAAGATTTCACTGCTCGGAGGCTGCAAGCTGAGAACTTCTCATGGTTAGAGACATTATAGACAATTTGACCTTGCCTCTAGGTCCCAAAATTCTCCTGTGTCACATATGCCATTCTTTGCTCTTAACATCGAGCCTCAGTAGTGCTCACTGTTCAGCTGCTGTGCCCATCATTTTGTATTATATTTTTCTTAAAATATGTGATTATACAGCACTTGCTGATTAACAAGCTGAGCTTTCTATTCACAGATTACTCTTTCTTACTGCTACAGTTTATCATTATCCTAAAGAGTTCACAGTTTTTAGTTTAGCTGCAAAATACTAAAGCAAAAAAAAAAATTTGCAAGACAATGTTTTAATTAATGGCTCTTTATACCAGGACAGCAGGTACTAATTAATATAATTTTTCACTGAAAAAAAAAATTACTTTTTTAGTAAAGGGAATGGATTTCTCAGTGATCCTGTGGACACTAGACATCTATGGGGAAAACAGAATAGCAGAATTTGGAGGTGGTCCAATCTGGGCACTAGAGTAATGCTTGGTCTGTCAAAACACTTTCTTACTATTCATTGCTGATTTTATGGAAATCTAAAAGTCTGAGTCCAGTTGTGGCATTTTCCTATTTCTGACTATGTGTTCAGTACTGTGCAGATAAATTAATAACCCTTTTGAAGTGAAGCATCATTTCTTTTTTTATAAACCTTGAAGGTAGTGTAATTACTTGCTGAAATTAAGGTTAAATCTGTGTACATCTAGTCCGCTGAATGAGGCCAAATTTCTGGGGGCATTTAGGCACCCAGATTCTGTGATAACTGTGGGCATTAGATGCCTAAGTTATAAATATAAGTCTTCTATAAAATTAAACTGAAGAATTAAGGACAAAACTTAAATGATATGAAAGACAGTTACTGGAACATCTGTTGGATCTCAAAGGTATAATTATGACACATGCCACATGTCACCTTCAGTGACTATGTCCCACCAGCATTGAAAATTAAGAGAACTGGAAGGTATCCATATGTCAGCCAGAAGACAACAGAGTCTTGGGCAATAATAAACTCATACTCTGATTTTATCCACTTAGAAGAACAGTTTTTACACTTTTCATATGAGATGATAAATTATGTTTCATGTTTTGTAATTTATTTTGTGTGTTAATGAGATATATGTTCTTGGAGGACTTGGTAATGAAATATTTGTGAAGACACAAAATAATAGTGCCTGAATTAGGATAATCTTAAAAAAAACCTTAAAGGAGAAAAAAAATAGGTTCATCAATATTTCACAACTTCTAGACTATTTTCAAAGAGTTTCTTAGTCAGTTGAAATTACTAAAGTAGCAGAGAGACCTGTGTTTTATATGCAAAATGACTCTGGGAGTATAATATGAGCAATTATGACAGATGCATGTAGAAAGTGGGTCAACAGAAGGACTAAATTCCACTAATTCCAAAGATAGGCAGGACATTGTAAAAACCTCTCTTCAGACACACAACCTAGATATCTTATCATGAAATTTAGAACTAAATATATGGAGAAAAACAAATTTGATTTACCTTAAGAAAGTAATAAAACCAACTTTTCTCCTACTTCCTTTGAATGAATGCATTCCAGCATTGTGCAAACATATCTCAAAGGTATTTAGAGATTTTTCAGCCTCTCAACACTGAATTTTGCACTGTTGTCAGGGGTCAGACCCTTTGTTATCAAATATTTTCTTTTTGAAAGCATATATGCTACAATCTTTTCTGAGATGGCCTTTAGACAGATGTAGCTGATTTTCATAAATCTCAATCATTCATTTTGTTTCCCAGCTCTGAACTATAGTGTTTCTGATACTCCAAGGACAACACTATTGGTTTTATTTTTTTTTCAAACTATTTGGTATTTAATTTATTTTCATAGTGGAATGGGTATTTCCACAATAAATTTTTGTATTCTACATAAAGAATTTATATTCTATTTATTCATAATCTGAAAAAAATACTATTAATATGGGCATTTTTCAGGGCTATTGTCTAAAGATAATCACCTAAAATCTACTCTACATCCCTAGTGTGAAAAACTGATCAAAACTTCATTGAAGTCAGTTCAAAAAATACAATCACATTCAGTGGGGTTTAGTTTGCTCCTTTTATACTTTGCTTCAAATCAATAAACTAGGAGAATTTAGTGTCTTTTAAAGACATACAGTTCTGGATCTGCCATGATTCAGCAGCAGTATATATAAATACACACATATGTAAGTATTTCAGAGATATTAAAGGTAAGAATGACCATCAATTGCACAAGATTATTGTAATTATCATTACCATGCATAATCAATTTAAACAAAGGTTCTGTAGGAAATGGAAAACATAATTACATGGCAAGCAATTTACCATTTTAATAGCCCCATGGCATCCTCATATATTATTTTAAAGAATCTGTATAATTTGTCTATTATATATATGGGATTAAAAAGAAAACCAAAAAAAAAGATACATAAATGACAAATTTTTCCTTAAAGAGAAGCGGACATTTGATATTTTCTTCTATCAATAATCACTCCTTTAAGAAATGTCTATTATTAATTACTTTTTCTTAATATTCCCATTAAGTACACTATGGGGTGATGTCTTTTTATTCATTTTTTTTTACAGTTCAATTTTGAAGTGAAGTGCAGGACCCTTTTGGTTCATTCAATCTGTGCAGTGATACTATTTTCAGGAACTTCAGGTATTCATTTATTCATGTTCCCCCTAGACATAGTAGTTAACAAATCCTGCTTATTTTGATGCAGCTAATAAGAATTGATTTGATGATAGCATACTTTATTGTGCTCCAAGTGAAACTAAGTCATTCGTTTGACAGTATGTGATGGGTAAAAACAACACCTCAACAATACCATCTGGATTCTCATAATTAAGTATAACCTTCAAACAATTTAATTTTTTTCAATATAAAATTGTACCACAATTCTTAAGTGGGTATCTTAACAATACTGAATTCCTAGTTCTATACTTTTGTACCTACATCTTAATATTATTAAAATTGTTGCATCTCAGTGTTCCCTGATTTTAACATTCGCATTGCAACTGTTTTTTGAGATTTCAGCCTAAACTTATCCACTTTCTTTTAAAAATTAAGTAAACCAAAAGCTTTCCAGGTGAGACTGTAGAGTAGAGGAAGAGAAAAAAAAAAAGTTATAAATATGACAACAAAAATAATAATAACATTGATAAAATTCTACCATACATTTTTATAATAATCTTAGAGCAGACAAATGGAGAAGACTGAAGATCCATGTTATTCATACCTGTCTCCAAAGACAGCTCACAAATTCCATTTTAAAATGTGAAGGACAGCTCTTCCTCAGACTACAGCAATTTACAGATCAGCAACCTCATGAGCCAGATAAGTTGTCTTTGGATTTTTCTTTTTCTACTCTGTCTGGTTCCTTTCTTAAGTCACTGTAAAATTTCACTGCACTCAATATTCTGCAACAAAGAACCATGTCATTTAAACATATCTTATGTTAAATACCCTTTTTTTGGTTGATTTTAAGTTTGTTTACTTAGTCATTTCCAGTATGGAAGAGGTTCAAGAACAGTGGTCATCTTTGCTGTCTTTTATAATTTTTTTTCCTGTTCTACTTCAGCCTTTTCAAGATATTGACCAGGACTGCATATAGTATTCAACATGAAAGCCAAAGAGGGACACGTGGAGAGACATGGCTTAGTGGTTTCTCTTTGTGTTCTTGGGCTTTGAAGGACAGGAATTGGGGCTGTCCTTTTTTGTTTTTGTTTGGTTTTGTACTGTTTTTGGGGGTTTTTTTTCCCAGATTTCTACTCACTTCAGATAAGCTATTTTCATGGATTATCTAAAATAGTGCCAGTACATCATACTTAGAATCATTCAGAATCTAAGACTATTAAATCTGAAATTAAGATTTTTTCCTGTATTCATGATTTTTGACTACAGGGATTCCATGGCTTTGTCACTCAGCCTTTTTCAGTTATACACGATCAACTCTCCTCTTTATTGCACTGATACATACAGGAACATCTGTGCATCTAGTGCAGATTCTTGAAGCACTCTAACAGTGTCAGAGTCTGAGAAAAAAATAAATAATTATTACTAGCCATGCCTTCCCTTTTTTTCTCTTCCTTTGCTTTCCTTTTCCTCCCTGTCACTTTTTTTTCCCATCCTCCTTCTCTTTTCCTTTTTCCATTCAAGAACCCATCTGTTCTTAAGATCTAAGATGTTGCTTAGCCTCTTCAAGGACTTTTGGAAAGGAATTTTGTTTAATCTCTGACTGGTATCCACCCAGATTGTCTTACCTCCGTGATTGTCTCAAAGAATTCCTAAACCATTGTAAAGCATAGTTTACAATGTAGAAAAATTGTGGATATTTTCCTCGATATATTGTTTTTATCCAGACATCAATTGATTTTATCCTTTATTATGTTTACTACTAATTCATTGTACAGCTCTACACTGTCCAGGTTTGTATTTTTCCAGATCTCTCTAGGAACAAATTTAGTAACAGTCACTGTATTATCTAACTTCCTGGTGTAGGAAAAAGTTGCCTTTAATCAAGAGGTTATAAGCTGCATGTAGTGGATGGGCTGTTTCATTCCTGAGCTCCTTTTCTTCCCCTTCTTGCAGAACATATCTGGAGGGCTAGAAGAGAATCTTCAGTCTCGAGGAAGTTCTGATTAATTCACTGCATCTATTTCTTCAATTTATAGTCTCCAAAGATGACTATCCCACTGCTGAGGTGATGAACACTTAGCAAGATGCAATGCAGAGTATGAATTTTGAATTGTTGGCGATTATGGACCATTCAAAACGTTAGACCATGAAAATGAAGTAGTCGAAGTATTCAGTTACCTGTATTCTGGATAACTACAGGGAAATAAAAGCAAATGAAAAGAAACAAAAGAAATTGACAGCCACAACATCTTTATTCTTTTTTATAATCCACTATCATCTTAAATCTGAAAAAAACCCCAGAAACTAAGGAAAATTGATATCTGAATGGCAACTTCTCTTCCTGACATAGAGCTGTAAATGTCTATGTCAGAAAAGTGAGCTAAATAGGTGGATTAGATTGTATTTTTCCAAATTTGCCTGTTTTGATTATGAAAATGGGAACTGTCTTTGCATTGGCAATATCAGTGGCTTCCTTCCCTCATTCTGAAACCTGCCATGTATAATATATGCATGAAGGAACAGTTTGGTATTTTTTAAGAAATAGGTTGTTGAGATTTACTTCAACATTTTGTGTTGTTAATGTGCCATGCAACAGTGAAATTTTTATACCTAGAAGAGTTATAAAGAACAAAAATATATTTTCAAATAACAAAGAGTAGTTTGCGCTGGATAAAAATGCACCAATGAATCAAAATATTTCCAAGTTGAAATTGCTGTTTCAAGGTGACTGCCCTTTGATACTATCTCTCACAGTATCCTTCTAGACAAAATGTCCAGCACACACCCAATAACCATGTCATGTGATGGGTGAGCAACTGGCTCACAGGTTGGGCACAGACTTATAGTGAATAGGGTGTCACTGTCACTGAAACTGCAGGAAAAGCAAAATCAACATTTTTAGTGTTAGAGAATTAAGACATTACAGGATGTTGTTCTAGCCAGGATGTGCAGCAGAAATCATTTCACATTGCCCAGATTTTCCAGAGGAAATCCCTCCATCACTCATGGCTTTTGCTAGATTTTTCACATATTTATACAGTCAAGACACAGAGAAATTAATTGATTCAATGTTCATTGGTTCCAAGTCACAGAGTTCTTCGTATTTGGTTTCCTATTTGTTATCAATCCTTTCACTTTCAACAGTAATTAGGTTCTCATTCTTCTGTTCTCTTAACTATCTTTTTCCAGACCAGGAGTCTCTGACCATGCCAGGTGTGATATTTGGAGTTGATTCTCATTAATGGTCATTATCTTTTGTCTATCTTCTGTCCTAGTCCCAGCTGAGATGTTAAGCTCAGCAGGCCTAGGGATGTAAAAAGAAGTTTCTTTTCAAAGAAACTTCAATTTCTTCCCCTTTGGGCATAGGTGAACTAAACTCCTGACTAAAGTTATACAAAAAAATTTAAATATAGTATCATTTCCAGCAACATCAGACTGGTGACCTTGTCAGTAGTGGGATTCCTCAGGGCTCCACCTCTAGGCCTGATTCTCTTCTGCTTGAGACTGAAATGGTTAATGGCTTAAACATTGCTAAAATAATTTGATTTTGCTCACTGTAGCAAACTGCAAAGAAATAGCTGTCCATGTGCAAGCACCAAAGGCCTTTCCTGCCCAGCAGGCCCACTAACTGGATTTTGGACTGTGAGATAAAGGAGATACTACTGTCCAACCATCCTAGGTCTGGGGCATCCACAACTGATAGTGGAAGAGTGACCAGAGTGTTAATGGCTCAAACAATCAGAGGCTGCAGATGAGTGTTGAACAAGATAGAGGCAAATCCTTCAAGGCAGGTATTGTCTCTTTGTCCTTACTCAAGTGAATTCAGCTGTGATAACTCCCATTGCAGGGGAGTGGAGGGCTGGAGGGAAATACCAGGACATTCACACAAAGCCTGAAGCCATCTCAGCTGCTGGGCCATGATGGGCCATAACTGACTGAACTGTGTTTATACAATAGGCAGCTGTATCATCTTAGAAGGTGTCAAAGACTCACTCAGTCTGCAACCATCACTTCTACAAGAGTGGACCAACAGATATCAGCCATCTAAATTGCAACAACCAAGTCTTGTAACAAGGCCTTCTTATCATGTCCTTCTTTCTTTCCCTTATACATTTTCTTAAGTTATATTTTATGTTTTCATATTTTCATATTACTAGACATAATAACAACTAAAATGTCTGCACACCTTTATAAATCTATATTACTGTAGATAATAACTATGAAAATGGCTACACACTTGTTCTCCTTTGCAGCCAAATTGTTCTAAAATAAACCCTGCATCTATATCTATAAATGTACAAACACAGATCACTCACTGTTGTTTCACTATAATCGATTCCAAGGGATCTACTAACAAGAATTTGGGTTACTGTCACCCCATAATGTTGGGTTGTAACATCTTCAGCATCTTTATTAAACACTTGAATGCAGAACTTGAAGTAAGAAGAAGGTAAGTTTGCTGATGACACTAAATTGGGATGAGCTGTTGACTCCCTCAATGGCAGGTATTCTGACCAAATTACAGTCACCTGTTCTATTTTGAAATCCTGTTTGACTAGAACAGTGAAATGTATGTTGAAAAACTATCCAGTCTACACAAAGTATATTGAATTAAATACAACCTCCGGAGTATGAAGAGAGATCACCTGTGCAATCTGCAGGTGAAGAGTATGATTTCAAAAGCCACAGATGTGGCATAGGTTTATTTATTTACTTTCAGTATTTTCCAGCTAGATTAATGCAGAGAAGCCTTTCAAATTCTTCCAGTTCCCCTACTGTGCATGTTTTTAGAACTTCCCATATGAACACTGTTTTGAAGTGTTAAGGACCTTAATGAAAATAAGTGAAACCTTCAAAAATGCAAATTAGAAGCTTTTCTAATCTTGCTTTGCCATCCATTAAGAGGAGGTAGGGAGGGGAAAAAATAGAAGAGCTTCTAGATGAACTTCACTGCTACTCCCCTTGAATAAAAGCCTTTACCATTTTTTGTAGGCACCACTTTGGGCTGATGAGAAATTGTTCTGTGCTGCTGTTCCATGGTGTGGTTTCTGCATCCCCTCTGTTAAACTGATCACAACAGACAATATTGGGATCTGCTCTTTCAAATAAGGGAACTACGTAAAGAAATGTTGGAAACAGAAGACATCCACGTGGGTGGTTGTAATGTGTAAAAATAGAACAAGATTGGGGTTCTCATTCAAGAAAGTGATATTATGCAAAAGTGTCAAAGAAGATAGCAAGTGTCCTTGCAAAAGAGTCTGGATCATGTAGCATCATAATGAAGATAAAATTACATAATTAAAATTGGGGTTTGAAAGGATGTACTTCTTTAGGAGGAGAACATAATACAAATTTATGTTACATTATCCTATTTTGCCATCTTTAACCTATTGCCTCTGCTTGTGTTGCCTCGAAACAGCAAGGTTTCATATTTATGGTCTCAGAAGTATTCCATGTACATGTCGAGAAACTTGTTTTGAAGCTATTGTGTTTATACACCTCTTTCCTATCTGTTGGAAATAGGCATGTGGGATCCAAATTCAGTCAATGCAGTGGTTCATGGGGCTCAAAGTCCATAATTTTCCAAACTCACAAGCCCAACAATAATAAATGAAGCAGAAGAAATGAATGTCTTCAGTGTTAATTAGCTCAGCCCTGACACACCAAGAAAGATTACATACATTTCATAATTTTGCCATTTGAAAAAGTAATACTACTCTCGCCTGAAAATGGAAGTTTGCCTTGGCCCTTGTCACTGCAAGAGATCTAGCAAAGAGCTTGCAGAGAGGGGAGCCATAAGGAAAAGATACAGAAGAGCAGCAATTCCCCTCTTCAATTCCTACACAGCCATAGGACCATCATTCCCCCTCCCCTAACTTGACAAGAGTCCTGCCCTCTCACTTATAGTCAAACACATGAAGACTATGAGATGTATTTAGCTAAGAAGAGAGAAAAGGAGGAGAGTAGGACACTTTGAACAATGCCTCATACTAGCAACTGATTGTTTTCTAAGACCCAGCTGATGTTTTCTTCTTGCTCACAATCTTGTCAAAGTGTCGCAGTCTGCTAAGTCTGAGGAGAAAAAAGCTCTACACATTTTCAGTAAATTCACAAGACCTGAGATATGGGGGCTTTTTTGTTTTGTTTTGTTGGGGGGGGGGGGGGGTTGGAGTTTTTTCTGGTTTGGTTTATTTTTATTTTTTTAATTTACATTCAGGGCCACAGGACAAAAATTATTCAGTGGGAAACAAAAGGTCCATCCCAGAAAGCTTGACACTGCATATGGGCTCCTGCTATACTGACATACTCAGTTTCTGATTTCTAGATGAAAAAAAGGCCTCAAGTTATTATGCAAAACATAACCCACATCTTTGTAATACAACAGGAATCTGCAGTGGCACTCTGTATTGCCAGGGGTTATTTGTGGTTTTATCCTAATTCAGTATTCAGCTAAAAGTATGATAAGAGACAAATTCTGTCTGTTTTTATCAAACTATAGCCTCTAATATATTATCTGAAAGTTTTTACCAGTCTTAGGATTATACATAATAGTAGAATTTATAGAAAGTCATTTTCAACAATGCTTTAAGTTTTTTATAAGGGACAGGTAATTTGCGCTTTAAATATTTATGTATGTCATGCACTACAAGGAGCTAAAAATCATTCTGCAATGTTTTTCTGTTATCCTGTAAAACGCATGGCTTAAATATGAAAGCAAGTTTCCTGAGTTAAAAGAAATTATTCTTAACCAGGATGAAAAAAATGTTTTGCCACCTTTTGTAGCAGGAAATATCAGGGAAAATATGTAGAAAAAATATAATATGATAATATTTTCAAAATTCAGGTGATCTTCAACTGAATGTAGTTTTTCACAGAAATAAATAATCTTCAGTCAATATATAAAGTTTATATGATCAGAGCTTAACTCTAAAGGCAACTTCCATTTATACACTATAACCCTTTTTTTTGTCAGTGAATTTTAATAAATAATCTAGAACATATCTTATTCTGTCATGTTTTAGGTCTAAGCAGAGATCTTTCCTAAATAAAGTATTCCACAGCATTCCTTTTGTTTTATGTATTTTCTCATAAAGAGAAAACACTTTGAAAGAAATAAAGGCAGTATCAGTTGGCAATTTCTGTTTTGCACTGAAATTACTGTACCTGTGTTCAGAATTTATTTGGCAACTGCAGAGTGCCACGGAAAACTGTTCCATGTGCATAGTGAGAAAATGGAATGAGAATGAACAGAACCTATAGGTAAAGAGTTTGATCTTGTATGAGTCCTTACTGCATATAATTTAATTACCCTTGTCTTCTAACAAGGGCATAGCCAAAAGATGGCTAATATTTGTTTATCTGGATGGCTAATAATAAAAAAAAAATCTCAAATCACATTTTTAATAGTTATATATAGTTATATCAATGCTTGTGTTCCTGACCATATATTTGAGATATATATGAAAGAATCCTGACCATTGTCCAACACAGAATAATTTACCTTGACCTAAACTCCTTCTTTTTTTTTTATTGTTTTTAATTTTAAAGACATTCTCATAATTCATCTTCAGTTTAACTCAATGAGATTAGCATAGAGATTTGTCTGCAAAAGACTTTTCTGTAGATAACACCAAGAGTAGGAGGGAAAGTGGAACAAAAATACCCAGCGCTTCATAAATTAAAATTGACAATTTTTTCCATCTTACTGATCCTTCTGGTTCCCCAATGATGCTTCAATTAATCCTCTTGAGATTTGTCAAGGGCTGTATGCTGCCAACAACTATTCTGAGTAGCGGTATCTGCAACCTCATTCCCTTTCTGCATAATAACCTGGAACAGCAACTTTGCCATGCCCACGTGGCACTAAGCTCTGCCCCCTCTCTGCAACCTGGACACAGTCATTCACATACCTGTGTGCAACATGAGTAAATCATTTGTGTTAACAGGAATGGAACGCATCTGCCCATGGTCCCTAGCCATAACTACCTACTGGGAAAATCAATTTAGCCTCAATATGTTTCTATGAAAATAGTCACATTCTTAAGGTATTCCAAGATCAGCTGTTACAAAAATATATTTATATCATTATTAGTGTGACTGCGGTCACAAGGGTTTTCAGGATGAAGAAGAGATGAGAATGTTGACTCCATGATCAGAAGGCTTGATTTATTATTTTATGATATATGTTACATTAGACTATACTAAAAAGCAATAGAAAGGAAAAGGTTTCTTCAGAAGCTAGCTAAGCTAAGAATAGACAAGAATGAATAACAAAGATCTGTGTCTCAGAGCAAGAGCCAGCTCTGCCATGAGTGGTCAAGAAATCCAAACACCCACAGGAGACCAATCATGGGTCTACCTGTTGCATTCCACAGCAGCAGATAACCATTGTTTACTTTGGTTGCTGAAACTGCAGCTTCTCACAAGGAAAAATCCTAAGAAAGGATTTTTCATGAAAGATGTCTGCGACAATTAGTATTTGAAAATTTTGAATTTTGATTTCAGGCTTCAAAGACTAATTGTTCCAACTTTTACATCCCTAAGATGGAAGCAAACTAGGAATTGTAATGATAAAATGACATCCTCACAAATGACCTGTTTCAGGAATTACCATCTGCAATCCCAAGTGATCCTGCCTTGCAGTTATGCCTCTCAGCTATTTGTACACAATATGCATCTGCCTGTCATCTGCCAATTGTGCCAGCTCAGACGACACTTTGAGCAGAGGTTTCATGTGTCATTCTTTGCAACATAAACTGCACTTTGTAGGGATCAGCAGCCTTCCACAAGATCTCCCGCTCTTTCCTCAGGCTCTGCTGTGCCAGTAACACTCTTTATAATATCCCATGGAAATAAACTGCCTGATGTTTCCTGCAGTATATGAGAAATGTGATACCTGAATCACTGAAAAAGCAAATTTAGCACCGACAATTCCATATGTAACACCAAATGGAATGAGCTCCAAAGTCACAATAAAATCTTAAAAAACATATGAACAGCAACAACGGAGCCTTCCTGAGATTAAAAAGTTATAATATTTTCTATATATATTTTACAGCAATGTCCCTTACACAGAAAAATTAGTTCATCTACTTTTTTTTCTGTTTTGTTCTCTGCTCCATAAAAATACCACCTGCCAAGTTGCTGAGTATTTACAGGTCTACAATAAATTCAGTATCTTCTTTAAATTTGCTAACAGATGTTGAATTATTCTGGAATTAACTGATTCTTTGTGGTTTCTTGTAGCAATTAAATGTGTAGCAGTTCTCTGAAGGGTGAAGGATCTAATTTTTCATTTGCATAATTGTTTGTTCTAGTTAGACAGTAGTTTAAAATCAAGTCTTACAAAAGCAGCGCAACAGAAAAACAGAAATGAAAGAGTAATAAATAAGTAAGCAGCTGTACAGCTGAAGAGATACTGGTTAAGCTGTTTATGTACCACCTAAGGAATGAAGATCACAGAGATTTCAGAAGATGAAGTTTTTGGGAGTTTCAATTAGACTTATCTCCAAGTTACACATGAAGTCTCTAATTGGAGAAACAAGGGCAAGGAAGTATAGAGATCTGCATGTCTGAATAAGAAAAATAGAAAACCAAGAGATTCTTGAGAAGATCTAAATATATCTCCTTATGCTTCTTTTTCAGTTTTCAATATCTACTTTATCCATTGGCTCCATTGGTCCATGAATTCCTACAGTATTCCCATTACCTAGAGAGACGATGGTTACTGTCTTTTCATAATGATATCTATTTCTTCTAAAAATGAAAAATCTTACTTTGAATGTTATAAAATTCCTTTTGCTACCTTCCAGACTTTAAGCTTTGTGGGAAAAGAAGGCTTCCTGAAAATTCAATAATTGAATTAATAAAAAATCAAAATGGGAATATAAAATCTCATACTTTCTATTTAGTTTTACCAGACACACTCTTACTTTTGATAAACTAAGTAAACAGGGCTTGTCCTGGGTTAGCAGAATATTCTACTGCTTTATACTCTTCCAAAATAGCAGTGAAACAGAGTTCAAGTGGATCTTTGCAGTTTGACATCAGGACAGAGGTAACCTTCCATAGCAAAGAGTCTTCATAACAGATGTATTAGGCAGAGAATTGAACTGCAGGAAAAAGCACACTGGCAGCTTATCCTTGTGCTGTGCTGATCCTCAGTTCTTTCACATGTTCAGAGTTTGTTGGCATATGAACTGAATAGATTTCTAATATGCAAAAGTTGACATAGGAGTCAAGATTAATGTATCATGTGGGTCACTTAGAGCTATTGTATTTATCTTTTTTTGTTTGTTTGTTTTTCTTATCTCTGATTAACAAAGTGAGTATTTCCTTGTGCACAAAGATTCCACTGCTTTACATTGTCAAAGAAATACCAGACAGGTAACATTTACTACTGGTATATATGCCAGTTTCAATGTCAAAGGAAGCACTAAAAGTATAGCTCTTTTGTCCATCTCCCTCTAATATTCTGTCTCTAGCAAACCGCTTAACATTTCATTGCAAAAAGTTTGGAATGTGCTAGAAAGTAGTTTTTTTATGGAGCATAAAAATAAAAAATCCAACTGACTCCAGATTTAATTGCATCTCTTTTATTGCAGGGAACTGTATTTCCTAAATTAGCCATGATCCTAATGCTATGCAGCTATGACAGTTAAAGCTATACTATGTCCTCTTCAGTAATTAGAATAATTTAATTGTTCTGATAAATTGTACATCTCAGTGGTGTCTTGTTCTAGCGTCCTCTTGTGCTCTTTATTTTGCATTTGCAATCTCTAGTTTAGGCAAATTATCTTAGCAGTTGGAAACCCTTTGACCAGGTAATATGATACCTACAACTACAATTGGTCTGGAAACTGAAAATTCACATAAACTTATTGAAATAGCTTCTATTTTCCTTTTTTTTTTTTTTTTTTACAAGCCCACCAGTTTTTATACCACAACAAAACCACAAAAATCGTTACTTGTTACTCACTGTAGCATATCTAATTTTAGATTGCAAACTGCTTGGGGCAGGTGTCATGTCTCTTACGTGTCGCGAAAACTGGATAGTGAACATCATATAACCTAAACAACACAACAACATGGGGCTGGATCATACCCTAAAGTCATATGCAGAGACAGCCTTCTTTACAGAGACTGTCTTGTAGCCCAGTCTGGGAAAAAGGGATATGTCAGCTGGTTCCTTAGTGTTGCCCTATAACAATGAAACCCTGCTTGAGCTGACAAAAGAATTAGCTCTAGGGTTGAATGAAAAATGGCCAGATGACAGAAAGAAGTTTAAAAGTGAAGGTAATCTATTATAATAGCTAAATTCACATTATCAATAAATTCGACTCTAAAGGGAAGCCCTGGGCAAATTCATTAGGTCACAAAATTATAATTACAGCAGTCATTATTACTTATTTTCTAATTGAAATAATAAAAGGAAGAAATGACATTTGATTATGTTGGGATTAGCTATCTATTTCAGTGGAGTCACTCCAGATTTATGTTGGTATGAAGGAGAGTAAAAATTGCCCTAATTCATTCTCCTGAGTTTCTATCAATGTGACTTGGAATAGTTTCTGTCTTGCCCTCAAGTTATTTTAAAGACACCACAGTATAAAGTTTTTTCTTTCCTGCCAGCCTGCGAAAACCTGGACATTTTAAACTAGCTCCTCCTATTTACTAACAAGAGCATACATTTTAAACTTATGTGGAGGCAACTACAAACATTCCCACTGACAACAAATCAATCAAATTACCAGAACATATCCAGTCCCTCTAGAAACAAGAGTCATCAGAGGCTTTTGGCTTTATGGGCATAGGTTATTCAATTTGCCCAATCCTCCTTTAACACTCTTCCTTGCATAATTCAAGGAAAACATATACTTGAGCATCTAATCTAAACCAGAGGTAACAGCTCTAGTCACTACACAAAGCAGTGACAACTTTCCTGCAGATCTCTGTTAATAAAAATCATCCAAGAAACAAAAAGAAATTTTTTAAGGGGACAGCTTCACTTCATTTTCTTTCTCTACCTGTGAGTTTTTAAAAAAATCCATACGTGTAAAACTAGAAAGACATAAAAAAATATTTAATAATAGACTACTTTTATATTACATCTTGAGATCTTGAGTAAGAAACAGAAGATTTAAAATGCATTTCTTCAAAACTTCAAAAAGCAGGACTTAGGCCTGCCACTTTCATTAATCATCATTACATTGCTTCTGGACAGAATTGTGTCTCTCAATCACAGTAATCAACCCTTTCAGCATCATAAAGGTAATTTATATTCATTTTAATCTATTTTATCTTTAAACCAGTGACTCTTGCATCCACTATTTAGCACAACTTAGAGTACAGCATTTTCAGTATTTTGATGCTTCATCAGTTATCTGGAGGTTCTGCTTTAGTTTTGGGTACCCAAAGGCTCTCAAAGCACTGCAAAGTGCTTGTAATATTAGTCAAAATGACATAACAAAGAAATATTTATTTCATGTATCTTGCAAGAACCTGCAAGGATATAAATTGTAAAGCTCAAGTGATGTTCAAAAGCATGCATTTTTTATATATACAGCTTTTTAACTTTTCTGAGATTATGCTCCAGTGCATTGTTGAATTGCAGTATCCAAAGTTTCCAAATGATACCTTCCAAATTCTCAGATATCCTCAGTAAAATAGAGAAAAACAGAAAGGTAGAGAAGAATTGAACAGCATTTGAAAATATTAAATTACCAACAATATTTATTAATGTATTTTCTCTTTTCTTTCAAAACACAGACATATAGTTTTAACAAATTGTGCAATAAAAGAAAGATTTTGACTGGTTTTAAAATTAATGTTAAAAGTACTGTAGGGAAAAAATAAGTTTTACTGGTGAATTTCACTTTTACGCTTCAGAGTTCTTCTTTTATTCTCTTCTTTTATTCTTTAATCTAATCCTTGATGAGTTAAAATGAAAGAATAATAGATCTTCTATCTTATGAATTAACTTTTAATCACAGTGATCCTATTAATCATTTTATGACAGCATTAATTACATTATTTTGATGCATGTCACAACAGACAGAAAAGAACTATTTACATTTTTATGGATATTTTGCAATGTTACAGCAGATATCCTGAATATCAATCTGCATTTATGTAATATTTTTTAAATTCAGAATCTGTAAAAAATGTGATGAGTTAAGCAAATGATAAATCATGCGAAACAGAAGAAGCTTGAGAACAGTTGCTCTTCTTTAACAATCAGTTGTTGTGACTCCAGATTATGTTTCAACTGAGTCAAAATTTCCCATTTTGGTAGGATTTCTTGGGTAAGGAGCAGACAAATTCAATCTGCTCTCTTATGTCTCTTCATGTTTTTCCTTCTGAGAAAAAAAAAACCCCATAATGACTTCCCTATGTATCCATTTTTATGGACACAGTAGATTACAGGGACCTTCACAATAACAGGAGTGAGGCTATGATGCATTCTTCAAAGATGAAACTGGGTAATACAACACTGAAGTAATTATGGCAACTAAAGCAAATTAGGGATCAATAAATATCATCCCGCACTGCATTTTACAGGAGGATAGCTTCCAGATACGCCATTTGCTTTTGTTTTACGAGTTGCACTAAATTGTTCTGAAGATCTTGTCTCTAGGACATTATATATACTTACAGCCATAATGTTCATTCTTGAATATCCAGCAGAAGCTTAAATTAGCTGAATTTACTTTTTGTGCCAATGCCTGGTAGTGATAAAAAATGTTTGTGTCTTTTGTTTTAACTGACTCTGTTAGAAGCCATAGGGCTCACTGTTAAGCCACCACAGATTTCCTCTCTCTCTTTGAAACTGCTCACATAGCTTGGCATTCCGATTTTGTATCTCAGATAGTACTATTTTTTCATATTTGTAGAAAGCATTGATTCTGCTCATTTGTGAACAGTTGCTGTCTTTAGCCATATGGTTTTTTTAATATTTTTCTGAGTTTCTTAATGTGTTTTATTAAAAACACATGACTGAGAAACTTTTAATAAATATGCAAAATTATGTTGTACAACAATTAAGCACTTTATTGAGTCCCTTGAAGTAGTAAAATTTGGATGCAGACTGTAGCTGTCAATTCAGCTAGATGCTTCTGCTTTTCCTGTGTAGTGAAAGAACTCTTCCTTTACTTCAGTTACTATATTATCAGCTAGTTTCTTATTCACAGATATTGCAGTACATGACTTTCAGCAAAGATAACTGTCAGCATGGTAATAGGAGCAGGGAACACACGTCAAAAATTTGTAGTGAGAATAGCCAAATGGCATAGACTCATGAGCAACAAAACTCAAAGGTAATGGAAAGAAGGGATTTATGCCATTTGTTCTGACTAAGCTTGTCATCTAAAGTTTACTGTACCATCAAATTGCAATCCCTCCAACTCTCAAAGTTTTCCTGTTATGAGGGTGATTTGGAAGATTTTTCATTGCTCAAAAAGACCAGTGCCCTCTGTAGGGAAAAAAAAATAAAAATCACAGGACTCTAGGTTAGATCCCCTTCAAGAACAATAGCCACCAAAAAGGAGATGACCCACATGTCAGAAGAGACTTCCTTATGAAGAAATCTATTCATTCATTTGACAGTAGATAGGAGTGGGGAACCTGTATCCTATAAGTTAAAAATTTGCAGCTTAAAAATTTACTCAATCACATTAAAAATGCAAGTATTAAACTCACGTCTTTGTGGTTTTGGATTACACTATTATTATATTTGCTATTATTGCTGTTGTTTCATGTTGGGTTTTCTTAGCCTCATTTATTTTTTTATGTATGCCAATAAAAGTGTTTGGAATTAAAATTTGACCCTCAGAATAAAGAAGAGTTTTTCATCTATGTACTCCATCTAACTCCTTTCTCCATTAGGAAACCGTCATTTTGGTTTTTGCGTTCTTTCTTATGTTAATATGATAAGAGATATTGCAATCTATTCAATATGACTCTAGGAATCAGTCATGATGTATGATTTTCCTACCCCTAGGTGATTTATACACTTCTGAAAAGAAAAACTTACTCTTTCTTAAGCAAAATATTATATTCAGTATTTCTTTGAGTTGTGATAGAGATAAGATTATAATTGGTTCAGGTATGATACAAAAAAGAATCAAAGCAGAAACACTGCTCTGAAGTATTCTAGAACCAGAGCTTATTCCCATAAAGATAACTTCCAAAGATCATGTCCTGTTTCAGCTATTAAAGGATTCAGGGAGACAAGAAGTGATGGACAAAATCAGTGGCCATTAACGAATGATGTAATGATAAAATAGATACCAGTAGGGATACTAATGGAAGAAGAAGAAACAGTCTGTTTTGAAAACAAGAAGTATTATTCCCAACCTCAGCAACCTAATGAATCTGAAGAGTGCTGTACCTGGATGTCACCCAAACAGTTTAGCTCTTCTATGCTTGGAGATGTACTTAAATCACATTGTTCCTAATGTAGTATTTACATTTAGTGATATTTAGTGAAATATTGATAGGGAGAAACATGAATTAGAATCTTTAGACTGTATTAAAATGCACTGGAAGAGCAAGAAATTAATTACTTCTTTATAATTTTTAAAGCATTACTGCAAAAGCAGCAGCCAAATTGCAGCAGTTCAAATGAGAACACAAATATTTTTAAGTCTTCCTCAGTCACAGAACTCCAATACACATTTTTCTGAAAGAATACAATCAAATGTATTTGAGGCGACATTTCACATGTAAATAATCTATATGCAGAATATGTACATAGTCAGCAAGAAAAGCTTTCAGCCTTTTAAGACTCCCATAAATGACTTCTACAAACAAATAACTTTTATGAAAGTTCTGTTCAATTTTCTGAGGGTTGGACTACAGTATTCAATAATTTTCCATTTCCTGTGAGTAGGTACATTATAAGTGCAGAGATAAAGTAAAATTTGAGTTACACAACATCATTTGCTACCAAGAAAATGTTAGATGACTTCAGTATTTTAATGTTCAAATGAAAACAAGACTAGCATGTGTTATATCTGTATTCCATATGGCTTCTAGAAAATAACATTCACAGATATTTTCTCTGTTTGTCAAAGTTCCCTTCCATTTAATTATGCTTTAAGAATGTAGGCAATCTGCTTCCAAAAGCTGGACAAATACCATATTTGCTGCGGAAGTGATCACAGAGATCTTCTTGAGGTTAGAGGTAATTTGACCTTTACGTATAACCACTAAATACCCCTCTAAACACTAAGAAAATTTAAGTCTATTTTTTCTTCACAATATCTAAATTAGTTGGGTTTTTTTTTCAAATAATCTGTGCTTTCCCCCTCCTCCCCCTTCCCTCCCGCACCAATTATTCCCCCACCAATTTTTGCTGCACAAAAATTCATCCTTTTCCCTCATCATCTGAATGTTTGGGGGTTTTTTTCTTGACAAGACTTAACAGTTTTCTTCTGGACTATTTGTATCTGAGTCCTGCCAGTTAATTTGAATGAACAAATAACTGAATCTGATCTAGGCATATCCTGCTTAAGGAAAGGGAATTTAGGCCCTTAAAAGTTTCCTGCTGAATTGTTGCAGTGTGATGCCATTTCCTGTTTCACCTATCCCAACCCCCCCAGGTGTGCCAACCTCTCCTTTCCCCTCCCCCTTTGCCCTCCTGCTAAGAGCTGTCCATCAATCTTAACATTCCAGCAAGGGCATCGTGTGGTTGGCAGAAGTTCAGAAGATGCCCCTCAGGTCTGGGCTCATTGGCCTGTCCAAGTGTCTGTATCCCTTGAGCCTTCCCCTCCTCCCACCTGGTTGGCCCTTACCTGTCCCTTCCCCTCCCCCTGTCCCCGGGGCTAAAAAGGAGACGGGACCATGTGGTCCGGATTCTGTTGGGAGCTGTTACAACACTCAGAGGTCTGTCATCCTGGAATAAAACTCTGGATTAAAACTCTACAGCAGAATCCTCTCCTTTCTCTTCACTGTCGCCTGAACCTTTTCCACCAGAGGTAAATTGAGTTCCTACTATGCCTGGATTTGTTCTGAGTGCCCAGCTGCAGCACCCAGCCGGCCAAAGGTGTCTCTGAGGGGAAACACCACAGCTGCCACCTTTGGCCCAGCAGCAAGGGTCAGACGAGCCCAGGCACATCCCACCTGGTAATATTTGGATTAATATTCCATACTGAATAACAATGATGTCCATTATACCTGTGAATGTATACTCTCTAAATGTTCTATTCCTTAGGTGAATCCATGATTTGGTATAATGTTGCTTGGGTAGCTAATTTTGTGAAGGCACTGTTTAATTATTCATTCTGGACTTAGTGCTCTGTTGCTGTTCAATTTATGATGATAGTTGACTCAATTCCATGTCAGATCCTGCCAGAAATACAGAGCTTCTGTGATATCAGTGCTGCTTTTCTTGGAGTGACCAAGGTCATGACTGCTGTTTTCTCAGCAGTGTGAAGCCTTAAGCTCATGGCAGCCTTAGAACAGATAGTTCTGAATCCCAGTCCCTCCTCCCTGATATTCTCTTTCCTCTTATTCCCCCACAAAGTATTTGTTAGGGTCATAAGGGCAAGTTTAGCAGCAACAAGTCAAGCCTGGGAACAATGTACATGGTGGTGTCATCTCTGGGAGCCAGGCATAGATCAGAAAATGCTCTGCAGGTAAAGTGGCCTAAGAGGCCTTATTCAATAGAATACATTAAACTTTTGTCATCAGGGTAACTCTTCCATTACACACAGATAAAAACCTCACAAATTCTTCTATATGCCCCAAAGACTAAGCAGAAAAACTGCAATCCTAGTAATACCTAACATGATAGTGTATGTATGGCCTTATCACTTCTGCTTGATTGACAGAATAGACTTCCTTACTCAGTGGACCATGAACTAAAAAACCAATGAGGTGATATCTCAGTTTTTAATTGTTTTGGTGTTTTAATCCCAAAACTTTTACTTATGAGAAGTACTTCTATTTGCAAATATAGACAGCAGTCGGATCAGCAAAATAAAAACATTCTTTAATACCTTTTTTCATTCAGTTGCTTAATGGAATATTCCTTTCTTTCTATTAAATTATACAAATATTAGTATTCAGGAACATGTTTTACAAATTTTTAGTTTTGCTGTGTGTCTTCCAAGCAGATGATACTCCAAAATAAAACAGAGGGTTGTTTTTTGTCTTGAATTCTGAATGAGGAAATTTCTTAAGATGTTCTGTGATCTATATTGTCCTCTCAGAAGTACACATTGATCCTGCCTTGGATATAAGAACAAATATAAAAATTACTTTACTGGTGTTTGATACTTCTAACAGTAGCATCTGTATGTGCATCTGTGGTATGTAGAAGCAGAGGCACTGTATGCATATGAAGAAATTGTTCTTAGATATTTTTCCGCTTCACTGCTGCATAAAAGCAATTGTTCTGTCATGATTGAGAGGAATGAATATATCACCTTCTGTCTTATCATGTGATTCTGCAGTTACAGTTAGTTTACAACTCTGAACTTTCCTCCACATTTATAGCAGTAGTTGTGATTTTCTTTCCTAAATAAAAATGCTGTTAATTTTCACCTGATTTGATTACTTGTTTGATTCTAGCTTTTTTCGATTGAAATAAATTCCTTTATTCTTTGTAATATCATTTGATTCTGAAATCTGAGTTTTCACCCTGTAGAAATTTTCAAATTTTACACATTTTTGGTTTTTTGGATCAGAATGAAGAACCCAAAAGGTGGATTTTTTTAACAAAAATAATATTTTGAGAAAAACTTGCTTCAGTGAAGTCAGAATCCATGTCTTCTGTCATTTGTAGGCCAGCAATCTAGATCTGTCCAACTAGCTTGGGGAACTGGGATCGTGCCTGTTTTCTGGGCAGAGATCCTGAAAAATACAGTCAGCCAAGAAACGATCTGCTCAGGAAACCATGCAGCCTAGGTTATCCATGGAGCTGTGGCATTCCTGTATACTACCAGTTGTACTATAAGTTAGCCAGACCTCCCAGGCACTTGGGCAGCCCACACCCAGACAGGTGGGATTTCAGGGAGCCAGGATAACCATATATCAGTCATTGGACCAGTGTGAGAACAGGCAGAAAAACAAACACTCATGAAAGCCTTACAACCTACCCATCTGCTTTGCTTTTGTGAAGTTTCTGCGAAGTCAACAAAGTTGCAAGGAAAGTCTTTACTTGCATTAGGTAAATTATTTTCAGAAAGAATGGCTAGCTGCAAAGTTTTGTTCAGTTCTGAGTGCGGATAATTCAGCATTGTAAAGGAAGAAATTTTATATCATTTCACTGACACTTCACTTAAGTCCTACAGGACATACAATAAATTGAAGGATGCTGGAGTACAGCCAGAATGCACAGCACTCCAGAAATTTCCACTCATAATAATGACTCTTAGGGATATTTCCATATTGGCATAAAATATAGTAGTCCTAATATTATAAATTTCTTATAAGTCTTTGATAGCCTCACAAATAGAAGTATATAGGTAGTTTAAAAATAGACTTAAGGTTTCAGTGACTGGGCCCATGTCTCAAAAAAGTACTTAGACTTATCCTTACAAGCAATGCAAGTCAATCATGAACATATTCTAAAGCAAAATATAAAGTACAAATAAAACTTCTTGAATAGACCTTAAATTACTTTTCAATTATAAACTGGAAAAACCAGTTTCTGGTTGTTTTTTACTCCTCCCGCCAATTTACAAGATAATCAGTGGACAAATACTTTCTAAGGTGTTCCCACTTTGGATTACTGCATCCTCCTCATTTTGACACATCTGGGGCATGCAATTATTCACAAAGGTCATTTTCCAAACAAGAAAAGGACAGTGACCAGAAGGCAGCATTTAGGCTGTGAATACACCATGACAATTTAATCAATGAGAAAACTCCAATGTCAAGAACCATCTTATTTCTGAGTTGACAAAGAGAGACATCTCATCAGTTGCTTGTAAAACTGACAAAAGACCGGTCAAAAAAATAGCACAAAAGGACTAAAAATGCTGTCTTATTTTAGTCATAAAGGTGGAAATAATCTCAGTTTAAAATGTTCATTTAATAATTAGCTTGAAGATTAAGGTATTGTTCACAGAGTAACAGCTGACATATGTTTATGGTTTATGCTCACTAAAAGTAGTCTCTGTCCTTCTTCACTTGCAGCCTCTAAAAATAACAATCCGTTTTCTTTTTCAGAAAATTGCAACAACAAGAATTTAGCTGAGATTTAGTTGTCTAAATGACACACTACAAATACAAAAATAACAAGCTGAAATCCTAAAAAAATCCACAATGTTGACACCTAGATATGGAAATATTTGTGATGAATGGCATGTGAACATGCCTGAAATGTTTGTAAAAATATGAAGTAGCCTAATTTTCAAATTTTATCATAATTCACTATTTAAATGCTTGTGCATCTTCCTTGTTGTGCCAACTAATAAAGATATGTTCGGCTATAGGTAATATATAAAGTAGACTGAGCTCAATATTTACTGGATGGTATAAACATACTTTTCCATTCTTACCTTGGGCTAAACATTATCTTGAGCATGCTTAGTGATATGTATGCCCACAAGACTTCTCAAGTGTAAGGATATGGAGGAAGACAACCCCAGCAGCTTCACTGCAAATAGTGTAGTTTTACATCAGTTGGTGCCACATGTAAAACTCAGGCTGATTCTCTGAAGAGAACTGTGCCTTCATCTCCAGTGTATGACCTAATCATCAGTCTGTCTAGCACATTGTGCAGCTATATGTATGCTAAAATGCAAAGCCTAACTAGACATCAATGGATGGAGACATTTAGAAGAGCAAGAATTTCAAATAATTTTCTACTGACTGTTAATTGATTTCTATTTATTAGATCTTTCAAAACTAAATTAATTGATCTCAAATGTTTTTCAGATAGCATGAACCAGATAGATTTGTTGACACAAAGGGACTGTGCTGATATGCTCGGATTTCTGCAAACTTTTGATGTGCCATGAGATTTTAATTAATGAAAAGACAGACCAGATCCTCTTTTTTATTTTTATTGATTTTTTAAAATTTATCTCCTAATATATTTTTTTTTTCTGTGAAAACTGGTCATATTTTATCTCCATCCTGGATGTACTTCACTTTTAACATTTAATGTTGAACATGGTAGTAGTGCTAGGTTGGTTTTTGGACTTGATGGTCTTAAAGTTCATTTACAACCTCAATGATTCTGTGATTCCATAATTTGAATTAGAGAATTTCAGTGACCAGCAATGCTCAAGTAGCGTTTTAGTTTTGTATGACTCATAGAAGATTCACCTCCTCTATGAGGACTGCAGGGTGTGGCAGTTCTTAATTCAGCCAATGCTCAAATTTCTCTTGCCATATTCACATAGATAACACATACAAGAAAGAAATACTTAAAGCTTTGTGTTTTTTCCTCTCTACAAGGACCCCACCACAGATGTATCTTTTGCATTCTCTGTGGATTTATGCTAAATGAATTTAACCTGCAGGAAATGGTGGTTCAGGCAGACAAAAACTGTAGTGCACAAACTCAGTCAAGTTGTTAATTAAGAAATAAAAAGAATATGGAAAAAAAAACCAAAAAACAAACAAACAAAAAAAACCCCAAAAAAGAAAAAAACAAAAAAAAAACCAAAACAAACCCTGTTCTGTATTTATTTATTTACTAACAGCATCTAACAGTGTGCAGAAAGTCACTGTCTTCTTAAGCCTGACCATTGCCAACGCTGAAAGAAATATATGAATAGTCTGAGAAATTGGGACAGCTCTTTGATCTGCAATATCTAAAACTGGTATTCCAAAAATGTGCATCAAAATAAAAATCTCCCCATCTTCTACTACAAAAAGTGTATGAATTTTAATCTGGTCCATCCTCATTTTGAAAAAGACTCGATGATAAAAGTGGTGGCTGATGGATTCTAATACTACTTTTGTAGTAGTAGTAAATATTTCAAATATTTACAAATGTATAGCTGCAGTTACAAAGTGAATGCACAATCCAATATATTTTGCTGGCATAATGACAATTTATGTTAATGAACCTGTTAGATTTCAGATGAACTAATAATTTCTATTTATTTTAGCAAAGGTAAAAAATGTCATCTTATGCATAGGTATCTGTGTACATTGGCGTGACTGAGTGGAAAAGCATTGTAAAGAGTAAGTATGAGTAAAGGAATTGTAGTTGTTTTACATAGTAATTGAAATAGTTACATAGCTTCAGAACTACTTTTTGGTTACACTATCACTGATCTCTTCTGAGTTTTTATTGACTTATAAAAGTTCACGGGCAAATTAATTAGGACCTGAGCACAATATCCTTACTCCCATTACACACACAAATAGAATTGGAATAAGTTTAGCACTTTGCCATGAGACTTTGAACATGATCCTCTTGAAAACCTTTAACATACTATGCTCATTAGTTTACACTGATGAAATATCACATCCACTTTCTATTTACATTGTTGGGGTGGGGTTTTTTTCCAAAACCAAAATTTACAAAAGCATAAAAATTATGATTACAACGCATTAAAGAATTAACAAACAAGTCAATCAGGATAAATACTTAAGGCATGCTTTGGGTGCCAGTTTCAGTACAGCTACCTGTGTGAAGCCTGGGCTTCAGGCTGGGGATTAAATTCAAAGGCTGGTTGTATGCTACATCTTGTATGAAGTTACTAATAGGGTGACTGATGCTTGACTGAATTTACAATAACTGTGAAGAAAGAGATTGCTAAGAATCTGATCTACAAGAGCCTGTATGACCACGTAGTGCGGTCACTGCTAATATTAGTAAGGCATTCATATATTACTTCATCACAGTTTAAAATCCATTCTTTATGGGATTCCTAGCATGGAGTTTATCATCTAGGCTAGACCTAAAAAAGCCCAAAAGTGGATTTAGTTGAATGAGATGTAAGGTGAGAAATGTCAGTCATGCCAGTCCCTAAATGACATTGAAAAACCTCTGTCAACCATCAGGTACATTGCCTAAATTCCATAGGTACTTCATTGCTTGACTTTTAAAGTAGTCAGGGCACACAGCTGTATGTCTGTACCCTAAAGTGTCACATCTTAGTTTGGAGCAGCTGAATGAATGCCTCAAAACTGTCTTGCTTGACTTGGATCTAGAAATGAGGCCACGAGAGTACTGTGGAAGTCTCATTGTCAGTGCAAGAAATAAGCACACAGTCAGACTGCTTGTGATGCACAGGTGAAGAAACCATCTGCTTTTCCTGAATTAGCTTAAATGAGTTTGGGTAAGGGAGCCTCATACATATTCACAAATATTCCATTTTCCAGTTCGAGCATTTCCAACGTGACAAAACAAAGACAAAATGGGCTTAAATACTTGAATATGTAAAGAAAATGCGAGATGAAGTCTTCATCATATTATGTGTGTTATAGCTAGTCATCTGTGAAATAACAGCAGGTAGAACCAGCAGAACGAAAAAGTCCTTGTCCAACTAGTTTTGCCTTACAAAGGAGAAGAGAGAAGGGAAAGCATTTCAAACAAGCTTGCCTACTGGCTAGGAGAAAATGGGAAGATGGCCCTAATGAACTGGTGATTAAGCTGTTAAAGGCATGCTGAGCAGCAGATGAGAAAACATCTATGAAGGTTCACAGATATATAATTTTAGTTGGGAAGAATTCAGAATCAGAGAAAAAATGTTATAAATTTAAATGACAACTGAGTTTTAAAGCTCATTGCCTAAAATGATGTCTAATGACCTTTTCCTCTACATTTAAACTTGCCTTTTCAATGCTCCACTTAACCAAAAAAAAAACCCAAGACCCAAAACCACCCAAAAACAAAACCAAACTAACTACAACAAAACCAACCACAACAAGACGAAAAAAATTTTAAAAACCCAAACCAAACCAAACTAAAAAATGAACAAACAAGCAAACAAAAAAGCAAACCAAAGCAAAAACAAACAAAAAAAAAACCCAAGAAAAAATAGATTAAGCTATGAGACAATATGAAAAATAAAACATGAGCAAGAATATTACATTCACAACTGAAGGAAGTAAAAAAGTCTTCATGTTTCCTTTTTCTTTCTGTAAGGAAACAAAACCTCAGTGTTTTGTCAGTATATTTTCAGGTTCAAATAATGATCTGACCCTCAGTTGGGATGATCACATCTGCTTTCTCAGTCTACACACATACACAAGTTGACAAAAAACTTTTATTGAAGAAACTTGAGAGAGGAGTCTTACCCTAATTCCACCAAAACAAGATCACTCACAATTTTAATGAGGATTGTTCTCTCAGCATCCAGAACACTTCATCATCTCATTGGTAAGGCTTTGGACTTCAATAAGAATATTGAAAATACTTTACCATTGTAAACTTTAACTTTTAAAGCTGAAACAGTGTAAAATTAGTTTCATTACTATTTCCAGCTGTTGTTGGTTTTATACACAGGGCTAAGCTGTACACATGCCATCCTGGGCAGTGGGCTCTAGGTGATTCTCCTTGAACATAGTGACATCCACATGTCTCTTCCAACCTCAATCGCTAGGACTTTTTCTCTGGAGACCAGGGGTATATCCTTCTCCCTTGACAGCCCTCAGAGAAGACAAGGGATGACATTCTGCTGGCACGGAGGACATCACCAGGGCTCCTCCACCTGCATTGCTGGGCTGCCTCTTGCCAGGTTCTTGCGCACAGGGAAAGTTTCTCATCACAGGATCTGGTACACCTGAGGTTAAAACCTATTTGCAAGGTCAGAAGAAGATACCAAATGTCTTGCAAGACAGGCTTTCTCCCTTTGGGACACCTGTCTTCCTGACTGGACAAACAGTGATGGGCGGCTCCTGGGAACTCTTTTATGTCAGAGAGTGACTGAGACCCTCCCTCGTCTTGCTGCTTTTGAGCAGCTGCAGGCTCTGTCCCCTTACATTTTGTCCAGGATTTCTGTGGGCACACATGCAAGGCGTCAAGGCTCCAGCAGGATAGTGGTCTTGATCCTCAGTCTTTGGCTTGGTGGAGAAAAGCAGGTCCAGGTACTGAGCGAAGGCAGCCTCTTCCAATACTTCTGTCTGCCCAGCTGTGAGTAGCTTTGGGTCCCACACAGGGGCTGTCCCAGGGGCTGTGGGTGCAAGGAGGGTGTGGCACATAATAAACTAAACAACAAGGACAGACAAGGCACAGTTCTCTTTGGTTTATTCCTACAAGTCTTCCCAAGATATGGACAGTTGCTCAGCATCCTGTGACCAAGTCTGGAAGGAGCTGTACCTGTTGTTTGGTCTGATCCAGAAACAGGCCAGCTCCTTCATTCTCAGAGTCATAAGTACCAAAGCAGCTGTGAGGAGGGGACCCTGGGGCAAGGCAAGCAGATAAGGACCATGTCCTGCATATGGTGTAGGCATACAATGAATCTGAATAGAATGGAGGTGGCTTTTCAGGGGAAAGGTGTCCAGGTGAGGGCCCAGAGCAGATCTTTGCAGAAGGCCTACAACTTGCATGTTGAGAAGATGGAGCCAGGTTCTCCACAGCAGTGCATGATGGTAGGATGATGGGCCCCACCTGAAACAAAACAAGTTTACACTGGAGAGAAAGGGAAACATTTTTCCCTGTGGGGACAGTCCAAGGAGGAGCAAAGTGCCCAGAGAGACTATGTTGTCTGCGTTCCTGGGGCTTCTCCAGAGAAGAGATCTGAACCATATCTTATGTTGCTTTGAGCAGGAAGTTTCACTAGGGACCTGGCATGCTCTCAAAATTGAATTTTCCTGTGACCCCATGATTTTCTTTTTCTCTTTCCAGGCTGTGCAGTAGTCCGTGGCTCTCTGGGCTTTATATGAGTCCAAATCTGGCTAGCTCTGGACCACACAGACTTGCATAGACAAAGTAAGAGACGAGAAGCACTCTTCACCACTCAGTGGGGACGAGTATCCTGTTTATTGGATGGGACACTACCGACAACAGCAACCACCCAGGTGGAAAAGAGGATGTAGCACACTTGCAGTGGAGTTTTATATCCCAGGATGGGGGCGGGGAAAGAGGACCACGGCCAATGGGATACGCTTGGGGAGGGATGAGGGGAGGGGTGACCGAGGACCAGACCACCAGGGGTGTATAACAGGGGGGGTGTGTGAGGAAGAGACCATGTGAAAGGGAGGGGGAATAAACCATCCACGTGACCTGATCTACCCAGTAAAAATTCCCCATCACCCAGTGCGAAAACAACAAATAAATAAACTATTTAGTGTGATACAACAAGGCTGCTTCCCCATCCAGATAGACCCACCCATTCTCCCATCTTTGGGCCTTCCCCCAGGCATTTTAGGATGAGTGAGTCTCACATATTTCCAGAAATCTCTGAGCAATATCCTTCGGAAATGTCTGAGTACCCTTAAATGCTCTTGCCCTTCATCCTGCCGTGACTTCTTCAGCAACAGAGGCACTGACCCCCTTCAGCCTGCAAGGCCTTTACACAGAATTTCTGTAGGTGACACAGCTCAGTTCAGAAAATAAATGAATGGCAGACATTTCAGCAAAGAAAAGTGAAAATTCCTTCACCTGGGAAGTAGTAATGCAATGCATCAGCACATGCTGGGAACAGATTTGCAAAATGGACTTGGAGGGAGCAAACAACAGACAGCAGGTTGGACCTGTGCCAGATCTGTGCCCTTATGGCAAAGAACGCCACCAATATTCTGGGCTGCATAAGGAGGAGTCTTGAGAGAAGATGAAAGGAAATGATCCTTCTCTTACCTCAGCAATGCTAAGGCTACCACTGGAGTACTGTGTTCAGTTCTGGGCTTTCATTTCTATTTCTACTTGTACAGAACAAGAATAGGTGATGAAGGACCTGGAGCTTCTCCTAAAGGACGAAAGGCTGAGAGTGCTGGGACGGTTTAGACTGGAGAAGGCCAAGGCAGATCTCATCCATGTATATGAATATCTGAAGCAAATCTGTAAAGAAGGCAGAGACAGACTCTTGAAAGAGGTATCTCTTGAAATTAAAGGACCTGAGGCATTGATCACAAACCAAAATACAGGAGAACAGAAGGAAACTTTTTTCATGAAGAAAAGTGACCAAACACTGGCATAAGTTACATGGAGAGGCTGTGAGTCACTATCCCTGGAGATTTTAAGATGTTGCCTAAATATGATCCTAGGCAACTATCTCTATGAGGCCCTGTTTAAGCAAAGGGCCACCTCCAGATAATTCAAACCTCAGCCACTCTGATTTAGTGAACTGTTTTATTTTAGAGATTGGGATGAATTCATTTGTGGAAGTGTCTAGCTTCTTATTTTTCCTTTTTTTTTCTACTTTACTTGACAATTATTAATGAACCATAACCTGTTTACCTGATTATTTTTGCTTCACTTCCATTAAGATGACTACACACATGCATGAACATGTACACTTCCCTGCAGATATGCTGCTAACAGTCTACTGTAATATTGTCCTTTAGCAGTACAATTTATAAAATTTTAGAAACTTCATAAGAGCACAAATATTAATACAAATGTTTTATGTTTTATTACAGATAGATTTCTATTTTTTCAGCAGATTTTTTTCTCAACGGCAAACCATTAAATTAATACCAAAAAATACCCATCAGCCTACTTAAATTATAGAAATTAATGTATCAGCTGGTAACTAAATATGCAGAGCATATATCCAGACTTCACACCTTCAGTCATCCCCAGACATATCATCAGACCGATGTGTTTTACAGAAGGCACAGATGATCAACAAATCACAAGTGTTTTCCTTTCTCCTTCTGTTGATTTACAAATCCACCTTTAACACTAAGTTCAGCATGTAAATAAGACATTGAGTAGAGAGTATATTTTAACATGCATTTATAGCCCACGTTTAAATGCAGAAATTGTTCTTTTGCTGACTGTTACAAACACTCATTTAAAAGATTGTTATTTATATTTATTCTGGGGAAAAAGGCAAATTGGTCAATTTCAATTTTCTTAGGAAAAAACCCTAATACCCACAAAAACAATAAAGAGAACTAGAGTTTAAAAGTTAATTTACAAATCTTTTTGTAACACAGCTGATGACCATTTGCGTGTTCTTTTGTATTCCTGTTTTGGTTTTTTTGGTTTTTTTGTCAGTTCTACACAATTCTGGCAAACATAAATTTGCTCCCGCACTTCATGAATTCACAGTAAAATTTAATTGTATATGTCAGTTCATACAAATCTCAGTATGTACAATGGTTAAAACAAAAGGGGTTCATATAAAAGGTAGTGACAGAAAGGTAAGAAAATATATGAAGAATGTGAGTATATAATTAATTATAGATTATCTGTGATAAGTTTTGAGCTACATGATAGACAGCATTTCTCTTTTCTGAGCCCTACAGAGAAACACAGAGAAGGATGAAAATAGCAGGATACTGAGATGAGAAGTAAAGAATGTTCATAGAGATTTAGTATTGAACAACTTCAGAATTAGCACTGGCATGACAGTGGTTATAAATACACAATATGATTTCACCTATGTAGGAAACCTGACAGTGTGCTGGAAAAAAAAGATAAAAAACCACAACAAAATAAGACAAATAAAAATATAACATACAACATAGGGAGAACAAGAACATAAGCAGGGCTATGTGCTCTCAGTATTTTCCTTAATTATTTCCAGATCTTCATAAAAACTAATAAGAAGCATCTCAGAAATACCAAAGACTGGAAAGAGGAAAACATGTAGAGAAAAGAATGAAGAATAAAGTGGTTTTCCTTTAAAGTCAATTCAGAACCTTCATACTATGTTAAGTATGAAAAAGAGTTTGGAAAACTAATCCATTCTTGACAGACATTTATTTAATCTGCATAAAAGTACCTTCAGTGACAGAAGGTTGACAGGTTTCTTTGGCAAACTTTTGAGTTCTTCTCTACCTTTTCCTTTCAAAAGTGTTTTCTACTATGTTTTATACAAGACAATGAGTCTTTTTTTCTTGCAATTTAAGCCCTTTACTTCTTTTCTCCTACAGAGAGTATATAAACCCTTTCTTAGAATAGCCTTTTATTTTCTTGAAATCTATTAAGACATTCTTCCTAAATCTCCTCTTTATTCTATCTTTCCTTGATGGTTATAAAATCAAGACCTTCAATCAGTATTTTTGTTCAGTTGGCTCTCTCACCAATTGTTATGTGCTCATTATAAAGCCCAGTGAAAAAATATTTCACAGAGTATGCAAGTGTATTCAAGAATGCTGAATTGACTAAAAGGATATCTGTATGCCTCTTGTATGTCACAATAAGTGCTTTGTCACAATGTCCACTTTTTGATGTTGCTGACTCATGATCCTTGGGATTCTTTTTGTTGGCTCATGGTGACCTTGACATCCTCTTACTTGGAGACCTGCAGAACTTTTACCTAAATGGTTGTTCCTTAATTTGTACATGTGTGATTTATTATTTCTGCCTGAGTATCTTGTAGTTGTCTCTATTAAATTGCATTCTGTTATTTCAAACATGCTTCTTATTTGTCAAGATTATTTTGAATTCTGTTGCTGTCCTCCAAGAAATTTGCATGCTTTCCTGAGCCTTGTATCATATGTATATATTCTCTACTCCAATATCCATGCTATTCATACTGTAGCCTCAGCATGGCATCTTCAGATTACTGAAGCAGACCTCACAAGAGAAGTAAACAGAGCAGCAAAAGAAAGAAAAAATGAACATAGTAAATAAAGGGAGCATATCAGTAGGCAAAAAATACAAGCAGAAAAAATAATCAGAGCAAGCCTATATATGGATTGTGCTGCATGAATATATGTGTCTGGATTGTTCTGTCATTAAACAAGATGATCCTTAGTAAGAGTGATCCTTTTTTTGCTTGTTTGTTTTCATAACTAGTACATCTGTAAAATCATCTACAGATTTCTTGAAGCAAAAAACTCCTTGTCCTGAGGATTTTAGAATATTTGAGTATTTATAGACTCTTGCAAGAGAAAATCGTGTTCCAAAATTATGTATAAATAAAAAGGACAGTTCAGCGACTGACACAGAAATCTGTGTTCCTCTTTAATTATTGTGACAGGTCATCTGATTCTGCTTGTCTTTTGGTAGTTTTAACTTCCACAGAGAAGAAGTAACATCGTTATGTTACTCCCTCTAGCTAAAACAGCAACAAGAAGAAATATGGCAGTGTTTCTTCTCTGTTTTAATTTTCATTCTAATCTTCTTCCTTTCCAAATTTCAGGATGTTAATATAATTGTAGTATGGAATGACTGTGCTATCACTGTATTAAACATAGAATAAACACAAATTTGTTATGGTAGAGATCAGTACTCTAACTCTTCCACGTCCACAGCACAGGATGTAGATCCATGAACTCCCCCAGTTGGAGAGTAAGTAATCGGTCTTTAGGTATACTTACTTTTCCTCTCCAATTATCCCAAATTACTTACTTCATATTGACATTATATTGTGATTGTATCAGTAAGAGGTATAGCTACCAGGTGTGTATAGAGGTGTGTCCCAATGCTTTTAACTACGTGTCACCTGCTTAGTGCAGCCACTTCACTCTGGCTACTGTTTATTATATACAGTCAATTTTTCATGCAAAAGTTTGACTAAAAAATCATCAGACAGATTCAGGAATCATTAATCACCATATTGTCTTTATATATTTAACTGTTATGCAACAGATCTCCTCTAAATCCTGTATCTTCCACTACTTTTGAGCTAATTTAGTCTCTTGCCTTAGCATGAAATTTAAGGTAACCCTAATTTATGGTGTTTCTTTCAATTGAGTATTATACTTTTCTGAATTAAAAACATACATAAATATCTACCCCCCCCAAACAAAAATAAAAACTCATAACAAAAACAAATAATGAAAACAGGAAAGCAGCTGTTAGGGCAATGTTGGGTACAATGCAGTCATTTTTATGTGCTGAGATGGCCATGATTTTGTAGTAGTGGAAACTAAGAAAGTGTACTCTTTGCGGCAGACTAAAGGGATTGTGTCCTCAAACTCATACCATTGGATTACCATAGTAGATACTGCACTTATGTAGATTACAAAATCAGATTAAAAAAGGTAAGAGTGTCTTGTTTATCATAATTTAAGTCAGATACATTCAATAATTAGGAGAAAATTCGGTTGTAAAATGCTGATGGGCAACTGTTTGAGATGAACTTTTCTTTATGAGCATCTCTCACTTTGTCTGCTAAATATTCTAAAAATTATGTGTTTTTACTCTATACATTCTAGCTACTCCACAGTGTATTTAATATATAAAATCCAATTAATAGAATTTTAATTCTGGTAGAACAAATCTTACACATCGGTAATTATGCTTAATGCACATGGGATACAAATTCTAGTCATACTGATTGTAGTAAAGACTATTAAATATATAGCAGATTTGAGCACTTTGTTAATGTTACTTGAAAAAAAATGTTGACTTGAAAGGACAAAGCATTAACATCTGTTATTTTTGTTCAGTACTTCCTTCTGTACATGCCTGTATGTGCAGTTGTGTTTGTGCCAACAAAATTGCCTTTGTGCAATGGTGTGTGCATATGCACCCACATCAGCTTGGCTGAAGCAAGATAGTACCCATTCCTCTTTAAAGAATCAACATATAAAATAATCAAATCATAATTTTCTGCTTTTCAATGAGGTATAGATTTCCTATTTCTGCATGTACTCTTGTTTAATCTTTGTGTTGAAGCATAACATTTCATTGTGTAAAATCAAATGAAATACAGTAAAGTCCAAAATTGTGCAAAAGATTAATTATTTTTGATTATAGCCTATCTCCTTGTGTATCTTAACCACTAACCCCAAAAAAAAGGTTCAATTTTCAGGAAAGATTTTTAAACATGGTGGCTATGAAATCTATTTTTTCATCTGTAAAAATGGTGATGTTCACAAAGATCAAGATCCTTATAATATTGTTAAAATATTATTAGCTCCTATTACCATGAATAAATGTAATTTTAGGTGTATATGATTCATAACTCAGGAGAACATTATCTAATTACTTTTGCTAAGTCATTCTGGACTGCTCAAAATGGACTTAGTTGAAGGAGTTGTAAGGTGAGAAATGTCAGTCATGCCAGTCCCTAAATGACATTGAAAAACCTCTGTCAACCATCAGGTACATTGCCTAAATTCCATAGGTACTTCATTGCTTGACTTTTAAAGTAGTCAGGGCACACAGCTGTATGTCTGTACCCTAAAGTGTCACATCTTAGTTTGGAGCAGCTGAATGAATGCCTCAAAACTGTCTTGCTTGACTTGGATCTAGAAATGAGGCCACGAGAGTACTGTGGAAGTCTCATTGTCAGTGCAAGAAATAAGCACACAGTCAGACTGCTTGTGATGCACAGGTGAAGAAACCATCTGCTTTTCCTGAATTAGCTTAAATGAGTTTGGGTAAGGGAGCCTCATACATATTCACAAATATCCCATTTTCCAGTTCGAGCATTTCCAACGTGACAAAACAAAGACAAAATGGGCTTAAATACTTGAATATGTAAAGAAAATGTGAGATGAAGTCTTCATCATATTATGTGTGGATCCAAGGCCTTTGATTGCCACAGTTCCATAGAAAATAATTGAACTTTTGAAACTTCAAATAAGGTGGAAGACAAAATCCAAAAAATAGGAGGTAACATTTCTACTATGGTTTTATTCCTGCTTAACTATTTTTTTATTAGTAATTTTTCTTGCTTTAGTCTGATTTTTCCCTATAATTTAATACAGTAAAAACATCAGTCATCTTAAAATTTTCTTCTGTCATTAAATTAATTTTGGTTTACAGCATTGATTTTCTAAACCAAAGTAAGTTCTAGTACATGTGGTTGTAATTCTAATCTTCATTTTGTTAATATAAACAAAGGTTTCCTCTGTTTTTCTCCACCATTAGTCTTTCTTTGCTATGAAGACTATTGTATGGAAAATATATAAGTAATTTTTGATTTGAGTATGTAGTTTCAGAAGGTAATTTAGATATATTAAGAGCATACAATTTTTCCCATTTTTCTTCTGAAATATTTTACTGTCCTCTATTTGTTTCTAATTTCAGATTTTACTGGTATTTGGATTATTCCGATTGCCTTCCTTTTCTCATAATACTTTATCACATTATTCTGTTTTGATGCCCTCTGTATATTCCTTCATATGTCCATTTAGTCTTGAATAATTAATGAAAATAATCATGGCTCTCTAGACACTGATTTTGGCATGTAGTCTTATTGTTGGCTGTCAGCTTACAAAATGTAATGCTCCTATGAGGGCATTTTCAAAAAGTCACAGAATTAAATTATTCACTTCCATAGAGCAAGAATCACAACGTGTTAATACTTTCCTACAGTGGATTTTATATTTTGGCATTAGATCACAGTAAGGCTGCAGCGTTTCAAAATCTGGCAAAGTAAAGGAGAGTCACCAGATGGAGTCCTCAGGTAGCATACTGAAATCAATGTAGTTTATTCATACAGAAGTGTTTGGGTAGGCTGTGTATTAATCTCAACCTTCAAAAGCAAACCGACAATGACTTGCCAGATTTTGGAGTTCACAGAAAAAGAGACCCAGTTAACTGATGAAGTTATTTCACATATTTGCCTAGATTTATTTTAAAGGATCTTTGGAAGGTTTATCTGCCATTTGCTACTCTATTCGTCTGTCTTCTCAGCCAAATAGATAGAGTTCAGCCTTCCCATTTAAAAGGAGTCCAGGCCGAATAATTATATACTCCAATTGTTCTCCATCTGCTGCTTGCCTGATCTACAAATGCCTTTTCTTGTACCAGGAAGCAAACAGCAGAAACTCAGCTGTTCTGAATTTCCATCTGGGAAACTGCAAGTTGCTATGATCCAGTCCTTAGAAGTACAAACTATTTTTGCATATAGCTAAGTATAGATTAAAACCTATGGGAAGCGTAAAAGATTTTAAAAATTAAAACAATCTCATTTACGCTGGACTGGTATTAAAGAGTTGGCAGAAGAAAATCAAGTCAGAAATAAACTGCCTTCACCACCTTTTACTAAGCTAGAACTCTGCAAGTCAGCCACACATGCTGCACTGTTGAGTTGTACATGGTAGATGTGTCTAAATGGTATCTGTGAATTCCAGAAAACATTTATTAGGATCAGGTTCATATTTCTTCTGGATCTGTGTGCCTCCAAACTTTCTATATGGGGCACATTTATTATCACGATTCCTAAACTTGAAAGCTAGTCTTAGAAAAATAGAAAAGATTTCTCTGTCTAAGCTTGGTATAAAGTGATACAAATCTGATTTCTTTTAAAAGCACAAAAAACCCCCTACCAACATAAATATAACATATTTTTGTTTATTTTGCAAAAATATGATAAAATTATCAAAATGAACATTTAAAATTTTATTTTTATATTTTTTCTTTTTTAAAATTTCTTACAGAAACTGAATTCTCCTGCTTTTCCTTCAATTAAAAGAATTAAAAGGAAGTGGTTTTAGTCATAACATTGATTTCTTTTTCTGCTCTATAGCCAACAACTCTCAAAATAAATTGTTTGCACAACTAGAATTTAATCTTGTTCAAAAGAGACAGTGTGTTTTAAATCCAAATCTTATTATTTTAAAATGTTATAATTTGAAAGATTTCTATGACTACAAAACATACTGGAGCAAATTCTTCTAGCAACAACTTTTCCTGGAAGACAGCAAAACCATATGCATGGAAGGAAGGAAAAAAAACCCCTCACACTTTCTGCTCCTTACATAAAAAAAAAAAGAAAAAAGAAAAAAAAGAAAAAGAGAAGTTAAGGCAGGAAAATCAGAGAAATAATATATATGATTGATTTTAACATTTTTAGTACAATTTATGTTTAAAGTTTAATTAATGGTTCTAGCCTGCTCCAACTGTCCCATTGCAGGACATGGCTGAGCCCAACAGCTAATGTGGCAGGGATACTTGGAAAAGGTGGAATGCACCACACAAAATAATCATGAGAAAGTAAAAAAAAAAAGTGAGAAGCAGTCAGGTGAACATGAAGAAGGAACAGATATTCTGCTGGAATGTATGCCAAGTAATATGGATGCCAGAGAGCTGACAGGAAACAGCCAATTTGGCTACAAAAAGAGCAAATTGTTCATGACTGATCTTACAGTGGAGTGACTCTATTGGTGGACAAGGGGTGATCAATTTATATCATCTACCTGGACTTCTGTAAAGCATTTGCTAAGTCTCTATTCTGCATTCTTGTGGCTATATTGGAGAAATGTGTGTTTAAAAGACAAGCCAATTGATGGATAAGGAATTGGTTAAATGGCCTCATCCAAAGAGTTGCAGTCAATGGCTCTATGTCAAAATCAAAATCAGAAAGAAGTGGGTACAAACCCTCAGGGGTCTGTACTGGCACTGTTACTGCTGAATATTTGTATTAATTGCACAGAGAGTGGGATTGAATGGACCTGCAGCATGTTTGGGGATGACACAGTGTAGGTGGTTCGGCTCATGTTTGAAAGAAGGGATTTGAACGGGTGGGATCTTGAGCAGTTTGAGAAGAGGGTCAATGAGGATGTCAGGAAGGGAGTGAGGCACTGGAACAGGCTGCCCAGAGAAGCTGGGGAAGCCCCATCCCTGGAAGTCTTCAAGACCAGGTTGGAGGGGCTTTCAGCAACCTGAACTAGTGAAAAATGTCCACAGTAGGGGGACTGGGATTTGATGATCTTTAAGGTCCCTTCCAATTCCAACCATTCCCCTGAAGCCTGCTAAGAGACTGTGGTGAAGCAGATATCCACACTGAAGGCTTGGTAAAGACCCCTGTGGAAAAACGGTGAGGAGAAGAGTGCATGAGACAGAAATTGCTATGAGTTACTACAATCTGCCCTCCACAGCTTTAGAGGGAGAGGTAGAGAATTTGGGAATAAATTAATAAAGTTTAGGATGGAAAAAACAGTGGGAGGTGGGAGAAAATGTTTTGGAATCTGGGGGTTGATTGGGTTTGTTTTTACTGTTTCTCAGAATCACACACTTTTTTAAGTGGTAACAATTTTTTTTTCCTCAAGTCTGTTTTGCCTATGATGATAACTGGTAAGCAATCTTCTATCTCAAGAGTAAAAATTATTTTTAAAAAGAGTTTTAAGCTTTTTAAAAGGTATTTAAAATTAAAAACTCCTTTTTTTTTAATTAAGCAGGGATTTGATCTACATGGATTTTTTGCTAGCAGACAGTCTCAGATGGAATATCCTGGTAAAGCAATTTTAGTCTGTAAAAACTTGCATTTAAAAGTTTTTGTAGAAGCTTTTATGTCCTTAAATGCTTTTAATTCAAGTACATGACATGAAGTGTTCATAAGAACTTTTCCTACAGCTGTTTTGTCTGTGGTTTTCTCAAAGACATTCGTGCCTTATCCTTGAAGTTGTGTGTAGAGTTCTCAAAAAAATTTAAATTTGCTTCAAGTGAAAACAAGAAAAAGCAAGTGATTAAGATGTTCATAAGAGGTATTGATACAAGGTGAAGTTATACTAAAGATTGGAATTAAAGCATTTTATTAAACTTGTTCTCTGTTCAGTTCCTTTCAGCTTGTCAGGAGAAATCATTACTACAGGTGTTTTCATTTTAAGAAGCAAACAAAATGATGAGGGATTAGAGAACAAAATCCTTCTGGAATGTGTCTTTTAGTTACCATACTGATGTTACTGCTGTCTGCTGTGTGATGCTGCAGATATAAATTTGCTGGCTGTAAATTTTTTAGCAAATTACGGAAGTAGTCACTCAAAAGACAGCCTTAAATATATTATTGCCTTACTTTTTGTCTTAGAATAAAGTACAGATAGTAAAATCCCTGCTGAGCATCCTGCAGCAGAAATAGGCACTTCAATGATAGCACTATCTGAAAGAGTCCTTCACATATGAAGTGTAAGGGAAAAAAGTATAGTATAAATAAGTTTTATACTATTTATGTCTGTAGGTACAAGAATCATCAGCACTAACTACTGAATGTAATGTAACTCATTCTCAACTATTCACACATCCTTAAGTTCAGTGAGGTTGTAATGTCACAGTGGGTCATGACTGAATCTCACTGCATCTAGGAGCTCTGCATGGGTGCTCATGATCACTGATTTTACTGCAATTCTCAAAGAGACATTAAGTCCCCTTTATATTCAGAACCATATTGGCAATTAACAAGAAGTCCAGCTCCTTCTGTGAAAGAAATAGGTTGGCACAATCAAATTTTGTTTCTCAGTTTGTGGTCAAGGAAGTACCACACAATTATTTGGATCCTGTGTTGTTTATTGAAACTGTCACTTTCTTTTAAAGTTCATCACCTTTAGTTGTGTGAAGACTTGGTTCCAGCCTTTGCAAATGTGTTACTAAGCAAAATTTGGCTTTTGGCATATTTTGCACTCTGAATGTTGGTCAAGCTGTGGATTTCAAAAAAGGTAGCTCTGAAATTAATTAATGTGGACTTAATAATTAAAACAGCAGTATCAGCATCCAGTAATTTCTGCTACATTAGTCAGTTCACAGAGTTTATTTACTTTATCTGAATTAATTAATTTTCCTTTCAGCACAGTCATTTATTTTCAAGGTAACTGCTATTCTGAGCTATTCAGCCACCCAAGTGAAAAGAATTCAGTATGGTATTAGGAAATTATTGTGCCTCCCTTTTAATCTTAAGGGCCTCTAAGTGCGTTTGAGGTATTAAAGGGAAAAGTATGACTGTTTTCCTAATAGAATAAAATTTCCTGTTGTTATGAACAGTACATTTCATCCTGTATTACAGAAGATGTTAAAACTGGTACATTAAAAGATTTGTCTGTTTTATTTAGAAAAATTTAAAGTGTTGATCTCTGTATAACTCCAGATTTATAAATCCAGATCCTAAATTCCAGCAGATCTTCACTTTTTTGTAACTGAATAAAATGTAAGCAGAATGAGTTCTTGGCCTGCCTTCAGGTCCAGTTCTGTAGCACATCCTGGGTTGTGGCACTGAGCATGAACCATGACAAGATTTGAATTATTTCTGTAGGAACCTCACTCCTATGAGTATCCTCCTCACTCCTACAAACCACCCGCCATTACAAATGTTACAAAAATAACCAATAAGCTCACAAAATAGAAAATATAAATCTGCTGTTGTTATGCTGAGCAATAAATGGATATATCAGGGTTGGTATTATGATAAGACATGGAATCTTTAAAAGGCCTTAATGGACTAAAGACAGAAAGTACATTAAAGTCTCTGTGCAGAAATAGATATTTCACTGAAATCTCCATGAACAGGTTTTGAAAGATTCAATTACAGGAAAGTCTGGAAAAAAAAAGACTTGTCATTCTAACTCACCAAAACCCATTCCATTAACCAATAATTTCTGGCTGATCCCAGGAAAGAATAGAAAATTGAAATGAAGCTGTTATTGTCTTTAAATTTTGTTTAAACTGGTCACCAAAAATGAATTTTAAAATGGGCTCCCAAATAGAAACTCTCTGAAAAAATAAAAGAGGCAAAGAATAGAAAGGAAGATGACATGGGAAAAAAAACTAGCATGAACAGTCTCAATGTTCAGTGAAATCATGAAAATAAAATGTTGATCTTCTAAATCCTTATTTGACATCTATTTATAAGTTCAAATTACTTTCAAAATTACTTACATAATGATGTATTTTTCAAAACAACTTTGAAAAATCGATTAACATTTTGGAAGCTAGCACTATAGTATTTTTATATATTTATTATAGTAATGTACCCAGAAAGCAAACAAGGTATTTTTATTACTGTACTGATAAAAAAATAACCAAAACAAACAAACTCGTGTATAATGCCTCAAATACACTCTAGATTAGAGAAAACTAGTTGTCTATTCTTTTTATTCTCTCAACACAGCATGTGAAAAAAGGTTTTCTAACAAAAAAAAACAAAAAGAAAAAAAATCCAAAAAAATTATCTAACTACTTTATTATGATGAACTCTAATTATGTTTTCTAAGTGTTTTTACTTTTTTAATTTTAGGGGCTTTTTCATAAAACATCGAAACAACAGGTAAAATGGTTTTGTGAGTTTGTCCTTGATTAAGCTAAAAAGTCTTTCCAGCTGGAATGATTATGTTTAATCTTTTGTGTTGTGAGGGAAAATAATCCAAAAGACAACAGTAAATAATTGTGTTTCCACCTTGGTTTAAGTCTGTATAATCAGTGTTATTGAATAGTATAAATAAATAGCAGAAGATAGCTCACATTGTCCAAATAAGTATTACTTGATAAGAATAATACCTTGCTCTGTGAGCCAGGATCTTTTTTGGTAGATAGAAGGTTAACAATCTAAAAATACTCTTATAGTTTTTGTCTCTTACAAAATGTTTTCCTTAAGTGGTATTTCAAAAAAATTGTGTAGTCTAACCTTAAAGAAAGGACAGGACATTTTACTGCTGGAGAATGTGTGTTTTCTTGTTCTTTCTGGTTTTCTTTTAAGAATCTATATCAATAACAGGTTCACATAATTGACCTTGTACTGTGATGAGGAAAAATATTCTAATATCAGACCAGTGATAGAAAATACCCATTAGGTCACCCAAGGTCACAGGTTTTTGAACCATCCTTACTTTGTGTGGGCTTTTTTTCTTCTCCTGACAAGCATATCCACCAAGCTCCACTTATCAAGAAACTTCCTATGAGTTGGAGGTCTGAATGTAATTTCCAGGATAACCAAAAGGAGTTGACAATGTGGCAACTAAGAACCATGCAGCTACTCACTCCACACCAACCCCCTCAAAGCCACCATCAACCTCTTATTGATGAGGGGAATTGGAAATAAAAAATAAATCTCATGTGTTGAGATAAGAACAGTTTAATAACTGAAACAAAATAAAATAATGGCAATAATAAATACTAATATTATTAATAGTTGTATTGAAAAGGAGAGAGAAAGAGGAATAAAGCCCAAAAGAAAGTGATGCACAGTAAAATTCCTCACCAGCTACTACCCAGTGTTCAGCCTGTCCCCAAGCAGCTATCAACCCTTCCCAGCCAAGTGCCCACAATTTATATTCTGAACACGATGTTCTATGGTATGGAATAAAGGGTGGATAATGTCTTGGCTTCAGCTGGGATAGAGTTCATTGTTTCTCATTAGTCAGTAGGAGAAAAACATTGATAACACACCGATCCTTTGGTTGCTGTTTAGTAGTGCTTACCCTAAGTCATGGGCTTTTCAGTTCCCCATGCTCTGCCAGTGAGCAGGGGCACAAGAAGCTGTGAGGGGGCACAGCCAGGACAGCTGACCTGAACTGGCCCAAATTATTTTCACATATAAAAGCAGCACAGGGCTATTATATAGAATAACCATCTTTGCTCCACTTTATCCCTCAGCAACTGCTAGGATCTATTCAAAACATTGCATGCTGCCAAAATCATTGTTTGCTTGTTTTTTTTGTTTGTTTTTAGCTTACCTATACAGTCCTGAAAAGAGAAGAGAAATTTGTAATGGAAATGCTTTCAGAGCTTCAACTACTAGAACTCCGTGACTTTGTTATTTAAGAATGAAATGCGCCATCTCTCTGCACTCTGAAAAGCAGAATTCCCAGAAGGGAGTTTCAAGTAGATCACTACCATGTGTTGGAGAATGTTCATTGATGATGTGAGAATAGTTATTCACAAGCTCTTTTAGCAGATCTCATCACTCCAGAATTTTGAAATCCTCATTTATATCAGCAGGTCATTGAGGTGAAACCACATTTCTTTGGAAAAAATGTACACTAAAATGAATGAATACATTTTCTGAACATAATGTAACTTTTAATATCATCTTTTTCACATTACAGCATTTCTGAAGATCGTGAGGGCTGAAGTATTTTGTGTTAAATCACAATAAATCGGTGGAGTTTGCAATATCAGCACCAAGATCTCTTACTAATTTTTTCCTGCAAAAAACAGTAAAAGCAATTTTTACAGTTTCACTTCTAAATGTTATAATTGCTTGTGTACTACATTAAAGCCCAGAATTCCTATCTGAGTCACAGAATTTCTTATGCTCGGCAATATATAAATAATGTAAGATGAGACAATACAAAAACTAGGAGACTTTTCCCATTATCACTTGCTCAAGCAGAGGAAAAGATCAGAAAGTTAGTTTCTACCATCTGAGAGAAATTATTCTTTTTATATGGACACTAGATTGAAATCAGTACTGAAAAAAAAACCTGGAAACAGTTCTAATTAATCAGTGTCATTTTATTTAAACAGAACGGTCCTTAATTTTTAATTTAAACAGAATTTAAAATTTTTAAACTCAGTTTAAGCAGAACTACTTGTATGGTCACCCAAAGTGTTTAGCCAAGAGACTAGCTAACAACATTCCCAATGTGCACCTGGCCATGCCTAAAATAACCACCAGGGGAAAAAAAAGAAAAAGAAAAGAAAAAGAAAAAAGAAAAGAAAAGAAAAGAAAAGAAAAGAAAAGAAAAGAAAAGAAAAGAAAAGAAAAGAAAAGAAAAGAAAAGAAAAGAAAAGAAAAGAAAAGAAAAGAAAAGAAAAGAAAAGAAAAGAAAAGGAAAAAATGTAGGTACAGATAGGGAAGTGTCTTCTCCATCTTTCAGCATTTTGAAAGCAAAATTGAATTGTCCTACCTTATGGACAAAGATTTGCTTCATCTTCATCCTAGCGGTGAAAAATTCAATACTGTGTCATTGACAAGGGTTGATTACAGAGAGAGAAGTTTGTAAACACAAGTGGAGGGTTTTGAAACCATCAATAAGGAAGGAGGGGGGTGGAAAGGGTCTGTGAGGTTTGTTTGAGGAACAAATGTCCTGCTTGCCAGCAACTGCTTTCTCCACAGGTGTTCCCCTTGGTCTGCCTTCTCCCACAGTTTTGTCTCTACTTCCTAAACACTGCTGCAGCTCTTTCTCAGGCTGCTACCATTTCAACAGGGAGGAGCTTATCTAGTGTCTGCTACTGCTGCAATGATGGGATGAACTGGGAGGGAAACAAGCCTTGGTGGCAGGACAATGGTCCAGGAGTGGTTGATCTATTTGTCAATACTAAGTATGAAGGTAGACATCAGTTTTGGAACATCAGTGCCATAGTGATGGACACGATGTGAGTAGGCATTTATAAAAATAAAATTATAGCTGGAAAATTATTTTTTTTTAAATAAAAGGTAATATAAACCTAATTATATCAGTCCACCATGTAAATTCATAGTGTACACTACATAGATATTTAAAACAGCAGACCAAGTAAATAATAATATTTTGTCTGTACAATTTACTGCCTTTTAATTTAGTTTTAAGGTCTAGATCACATTCAAACATCATCTTTAGTTGCCTTTTCTATGATTTTATATTGTTTTTTCTGAATGCATTTTTTGTTTTGCTCATGACATGTTGTAGCGATGTGTTTTCCACTTTAATATGCTTTGTGTGACAGTTGTTTCTATAATTTCATTAAAAATACTTGCTCCTTGTTCTGATTCAATGTCATCCAAATCTCATGCTGTAAATTTCCATTCCTTCTCTATTTTCTCTAGGTTAGGCACTATATCATACTATATTTTCCCTTTTTTCTTTCACCTTTATCCCAGCAAAATCTTTTACAATTTTAGAAGTCCGTAGGATCTCACGTTTCTTTGTACAGAAAACTGCTTCAGTCCTTTTCTTCAGCTCTCTCTTGTGCAGGTCTACTACATATATTGCATATATTCTGTTATGTAATATTCTAGGTACATTTTAGGCCTATATCTACCTATAGTCATATAGTTAGAGAGAGGAATAGAAAGACATGGGGTCACTAGATATGCACACCATATTCAAACTTCAAGCACATGATGGCTTTATACAATGGCATATTGCACTTTTGGTTAATTCCTTCTCTAATTTTTTTTTCAGTATCTGTTTTACAAGACTAAAAGGAAAAGGCCAGTTGCTAGGCTAACTGCACTAATTCCATGTAAATGCCAGAATTCTGTAAAACTTCCATGGAAGTTTACTCTTCTTTGAATGGGCAGCCAGAATCTTCTGGAGTGGAAATTAATACTCCAGCCTCAAAAAATTATAATTATTTTATTTATGCTGCACTTATACTCTTAGCTTTTCTCAGGTGCTGAGATTATTTAGTGAAATAGCTATCTCTCATAAAACTAATATAATTTTGGACAAAAAGAAACCTATGAAGTCTACAAGAAAATAAGAGATAAAACTTAATTTCCTTAAACAGACAATTCTTCAAAAATTTAATCAGTCTTGAAAAAGATCTGTATAAATAGGAAAAAAACACCCAGGTTTTCTGTCTTGGTCAGAGTCCTGTGTCACTTTTTGAATTGAGTGTGACCTGTCCTGCCTGTAAATCATCATTGACTCAAAGGAGTTTCAGGCTCTTACTGTTTCCCGTCTTCCAGATCATTATAAAGGATAAAATGTTATTCCCGTTATATGTAAAATTTAGAAGAAATTGACTTCATTAATCAATCAATTACCCTTTCAGTGAGTCTCCTCTTGTAATTATTCTTTGTCTAAATCATTTATACAGGAATACAATTGGAAGAAAATAAACAACAAAATTATCTTCATATAAACATATATCTATATATAAAGAATAATTACTCAGTAGTGTCTGAATATTTTATGCTTCCAAAGTACTTGAAAGTAAAATTTTTAAAAGATAAACTTGAATTTAAGAACCATGAAAGCAGAGAAAATTCTAACTAAGTTTTGTTTTGCAGATTTAAGGCTCCTGGGCATCAAATGTGGCACTCAGAAGTGATTTAAGTACCAAAATTCAAGTCCATAATCCTCAAAACATCCTGAAAATAGACTGCTGACATGTAAGATTGCCCCAGGAGATTTCTCAAGATGTGTGGCATACTGCTGCCATGAAGAGCCAGGACTGTTGCCATTTTGGCATGGCTGAGTACTATGTACTTGTTTGATACTTAGCCCCCTTGGTAATCTGCATAGTCTTGCTTTCCTCAAGGACTCAGCTGGAATTGGAGATACTCCTTAGTACAGTTCAAACACAGAAAAAAAATCAGGTCAACACAAAATTTAGCAAGCATTGCTACTTTCATTGAAAAATGTAGAAGTGACAATTGAGAAAAAAAGGATACAATTATCCTTGTTAAATACAATATTTGTACTCTTTCAGAAATTGGGAGATACAGTCTCAAAATCCTTCCTAACATCAAAAAAATTCAAACTCAGGTATCCCATTCCAAGCTAGAAGGTGAGTTCATTACATGCTTTTGGGGAACCTGTGTTGATGAAAAGTAAAAAAGTTCTATGCTGTTCATTGAATTAATAAAGATTTTGAATTAAAAATAGCAATCAGTTTTCTTTACCTGTCAGATAGACTAGAAGACCAAAGAAACATATGGTCAGTTCCCACAGAAATAAAAACTTAATTGTCAGTATCTATAATAATTTTGACTTATCAGCATTTCCCCTTTTTCTCCTTAAACATTTATAGTTTTATAGCCTTTCTCTTATTATGTCAACTAGCAGGGAAGCATATACTTTTTTAATTCTGAACAGGAACGTTGCAACCTGTATCTAGACCTTTTTTGTGGCCATACCAATATCATGTGGAAAAATAAACCATTCCAATATCTTATACAGATTGCCATATCCTGTTTCCTAGGTACCCACTGTTAAATACATTTAGTACAATGATACTGGTCTGGAGACCTGGTGTGACTGTTCTTACTGTTTCACAGGAAAGTGAAACTCTCTAAATGCACTACAGCTACTACTCAAAGGACAGCATTCATAGGAGCAAAAATGTGATGTACTTTTTTTCTTCTCCACATATCTAACTTGACCGTTTTGTTGTTTACAATTAACTTGTGTGAAAATTACAGTTATATTCCATTCAGGGGGCATTCATTTATAATTCTACATCTACTGTAACTGTGCTATTTAATGTACCTTCTTCTACCAAAAAGAACTGGAACTGAAATTCTATTTTAATGGATTCTGTCAGGATTTTCTCCACCTTTTAGTTTAATCTTTACCCATCCCTGTCACTGCAATCCCATTTCCCCAGAAACATCAATAAAGATTTAGGCTTTGATGAGGACACATCATAGTATAACAATATTTTTCTCTTTTCTCTTCTTAACATTGATATAATGCACTTTGAATTGGCAATCAACATCTTTATATTTATAAATTTGCAGTTGGAAATTAGTTGTAGCTTGTAAGAAGCATCTGTTTTGCCTATATTTGGCATAACTGTAATTGGGATAACGTTTGCTAACTGAGAAAGACAGGGTGGATTACAGGAAAGCAATTCTGAGACTATACTAGCTGTCATACTGAGTTATAAACCAGTTTTCAGTGTCATTGATCTTTACATGAAACCTCCATCACTCAGCAGAATCACTAGGGAATGCAACTAACCCATGAAAAATGATAGCTTTGTGCCTCTAACTTTTTTTATTTTTTCCCCTTCATCTGACATGGTAGAAAAGTCACCTCTCTCTGTGTTTGCATGCACAAAGAAAGGAAGTTCATTTAGTATTAAGGTTCAGAATTTAGCCTATTGGTAGGTGATAAGTTTGTGTTAGCTACAAAGATCTAGTTCACAAATACCTTGATGGTCCTTCACTTGATGATCCTTTTTATGAGAAAACTTTGCAGTCAGCGTAGGTTCCTTTAAAATTTATTTAGAAGCTAAATAAATTTATTGGAAATATATTTAAGATATTTATCTAGTTATCCATTAATTAAGACATTGGTACATTTCCATATTTTCACAAGTGTCAGCTTATTTACGCATTTTTTATAAAATATTCCTGCTGTTTATTTAACTTAAAAAAATGTGCAGTCATCAATGACAGTATCCACAAACAAGCAATAATAATGATGAAAACAAGTCTTGGGGCAATCATTCATTCACAACCAAAACAAAATAAGCTAAACTAAATGACGGTTGGAAATTATACTGAGTAACATTAATTTTATCTAAATTAAGGAATTCTATTTGTTTCTCTATACATTGACGATAACCGAAGATGTCTGAGACATCTTCAAAGAGCTGATAGACACTAAATATCACCATCTGAAGTCTGTTTTCTCTGTCTAAGGAAAAGAAGAATGACACTAATAACATCTTGAATGGCAATAGATGCCTATTTTGATCAGCTGAACTCAGCACTAGCTGTCTGAAACGTCTAAATATGAGCAAGGTGTCTAATTTCTCATTACAGAAGTTCTCTTACCTATTATAAACTTCCACCAACTCCTTCACAAGATATGCCACAATGACTTTTCAATTAAATGTAAGGTGATTGATGCCACCAGGTAAAAAGAAAAGGGTGGGAAGTAAGTAATGGAACCATATGTCATGCAGGTAGACTAGGGAGAAATGAATGACTAGTTACATCAGCGCTGCCAAAAGAAATTACGAACTTAAGAAAAGGTCCAAAGCAGAAATTGATATCCCCATTGCCTTTAAAGTGTATTTGTAGCTGAGCAGGAAGTATTTACAATTTTACATTGATATCCCAGAGTCTGAGCCTAACTAAAATGCTGTCTCATTTGCAGAGACATGATAATTAAATCTTACACAGATGATCTCACAGGCAGCTAGCCAGTCAATTTGAGATTGGTCACTCCAGACCCATCAAAATATGTGGTCACTGATTAGCTAATCTCAGTGTTCACAGTGCAGACAGGACTGTTACAGGGACTATAATAAAGAGAATAATGCATATAAAATACTGGATTGGCCCACAGTCCTACAAGGGTAAATTTGAGTATAGATTCAGTTCAGAAGTCATTTCAGACATATCCACTGGACTGTCCCACTTTAGTCAGGTTTCTACATCTTAGCACAAGTCTAAATACAGATCCTGTCAGGTCTTTTTATCACATTCATCTGCATGTGGGTTGGAAGAAGCCAAAGGTGAATAAGAAGAGGGGAGGCATCACATTCTATGGTTACACCAATGAAGAAAAAGATAGCAATAGCACTGTATCTTACAGCTGCTGGCTGCCACTTCTATTCCTAAACAAGCTATTTATAATAACTATATATTCACAACTTTGAGTTCCAATAAAACAAAACTAGGCAATTTTTCAGCACATGACTCCAGACCGCATAATGAAATTTGGGCCTTCCGTTTACGCTTTATAGTGAGCAGCCACATGTTCACTTTTGTACCACTAACAGTACCTGAAGGGCACTCTACTAGGAACTGTGCCAAGCTATTTTATGGAAAACTGCTAAGTGAAATAGGCCATTTCTTCACAGAAGTTTGATAATGATTGAGCTAATGATTTGAGCCTGCCTAATGCAGCCTCCTTGATTACTTGTCTTAGTTATATACTGGTAAGCCCAGCTGTAGCTGGTAACTCAGCCATGGAAATGCAAAGAAAGCTTTCTTTGTGATAAAGAAAAAGCCATTGAAACTAGTGGTCATAATGTTCTTCATTAAATACTCCAGAAAAAATAATGTTTTCTGAAACTCAAATATCCTTACTAGGTAAAAATCCATTCTCAAGAAAGATACATGAAATCTGCTCAAGAATATGATCTAAATGGAATTGGAACAGCAGTGAGAATTTCCAAGTTTAGCTGTAGGTTCATGAGTTGAGGTTTCAGCAGAGAAATAATAACAGATAAGTGAAGAAGCCAGGTATTAGCAGTAGAATTCAGGGCAGAGGGAAGGCTTTTGCAGGATGATATGCTTATTAGTAGAAAAGGAAATAGCAGCGATATGCCTTGTTTTTGAACCATTCTGGAATCATGAATAAAAAGGAAAACCCTTTTGTATCCTTTTTAAAACCAGCAATAATTGCATCAGAAACTCGTGATTCAAATTAATCAATTGCTTCTCCTACTGGAAACAAAGAACTGAAACTTGAACTTTTGACTAGATTCTCAGGCCAAAATAATGGGATTATAATAGACTATAATAGTCTATAATAGACTACTATAATAGACTACTTCCAAATCATAGTTTAAAAAGTCTAGGTAGCTGAAAAGAAGACAAAAGATGAATAGCAAAAGTTTAAAGTGTTCTGCTGTGAAATCATGAAGCTTATTAATTTTAACTTTATTTAAAATATAATTATTACTGTAGTGTATTACTGATATGTGGTAATTTCAATAGGGAAAAAGTTTCAAACAAGTAGCTAAATCTTACAGTACAAGTGAAAGGACTTGAGAGAATCTTATTGTCTCTCTCACTGAACAGATCAGCAGTAAAATTATTCAGCCTAAGGCACGGGAAACAAATAATGTTAAGTACAATACTATTCTTGCTATGGTCTCTCCACAGTCCTCAAGGACTCTCATGTTTCTGACTCCAATTTCTTTACACGTCGCTCTTTGTAACCAGTCTTTGTGCCCTCGTACACACCCAGCCTGTTCATCTGCATTCACAGCTATGCGTGCTCAAGACTGGAGGGACACCCAAGGACAATAGTTCTTCCTAAAAGTCTAGTGCTTTACTAAAGATAAACTAACTAATTTCCTAAGATTGCTGAGCCTACTTGAACACTAGGACTAGACAATGAAAATGAATATATAAATGTCTTTGACTTATTCTCAGTAAAATTGAAAATATCTGAATTATTCATTTATAAACCCTTGTATTTACCTATACTCTCATCTTGTTGTGTTTTATACAAAAACCTATTATTTGGACAGTTTAAGGAAAAGGGAATTATTTCCCCTCTTGGTAAATAGTAGCAGTAGATATAGCTTTATCATTTATAGAAAACTGTAGTATATATTAAGCTTTACAAAGGCAGAAATATTTTGCAAACTTACTTAATCTAAGCAAAAGGAAAAGAAAATTACTGCAAACCAAGGCAAAGGACAGTTCTCATAGCCCATGCAGATAGATACTAGGTTCATTCTTGCTGAACAGAAGCAGTGTCTACAGTTGATTATTCATACCTCCAGTTTTACTTGTTGTTTTCAATTGATCTCACCTAATCTTAGGCAACAAACACGTATGTTTTAAATCGCCTTATTTAGTCTATTAAAACATATTTGTAGATATCTTCAAATGTGAATCACACATCAAAAAATCCAGAAAAAAATATGCTTTTATTTAGAAGGAAAGCCCTGGAAAATCAGAATAATATTTTTTTATTATGTTTTCTGTTTTATTTTTATGTCTAAATCCTTAGGCATATATATTAGTAAGCACATCATATGCTTTGGTCTGTATGGCAAAGGAGGTACTTAAAATATGGCTTAACAAGTGCTTGGTCTGTTTTTGCCTAAAAAGGGCTATGGGGCACTCTAGACTGCAACTTCCTATGGAAAATTGTCGCTGTTACTACTTTGTCCAGAGCACTAAATTTTGGGCTTTGCACTTGCATTGCAGTACAACTTGCAGTACAATCTCTGTATAACCAGAGATTATTCCTGGTTTCCTCCTCTGACAATATTGTTACTGCTTATACATTAGTTGGTGGAATAAAATATTGGTGAAAGATTCAGTCTCTTCTTGGTAGTGGAATGGAATTTTTTTTCCTCACCCTGAAACAAACTTATTTGTGACCTGTTTCCTCACAAAGCTATGTGATGAATATTCCCTAACAGCGTGGATATATCAAGGCAACATTTTGGCAACTACAATAAAAGTGAGTTTACTAAATTTCTGGATATCTTTCCCATTCACCATAAAGTGCATGATGCTAATTTAGTAACCAATAAAGAAATAAACAAAATTTTAAAGGTTGGAAACTCCAGCCATAATTGTGTACATATAAATAATACTTAAAATCAACTTTATATTAGATGTATTACAGCTAAGAGTGCAGAAAGTATTTAATCAGGGTTGACTCTCCCATTAAAAATTTTATGGGCATAATTAATATTATGTAAGACAACTAGTTCTGGACCTCACTATATATGATTTTAATATACTGAACAGCCAGAACACAATAAATCATAAGTGAGAGCATTTAAAATGATTTATGCAAGTCTGGTGAGTAGAAAGATGTTAGCGAGCAGCCAGTTTGGTCATCAGAAAATGTGGTATTTTGCTACTTCTTGCAATAGTAAAGTGTTTCAAGAGTTTTTGCATTTCTTTGCTCTACATCCTCCCTCACACATCAACAGACACTATGCATAGTCCCACACACATGGCATTGCATAGATAGCAAAAAATGGGCACGATGAACCTAATGAGTGAACATGTATTTTTAAAAAAATGAAAAAAAATCCTATATTTTTTCTCAGGTTAGTTTTTGAACAATAAGCACTACATTTAAATACTTTTATAGTATTTTGAGATTTTCTTGAAAATAATTTTTTACTTTATGGTATCATGCACACATCCTGAAACAGGTGAGAGAAACCATTTTATGTTAATGTGTGCATCACATTTTATGTGATGCACACATTAAAAATATTAACTAAAACTAATAACTTTTCATATTGGAATTATATGTGTCAATCCAAATGTTTCAGGGCTGTCAACAGAATTGCAAAAATACTTGCTTGGAGGGCTTTTATGAACTCATTCTCTACAACTAATGAAGGCCTCCCATTATTTCACACTTTTTTTCAACTTTTTTTTTGTTCGTAAATTTCACCATAATCACAACTCTTCTCTTTATAAAAATGAAGAGGGTATAGGTATATACATGTATATGTAAAAAGTTTCAGATTCCCTTGACATATGCTCCAAGCAAGGTGGTCATGAACCAGATTCACTTTAGAAAGTCTTCAGCCCCATTAGCCCAGCATGGAGATGGATCAGAGTCCTTTCCTCTAGCCACACGATTCCATTCAAAAGTGCCTCCAGACATTCTCACATCATAATGAACCCATCAGGGAAGAGTGGGGACTATGATGTATCTGAAATGATACCCATGCACGTGCTGCCACTGGGTGAGTGGAATTGACCAAATTTCACCAGCCATAGTCCTCTACTGAAATCAGACATGAAAATATTTTCTTAGAAAGACTGAAGGCTCAAGGCAATTGTGATATTCAAGAAATCCACAGAAGCTATTGAAAAGAAGGGGGACATTGGAACAGGTTGCCTGGAGAAGTTGTGTCATCCCTGGAAATACAGAAGGTCAGATTGGAGAGACTCTGAGCAACCTGATCTAGTTAGTGGAAGGTATTCCTGCCCAAGACAGGGGACGTGGACTAGATGATCTTTAGTATGGATTCCAACCCAAGCTTTTCTGTGACTCTATGATACAGCTACAGGTGAAGTTCATGTGTGACTTAAAATGACTTCTACAGGCCTGCAAATGAAATTAGCATGTCTCTGAGATGAAGCCAAATGGCTCCAAAGTCCTTTTAATACTTTGACTTTGAGATCTATTCAGTTACCAAAATCTCCTTCTCTGATGCTATTTAAAATGGCCAAGGTTACTAAGGAAGTCTAAACAGGATGAAAGATGTTCAGGGGGCTTAGAGAAGGTACATTTTAAAACATTTTAAAAGACATGAGATGCTAACAATCAGGCAAGTAAAGTGTATCCTAAGAGGAACAGCTGTGATGGGTTCCAAAGAAATTCTTACAGCACCTGTGAGTTTCATAGTGCTCTGTCTGGAGTTGGGTTAACTGATAAGTCCGTGAATCATTTGAAATTGATGCTTTTTTTAAAAGCAGATACTTGCAATTTTCATCCTGATTTTACTGTAATTAATGATCCCTTTGAACTTATCTGTAGCTTATGAAGGATCCATAATCAGTTCGCAAACTGCCTGGTGGAAAATTCCATGGCAACTGTCCAGTGAGTCCATAATGTTATTTAATGCTTTTATGGCAAAGGGCCCACCAGAAAGCTTTATCAGATAAAGATGACCATGTTTGTAGGAATTTTATCAGTCGCGCAAGCATAATAGGTGCCAACATACTTAAAACTCTAAAGTTATAAAAGTATAGTTCTCTAAGACAACATTTTTATACCAAACTAAATGTGGGGTTTTTTGCTTTACCTAAAGCTGTTTCCCAGGCAACACAGGAAACTCATATTCTGCAACTTATTAGACAGTTCCAAAAGAAATCCTGTGTAACCCTCTTTGTAAAGCAAGAGAAAGACAAAGCAAAAAACCCCAAAACCATAAGTATAGTTTGCTGAATTGAGATATTTCACCTCAAAGCTCAATAAGAACAATGTTTGAAAGCCCCTACTTTTGCATCTGGTGTAAAGAGAGAATCAATAGGAAAAATAATATAGAAAAAGAATATAGAACACAGCAGATGCTTTACTTTCCAGCAACTATAAATTGCACTTTCTTTTTAGCATTGGGAAGTCATTTGTAGATTGGCAGCCTTCCTGAGTGCTCAGATGCCATGAAAATTGGTACTGTTACTTAAATATGAGATCATGGCAGTTTACATAACTTTCAAATACTAACTGATGATTTTGATTTAAATTTCCAACTTTCTATGCCTACATGTAGATATCAAAGGTAGTTTTGAAGCAAATGTCATTATGCTTAGGATGCATAATTACCAGTAGTATTATTGATGTTCATTAAAAAAAAGTTAAATAATCAAAATATGTAATAGACATAATCTACTTACAATAAATCTACATCATAGAAACATTTACAGAATGAAATTGCACTGATTAGGGACACCTGAAAATTCATATGATCTAACTGCCTGTGGTACAAAAGAATTTTGTTTCAGGCTTCTATTTGTATAGTAAACTTGGTCAAAAAAACAGATGTATACAGAACCTGAGCCAGTTGCCTAAACAGAAGCTTCAAGAGTAATTTGATTTCCTCTGAGATAAGCATGGTACAAGGAGGTGGCAGATACAACACAGAAACCATGGCAGTCCTATGAACTAGCAGCTAGTGACTGTTGGGGATACTTTTGGTCATTCAAGAGGTTAATTTGTTTGTTAAAAGAAATAAAACCTCTTTGCCTGCTGCTTATCCCATGTGTACAATTTGCCTTTATTTGGGGAACTGGAAGATGAAACATAGCTGTCAGCTGAGTGGGAGGAGTTATGCCTTAGATATGTTTCAACAGAATCTGATATTTCATCTGCTTATGTCAGGTATTCTTGTATTTCTCTTTTTCAATTGTACAAGGATAATGTTGTGAATACCACTTTTATCTGGATTCATAGAAAAGGAGTATTTGTGAAAATTTACATCAGAAAAAGCTGTGATCTACACTAGATTTCAAACACAAAACAACACTATTTGATTTATTTTAAGGTAAAAATAAACAATTAAGTATTTGAGCCATCAGAATGCAGGAGATCTCTGTAAGTTGGGGTTGTGGAAAGCAAATAAGTAAATTTCATCAGAAATATAAACACCATCAGGCAAACAAGAATTTAATTTCACATATAAAATGACAAAATATTGAAAATTATTTTCATTTTCGACCAGGAAAAAAAAAAATGGAAATTTATCATGAAGCAAATAATTCCTGCAAAGACACTGAGGCATGAGAGTACTTGCTTGACTTAAGAGGAGCCAAACTTCATTTTTGCTTTAAATAACTTTGTGTAGACATTAAAATTTTGCTCACACCTGAGATGATTAACTGAACCACTAAGCCCATGGTCTATTCTTTGTAGTGGCCTTTTATAATTAATAATTTCACCCTAAAGCTTAGAAAGTTTTATCATAACTCACATTTTCGATAAAAACTTTTTACTTCGAGAAACAGATCTTGGTAAAAAAAAATACATCTTAACAAGCAAAAGCAGAGAAAGGTTAGAAAAAAGGTGAAAAAAACCTCTGGCAACAGTTATTAGCAAGTAAGTAGAAATGTCTAGATGAGCAAAGCACCAAAACCTTTTCCTGAGTGATACTTCGGTGTATTCTGGTACAATTTGACTTTTACTGCAATACAGCTGTATTAGTCCCACTGGCTAACAAACTGCATAAGAATGACACCAACTGTGACCAAGCTGAGACATCCCAATTATCACAGTTCTACATGACTAGGCTAAAGCTACTAACTGCCCCCGCCAGAGGAACAGATGATGCTTCTGTGATGTTCTTATCAGATGGTGCCTGATGAAAGTGCTTCCTCTGTGTGCTTCTTCAGTTTAAGGACTGTCTTTAGGATTCTACAGATAAAGGATCCTTTATGGAGCTTAGATGTTGTTTTATGGAAGTGAAGAGCTGGCTATTGCTGAGCATGCAGAACTTGCTGAGAAAATTTAATAAATATCGCAAGATCAAATCTCATAACTGATTTGGATGGTACTGTTTCTTCTGGACTTCAAAAAACTTATTTTCTAAGCTCAAAGATTTCCTGTGTTTGTATACACAATGAACAAACAGCAGCAGGAAGAGGAAAGCAAAACTGACAATGAAAATAAACTTGCATTGCTGCATTCTCACTCATTTGGAACCTAAATATGCTATGATAGTGCTAAAGATGAATCTCGCTTGAAACCATTAGTAAACATGCACAAACATACTGGCTTGGTTTACAAATTTTGAATTTTCAAATTTCTGTGCATTATTTCTAGCTCCTTTTCATGTTCTATAGTTTTTTTTGGGCCTTTACCCTTATTTTATAGGGGCACTGTGCTAGAAATGAAAAAATATTCATGAATATGTTACATGGGCATGTGCTATGCATATTTATAATTTAGAGACACCATGATTTTCCCCAGTTCATTGATGAAGACTACACTTGATAGTGTCTATTAAGTGTCATTCAGATGTTAGTATTTTAACCAGCTTTTTCGTTGCTGAAGCAGATTCCTTTAATTCAACCAGCCCTTTTACCCAGGAAAGCTCCTTACTCAATATAGCTATCAATATTATCTAGATCACCTGAAATAGAGATAATGTACATGATTTTCAGCCTAATGCAAAGTAACTCTAAACCAGATAGATGTAGAAAACTTAGCCAAAGCTATGATAAAAACCATGTAAAATCATAAATTAATTATACTTTCAATTTTGTCAAATTACAAAAAGAAATGCACAACTCATAATTTTTTAACTTACTGGAAGATTTCAGCAAAATCTTTTTAGGAATAAATGTACTAATTCAAGTTGTAAGATTAATTTGTAGATAAACAGTAAGAAAATAAATTAATTAATGTGAGGCTGTTTGGGACATAATTAAGAGATTATTAATGAAATTACATGTTACGATACTAAGCCTTTTCACTAAGTGTAATGTAAGTTTAATTAATACTTTTGACTTGAAAATGAGTAGCATCATCAACATCATGGAGGATAACAGCGTTGAAAAGACATGTTAAGAATTAATGACAAATGAAAATTTCATCCTACAAGACTTCCAAGTAGTTTCTATTCAAATTTACTAAATTCTCAGTATGTCTAAGTCTTAAAGAGTATACATGTGGTGAAAAATGGGAATGACATCAGGTATCCTTATTGATTCTGGCAAGTTACTGTAGCTCCAAAGACAGAACTAAAAGGGGAAAACCTAATCAGAATTACTGTCAAATTGAAGAAATGTATGATTCTAAGCAAGGGAATATGGCTACTGATTTCTCCAGATAACAGACCTAGTTTTGTGTATTCTGGAAACTCATAACACTTGTGTCTTCCATCAAAATACATAGAAAAACCTGAATTAAGAAACCAATTAGTCAGGTGAACTTTTCTACCAAAATATTAAAGGGCTTTACTTTTACAATGCCTTCACTCTTTTTTTGTCATTCCTGCTACTAGCAATCTGTGGCAGATAACAGGTAAGAATAACAATTGGATAATATGAATGATAACTATATTCTTATCACTTCTATTCTACTCAGCTGGCCTTGATGCTTTTTGTCAAAGGAAACTTGAATTGAGCTCACAGACTGGCACTGCTAATTCTGTTGCTCTGTAAAACCTAATCAGCTATCTTTCAACTACTGACTGGAGTAGAGTTTTCTCATTTTCACCGGTTTGTGCAAGAACAGAAAGAACTTGCAACTCTGTAACCTTTGAAATCAACAGGATAAATGTTCTAGCCTTCCAGGTCTGGGCTAATGAGCATCAGTGGGAATTAAATTAAAATTGTGGGGTATACAACACTTGCTTTCCTTCTTTAAGTACAGAAAAAAAGATGTACTAACTAGACTTTGCTTTCCTTTCAAAAAATAAGGAGAATTGGGGAATGTATCTGATAGAAGGAAAGAGCATGAACAGAAAGAATTTTAAAGTAAATAAAATGTGGCCTACATATTTCCTCAAAAGTAGTACTAATATTGTTTTCAACAGTTAAATTAGGTGATATTTTGAGGAAAAAAGTAGTCAGTCTTTCGAGTCACTGAAACAAAATTTTCATTTATATATAATACTAGAAAAGGAAAAAAAATCCTAAAATGAGCATTCAGATTATAGGTAATGCCTGTGTAACAGCATTTAATGAGATCTTGCTAAGTAGCAGGTCTGAAGAAGTATTTTATTATTTAAAATATTTGTGACAAATTCTGATAAGAATGTGCTAAAGTTTGAAATTAGCACTTTAAATTAACTCATATACTAAGAAACTAACTTACTTGTAAATTCTCAGAAAATTCTATCTGTACTTAAAATCTCAAACGGTAAATGCTAGTTTTAAACAGTATAATTTTAGGGAGTATATAATGTACTACAAATGTAACAAGTGCATTTGTTCTTTAGGTGTAAAACTCTCCTTCATTGTGAAGCAGATGTCAATGTCTTCCTGCTCTCTTTCCTTCCTTTGTTTCATTGATCAGGAATGGGCTCAGGGGAGGGATAGAAGAAAACAAAATACGGGGCGCTGATTTACATTTAGAAAACCTTATATTATTATATCTAAGTTTGACATAAGATCTTTCATGGAACCACTATTCTTTTTTCTGAGCAAACCACATAAGAAAATAAAGAACATTCATGCAATGTCTGTAAGCTGTAGTCCCACCCTCATTTCACTGAGTATCCAGTAACAGGATGCTTAGAGATAAAGAAATAGACGACATTTAGAATTTTGATTCCCTGGAACATTCACCTCTTCTTCAGCTTAAAAAAGAAAAAAAAAAAACAAACCCAGAACTTTTTTTTAAAATTCTTTCTTAATTGATATCCTTACACTATTAAATCTTATAGTCTTTCTCATACACTTTCTTATTCAGTTACATGTAACAAGTATATGGGTGGTAAATTGACTCAACATAGACACAAAATTTTATGCAGAGTTAAGTTCCTTCCAATCATATTTAAACAGCCCACTCCTACTCCCACAAGCCTTCACCCTTTCTTTTCACCAGTCAGCTGTCATCTAAGGAAAATATAATTAACAGAAAAATTTGAAAACAGTGCACACTGGAGAGTAAAAAGCTCAAGCATAACCTGGAATTGTGCCATATCGCATGTTTAGCCCACACATACCGAGATTGTGTTACTGGTCTACTTATACAGTAGAGTGATAAAATTATCATATTTCATAACCTGGGGAGGAACAAGGTGGAGGTGCAAGGGAGGGAAGAAAAAGAAAAAATCCTTCTGTTCCTCTAGAGGTGCTCCTGGTTTGATACATTATTTTAAGACTGACAAAGACATTTTCAACTACAATGAACAAAATGGAAAATGCTGCCATTAATGCCCTCATCCTTGCCTGAAATAATAAAAGGAATTAAATAATAGTGTATATTGTGACTCTGAATATATATCATGCACAAATAATGAGTTACTACCTTACCTGAGTTATTACCTGTGATGAGAAATACTCATCACAGAGATACATCATCTTTTGTCCTAAATAGTTCATCTTAAAATGAGAAAGGAAAGCAAATACTTGATAATATTTGCAGAACTACTTGGGAAAAAAAAAGGAACTTTCAAAGTTTTCCACGAGGCATCACCAAAGTCTTTACACAAGTTTTCATAACAGGCAGAAGATGTAAAATCTAAGTGATGTACTTTGTTTATTATGAAAACACTTTGTGTCAAAGTGGGGATGTTTGATGTTTAACTGATATAGAAAGCCAGACTTCTTGAAGGAACCACTAGTATCATGCTTGTACTCTGAATAACATGGATTAATTTAGTCACTGGAAAGGTATTTTGGATGTGCATAATCTGCATGTTACATTTCAATTAGCAAAACTCTATGACAAATACATGCTGTAAATAGCTGCTATACAGCTGTATCTGAAATATGAAATATGTCACCTACCACTTTTTTCATTGGTTGAAGAAAAAAGGATGAAAAGAATGGCCTTTGAAGACTGAGAAGTTCACAGTTTTAAAAGCCAGACAAGGGTGTGATTTGGGCGAAATAACAGGGAAGAGTAGCCTGTGAAAGAATAACAGCTTGTTACTCTGTGCTATGAACATATTACAATATTTAGTGCATATCTTATCTAACTGAAGGAGTTTAATGACATTTTAGGTGTTCTTATCAAAATAATATGTTCTAATATAAAAATTTGGTTTGCCCACCTCCTTTTGGATCAGAAGGAAAAGATAAAAGCTATTCCCATCTCTCTACTCTTTTTCAGAAATTGTCAGTAAGCTTCAGCATAGTCTTCAATGACATTTACTTCTATTACATCAAGTGATAAACAAATGGTTTCTATAAAAGCAGGATATTAAAGGGAAGCTTTTACCTCAGCATGTAGAAACATCACAACAAATAAAACATACTGGATTAAATGCAAAAGGTATTTAGGCATCCATTTAATGTGTGTAATTGAATTCATTCAAGTTCAGATGCTAAGCCTTCACACTTTTGATTAGTTGTTGCAGTGATTGTTTGTAAATATAAGTGTACTTAAATACCCTAAAAAATCCTCACCTCCTTTAGATATTGAAAAAAAAAATTCAGCTCTTAAATATAAATGTTACTCCACAATCCTGAAAAGTCTCCAACCTCTTTACTCCTTCAGAAAAGCAAGCTCTTGTTTTAACTGTGAACATGGACATTTGCAAGTACCTGTCAGTTTATCAATGTCTTTAAAAAAAACCAACAGAACAAACCCTGATCTATCTTATGCACAACAACTTCTTCTTGCATATACCATTTTAATGGGTTTTCTTGGAGGGTTTTGGGTTCTTTGGGTTCTTTTTAGGTATTATTACTGTTTCTTGTGTGTTTTCTTTACAGTTTGCTTGATTTAGTTTGGTCTGGTTTGGTTTAGATTGAGAGTTTTAGGTAAAAATCTATCTAGTTTTAAACTTTTTGAACTTTTGGGTAAGAAGGTAATTTTGCTTCTTTCTTATTTTTCCTTTCTTCTGGATCAATAATCCTTCATCCAGGACTCCAAGTAAAATCCTCCTTTTAACTACTAAAGTTACAGTGGAAATATCATATCTGAACACAAAGAGCCCCTTGGGAATGCAAACAGATTCTTAGTTTCTCATTATCTCTTTATTTTCCTGCTTGACTGATTTTGTCCACGCATGCATGGTAGTAAGAAATGAGAAAGATCTTTCAGAGTTTGTTCAATGCTTTATTCAATATACAGAAAACTTACACACAAAACCACTTAGACAGAGCTAAGAATCACTAAACCTACAGGTTATAAGATTCTTTTAAACATTTTTTTAAAGAGTCTACACTATTTGTGCATCTATCCAGTACTGGATTTATCATGGCTAAAAATTTCTACCCTGCAGAAAGGTGTTCATAACATTTAGTACATAAATAAAAATGAAAGGTGTAAGAGAGCTTAAGGATGTAGTTATTTTTGAAAAATAATTTTTCCATCTCTAGTAACTAGTACATAATTCTTTCAGGGGGTGTTGGTTATCTTTCACAATAAAGTTCAGGACAAGACTGCTGTGAAGATCTGCAGCCATAAGAACACACTGAGGAGGTATGGACTTTAGAAATCTGCTAACAACAGTATGGGACTCTAGAAATAGAACAACAACAATTGGTGATCCTGACGTGATAGTTGTTAGAAGATGAGACAGCCAAGAGCTGTGAGAAAACATAGTCTTTGGGTCAAGGAGCTGTGAAAGAGTATGGCCTTTGAGCAAGGAGCTATGTGTGTTGTACATGGCCTTTGAGTCATGGGGAAAAGTATGTATTGTACTTGAAGTATTGTATGTAAAACATGTAAAACCTGGTTCTGTAAGTAAAAGAAAAGGGGGAAATATAGTAGAGGAAATGTATTGTACCTGAATATCTGTATAGAGGCTTTGCCCGGGAGGTCCCGGTTGCCCTTGATGGGCTGCAGCTGCGATGTCCTTAATTGGGCTGCAGCTGTGACCAATGAAGATGACTGGAATAAAAAGGGGGTGGGTTAGCCAGTCAGGGAGAGCCTTGGAGGAGTCCTGGCCTGAGAGAGAACAGCATGCAGAAGAAGGAGTCTGTGCTGTGAAGATCTCCAGCCATAAGAACACACTGAGGAGGTATGGACTTTAGAAATCTGATAACAACAGTATGGGACTCTAGAGAAATAGAACAACAACACAAGACCATTAAAATAATCTAAATCTCATCTTCTACACCAGAGGTATAGGAAACCAGGAAAAAGGATATAGCAGGGAGGTCAGGGGGGTATAATATGAACCTATAGTTTAATAGTATCAAAGGCAGAAATGTTTCTCAGGGAGTCCAAAGATTAATTCTCTCTATCTCTGTATGCACTATTAAATTTTATTTTGTAGGCTATCCTGAGTAGGAAGGCACCCATTAGGATCATTCAGCCCAACTCCTGGCCTGCACAGGACATCCCAGAAATCACACCATGTGTCCAAGAGCATTGTCCAAACACTTCCTGAACTCTGCCAGGCTGGTGCTGTGACCACTTCTGTGAGGAGTCTGTTCCAGCACCCAGCCACCCTCTGGGTGAAAAACCTTTTCCTGATATCCAGGCTGAACCTCCCCTGACACAGCTCCAGGCCATTCCCTCAGGTCCTGTCACTGATCACCAGAGAGACTGGTGCTTGCCCTTTCACCTCCCCTCATGAGGAAGCTGTGGACAATCATCAAGGGCCTCCCCTCAAGCTCCTCTTCTCCAGGCTAAGGAAATCAAGTGACCTCAGCCACTTCTTGTAAGGCTTTCCCTCTAGGCCATTTACCATTTTCATGTCTCTTCTTTGGACACTTTCTAATAGGGTTATATCTTTCTTTTGTTGCGGCGCCCAGAACTGCACAGAGCTGTTGAGGTGAGGCTGCACCAGAATTGTTTAATTTGTTTCAACCACATTTCCACTGGTTTCACACTACTTTCCCTTTTTTGCACATCATAATCTGAAACAAATAGAATTTCAATACAGGAAAAGCAACTGAATAAAGACTTTAAAGTCAACATACGATGATGTTGCTTAAGTAGCTCTTTTCCATCTGTCTCTCAGGGCTCAGCTCCTCTCCATACACAGATTATTTCATATTCTCTTACAGTTGCTCAGGTTTTTCAACTCTTGTTGCCTCTTGAAAATAATAATATTATCCTCCATATGTGCATGTTTCAGGACCTATTTCTCCCATGTACTGATGAAGATTCCTCACAGAGACCTCAGCTTCACCCTATTTTAATTCATTCAATTGTTACATTTTCACTGTTGCAGAGGTTTTAAGGTGCATTCATAAAGTGCAACAACTCTTAATTTACAGACCTTTGTGCAATTCTCCTCCCCTTTTGCTATAGCATTCTCAAACTCTGAATTTCCCTGAAGCAACTATTGTACCAGAGTTCATAAGGGCATGGAAAAGTAAATGCAAGAATAGAATACAGGATGGTTTCCTGAGAAGAAAAATACCTGACTGTTTGCCATGTAGAAAATATAGCAATGTGTAGATCTGTAGATTTATAGATTTCAGTGTTTATTCTGTCTATAATGTTGTCTGGAACAGTTTACATTGTAGAGGAAGAACAGAGAATTTCAGATAAGCAGAAATGTATTTTTGAACTAAAGGAATTCTAGGCAATTCTTGGAATGGGGAGGATTAAGAAAGTTTTGTTGTGATGAGAATTGAATAGCATTCTTTGATAGTTCAGGCAGAAAGGACTTCAGGAAGTCCCTGGCTGAAAACAGTCAGCCATGATATCAGATTACTTAGGGTTTTATCCGGTCTGAATACTTGGTTGCAGTTGTGTGCTATTTTAACAACCCCTGTCATCAAGTAGAGTCATTCCCAACTAAATCTAGTTAAATGATGTTTTTTACCAAAATAAGTTATAAAAAAAAACTTTATAAAGTTTAATACTTAATTACAAAATAGCTATAAACTAGTCTCGGGCATAAACTGGGATACTAGTACTGTGTACCTGAGCTATACAACTATCAGAAACATGCCTTGAACTGTATTTATTTAATTTACTTCTGTAGCGACTCAATCTTATATCTTGCACAGCCATGGAAAAGTGGTTTGTAATAAGTGGCTAAGCTGTCCCAGTCCCTTTGTGTTTTAAAAATTGATGCTTTATCACTTGTTTTTTGCATGTTATTCTCTTTTTCTCTGAGGTGTCAGTGAAGCTGAGAAATAAATCTATTCAAACTGAAAACCATTTACTATATCAATAATAAGAAGCTTTTCATCTGTAAACAGGAAAATATGTAATTTATTGTGTCACTACTTTTGAAATATCTTTGGTTTTTCTGATGTCTTAATACACTTCCCTGGTCAAAATCCAAGTGTCCACAAAAATGATATGAAATTTTGGAACAGAAACAAAATCAGACTGCTTTCTCTTTAGATGTTTAATGTCCAAAATACATTAATTTAGCTACTTAGTGTTCTACTCTCAAAATACAACAAATCAAAACCCATCCTTTGTATTTCAACTTATGTAAATAAAATATTAGTATGGTATAAGGAAGTCTAGACAAAAATCACCGTATTCTTTTGACTGTCTATTGGAGCTCCATATGCCAGATTTTGCTGCCATTTGTATCAAAACCAAGTGTAACATCTCTCCTCCTACATATTCATAGGGTAGGATTAATCATAATAACTTAGGACTTCTACTGTGTAGATACCCTTATAAATTAATCATCTAGACTCCCTTAAGAATTAAATAGGAATTTTCAGGAGGTATTTGACTTGACCTATCTTAAACTTCTACCTCAAGAGTGAAAAAGATGCTGACTATCTGGAAAAAGTCTTGAATCCAGGCTCACGACAAAACAAGAACATTGTGCATAGTTGCTACATCTGGAATGCATTTACACACACACACATGCAGAGCCATGTGCATGAACACGCACACAGTTCCGACTAAAACTCAAGACCTTTAGTGGGTTTTTTGTTTGTCTGGTTTGGTTGTGTTTTCATTTGTGTTCTTTTGGGGAAGTTGATGCCTTCTACCATGTTTGTAACTATAAATTAAATGAACATTTTAAAAATACATTGGCTTTTAAAAATTTTATTCTCAATTATGTTAAAGAAATCTGCTGACCGAGTTATGAATAGAAAGGTCCATGCATTTACAAACTTCTCATGATTGTTACTTGTAGTACAAAACCAGTTCAGATCCACCAAAAGTATCAATTCAATTTACACTCCATAGAAATGATATTCCTTCAAATAGATAAAATCTAAATACAAAATTTCTGGCATATATGAGATCCAGTGATTGTACACTAGAAAATAGAAAAGCTTTCTTAAATTTTTCTTTTTTTTTTACTTTTAATAGTTTTTTCATCACAATGACTTGATAATTTTCAAAGATATTATCTGACATACTACATTGTTAACACTCATTAAAATAGCTTTTTAAAGCCCTACATTTGTATAAACTTGTTGTTGCTCAGAACATCATTAAATTAGGTGCTCATTTTATGTTGTCTAACATTGAAGCTCCTTAAAATAAGCACCTCAGACTGAAAAACAAAATGGTTGTCAATAGAGAAAAAGATGCACTTCCAAGGCACAAGTGATCCCATCCAAAGTTCTATGGAATGTGTATGCTTCTTTCCATCTGTTTTATTGGAGACATACTCAGTTTATGTTAAGAACTTCTCTTTCAAGTATCTAATGTCAGGATAGATAAAGCCAAGGGTGAGTGATTTTGCTCTGAACAACAAATCAGGTTTAGGCAGCTGCATCTTCAACTCATTTCACTGTCTACTTGCTTGCAACTGCTTATAACACAAGTTGCTCCCTCGTCAAGGAAGCTGACCACACTATTTCAGAAGCCCAGCAGTCTGCCTTACACATTGGATTTGAGTTTAGGTGGCTTTCCACCAGAGTAATTGTCCATGCAGGATAATACTGATGTTTTTTTAACGAATCCTCATTCATAAATCACAGTCCAGCTGTTTCCCACAGTAGAATGCAATACGACTGAAGAGCTGTTACCAGGCTGGCACCTGCCCTTGTCACTTTACATCCTACAAAGTCATTCATTCTGATTACAGTTACTTTCATTTACTTTGGAGTAGTTTACAGGCAGAAATGACAGGCAGATAACCATAAAGGTCTTCAGAAAACACAAATAAGTTCTAGACTTACTATGTAGGTCAAGAAATTATATATATATATATATATATATATGCATATATGTGTGTATATGTAAAGGTCCTTGCAAACAGTCTGGTCTTTTTTTTTTTTTTACTACAGAAAATAACCAGCAAAACAGAACAAGAAAGTTAAATGGATTAATCAGTCAAAAAGCTCATTAATGTAAGCATTCATGTATTACCAATAATTGATAAACCAATAATTGATAAACAGCTGGTTCACCTGACTATAGCAGTTATATGATCTTGAGCATCTTGCATTCTTAATTTAAGTGCATATTTTCAAAACATAAAGATTTTTTTCTTTCCAATATCTTCCCATCTTAATAGTTTACATAGAAGAAAAAAGAATCTTGGGAGATTTCTGAACAGTAACAATTATCCTTATCATTCATCGCATTATTTTCTTCATGTACATGCACAAAGGACCAAATAATATTAGAAAATCAACCTTTACATTTCTTGTGTGTGCAGAGGAGACAGATATAAGGTATGTCTAGTTGATTCAGAACTTCAGAACACAGAACAACTCTCTGGATTTACATCAGCTAAAAAAGAACACTTACTTGGAGCTCAATATTAGACAAAGATAAACTGAGCGTAAATGGCAAACCTGCATCTAGGCTACAGGACGTGCAATTCATTCTCCTAATGTGAGATTTGTTCTCCTAACCAAGGCAGATCAGATCAGACACTATTTGGATCCCTCCCTGTTTGAGCAGCAAGCTTTCCTTACAAGACTCACCTCAGAGACGAAGGAGGAAGCTGCAAACTTTGCGTTGACATACAGTCCCTTCAGTATCCTGTCAGTATAGGATGCACACACATTAAAGAAATGCATAACTGGACTGTTTTTAAAACCTACTTTTTCACAAATAACAAGGAAGATCATGTTATTTTTCTATAAATCCTTGAAAATGAGCAGGTTTTTGAGAAGTTACATGCAAAACACGGTGTGAATTCCAAAAAGAAAACTCTTCAGCTTCTTGCAGCCTACTTTCATAAATATGTAAACACTTTAAATTGCTTAGTTTTATAACTAAGCTGTGGAATCAGCTCAATCAGTAGACTTTTTTTTTAACTTCACAGTGAACAGGAAATTGCAGGATCACTTTTTTATTATTATTTTGTGTAATTTAGACAACAATTGCACTAACTCATTTCCCACTGTTATTTTCTTTTAGTTTAGAAGGAAAATAGTTTGACCTACAATACAGATTCTCTTGGTATTTTGTCAAATTTATTTTACGCCAGCAGCAGTCACTGATTTTAATTGAATAGAAACAACAGCTCTCATCCTGTGTGTCACATTGCTGGATTTTGTATCATTGAATTTCAATCTGGTTTCACTGGGACCTGCCAAGTGTGGCTTACCAACCTCTGAGTCTCCTTGCTATACCCCTTTCCAGGACAGCATTGTTTGCCTTTTGTCTATTCTCTGATTAAATTGACACCATTTTACCTTTTGTGACTCCTGTGTCGTTTTCTGTTGACAGCATCTAGCAGCGGTAACAAACCAATGTCCTTGTGGAAGGGGCAGAAACCATTGATTGTCTGGGTGTATTAATGCAGACCCTTTAAAAGTCGTGCAGACGTGGCTTTGTGCTAGCTGGCAGCTGAATGGGGGCTAGCAAAAGATGCTATAGATGCTATTAACCACAGATAAGAGTCAGCGCCTTCTATTCAACAGCAATGTCACTTTGTACCATTTGAGGGACAGTTGGTAGTGAAATTTTTAAAAGCCTCCCTGCACACATCCTAGTCTGATACTATTTAAGGCAGAAGAGTGGAAATAGTTTTCTGATTAGAGTGATGTTGGTAGGATGCTCATATAATTTCCAGGGAGCTGAAACACTTAATTCAATCCATCTTCACTTCACAGCTAAAATCTCTTTAGAACAACAAGATAGGCCCTGCTGACATGAGAGGTTAAATGTTTACCATGGATAGGGAATTTATAATTGCCTTTTTAGAAATGAATGATTAAAAGTGGTTACAAGAAGCACCTGGCTATATAAGTCTTATCCATAAAACACAGGGGAGACGTAATAATTATGTCAAGTCATTCCACAATGATCTTTTAAAATGGGATAGGAAAATGAAAATACCAAAGTCTTAAACCTGTGAACTTTAAAAAACATCTGCATTTAGAAATAAAATGTCTGAGAAGTGTAGAATGGTCCTTTTTCAAGCTTACATGCTGAATATGACACACTTAATCAGTCCCCCTTCTGTTCAGCAACAAAATCAGACACACTTTTGTCATAGTTGCAAACAATTTCAGTGTGTTTTCTAGATTAGGGAATTTTCCAAGTGTAAAGTAGGAACTAGGGTGGGAACTTTGTCTTCCTTCTGCTCAGTTTATGTTATCATGAACAGCATAAATCATCTAAAGTACTTTGAATTTTTACTAACATGATGAAAACGTGTCCTCATATTTCCCTCAGAAACCAAACATTTCATCCTGATTCTAAATGACTCTGTGAATAAATTAAAGTATTGATGGCACATAAACATTTCTGATCCAAGGTTATACTGTATAGTAGGATATACCACCTCATGCACAGTGCAACATCAAAGTAACTGGCTTCCCCACCACAGCTGGCTCACTTCTAAGCACTAGTGGAATAAATAGCCACTTCCAAGCACTAGTGGAATAAATTCAGCCTGTCTGCATTCACCTATTTAAACATTTCCTAATCACTGAAAGATATTGTAGAAGCTGAAGGGAATTGCAAATCTCCACTGACTCTTGGAATAAATTAAGAGCCATGTATACATAAGCAGAACCTACAAATATGTACTGTTATGCACAAGGTGGTATGCGTTATGTATTATTTTGAAGATAATTAAAATAACGCGTGCTGTGACATTATACATTACTATCCCATAAGCTCTGTAGAATGATATTTACTTTATTGAGTGCTTTTCTTCACAATGGTTATTGTTTTGTTCCACTGTGGCACTGGGATGCTGGCATAGGTAATTATTCACTACCTATGGTTTTGAAAATATATTTCTCAGTATAAAATATGTAATTAGCTTATTTCTCTTTTGGTTTTGCTTTCAAATTTCACATTTTAGGATAAAATAGAGAGGTTTTTTTATTTGGTAAAGAAAACACCAAAAAAAAGAGAGTATTATTTCACTTGTATTCATAATTGCCATAGTAAGATTCATTACAAAGTCTTTACAAAGCATTTAGGTCTATATTAGAAAAATACATGGCAATTTGCTGCAGTTCTGTATAGATGACCATAGATTATTACTGGAATGCTATTGCAGAAAAGCTCTCCTGTTGAGATGAAACATCTCTAAGGAGATGCTCTAAGGAGAATTCGGTGGTGTGTGTGTTTCCACATATGCACCAAAAAGCAAGTACATCATTTTAAGTAAACTCAAACATTAATTAGGCCTTTGCAAATTGATAATTATTGTTGCTACACTTGAAATACACCACTGGATATCTAAAAATAGACATCCTTCCAATAGTAAGGATATTAAGATTTTTTTTGGATGTTTGGGTGACATAAATGAAATAGCATCTTGTTGCAATCAAAACTGATATATATCTGTCAAAGTAAATACTGATGGATAGTTTTGTTGCTGTTTATCCAGCTCTGAGAGAAGAGTGATGTCTGTGACACTCAAAGGTTGCTGTAATTAAACTCTCAATCCATCTGTGCATAGGATTTGAAAATATTTTCAAGAATAGAGTGTTTTCAGTTATTGTACATGTTTATTTTGGCTTGTTAAGGGACACGCTATCTTGTGCAACTTTCAAGAACAGTTTGTAAGGAAGTTTCCTTCAGTATGTTTCACTGAAACAGAAGGCAGCAACTATTTAAAGTATTTAAAGGTTAACTTAGATGTTTTTCCTGTACAGATTGTAAGATGCTTCTTTTGTAAGATTTACTGACAGTACCAGAACATAAATTAGGACAGAAAGTGTCTTTTGGGTTTTTTTTTTCTTTTCTTCTCTGGCATGAAATATTTTATAGCTATCAAATGTGTAGGCAGTGAAACTACACTAGGACCAGAGGCCAAACAACTGTAAAGGCAGAGAAGAAATACAAGGGAAAAAAATATCCACTGATTCTGTGGATAGTTGCATTTCAGGTTGGTTTTTTTTTTTTGTATGAGTAATCATTTCAAGAAAGTTCTATTACTGATTTCAACACCTGTAGCAAAAGATACTTTGCAATCATGAGCTCATGAGTTGACAGATATATATCAAGTACTCAGAATGATTGAAAACACTTCTGGAACTCAAATAGGAGTGTGTGTATTCAATAAAAGTTTCAAAGGGCCCCTAAAGGAAAAGCAAAAAATTGAGACTTGGAAATTAATATCAAAATGGCAGCAGAAAGTAGTGCTGATTAGACAACTACAATTTCATCTTCCCAGAAACTTTAAAAACAACAAAAGCCAAACCAAAACAAACAAATAAAAACTCCCACAAAAACAGAAATATATCAACCCAATATTTTTGTCAGAAAATTAAATGCATAGAATTCTAGCATCAGCGTTCAACACTATCAGTATAAGTTACTGTGTTGAAACATCCACCTGAACTTCCTGCCCACATAATTGAGTTCAATCCCTTGTGCTGTCTCAGCTGTGCTTTCACCATTCCAGATCCAATTGAGTCAAGCAGAGTACAGATGTAACGCTAGTTTTGGTCATTATTGAAAAGAGGGATATCCTTGGTTTTGAAACCATTAGATTTCTGACCAGTATTCCTGATCCAGAATTATATTTCATCAAATATATTCTATAGTCTTCCATTAATAAAGAAATAATTAGTGCATTACTGTTACACACTACATAATAATGTAGTGTGTTTCAAGAAAGTTCTACTACATAATAATGTAGTGTGTTACTTTTCTTGTAACATAATAGATTCAGGGAAAATAGACAAAAATATTTTTCTTTTCCTTCAGCAAGAAACAGTTGAAAAATGTCAGAACATTACAAGGATCTTTTTAAAAATAAAGATCATCGGAACCTGTGGGAGGAGGGGACAGAGAAGATGGGGTTGGGACACCATGGGACGATTCTATCAATCATATGTAACCCACACCCTTTCTTCCAGAAAATTCCCTGCTCCCCACTTTTTCATTGGATCTCTCCCTAAGAACACCCTCTGCCCGTTTTCCTATTGGTGTGCCCCCAATCACCCCACTCTAAGCCCTCCTCTGTACCCCCTCCTTAGTGGTCGAAGTGCACCCCAATCCCGCCTACCCCTTGCCCATTAAAAGCCCCGGTCCCGGGGCCGCCCGCGGTTCGAGCACTCTGGCTCCGGTTCATTTCACGTGGGGCTGAACTCCACTTTCCTTCCCCGCCTGCACCCTCGGACTTCCCGAAATTAAAGCCTCTTGGAGCAGCACCTGAGCGAGCCCTCGAGGCCTCCTTTTGTTTGGCTGCGCCGTTTCTTTGTCATCCGGGACTGTGTGTGTATTCGTGGCTGAGACTCTCCAAAACCCGCTAGAATCATTTTAGACAAGGGTCTTCAAAAAAACCAAACAAACAAACCACAAATAAATCTTTTTTATCAATTCTAAATACTTGGCAAGTAGGTAATGTATGCCTGAAAATAAATGCTTACAATTCATGATTATATAGTCCTCATAGTTCTGAATTGTTCGGAGGCCTATGAACGTATTTGTTTTCCTCACTAACCCAACTGTCCTCAGTGTGCTCAGTGACACTCCAGACACGCTTTGGCTGCTGCTTATTGTCGCAGCTGTTTTTGAGTTTCTTATACGCTCCAGTTCTGAACAGGTGCTGGTGTCATTTTTTTGTCTGCCACCAGGTCTTGCACATTTATGTAGCTGGACACATCCATCATAAGATTCAATAAAAAGGAAGAAGAAAATGGAAAGAAAATTATTGTCTGAAGACTGGGAGCTACAGTCACTGCTGCTTTTTCATTCTGTATTTTATCTACATAGCAAAAAAGCCATAGAGCTAATTAGAAACTAGAAATTATGGTGCAATATGCTGAATCAACTACCAGGCGGAAAATATGTCCCTAATATTTAAATATATAATTAAAAATAAGTGGCTTGGGGAGGGGGGAAGGGAATGTTCATAAGCAGTTTGTAGTAAGAATTTTCAACATCTGTTTCTACTAACTAATTTTGACTTCTATTTTTTCAAGTTTATTATATTTCAGTAAATCAGTAAAAAATGAGAGGAAGATGAAACAAAAATAACTCAACTAATGGAAACCAGTTTCAGTTTGGTCCTCAGGATATTTTTGATTTATTAAACTGTATCTCAACATGCCTAGAGGTGAGAGTGTAAGTTAAAAGAACAGCCTGAATGACAAAAAGAATTGGGGAACAAAAAATCATTTAAGTTACCTATGGTATTCATATAAATATAAGCTGATACTTTGCAAAAGGTCACTGTACTTCATAAATCATAAGTTTAGAAGGGACCCCGAAAGATAAGATATTCCATCAAGTAGATATAGTCACTACTAACACATTTTTGTCTGCTCTTTGGACAAACAGTTTTCATTTCCTGAATGCTTTCCTCTTTTGCTCAAGATCATGCAGTTGAGCCAGGTTTATAATGAAAACATGCAGTTTAGCCAGGTTTATCACTCGTAACACTTAATATTTTCCTTCACAAGGCTCACAGTTTGTGGCAAATCTTTTCATACAAATTTCTATTTGCATCCTTTTCATACAAATTTCTATTTGTATCCTTTCTCTTGAAGTTTTCATTCCTGTTTTGGTTCTTCTGTATTTCTCCTATCCAATTTTGAAGATTATAAATGTATCCATTTTATACTTAGTCTTTCTAGGTAGGCTCTGCATCCATATTCCCAATCAGTTCTCAATTAAGTAGAATAAAATCAGTTAATTAGAATCACATCCTCAAGATGTTTTCTACATCTTCTGTACAGCTAAATTGTTATTAACACCTTCCAAGAATTTGTGGATCAGTATGGCATGGGGATTCATCTAATCCAGCTGTTGAAATCAACAATGCAGACGAAGAAACCTGACTCTGTCATTCATAGATTAAATTATAGTCAGTGAACAAATGAAGTACTTGGTGTATATCATTCACCAACTGCATACCAAGAGAAGGCTGCTCTTACCAATCATATCAATCATTTGAGAAGACAGTCCTGATTGAGGGAGTAGTTTTGGTCCACTCACCAGTTGGGCCTTTTAAGAACTACAGCAGCTCTCATCACAGAATGTGTGAAATTCCTCTTGGCTACACAAGGAATCGCAGAATATTCTGAGTTGGAAGGGACCCACAGGGGTCACCACATCCAGCTCTTAAATGTATGGCTCTTGCAGGGATCAAACCCATAACCCTGAGACTATTAGCACAATGCTCTAATCAGCTGAGTTAAATATCTGTACAATGCTCACTGGAAAGCAGTGAAAAAATTTAATGTTTTCATCCTACTGTATCACATAACAACTTCCACTTACCTGATTTCCATGTAGGTGTCCTTGTAGTGAGACACTGATAACAAACAACTTAGTTTATATTTATATATCCACTTTAAAATTTTAAAACTGATGGTTGTTGTTAGTGTTGTTCGGGTTCTTGCATATGTTACATGTGAAAAGTTAAAGATATACCAGTTGTAAAATTTTGGGAAGTGGTTTACTTGGTTTGTAAACAGCTCAATATTTCTGTTGTCTTTAAAGTCTATGTTAGAAAAAAGTACTTCATTTTGATTTGAGAAAATGCCAACTGTGAAAGCAAGCAACATGAACAATTAACCAAGTGGGCTTTGCCTTTTATTTTTAACTGCTTGTCAATGAATTTACCACCCACAGCCTTCTCCGTGGGTGTATACACATGCACAGGATATTTTTTCAGGGCTGCTTAAATTGTACTACAAAGATAGCATGGGAATTGTGTTTTTACTTTGCTTATTCTTTTATTCCTCTGATTTATGCACTAGAAGTTCTTAACACAAACAAGAAATACACTCTATGCTGGGATTAGAAATTCTAAAATAGTATGCTAACTGAGGTATTGTTTTTGTTAAATGAAGACTTATGCAGCCTACAGTTGAAGACAGCTTATTTTAATAGTATCAGAAATGATGTGTATTTAGTAAGTTTTGCAGATCTTCTGTCAAAAGCAGTGGATCTGAACTCCTTAGCCTTACAGATTTATGGTATGTATTTGATCTATTAGAAAATGTTACCATCTCTTACCTCACATTACTGCACAATATACTCTTTTAAAATAATGAGTTAGAGCAGCTAAATGTGTCTCTGGTATTTCAAGTTCCACAGTAATGTAAAAAGTGCTTGTACTTTTACAGGCTGACATTTTTAATGGTAGGTTAAATCAGGCACCAATATCTGGATTGGTGGGAATGAGGTAACAAAATTGCTATTTTTTTGCTTGCCACATTAACAAGAGACTACAAGAAGCAGCAGGGTTGCAAGCAGCATATAGGCAGCTACCTCCATGACATGAAGGAGCTAATCACCAAAGAATAATAAAAGACACAGTGACACAAGAGGTTTAAAGGAGCAATTTCAAAAAATTTCAAATCTCAACAGATAATACTTATTTTTAATTAAATAGAAGCTAGCCTGTGAACACAATAGTCAGTAGTAGATCGAAATCAGAAAAAGTAAAGACAGGATTTCTAGGTTAATGACTAATTGCAGAAGTCGCTGAATAAGATACTATTGCCCATGTTACACAAGAGGTTAGCTAAATGACCACAACATTTTCTGAATCTACAAAAGTAGATGCTCATGCCTTAACAGAATACAACTGGAGCTTCCTAAAAATACTTTTTTTTTATTCCACAGTTTGAGTCTGAGGTTGCACTGAAAGAATTTTCTCTCCAGACCTTGAGAAAGTGATTGGCACTTTTTTGTTATAGCTTCTACCTCTGTGTATACCATTACTTTTAAACAAGAGAAGGGTAGTGTGCAAATTCTCACACTACTGGTTAGGGACTGATTTCATCATCATGGTGGAGTGATCTTGGCCACCCGCCTGACCCTCACTCAGCTGCTCTCTTCTTCTCTGCTCCACAATATCACAAGGGGAGAAAATGAGCTGAAAAAGCTGATGGGTTGAAATAAGGAAAGGGACATGACTTGCCAGTTGCTCTAACAGAGCTCAACTCAAGGAATATTAATTTAATTTATTAATAATTTGAAATAGAGTAGAATGGTGAACCAAAATCAAAAGAAATATAAATCACCTTCTCCCACACACATATTCTTCCCCAGGTTCAGATTCACTCCTTTATTACTGAATCCTCTACTTCCCCCTTCTGAGTGGCACAGGAGAGACAGGGAGTAGGGGGTTGTGGGTTACAGGTTGTTTCTGCTTTTCTTGCCCTTAACAATTTTGCTCTGCTCCTGTAGCATAGGTCTATCGTACAGGCTACAGGTTTTTTTGGGGCCTCTTCATCTGTTGCAGTGTGGGGTCATCCATGGGCTACAGTGGGATCTGCTTCCGGTGGTTCTTCATGGGCTGCAAAGGAATCACTGCCTTGCTGTCTGGAGCACTTTGTCCCTCCCTCTCTCCCCCACCACCTTCTTGTGTCACCTTGCTGCCTGCAGGACTGTCGCCCACTTTTCACTCCTGACTTTCTTGAATATGTTATCACTGAGAAGCCACCACCTGGGCTTATGGGCTTAGCCATGCTCTACAGCATGCAAGGCAGTCCCAGCCTCTCTTCACAGAACCCATACCTGAAGTTCTCTGCTGACAAAACATTGCCAACTACACTCAGTAAAGTCGTTGATGTCTTCCCTGAATGTTTTTGATTGTCTGCGGTTAGTTTTTATTGGTTTCATTTGGTCTTATTTTTTTTCTAGAAAGACACAGCTGTAAAGAGAGATGACACTGGGGATGCTACTTTTACTCAGAGACACCATTCTTTGATCCTCTTTTATTTAGCAGTTTTGGCAAGTATCATTCTTCCAGTGTCACAGCTTTTTCCACTTTGTTCTTAAGGCCAATGGCAGGAGGTCTTCTGTAGTCCTGTACAACATCCTTGTTTTTACATAATTTAATTAAATGGAAATAACTGTGATGAACTGCCTAATACAGGACTATAGTGCCTTTATTTATCCTGAAACATAGCCATAATTTGAAACACACGTCACTATGAACAGAAAATAATGCTGGCATCTCAGAAATGTGTTGTAAGTAGAGAAGTGTCAATAAACAAGCTTCATGAATTTTAGTTTTTACACAACTTCACATTTTTCCATTTTGCAGTTTGAAGATGTTTGGACTTGTAGCAAAATTAACTGCAATCTGTGTCTCTGTATAGGAAAAAATCAAAAGTCAAAACCCAAAGAAATCTATCTAAATTAATCTAGAGACTGAATCTTCTCAGCAAAGTAACTGGTGTGCTTTCTCCTCTCAAATGAGTCTAAAACTCTATACAGAAATTCTTCTTCCTTTCCTTTCCTTTCCTTTCCTTTCCTTTCCTTTCCTTTCCTTTCCTTTCCTTTCCTTTCCTTTCCTTTCCTTTCCTTTCCTTTCCTTTCCTTTCCTTTCCTTTCCTTTCCTTTCCTTTCCTTTCCTTTCCTTTCCTTTCCTTTCCTTTCCTTTCCTTTCCTTTCCTTTCCTTTCCTTTCCTTTCCTTTTTCCTTTCATTTTCCTTTTTCCTTTCCTTTTTACTTTCATTTTCCTTTCCTTTTTCCTTTTTACTTTCCTTTTTACTTTCATTTTCCTTTTTCCTTTCCTTTTTCCTTTTTCCTTTCTTTTATTCCTTTCCTTTCCTTTCCTTTCCTTTCCTTTCCTTTCCTTTCCTTTCCTTTCCTTTCCTTTCCTTTCCTTTCCTTTCCTTTCCTTTCCTTTCCTTTCCTTTCCTTTCCTTTCCTTTCCTTTCCTTTCCTTTCCTTTTCCCTTTTCCCTTTTCCCTTTTCCCTTTCTTTTTCATCTTTTTCTTTCTCAAATTTAGTAGTATAAACAGCACTCAAATGATTTTGAAGCAAGAATTAAATCTGTTCAAGTACAAATTCTGAGGTGAATGTCTCCCAATGGGACACAACTCAATTTTGCATCACTTTTACTTGCAGTTCCTGCATTACTTGTGCTTCCTAATTTTCTATTTTGCTTGTAATTATTAAGTTTCAATGTACCTGCAAGCTAGAAAATACTTTTCCTTCTTTTGTCTGAGTACATAGCTTGTTCCCATGTGCTTTATTTCTTTTAAACTGCACATTTTTCAATTGTATGCCAGGATTTGGAGAATGCTACACCCCCAACACCCCGGCAAGTGATAGTAGATGTAACAGTTTCCTTAGGAGATTTCCACACTAGCATCCAGAGTAAATATGGTTGGACTCCCAAGTTGCTGTTATGGCTAAAGCAGGAGGGTAATACTGCAGAGGAAGAGAAGTTTATATCGGACTATGAAAAGCCACAAGATGTCAGTTGGCTCACTGTTCTAGAACCCAGAGTTTCTCAATACATTCTTCTAGGTTAAAGAATGTGAAATATTTAGGGCAAGAAAGGCTGTCATTGGTACAGCCACCATCATCATGGGGTTGCCCATCTTAGACAGGAGCACCTTTCTGCCAGCCTCCTCACACATGGATATTCCCTTGCATTCCACAAGATTTTGTATTTTAAGTATTAAAACCAATAAATAAAACTTGTTTGAACTGAATTATGTAACCATACGTTTAGACCTTTTATTTTCCTTTTTACAATTAAGAAGGAAAAACAATCCTGCAGGCTGAAATTCTCATCTGACTCCAGCCATGTAGCACTGAAGAGCCGAGCCTAGAATAAATAATCACCTTTAAAATAGATGCTGAGCATTAGAGGACAGTTCTACCCATAATACCTGCAAATGACTGCCTTTTTTCTTCTGGAAATGTACCAATAGAAATAGTGTAAGCTAAGTATTTTAACTTTAGACTGGAACTCGATGTGAAAATATAATTTGCTGTCTTAAAATACCCACAGTAGCAAGACAAGCTTCTTTATTACTGACTCAAAAACATTCTGCAACTGGGTTGTTTCAGCCATCACCTGCTGGGACTTTTTCCTGAGTTCTCTGAAATTAATAGCCATGGGTTTTCAGATTTAGAGAATATGTTTTTACCAAGTAGTCCAGTCTTTCAGATTCCTTCCTGATCTTGTCTGTCCATAACCAACATTTTGCTTTTATCATATACTTAGATAATTTTTATTTTTTTAAATATTCTCCCTTACTGGAATGAAAATAGAAACACTACCAGAGAGTTATAGTGTGGCTTAGTTGTTTTGCTTTTTTTCTGTATATCAGTGGGCTTTGCCACTATACTATAACCTTAAGCAATCTGTCCATCTTTTACTTCTTTGCTTTTCCCTTCCATTTTCTTTCATGCCTCTGGAAATCAAATTGTAGCTCATAGCACTTTGAACAGTACTGTAGTTCTTTGATCTGGCGCTTAGCCAGTGAATTTGCGCTGGATGTTGAACTGAAGCAAGCTTCAGCAATCTCCTCAAGTAAAATCCCAGGAGTAAAAATGAGCTCTATTCTCCCATTAGGTTGATCTTGTTTAATGGGAAAAGAGCATCTATTTTTTAACTATTTTAGGAAGTTTAATAAGACACTCACTGTAAAAGAAGTGGTTCTGAAAGCATGAACGTATCTGAATTGAAAGTAGTTATCAGAAACTGATTCTTACTTTCTGTGTAGAACTGGTATTTCTTTCAGTGTTTCTCTCTATTATGATCCCCTCACAGAATTTCTACTTTTCTTGGATCATAAATCCAGATGATTGCACAGATCATCTGGGTGCCTTGACAAGTGTGATACAGCAAAAATTGGGTTAGCCTGAATTACTTAGGCTGTTATGAAATATGTGTGAAATCTACAGACATCTTTTAGGAGCTAGGTGTGAGCAGTTGCAATATCATAAGCTTGCAATCAGTTACTCAGTTTAGGGTTACTTTTAAAGGTTCTTCGGATACATTTTTTGTTGATAGACTTTTTCATATATCAGCTTGTCAGTAGTTCACACTAAAATATGATGTTTTGAAAATGCAGTCCCTGAACTCAGATATAAGATTGTTACTCTGAGATTGAAAGCAAAACATGACATTTTCTTTGATAACAAAATAAAAGTTATACACTATTGGAAAAATCTTGTCACAATGTCCTGTGTTAAACAGGAGTTCAAAAATAAATTGTTATTTTTGTAGGTCATCATCGATGTGTTGAAATTGTAGATATTGAAGCACTTATTTTTCAATTACAATCACAGTCAGTTTTATTTACTGTTTATAAATGGGAATAGAATTATCCACTGAAATTAAATTAAAATAAAACATCACTCTTATGAAGCTCTGTATATGCTTCTGTAGAAAGTTTAGAGGACCTAATTACTTAAAAGAGAGGACTGTGAAACCATCTCACTAATTTTCCAGCATACTAAAGGACGTCCTAATAATTCTAGTCATTATATGCTTCCATGGATACTCAATACTCCTAAGCATATATTAATTTCACTTTCCGACAGGTAGTCCCATAGTGGATAATATAAAAAAGGATAGTTTTAAAATTTCTGTATTCTAGTAAACCATTTAGGAGATACAGAAGAAACTTACAAAGGTTCAAAGCTAAAGAATTTGTGAAAAATCTCTGAAAAGCAGAACTATAAAAGTTACATATCTTCTTCTGGACTGTTTGTCATTTTACTGCATCTGTTTACTGTTATTTGTTCCAATATTCTAGGGAGACAGACTGAATTGTCTTTCCATCTGAATTTCTGCTCAAGGATTTCAGATTAGTTTATATAAGCAACTCTGATGACAAAAATCTATTTTTCTGTCTTTAAATTATAGCTTTGTTTCTCATGGGTATCTGTATTTCAGTTTATGCTAAAATTATTTGTGATGTTTACACATACATATTTTGTTTCTATGCAAACTGGACCTTGTGTGTCTTGTAGTAGCTGGTCTTCAACTGATGAGATTTCTCAGATTTTAAGCTATCAAAAACCAATTAAATTCTCACGTTTGATTACTGTGGAGAAGTTGCCTTTAATGCTTACTGAGACTTTTTACACCAAGTTATGGCATAATGTTCTACAGGCAAAATGACAGGATTAACATAGGAGAAAGCAACAGCCTGTGGGCAGAAGTACAAATTCTCTTTAGCTGAATAGGCCTCTAGCAGAACATGCCAAAGCAAACTAAATCAGAATGTCTTTGGACCCTGCAAAAATTTTGAACAAAGTTGGTTTTTCTGCTTGAAGAAAAGAAAAAAAAAAAACAAACGTGGAGGTGGGGGGGAATGCTACAAGAACCATCCTTCAAACTAAGATATCTAACTTAAATACTGGAATACTGTGCTGGGACTGGGAGGTTAGTCAGATGTTAGAGAGAATATGCCAGCTCTCTGAACTACATACCAGTGTCAGAAATTTGGGACACAGAATAAATCCAGATTCCTGAAAAATTATTTCGTGCAAGCTTAAACAGTGAAAATACTCCGTGCAAACTATGTTTTGCAGACCGCAATATTTTCTAGAAAATATAGGAATAATGTGCTGAAAAGTTCTCCTCCGAAGCAGAGTTTTCTCTAACTTCCATTTGCTCTTAACTTTGAGCTTCACTCAATTCTCTGAACAGTCAACTAAATTAAAACTTACCTCTGCATACTTCTTTAGTGTACCGCTTTCAAACAGCCTCAAAAATGTTAATTTAGAAATGTCAGGTACACACACACATGTATATATATATATATATATATGTATGTATAAAGCAACAAGCTAAGCTGTGCTTCCTTTTGCTTTTCAATTCTGTCTAAACACACCTGCTTCAAAACATAGATCTTACGTTTAAAATTATCTTTTCTTTCAGAATTATTGAATATCTTGTCATTCTTTCATTGTTTGATATACCATCAAGACTAATGAACCGTCATGGTTCTTTTTTATGTCACCCATCACCTCCATTTTATTTTTGATGAATTATTTAAGCACAATACCTTAAAAATGTGATACTCTTTTTTTTCCAAGTTAAAATTCCTATAGTGTTTTTTTTTTTTAATTAAAAATACATTTGCATGTCAAAGCTATTTGGTTATAATTTCTAACCAAGGGATTAGGATCCTATTCTACTGCCAGTAAACTTGTAGGACATAGCTATATGAAAACAATGATCTTGATAAATATGGATTAGGAACATTTCCAAATAAGAATATATGATTTGGTAGGGAGAAATGATGGTAAGAATTCCAACCAAATAGCCAGAATATCAATGAAAGTTCTGATTTATAATTTTTTTTTCATTATCATATTATTGTATAACTTCCAGTTGCAATCTAGATTATTTCCAAATTTGATGAGATGACAATAAATCTCAGGATACAGTTTCAAGAAGAACATAGATAAAACCAGAAAATGGTAGGGGTATTTAAGTTACAGATACAAAATCGTTCTTCCACATACATAAGAAAATTGAAGTGTCTAAAAGTGTTAGAATCAAGTAAAAGTACAACTGAAATCAATAAGCACTACACAGGTAAAAAGGGAGACGTGGCATGTGGCAACAGACATTGAATTAAGTGATAGGACTGGGACAAGTTCATCAGAATGTTGCTTTTTGGTGACAAAATTTAATTTCAGCTTAGTTAACTACTTGAATTATTCTGTGGTCATGGGTGTACATAAAAAATATTTAAAACTATATTTAATTATTTAATTTTTTTGCAAAATTATTCCAGAGGTAGTCACAGGTGAGTTGTAAGTGGCAGCATTACAATATTGGTAAATATAAATACAGAACTAGAATTTTATACCTATCTTTCACGTGTTCCCTGATTTCCAGCAGTCACATCCTGAAGGCACAAAAATTTGAATTATTAGGTTTCAATAACATTTCTCTGTATTGAACAATTTTTTTCTTCTTCCAATGTATCCAAGCCATCATTTTAATGTTCTAAGAAGTGAGTTTGGGATCATCTTTAGCAGAAATGAGAAGGCAGAGACACTTGTATGTGTAGCAGATGGAAGATTTATGGTCTTGTAAACCACACCTGGTATCCCTGTTAGTGGTATCATTTCAGAAAAGTCTTGGAGACTTTACCATTTTATTGCATAGTAAATCAAGTGAAAAAATTATTTGCTATTGTTGTGAAGTATTATGCGAAAAAAAAGGGGATTGCTTAAATAGTGCTACTTTGTAGACTTTCAAATAGGCGTGTCGATAAGAATATTTTATCTTTCTGTGCTTCTTGTCTTATATTGCTAAACATGAAGCACAGTTTATTCTTGTTGCATAAGGCTCACAGTACATTATTACATATATATATTAACAAAAAACCTCATCAATGCAGTATTCACTTGTGTCATTCTCCTTCTTGCCTTCCCTGTATATCTCATCATTTTACATGGAGGAAGAATTCAGATTCACCCACATTATGCAGGATTTAGTTCAGCTGCTTACACACAGAATATTAGCACCATTTTTGGTATTGGATGTTTTTTTGCCTGTCCTACAGTTTGTTTCAGAGCTATAGAGACATTCTGAAAGCATTGTGGTCTAACTACCATACCAGCAAGATGGCTTGCACGTTCTAGGGCAAGCAAATTTGCAGCAGGTACCTACATTTAAGTAAAATGATAAAATTTATGGTCAATACATTGACTGAGACTCAAACAATTTGCTTAAATTTGTTCATCTCATGCCATTTTCTAAATACTCCAGCTGCCACTCAGGGTGACATAGGTCTGCTTTATATCCCATCTGTCAATTTTGTGTGTATATCTTGGATATCCCAGCATATCATAATTGGCTCCAGAAGCCTATATTCAGGGCAAATGAACTAAGCCTATGCAGCCTAAAAAGCTGTTCAGCTGACTACATTTACAAGTCTCTCAAAGGCTGAACTAATTCCTTAGACATCCTCAATTCCACTTTGATACAGATTTGATTCATTTTTTTCAAAATAGATGCATAACCCCTTTAAAATGCTTTTTCATGTCATGTTAGTCCTCAAGTTCCAGTACAGGACTACAAAGGTCTCCCATGGAGGTCTTTTGTTGTTTCTGCTAGCTCCACATAGATACTTCATTAAAGAGATCTCATCTATTAAAGTCTGCTAAAGATCTCATCGCATACTAAATACACATAAGTGACAAATAAACAAACTTCCAGATCCTCACAGACTATAATGGCAGCATAGACATCTCACAGGTCAATGTGTGCATGTAAATTATTTAAATATTATATTATAAACTACCTAAGAGGAAGAACAATGCTTTTTGCCTGGTTGATGGAGATAGATATTGGAGGGCATCTAAGATAACTAAGATTTTCCTCTGTCAAATGTTGTGGGAGCAAAAAAATGCTTAAAAACATGATTATGGAAATCCTTGGTGCTGTGGAGCTGCAGCCTAGTACTCTCCAGACACACGGAATAGTGCAACATCATCAGAAAGGGTGCATGCAGCAATACTTCATGATCTATGCCTCAGAATTTTCAGCAGGATTAAAGATGGTACTGGAACATGCAGTTAAAATTAATATTGTGTAGGACTTTGAATCTGTTCCATTTTGAGCTATGGTATACTTTGGAGTTCTTAACCTGAAATTCTCACAGTTCCAATTAAAAGAAAACAATGGTCAGATATTGGTCCTGCTGACATAGAAATTTACTTTCCTATATGATATACTGCTTGAGCCTGAATACCTTAACATCCAGGTTTGCTCTTAACTGCCATTAGAATTTGCTGTTTGATCTTTGGAACAAGTAATTCTTAAGGCAGGAAGAGTAGTGAAGTAAGTGATATTGAGTATTTTATTATGAATAGTAACATTATCTAACAGTGCTCAAAGCATGAACATAGTTTAGGAGAATAAGAAATTACTTTAAGTACAATTGCTCACATTTATGAATTCACACTTCATTGTCTAGGCATATTCACTAATGCCTCCTCAGAATAGGATATTTAAACACAAATTCCAGAGGGTAGATTCATCAATGGACTGTTTCTGTACAAAAAATAAAGAACCATACATTTTTGCATGTTTCAAACAACTTATTTATTCAGAATTATCTGAAGTATTTGTTTAGGTTTAGTGTTCTGGTTTTGGAGGTTTTTTGCTAGCAGCAAAAATATTATGTGCATAGTCAACTGGTTCTTCACATTCAGTGCATTATTTCTGTAAACTTTAGGGTCAGTTCTAACCCATTTTCTATTATTAAAAAAGCCTTTTGAGATGTGACAGTTTTTAGAAGTCATGAAACAAGAATTCCAGCAATTCTTCAATTAACTATCTCTTGTTCACAAATACCTGAGAAAGAGCTTTTATTTACTGAATAGATTTGAAGCTTAACTGGAGCATCAGTACTGCACACTGCATCTGTCATAACTAAAATCATCCTCTGTTTCATGTAGATTTAGACAACTTTCCATGATTTTAAGTATATATGATCTGATTAGAAATAAATAATTGAGTTCCCCAAAACTTTTGGGGATTCACAGAAGATATACAAAGGAAATGCTATGGGCAGCTGGCACAAGGACATGAGATAAGTGACAGACATTCCCTTATGAATTTCAGATATCTGAACACAGGAATTCATAGCTATCTGATACATCATATCTTGTGCCAATTTAACTTTTTCTCCTACACTATGTTATCCTACACTATTCAGTGTCTGCATCTTTTTATATTAAACTGTTGTGCAGCTTTACCATGGATCCAATCTATCTAAACTTTAGGTTCCCAGTTACTCTAAAAACGTGTGAAGGCTTTTAAAAATTGATGGGAAAGGCAATATGCCTTTGATGGATCCCAGAAACAGGGGTTGTCCTCCTAAGTTTAGTTTGAGTGAATGGGATTTTCTTTCTCTGAATCTGTAAATAAACTCTGTTTTTCTTTATTGGATGCTCATTCATTGCATGACACATGCACACACAAAGCTTCAAAAATTCTATAAAATTGTCCCATAGCAGCTGTCATACATACATAGAGAATACTGTATGTGCCCTGGAGTATTACATCAGGGTAGGAAGAGCTACAAAGGGGATGAGCAGAGGCAGTGAAATTTGTGACTGCCCTCAAGCCGTGTCTAGTGCAGCCCAATCTATGCTAATCTTCAACAACACATACAGAAAATACACCAGTGTGGTATTCATTCAAAATTGATCTCATCAGTTTAAAATTAAGTCTTAACAAAAGATATCCTCTTGGAAAAAATAAAAAATTTAAAAATATGTAAACGAAGGTTTGGCATATGAGGAAGTTATTCCTAATAGGAGGTAAATAAGAAAAGAAAAATTTTCAATACCTTCCTTCTTTGAGATTGCTTTCCCACATCTTAACTCTGCAAATAAAACCCATGAATCGTGCATATGAAAGATTCCCTAAATCCACATACCAGTTAATCTGATTTTACATGTGGCACAGCACAGTTTTACTTCTGTTCTTTGGAGTACTTCCTTTAGTAGGCCATTTCTCAAGAAATGCCCCAAATGGCGCAATGAATATCAATGGCATAGTGAATATCAGTGGCACAAAGAAGCCAATATATCTGTCTGTATCCTGAAGAGAAAGCCTCTATTTTTCTTTTCCTAAAATCAATATTTATGTTGTCTATCTCCAACACAGGGTTTCAATAACTTTTTAGTACACAGGGTACATGTAAAGTTCTCTAGCACAGTATGGAGCTTAGTCCCAATGTATTTAAAAAAAATAAAGTTTCTTCTGACAAACAAAGACGAACATTAAAAATGTAATGGTCAGTACCATTATTTAATTGCACTTCTCAAGATTCTTAAACTTATGAAAGAATGATCTTAGAGGTATATGACAAATTTGGAATATGCAACCACATACAAAGAAATGTTTCACCGATTCTTTTTTACTGCTTTAAAAATAGAAATCTCTTTCTTTATTATTAAAATATTTCAGAAATATTCCAGAAATAATGAAATATTGAAAAATATGCAGATTTCAGGAGACTTTGGGGGCAACTCTCCAAATTTTTTGTGTTTCCATTATAGTGGTTTAATTAGGCATATGAAGCTAAACAACTAAAACTAAATGAGACATGCATTTGACACTAAGCTGTAAAGCTGCCAGGAATAAAGTAGTGCCTATGTTTATTAATCAGACTTCTGACAAGTGAAGAGTGAAATGGGTCTTAAAAATATGAGAGCTATTTTAGGTAGCAGTAATTATCTATGATCTGATAAAGTACATATTCACTGACAGCAAATGATGCTGCTTCACATCTGCCCAACACTGCTGTCCTGGAAAAAGTAAGAGAAGCAATGTGGACTTCATCCAGTGTTTAATCTACCAGCAGATCAATATAACCTTTGCTTAATATTAGAATTTTCATAGAACTTTAGCAAAACAAACCATAAAAGCAGAACATACCTTGAAACAGTTACAATTGGTCTTTTTCTAACGTCACAAAAGATCAATTAAGCCTTTTATAAGAAAGAAAACAAAAACTTAAATGTTAACATTATGGTATACGTATTTTAGAAGCATAATATTTTATTGGATAAATATATAAACTGAAAATAACCCATACTGATCCTCTGATCATGACAGAGACATGTCTACTTAGGACAACAATCATTGGCCAAGTAATGGGGTTTTTTGGGGTTGTTTTTTTTTTTTTTTGATTTTGGGTTTTTTGTTTTTGCTTTTTGTTTTCTGTAGTTTTATTGACTGGGGGGAATGTTTGATTGGTAGAATTTCTTTTTAATAGCAAAGGAATGATGGATGTCGAGATGAGAGATTTCAAGGTGGTAGCTTCATAGAAGTTCTTCCTGTTTCCTTCACTGGACCGTGTTAGTGTGTAAGAATTAGAAATTAGTCAACTCTGTGCTTAAAACGCTGAGCTGGCCAGGGTACATGACCAAACTATTCTGCAGTTAGCATAGATTTGGTCCAGGTCAAGCAGTACTTTCCTGTTAAAACATCAGGTATTTCTAAAGCTAAGCACAAAAATACACTGTTGCTAAAATGATTGCTCCTATCTCTTTCAACAGAGCAAATCTATTTATCAGAGGCAGGGATTATAGCTGTATGGATTAAATAATTTCCATGTTCTTTGTCCTCAGGACCAACAAACTATGTTCTTCTTAATTTTATAGGAAAGACATAGACCTCATCCCTCCAAAGCCATAAACCACCAATTTTGCCTCTGGCCTTTTTTAAATCTAGTGCCCAATATTTTGCAGAAAGATATACGTCAGCACATGAGTAGGATGTGTTTTGCTTTCGCTAGTCAGTTAGCAGAGGCCTGATTCTGCTGAGTAACTAATTCTAGTAAAAAGAAACAAAAGAACTTAAACTTTGCCTTGTTTTCTATATTGTATTGTTGCATACAATACTCCTATATACTATGTGACTTGCAATTATCAATACAGTATTGCAGCTGCTTTCACAAATAAAATTCTGTCTCAGAAAAACAATAATGAAATTGGCATCTGAATAATTTAAAAAGTAATGATATATGGATAATTTAGCTAAGTATTGACATTTTACGTAAGTGTTGAAAAGTACAGATGTGTAACAAAAGTCTTATCCAAAATATCTGCCTGCTAGGGCAAATTTTCCAGCTCTGTATAATGTAGCTCTGCAGTCAATTGCAGACAAAATGTATACTCAATAAGAATTGAAAGTATATTCAATATGGTACCAAACTGCTCAATTTGGAGTTGTGTACTGTTATCAACTGTGCCTTAAACTAAATTGTAGGCCTTAAAGTAAATGTCAACTTGTTCCCTCATTGCATGTTAGGGAGCTCAAAAATGCTTCCCAACTTCTTTCTCTTCTTCTTCTTCCCCTCCTCAGTGGTAGGAGTTTTCCAGCACACTAAACTCCTCTGTGCCACATATGTGTACAGTTTTCTCAAAGTTCAATAAACAAAGTTCAGTTTTCATCAGCTCAATAAACTGATGCTAAAAGAATTGATGGCACCCAAAGATTGCCAGAATGGGCAGAATCCTGAGAAATGCTGTGGCACAGCTCAGAAACCATAGACATGACTGTAAATTCCTATGATTGGACAGAACATCAAATGTCTGTGATTAGCAAGAGCACCAGCTTTCTCGTGAGCTTTGTAGTTCTCTCTTTTTGCTGTCAGTACCACAGAATATTTCCTTAAGGAGCATCTGTGAAGTCATGATTCCTGCCAAATTTAGAGCTAGAAGTAGTATTTTACTTAAGTAAAACAGTTTCAAATACATCAATATGTATTTGAGCTTTCAAAAAAGAGCTTGCAGGAAGCCTGATTGCAAAGTATGCTTATTTGACAAATTTAGGCATACACCAGTCACTTATACTTACACCTCTTTCTACACAATTTATCACTTAAAATTAATAACAGGAAGAATAATTTAATCATTCTGTGATTTAATTTGAATTTATGTTAACTACAGTAGAATTAATTCTCGTTTTATTTGAAGCACATAAAGTTTGCAAAAAATCAGATCTCTAAAGTTTTTGGTGAACATGTCTCTACTGTTATGCTCAGATGGCATTTTCTATCTAGAAAATAATAGTTTTAAAAATCGTAGTTTTTTTCTGAGCTTTTTGTTTTTCTTTTTTTTTTTTTTTAATCTGTTGGCATAAAGTTCATGCCACATGAACTTTACAGACTAAAATTTAAAATTTGATAGATATGGTAGCTCATCTTAGCACCTACAGAATACTGGCAAGCTAGTAATATATAAAACCCAAAAAATTAAAAGAAGAATTGGGTCTATATTTTCAGGAAGAAAATGTTTGATGGCTGGATAACAAAAATAATTTTGTAATGCAATCCAAGTGTATCTATGCATCTTTAAATATTCATACAAAGCTAACCATAGCTGAAACACTCACCATCTTACCAAGCCCTGAAACATTCTCATTGTCATAGTATTATTATTAAAGTTATTTCAGAATGATTTCATAATGATGCATTCCTTTCAACATTAATTTCTTATTAATATCCTTTACCAATATCAGTACCTTCAAAAACAAGTAGAAGGATTAACCTTTTGTGATAAACTGCTCTAAACAACTTCTGATATGAGAGCCTCTTCTAGTCTGTCTAACTTCAAAGTTTCCTTTTTTATTCTGCAAACCTTTTATAACATTCCCAGGAAAGCAATTTTAGTTCCTCCCTCCCCTAATAATTTGATCAAGCATAATTAAATTAGCATTATTTATTATACATGCAGTGTATAATAAATTAGTACATCAATGCATAAACACATCAAATCTGTAATCATTAGTTATGAGTTGCGATAACAAATATTTGTCTTTCCCATTTGATCTTAAGTAGAGATATATTGTTTAATCTTTAACTGGCTTCTTTCATTTCTCCTTTATTTAGGAGTCATTAGACATTACTTTATAGACATTAGAAACATACAGATTCACATCTAAAAAACCCACCAGACTTTGAATTTTCAAATATATTCTAGAAAAAAAGAATTATTTTCTTTAAAATTTCTGCTTCAAAAAGCGCCTGGAAGGCTGAATGACACAGATTAAAAATGGATATTTTCTCTTCTCTTGTTTTTGAAGTTCAGTTATGAATTGTTAATATAACTTGTATTAGTTTATGATGGAATTTCATTGAGGCAAATGAACAATCAGTTGGGAGCAACTGAGCACAACTAGATACCTGGTAAAATACACAAATATTTCCACTTTTAGTGGAGATTCTCCTTATATGTTTCACTCTAGTATATTTATGTATGTGGTTCATTGTAAACATACACAAATGCGTGTGAGTGTGCATACACACTGTCTTTGTATTTATATGTATATTGGAGGGTGTGGGGCACAAAAAAAATATCCTAGCAATTGAATTGTTCCCAGGTAATTTGTTTGCTAGATGTTATTTCACCTTTTTTTTTTCCAATCTGATGTGTGTATATTTACAGGTGAAATCAAAGTGATTTTTAGTCATATTAGCAAATGACAAGTGTACCCTTCCTTGTTTTTGTGTAATTAATTCTTTAGTAAGTGTTTATGACACACATAAAAGAGAATTGAAACAGTGCTTTTTTCACAGTATTTCTCTGTCTGTTCAATCTTGAGACATGAAAGAACTTATCTAAAGAAATGCATAAACCACAATTATATCCTTTCTTTTTTCCACTTCTTCTTGCATTCTGGATAAATTCTTGAATACTTTTGTTTGGCCCTTTTCCACTTTCCCTATGATGTAATCTATATAATTTTTATATTTCATCCTGCAACTTTCCCAAGTTGTTTCTATACTAATATTCTTGAAACTAAATGACTACCTTACAGCTTCTCTTCAATTACTTTAATTCTATGTTATTCATCTATTAGAGAAACGCAATCTAGAAAGTATTATTTCATAGAACATTAAATGTCTTAAAAGCCTCTATAAAAAGAAGAGGAAAAAGAAATTATTTCACTTAATTTCATTATGTTTTGTCCTTCAAGGAAAATTCTTTTTGAAAATGTCTACTCGAAACTAGGTGGTTTGTCATTTTCAAATGCTTTTTACATCCCAGGATACATTAAAAAAAACCAAAAAAAACCCCAATGTAACACTGGAAAACAAGAAACAAGTTAAAAGGAACTACAATGATGTGCATGACTTGAATTATTATGCCCAAACCAAAACATGACCATCATCTTTTAAAAATATACATCAAGGAGAAAAATCATTGTGGTGGCATTTCATGAATCATTATAAAGGATCTTACTTTTGACAGGCAATCTGAAATAATTTTTTTTTTTCATTAAAACAGAAATTCTCGTTATATTACAAAAAAAACCTGCCAACCCTACACTGATCTGTTCTCTATACTTTATTCATTCTCAAGGGCAAATAATTTTACTCTCTTTTTTTTATCTTCAGAAAGAGTTTTCATATTGAATTTTGCTGCTCATTTTTTTTTAATACTATCCTTGAAAATGGACTAGAATTGTCTCTTAGAATGTAGACTTTTTAAGCGTCCGCAGTTTGCCTTCTAAAAGGATTTAGAATATTGTTGAGGTCTGAAAAGTGAACTTGAAGCATATCCTTTGAATGTTTCTGTCAGAGGTCACACAAAAATACAGACTGTAGAAAGGGGGAAGAGCTGTGATAAGAGTGAAGTTTCAGCTACTATGGATTTTTACAGTAATTTATACTGCTTCCTGCCTGTAGGCAGGCAAATAACCCAATAAGAGGAGAAGCACTTGAAGAAAAAGACCAATGAACAAAACCCAGGCTTCTCTGTGTAATTCCCAGCAGACTTTCCTAAATCTAATACTGCAGAGACACAAAATATCCTGCTCTTCTGCCCTAAGAAAATAGTGCCCACTTACAGAATTTGGGAGGAGTGATAATTAAGTTTGCTCAAGTATTTCTAGTGAGTCCAAAGTCTTGGTGTGAACTGAAAATGAAAGTCTAAATATCTACAAAAATGTGGGTTATATTGTCTGCTTCAATGCTCTACTGCAGAACAATAAAGGTGTGGTGGGAGACATAATGATAGCTTTGGGAGACAATACATGAAATCTAATTCTAGTTGATCATAGAATCACAGAATGGCTTGAGTTGGAAGGGACCTTAAAAAAAACCAATTATATTTTTAAATTAGTTGTTTTGTAGTCCAGCAGAAAACCATATAAATCAAATACTATGCTGCTTTTGTACTTTTAGGAATGAGAAATACAAGATAAAAGTCAAATTTGAATATTAATGGAACAAGATTATACCTACTTCCCAAATAAGCCATTAAGTCAATATCATTTTGGTTAACTCAAACCCTTTAAAAGGTTAGAACTTTTCTAACACAGCTACTTCTGGTTGAACTGTGTTAGGGAATGATTACACAAGCAGATCACAGGGCAGATCTGAGGAAGGGGTGATGTCTCGTGGGTGGAGAGTAGGAGATGAGCAGCTGCTCTTGAAACATGAGCTGACTGTCACCACTGTTTGTGCTAAACAAACCTGGATATTTTGCACTAAGGATGATACAGAAGGAAGGATAGAAGAAAGGAGGGAATGACAGGATAAAGGTGAGCAGGAGGACATTCTCAAGTACACATTAAAGCAGTTGATTTGCGACAAAGAGGGGCAACATACAGTGGGGTTTATTTCAAATGCATGTCAATGAAAGGTATCAGAGAAAGTAGGCAGCTTGAAAAACATTGACGATCATTTCATCCAGCAATTATTCAGTGTATCATTGGAGTTTGGCACAACTGAAGTGTGGAGAGCAGGCTTCTCACATGTAATTTCTTCAATCTTTATCAAATACCAATCCACACTGAGATACCAAGTAAGGGAAAAGGTGAGGAAAAGTAGTACAAATTCAAGGTGCCAGTATTTGTGTCCCAATGAAACAACTGTTTTCTTTCTTTTCAACATGGCAAGGGTGAATGTTTCCACACCAAGCTGTCTTCATTTGAACACTTCATTATTTTCAACATATTTTTCACTCATTTCTTCACCACTGCAAACACACATTGCTGTGACTGATTTAAGTGAGAAATTAAAATATAAACCTCTAAAATATCAATAAAGCTGATATAAAATCTTTTTGGTTGTCTAGAATAGAAGGTAGAAAGACTGTGGCCTCAGGGCAATATATTGTGCCTAAAGGCTCATGGAGTCTGCTGTCACACATTGCATTAAATATTATTACACTCTGTCTGTTGACATTATGCCTTTGGGATTTTCATAGAAGGTTGAGCATGATCTCCAAGATTGCTCACAATTTAGCTAGTGCACACTAATATACTGCTGCTATAATACTCATGGGTAGGCCACAACTCAGTCTTTTCTTGCATTGGCTAGTAAGAGTGTCAAATTACCAGACTAAACCAAGTGAAAGGGAATGCTAATTAAAAGGGCAGGATGTGTTCCATTTGTTCTAATCAAAGAGTGCTTAATCCCTTCATAAGCTGGCTGGCTTTGTTGGATGAAATTCTGAACAACCTTGTTACTTTTGATAACTGTAAGCCACTGACTCATGGCCCCTTGACAGCTAGCTGAGCATGTAATAACATTTCTCTGTATTTGGGGGCTGGCTTAGCTGGCTTTATAATAGATTATTATGGATGTTAAAGTGAAATGTTAGTCTTTCTTTTAAAGCATATTCCCTGGTAATTAAGGTTATAAAAAGGGCACTGAACACAATGCAGCTTCAAGGTCGCCCCACGTCTTCAGTTTGTGTAAATAAGGTATTAACCATAGGTTTATTCTGCAGTGCTAATAACAGAAAGACAGCTCTTCTATTACTGGTACATGACAAATTCACTGAAAGCTATTTTTAAGTGCAAACAAGCACCTTTCGCTTCAATTAGAAGACTCATTAAATTGTAAGTACTTTTATAAGAAGACAGAAAAGGTGGAAACACAATGTGGAAAAAAGACAAAAGAGGAAAAAAACCCCCAAAACTCTCAAGTAAGCAGAGCACTACTGGATAAAATACAATCAAATGACATTGCACAACTACTTCTGCAGAGGAACAGATTGCTTGGTATAACAAGAACCTTAGTAAAATCCCAGCTCTTGGCATAGTAAGTCTAGAAGGACTGAAAACTAAGATTTTATTTTAACATTCAGGGCACTGATTTTTTTTTTGTAGTGTCTGCTTTGTCATCTGTTTATTCCACTGTAAATATAATAATTTGAAGAAAAGAGTTTCCTGTACATAATGCATTAACTTCCTAACAGACAGGGGAATAGGACAACAAGAACTACATAAGCTAAGAATGTAAAACCCTTTAAAAATTAGGTTAAAAAAAATGAATTTTCAAGAAAAAGGTGTCTGGCATTTGCATGAAAAATGATGGGGGGCATGAGAAAGGCAATATAATATCTAAATGCAGCTATTAAGAACAACAAGTATAAAGGCAGACTGAGATCTCTCTGTACATTTGCATTTATTGGCAGAATCTAGCTTTGTTTTTGACAAAGCCAGCCTAAGTAGGTCCTTTATTGCTTTGTGCCTTGATCAAGAAACGAGTGTTATCTTTCAGGACTGCTAATTCAATAATTCGCTTGAGAGAACTAAAAGACAAATGTGTGAAGTTACTTAAAGGAAAGCAGTTCCAAGAATACCTACACCATTATATGATACAAGCACAATGTGAAGTGCAATCAGCAGAAACTAAACCATGTAAGGATCAGATTTGCTGGAAGGAAAGTTTTGCATAATGAATGGAGTATTTGTCTAGAGAGACTGGAAGGGGAGTTACAAGACCTGACTGCCTAAAATCTTGAGGAGCTTAATCTGCCCAGTATCTGAACCTGATAGGCTGGCCCAGAATTCTACTGAGGTTCCACCCAACTTAAATATTTACTCATAACAGAGATGTTTTTGTGAGAATGTAAGGAATTTCTAAATCTTTGATCATTGATACAAACATTACCTAAGGATGAGGTTTTAAGCCAAGCAGGTTGACTCAAGCAACATTCACACAAAGCACTTGACTCCTGTTTTTTTCCAATGAGTTTAGAGACAGAAGGAATGAAAAATTAACTATAAAAAGGAAACCTAGAGAAAAATGAGTGCTGTGTTAGAAAATGATTTAAATCTTAACTGTTTTGCCAGTTAAGAAAAGAATTGCATGTATAGCAGATATGTACCAGTAGATAAAAAATTTTCATAATGAAGGGAAATAATCACAACTGTAACTTAAAAAACACAATGTCCCAATGTTAGTGTATTCACCCAAATTATTCTCATCATGAAAGCACATTTAGACATGGTAATAACAATGCATGGTGTATTTATATTTAGTTACTACGAGAACCCACTTTCTCCAAACAGAAGAAAATGCTCTGCAAATGTCTCATTCCTGAAGTGTGCGTACAAGACCTGATTCTGGTGTTAATGACTTCAAAGGCAAAAATTAAGCTGTAGAAAGACAAATTATTTTTATGTGGAATAGAACAAATGTAGTTGCTCAGGGAATTGCTGTGAGGGCTCAAATCATTAAGAACATAAAAAGCAAGCAACTCTTTTTGGAACACACTGAAAGAGAAGGTACTGCTGCATGTTGTGAAGCATTCAGTCTTCCTAGTAGGCAGACTGAGTCCTTCTGAGAGCCTGGAGTACACCGAATTTCAAAATTCTGTCTGAGTCTAGAAGACAGGCAAGCAAGCTGCTCTGTTGGGTACAAATGTTTAGCCAAATAATAGAAGTAGGATACAGTAGAAGATTAAGCCACCTGAATTCTGGTGTCTCCATATGTGCTGACAAATGCACATATGTGTATTCTGTACTTCCCTCACTGCTCTGTCCCAAGCATCAGAGTACTCCTCTGTTTCTGTGAAGCAGTTCAATGTATTCAAGTCCTGTGACCAGGTAAAGACAGTTTGTTGCTTTCTCCACTTCTCATTATCATAAATATTCTAATAAAATATTCAGCACATAGATACATAAATGGCAACCTGTGAAAATGTATTGTATATATATACATTAAAAAGTGAGAGACCTATCTTCATCAATCAGTTTTCATGGGTTTTCCATTGAATAGAATAAAGCAATGCTTTTTGAAGGGAGCAAATCAGCACCATGTATTTTTCTACATCAGCTGAAGCTACTATACATTCCCAATTTTTCATCCATTGTATAGTTCTAATTATAGTTGTGCTTTTCTAAGCTTTCTCATTGTAAACTATATTTCCCATTTTGCCCTGAGATAAAAAAATTTTGGTCTGAATTGCTCACACCAGGCTATTGATGCACCAGGCTTGTAGCAATTTACAAATGAAATGCAGTATTGGGTAGGGTCCCAAAGGAAATACATTTTCTGTGTTATAAGGAGACAAGCCCTCAACTGCCATAAAAAGATATTTCACCACTGACTTTGTTAGACAAAAATCAGTTCATACAAACTAAGAATTTGGCTGGAACTCTGTGAAAACTATCAGCATGTGTTTTGATTTATGCAACTGTTGCTGTTTGTTTTGATACTGTATTAGAAGTATAAGGATTAAATTAAATTTACTAATAAAATCAAAACTTAGCAGGATAATAGAATGTTCACTCTAAGGAGTTAATGAAGAATTAAATTATTCACACTGTACCCAAAAGTTGTCTACAGAATCTTCATAATTTATATTTATGACCCAGGTATTCATTAGTCAGTTAATAAGAATCTTTTCCCCTGTGGGAAATTCATCAAGAAATAAAGAGACAAGCAGGGAAATACTAATGAAAAGTTTCAACAGATTTAAGTTTTCCTAAAGGCTAGAGCAGGATAATCATTATTTTACTTACTCACCTTTTTTACTTTACTTACTTTGGCTTCTGTTAATTTGTATTTAGAAGATCAGAAAAAAAAAAAAAAAAAACAGAAAAAGAGGTCAGGAATTAAAAAAAAAATAAAAAAATTGAAAATTCTGCTTAGCCATGCTCTTTAAGTCATATGAAAACTTTTAGACATATACCTGCATATGTACCTATACAACTTTTTAGTCTATATCCTTTCCTGTCTCCACTAGATTGATGCCAAATGCCTGCATTCTGGGTCAATTACTGTTACAAAAATTTGTGATTTTATTCTTTCCTCTTGTTGCTGCATGTATTCTTCTTTTGATTCCTTGTTGCAATTTCTTGGACATACCTCAAAAAGAATAAAAATACTAAACATTTAGATTTTCTTTGCGGTGGAATTTTACAGATGGTTCCAACACGTTTCCATTTAACTACATAATTGTAAAACGTCTGGCAACATTTTTGTTCTGTATCAAAATGTGACACAGATGGAAACGTAAGAATTATATAAACATAATATGTAAGGTAATATTAATAGAATCACATTTTACATCTTCTTGAACCAGCTCTACTCATATTATCAGTTCCAGAAAGCAAAATACAAGCATGAAGAATTCGACATTTCCTTTGCATATTAAACTTGTGCTCTGAGCTTTAACACAGAAACTTGCTGATTACACACCATTATGCCAGTCATGACAATCTGTTAATTCAGCTGAACTAATTAAACAAATCTGATATCACTGTATAAGAATATATCTTTAAATATATATGTAAATATTTATATGAAGCTCACATTTAACTAATTATTCTTTTTAAAAACAATCACCAAATGAGGTCTGACAAAACAATTCACCTAAAGAGTCTGAGTTTTGAGTCCTGAGAAATTAACAAGCAAAAGATGAATCCCAGGAGCATGTTATTGTAAAGTAAAAGAACACAGAGCTTCTGGCTCAACACCCAAGGAACTCGTTGTTCCTCTCTGAGGGGCACAGCCTTGGTCTCTCTCAAGCAGTGCCAGTTAATACCATGTCTCAGCTGACTCTTTTCAGGTAAGCACAGAGTCCAGCTAAAGGACTGTAGGAGCAAACCTCCTTCCCACCATTCCTGCAGGGTAGCAGAAAGCAACACGCCCTCATAACCAAGCTAAATGCTTGCTGCTTTCTAGGAAAGATGCAAATATGTGCACTTTGTCAGGATAGTTCCACATTCATCTAAGAACTAGAAATTGATAGCAATCAGCATCCCAATTATTTTCTCAGATGTGCTTGTCTTCATCTAAACATAGGTCCCCTTGATAAGGAAGTTTTCCCATTTGACCACCCAGGAGCCCTGCTGGCAGCCACAGCCACACAGCTTGAGTGGAACTGCAGCCCTTCACAGGGCATCTCTCCAGGGAAACAATAGGTGCTCCTTTTAACTCCCCACACACCCCATTCTTGCAGTCTATACCATCTCTACCCTAGGTTTCCCAAACTAAGTCTCAGGCATCTCAATACTTAAAATATTTTAGTCCTGGTGCAACAGCTAAATAACAAGTAACAGCCAGAGCCGGGTGCCTCTGGAAAGGGACCCTAAATGAAGGAAATCCAGGGATTTTATGTTCTCCCTTTCAAAGTGTACAAAAGTCTAGGACCCTCAGCTCCAGCTGTGCTTCTGATTATCCAGTCACCTGGCTTCTGCCACAGATCCCTGGATCTTCCTGTAACTCAGAGCACAATCTTTTATTTTCTGAAAAACATCTGGTCTAGACTTTATACTTAGTGTATATATAGATTTGTGTTGGTCCAGAAGCCAATAAGGTTGGTTTTCTGTAACATTAGAAATATTAGAAATTGCATTCATTTTTTGAAAGGATGACATTTATCTGTTATCCTGCCAGCCAACACCCTAAACCCTACTATTTGCATCTCACATTCTCTACTCCTTTCTTCCCCTTACATTCTTAATGTAGCATTTTTTACCCCCTAAATTCTCATTCCCCCATGACCTGTCTTTCATATTCTTCTGCTTGATTTTTCCTTAAATGCTAACCAATTCCAAGGAACATTTCTGGAATTTTCTTCTTTTTGCTGTATGGGGGACCCATTGTCGCAGCTTAAAACGGACCTGATTCCCTTCCATTCTTAGAATGCTCTTTGATTTCTCAGACATTTTGGGAAATTATTGCCAATTACACTGTTGTGCAGTAACAAAGCCTAGAGTAACTCCATTTTGTATGACAACCTAATCCAATAGGTTCATGCTAAATATGCCATTGTCAGAATGCTTCACAAACTGAACACTTCAGGGAACACAGACATTTCTCCAGATATGATCTGGAAATGAACAGGGTTTAGGCATATGGCTGCTCAGAATGGGGCAAATTTGGGCATGTGAAGAGGTACAATTCCAAGAAATTGTATTTGTGGTGTTTATCTATGCAGTCGTCTTGCAGATATATTTTGAGGAAGAAACTAAGAAACAATATCGAACAATATCTTTAAATGAAAAGTTTAACTATTACATCCCTTATTAAAAACTAATATAGCAGTTGAATATTTGCTATAACCACTCCCAAACTCTGTCTCAAATGCTCTGTCAACATTAATTTGAAGTACTGCCAATCCTGCTGGAATCAAAATACCTTTAGAAGTAGCATGCTATTAAAATGAGAGCTTCCTTTCATATGATTTACAAATAGATTTCTCAAGTAAAATGTCTGTGTAAACACAGCATAATAATAAAGAATCTGTGGGTGTTTCTGGCATAACCTACAGCTAAAACAGCTTCTTCAATCTTATGATATCATTATAGTAAAGAAAGTGGAAAGACTTACTTCCTTACAGAGTAGCATAAATGAATGTAGTTATTAACATAAAAAAAGGAATGATACCCTTGAGTGAAGAAGGGGCAATCAAGTAACAAAAGATAGTTATTATATAACAATCATGTTATCATCAAATGATGACTGCTTGATCATGATGGATTAAATAATTGCAACATTTTATTACTTCATATCCCTCCTGCAGTAACATTAGAGCAGAAATCATGTCATTTTTCCCCTGTAAATTTGACACCTGCTGACTTTAAGTCATTTGTAGGATGCTGTTAAGTTGGTTTCTTAATGCAGGTGCTAAGTTACCATTAACACACTTAATGACCATGAGGAATATGAAATTGGATCAATTAAAAGAGGGGGTTAGACCTCCCACAGTTTCTAATCACATGTGGACAACCACTAATGAATTGGAGCTCTCTTGGGCATCTATTCTGAAAATCAAATCTTTTAGACAGTTAATCGAGATAGATATCAGTTGAGCTTATGCTTCACTGAATTCACTGTTACTTAGAGAAAAAAAAAAAAAAGCAACAGGAAGGAGGAGTAGTGGAGGAAAGCAGGTTTACAGGGGTTTATCTGCAGTTATACAGAGTAAACAATTATGCTTCTTGTTATTCCTGAAATGCAATGACTGTTTGAGTAGAGGGAGTTTTCAGACTTTCTGTTTGCTGATATTTTCCATGCAAAATAACAACAAAAGTCTACAAGCAAGCTAAATCTATTCCATTGCTTTCAGAACTTGAACACTAATACTGCCATGAAATAGCTGTAGGCTAAACATCTTTTTCTGGCACAGACACAGTAAACATTCCTTTTTGCTCGCAAAAATATCTACTACCCCATATTGTCACATGTATAGGATTTTCTTAATGCCAGAACTACAGCAATGATTTGTTTATTTCCAGACTTAATGACACATCACAAAAAGGAGTATGTCGTGATTCAAGGAAATTAAGAGGAAAAACACAAACCCCCATAAACTCCCAAAACTAACTGACATTAAACATATTCTAGTGCATTATCTTAGAATGCTAATTAGAGCTGCCAAGCTGAAGAGTTGTTATTTACTACATGTAAAGTATACTACTTTACCCATTGGCCTGAAAATAATTGTTTTACTTGGATCAAAATGTTTTCTATAAGTGGGTATTTCAGCAATGTCACATGCATGGACAACTGGAAAGCAGTGATTGCTTGCACTACATGTCCAGCCTATCTCAAATCTCAACTCTATTGCACCAGTTTCCACAAAAGACTATGGCTCCAGTTTCATCTAGCTTATTTTTCTTATCAGTTTATATGAAATACCAACCAAAAACTCTGAAAAAGAAAAGATGGTGGATTAACTGGCCTAGGCAGAGGTGATATACCCAGACTATTTGAAATGAAAAGCCATCCAATCTCTGTGGAGATTTGCCTCTGCAAATCCCCATTTTTGGAAGATTGACTCACACTGAAAATTACTTGGTGACGGGAAGCTCAAGAGTACATAAATAAGCTATCCCAAAAAGAACATATGACTTTTCTTCTTAGCCAAGAGAGTGCTGCTCAGCAAAATGTGGGAATACAGCTCCAGATGGCAGCTTTTCAAATTTGAAAGATAAAGATATTTCTCAAACATTTTGCAGGAGCGGCCTACTATCTAACAGAATAGATCTTCAGGCTTTCAGCACAACTGTCTCTGGCTGATCAATGATACAATGAATCTTTAATCATTTAAGTTAGTAAATAACAAAATGGATACCTTTCTGACTCATCCCAAATGCCATAAATAATTAAAGATGTTAATAAGTTCAGTGGATTCTTCCTTCATTATTGAAGATAATAAAGAGGAGGCCTTTGTTTTTCTGAGCTGTTTGACTTGGAACAAAACACTTTGATCTAGAAGTGTTAGTGCCACCAGTCGTTGCATCTTTTACCTTTCAAAAATCCGGAATTGAATTACTCTTATTTCCTCTATATCTGAGGTAAAATTATATACAAGAATTGTAGGAAACAGCAACTCATACCTACATTTTTGCTTAATGATATTTGTGATATTGGAGGCAATACATGCATACTTTTTTTCAAAAGCATATTTTTAAGGCATAAATTTTACCTTTTGACTAGTCAAGGTAAATTAATCTGTTATCAAAATGTTTGTATTTCTTCCCTAGAAATGTTTGTATTTCTCCCTTTGAATATATGTAACCACTTTAATTTTTGTTTAATTGCAAAGATTTACGAAGAACAGCAGGGTATGTGCTGATCTTTGTTGTGTGCATAGATATCTGTCTGAAAAAGGGGTTTATATTCCCATGGGTAAGACAGTTGATACTCATACTCTGGGCTAATGTGGACATGAAGGAACATAGATCTTGCTGTCTAATTGTTGTAATGTCTTCAATGTTTTTTTTTCAACCTCGACAAAATACCTTATGCCTTTGATGGAAATTAATTTACCAAAGGTGTCCTAAATAGGCATCTTATCTCTCCAAGGTCAAAGATAAAGAGTATATGCTATACTGATGTGGTACAAATGCTTGTGCCTTTACTAAATAAAAAGAAAGGAGGGAGTATCATTATATTTCTAGAATATTTTTTCTTCTTTTTCCCAGTTTCCTCATTAAAGATTAGCATTTGTTTGCTTTCTAAGTTTTTCATCTGGTTCCTTTTTATCAGTGGGATGACACAGTAAGAGAAATACTCTACTGATGGCATTTCTTTCCTGCCCTCCTTATCGCCATTTAGAGACCTCGATGTATGTAAAACAAACATGGTAAAAGTAGAAGTCATATTATCTCAATATCTCCTTCCAGAATGTTTGAAGGTCACAGATGAGATAATGAACAAGGAATGCCTAAAGAGTCAAACTGAAAACCTCTAATTAAAAACTACAGTCTCCAAATTACAATATTGAGGTCTAAAGGGTTTTCCCCTTAAGTATTTAAACACCCTGAAAAAGCCTATCTTAATATATTATAAATACCAAATCATGGTTACAAAGAACAAAGAGAATTCAAGGGGTTTAAACTTTCATTAATCAAACAGCAAAATTGCAATCTACATTCTTCAATGGCAATAACTGTGGTTAGTGATATCCTGCATGCAATTAGTTTCTAATATATGCAGTACTTTAAAAATATACTGTTACTGTCTTGATTATTTATATTGAAGAGCAATAGTTTGTGTTCTTCAAAATTAATTTCCAATTCTCAGAAACCAAGTGAGTGATACCCATAAAAGGTGAAAACATAATTTTTATTAGAGGCAACAAGCAACCACAGTCCTTGGAGTTGGAATTCAGCAGACATCACAGGCTAAATGCGTTGGTTCCTGAGCATCTGTCCTTTCAACTCAGTGTCATTTAACCTGTATTAGTACTTTCCTTTCATTACTGATGCTTACCTCACTATTTAAGCTGCACCTCTGTATACATCTCAGATTTATGAGCCTGGACAGATCAAAGCCTGGTATCATTCAGAACCTACAAATTGCACATCAAAACTGGACAAAATGAAGATGATATCAGTGTTTGTTATCATCAAAACTTAGGACATGTTCCCAGTGAGCAGAATTTAATTCAGATTATATTTCTTTTCGGAGAAGAATTGTCTTTTGGCCTCCTTTCACCAGAACAGTTCCAGACTGTCAGTTCCAAGTGGCAGTCCTGTTGGCAACAACTTAGGAAGAGATACACCTCTGCCTCTTCCCTGAATGTTGGTTTCTACATTCCATTTTGAGTTACCTGGCTGTCCTGATATTTTGCCTAAGTATTTAGGAACCTAAAGCAGAGATTTTGTTTTCTGCTTCAGAATAAAGTTAGATACTTCAAAACAGAATTATCAGAATCCTCATCCCCTTTATTAAAAAAAGTCATCAATATTTATGAGATGATGCACTCATTAGACCTATTTATTAGTAGTATAAATAATAGATTGTAATTTTAATGAAAAATATCTATCTAACTACTAAGACAATTTCCAAGTTATAAATGCTGCAATTTGCAATATCAGCCATGCTGAATTTCTTACAAATTTCTTTAAATAACAGCAATTAATATTCTATGACCGGGGAAAATGTATGGACTTTTTTGAAATTACAAGTTTTATCTTTCATTTGAGTAGAAGGTTAAAAGCATGTAAAATATGATAACATATAGTGGGCTTAAAAATTAAAAGATCAGGACAAATTGGGTGACATAGGAGAAACTATTTAAAATATTTTAGATGCATGTGTCATTATCTGCTCTAACATTTGGATATTCAACAGCAGAAATGTAATTGCAAAATAACTATTAGATTTAGTCTTGGATTTTACCAGCAACACTCCTAAAGCAGTTCTTAATTGCAAGAAATTAACATTTCTTTGAGACATACATGCCTCTTGGAATTTCAGTCTCATTTCGTGTGAGAAATGCTGTCCTGTATTTATAGACAGGGCACCTATACCTATATATAATCATATTAATTGAACCATTTGTCTTACAGAAGAACTGATTAAAGTTACAAATCAGAGACCTACAGAATTCTCCATTGCATACAACTAGAAACTTGCTAGGGTATCTCTCACTGTCCATCAAGGAATTAGTAATTTATAAAGGCTGAGGCATGAACAATAGATGGGTGGCTATGAAAGATGGACAGGAGGGTTAATTTTTAAATTGTACAAGACTAAAAGAATTACAATAGCAGAGGAAACACTGTAAAAAATTATTCCTTCAAGGTTATTGTATACATTTATCTTTGCACCAAGCAACAAAAACCATCCTAATCTATTTGGTGGCAAGATAGGAGAAATCAATTGAAATTTTTTTCCAAATGCATTTAATTCATTGTCTGGTTTCATGGAAATCTACCATCAAGAACAAAACAAAGACAATTTCCCGTTCCTTTTTTATCTTCATTTTCTTTTCTCCTAAGTTTTCACCTGATTCACACCTCTGGCATTGACATGCCAAAGATTTCATAGTGAGGCATCAGCAAAGCAGAATATTAATGCCATGTTCCTTTCCTAAGGAGAGATTGAAAAAAAAAAAAAAAAAAGCAACCAACCCAACCACCAGAAGGAATAATTGCCTTAATCTATTCTGATTTCTTCTACAACCAAGCCCATTGCAATTTCACCTGAAAGTTCTTCTGTCAAGTTCACAGTTTTGCAATGAAACACAGAATTTTCAGTGAAAAACTCTCATTTTGGGATAAAGACTTCAAATGAGAATCCTGCGCATCTGATGATGACTAAAACCCATAATTATTAAGTAACTGTGGTTCAGTTCTATCCTAAATTCTAAATTTATCTAGATTTATTTCTTATTACTGAATCTTAGAAATATTTTCCTCATGCTTTCTCATGTTATTATGTAAGATTATTCCCATGACATTAATTGAATATAATCTGCCAGTCTTTTAAGGCTTAAAAACTTGGTCATGTTGATTCATTTGCTTTACTCACTAATTTTTTCTCCTCTTGGTTCAAATATTTCACTTTTTTTCTTGAGAAATCATTTATTAATTTGGTTGTATAATAGTGCAAAGTATTATAAAAAGTATTGTGACACAGTCACCTCTTTTCAGTTATTCATAACTGTGGAGTTAATTGAATTGCTACTTTTGCCAAGAATTTCCATAAGTTTGTGGTCAAATTTTCTTTCTATGTACAGGGACATGCCATATGTATTTCCATATCTATACTACAATATAACTGGCCTTCAACAGCTGACAAACATACTAAAAAACAGTAAACATATATATGTAATAAAATTCCAGTATCACCCGAAACAGAAAGCCACTAAGGAAATTTTAATAATAATAGAAAAAAATTAACAGATAAACCTTCAAGGTAATGTCCTTTTTTGAACCTATTTGAAAAAATAATTTTAATATAAGTATATGAATCTCTTTAATACTTACCTCTTGCTATGTCTCTGCTTACACACATAAATATATATATTGATATGGATACATGCATATACATGCAGACATATGTATATATATATATACATACATGATGTACCTGAAAAATTCTTCATGCTGTGAAACCTTACATTATTTAACATGAATTATGCTAATAAATTTTGAAACTTATAAAGAAAGACATGTCCCAAAAGTTCAATGAATCATTCAATTTCCAGATGTAGCTCCTCCATGTATCAGTAGATTCCTAATGTCATGCTGTCAGACTGTGGAAGGTTGTGTTAGAATTAAGCACTCCAACACAGGATTTAACACAAGATGGAAAGCTTATCTAACCTGACAGTACTCTAGAAATAATCGCTCTGACTTGTCAAAGATGGTACATGCCAGGATACTTACATTATTTAGAAATGTAGGATGTTTAAGAAAAAAAAATAGGAAGGGGAAAAAGGAAAAAAAGACAAATCTTATAAAGCCCTCTGGTCAGATTTGAACTGTGCCAAAAGAGAGGGGCATAAAACCAAGAAACAAAAGAATGCACAGAATCTCATCATATACATAATTTATTACTCATTATCTAGCTTTAACCCTTAGCTACCTCTAGAATATTATTCAAATTGAAGGATTAAATTAGAAAGAAAGTGATGCATGTCAACAATATTTTCCAGGGAGAGGTACTTTATCATCTGTTAAATGGTTGTACATGCCTTTGCAGAAACAGCTTACAGTTGACTATGAATATCTAAAATGCTTTTTGAAGTTAAAAAACTTGGTTTATTTTATCATTCATAATGCACTTAGTGAAAAATGTTGTGTGACTATTTAAAAAAGTGTCTGCTTTTCATGACAGCACAACCCCTGGTCTAACATTCTCATAAACGTTTTAAAAAATAAACCAAATCTAAACCAACACACAACAAACATAGTTTTTTTTTCTTCCAAAGATCTCTTATTCTGAGCAGTCTTTTTCATTTTTTTAAATATATGGTCGTTTTGGTACAAACAGGGCCACACCTGTCCCAGAGATACACAGGTTCTCACTTTCAGATGGGAAGCAACTTACTTGAAAGCATTTAGTTCTTTGGGAAGGTTCTGTTTGTTCTTCAAACAGCAAAATGCTTAGGTGTGTACTAGGTGTGTATGAAAACATGTTGACTATTGCCCATTGTGCTTTATCAAGCACTTCAGTTTGTTGGATAATTTTTTTTAATGCTATGCACTCAACTAAGCAATTTAGACAACAAACACATTCTGAATTTAGCAAGTCTTAGTTAACAATAACCTGTGTCAGAACAGTGAATCTGAACCAATTTTTCTTGAGCACAGACAGTTGCACTGTATCCTGTCTTGTGCTTTTTAAAATTAAAATTACAAAATGTAAATTTAATTATATTTAAACTATGGGAAATATATATACATATAGATTGGTTCAGATGCCTGAAAATGGTCACTGACTGGCTTTTGAGACATGCTAGGGTACAAAAACAGCCATTTAGGCTATGATATTTGACATAGGACATGCAAGAGAGCTCTGCCCTTCTGAAACAGCAACTAAAGACCCACAAAAATAACCTAGGACTTCTGCAATAATGGTAGACAAACTAAAGCAACTGAATGGTACCTCTGGTGTCTGCATTCAGATGATACTGCTTTTTTGAGCTTTGTTAACTGTACTGGCTGACTATAATAGAAACTTAGATATATATCTGAGTTTGTAAGGGCCCCTCTACTGTACTGCATTTGTGAATCTGAAGCAATCTCCCTGTCTGTTTGGAAATTATTTAATTTTATGTACATGTATATATACATATACAGACCATTTATTTCAGTATTTTACCTTATTTCAGTCTTACTGGCTGCTTCAGAACAGAAAGCTCTTTCATGAGCCACACTCCTGCCCAGAAATCCAACCACTTGCTTCTTAGAAAGAATACCTAAATGTCACATAGACATTCTCTTACAACCCCTACAATTACATTCTCCCTGTTTTCCACTATGGGAGATATACTGGTACCCACTGTGACTTCTGATTTGCCTTTGTGCAGTTTCAATTTTTGAAAAAAAGTCAAAGAAAGGTTTAGAAAGAATAGATGTCCCCAGAAAAAAATTTGGTGTGATTTGTATTCCCTCTAACAGTGTTGACATAGACCAAAGCAAGTGTGCATTCAAATATCACCAAAAAAAAAAAAATAGGGAGAAAGAGCAGGTAGAATGACAAATGCCAAAACCATGACAGGAGAAATAAGGATCAATACTGAGGCAGGCATGACAAGACCCCTGACTGGACAAATGAAATTGGTCTTGCCTGATAAGTAGTGGATTGAAGACAGGAAAATCAAGAAGAAAAAAGGCGTTGGCCTAAAAATAGGTAGAAACAAGTCAATCAAAAATAAGCTTTGCTTATTTGTAATATGTGATAAGTGCAGCTACTGTGGACCCATATTAGTTCACTTGGTGCTATGGTGTGCTCTGCATCAGTTTGAGAGTGTCACGATAAAATATTGTGGTTTTTCATCCTCTGTGTGAGGGTGGCCTTTCACAGCTCCTTATAAACACTGACTGGGGAGCTCACTGGATGTTCCTTGGTTAGTTAATCCCTCTAAGACGTGTTGAGTGTCCCTTCAACCCACGGGTGTTGAGTTGGGGGAGCCTGAAACTAGAGTGTAACTTGCCTGTGTAACATCAAAACCATGATTGCTTTTGGTGGAAATGCAGGCAAAGTGAACAGTGGTTCACTCCAGTGTTTTTTTCTGGATATACACAGGTAATAGTAAGTATGCTGGACATCTGGTTTCGATTTTTTAAATATTGTTCTTATAAAGTACTTTAAATGTGGTTTATAAAAATAATTAAAAAATGTGTTGCAATCTGAAAATGGGTGTCAAACAGAAATATGCCATTTATGTTGCCAAGGATATGACAGTCAGACCTAAACATTAGGATTGTCTTTAAAAATCTTGAATTCCATTTATTTTAAAGAACATCATCATTGCTTAGAGATGTTATCTTGAGCATTTTAAAAATCTGGAATGAGTGACGCAGACTTATCAGTGGATTTTAACTCTACTAAATTGCATAAAAATTGTCCAGATGAGTACAATTGAGCCAATACTTGCAAATTTGACTCTTATCTCTGTTTACAGCTTGTTCATCAAGGGTTCATAATTTTACTAGCTTATTTGTCTAATTCTTTTTGCATATACAATATGCCTAATTTCTGTGAATGTCTCCATGTGACAGAAATTTTGGTGTTGAATTCACAGTAAATATAAAAAGAAATTCTGAATAGTTTTTTAAAAACTAATTCAATAATTATTTGTTCTGTATGATGACTCACAGCAAACTCTGGTAATTCTGCAAGGTCTGAGAAAGTCTGTTTCTAGATTTCATTCAGACTTTGTGTCCTTTGGGATTTCCATTTGAAATTTCTTTTTGCAATAGCAGTAAAAAAAGGCCCATTAATTGTTTAGCTTGACCAGTATGGGTGCAATTTCACACACTTGACAAAAATAAAAGGACACATAGATCAAAACCAGCATTAAAATTTAGGCAAGGCTGAAAAATATCTGTAATTTAAATACATAGAGAATTGATATAAATACACTTTCCATCCAATCTCAGATAAAATATATTTTTCAGCTCACAACTATTAGAAATAAAATCTTTTTGCTATCCTATCACTATAGTGTCTGGGCAGTGGTGTTCTTTATCAAGCCATTCTATTCTAAAGGAACCTTGTTTTGGGAGTCTTAAATTTTCTACATTTACTGAAGGTTCATCCTTAAAATGGAACTAGATTAGTTAAATTATTCCTCACTGACTCTTAACATAGGCTGAGTAATATAATTTCTAATCAGGGGGAATTGTCATAGATCCTCTTCATATTTTTGTACCTCAATACAGAGATGCTGCATAGGATACACAATGCTGTTTCTTTCACACTGGCAGTGATCCAGTAATATGTGTCTAATGCCATTTCCGATGTCATAGGTCTGGTCCTCAGATGCTGATCCAGAATGATTTAGGTTTTCATAGACTCGTGCCTAATTTCCAGTTTGGTGTTGAGGTTTTAGATAACTTAAAGCATTTAAACTGGTACCTGAATAGCTGCTTTTGCACCAACTTGCAATTCCTTTGGGCTATCAAGCTACATTTTTCTTTTTTTTTTTCTGTGCTATTCAGCACTGATAAAAATACCAAACATTAGAAAGAGATTAGGAAGAAAAGAGAATATATTGGAATATATATATATTGGTATATGATTTGTCTGCATATATATGAGAAAAAAGATAACAGTATAGTCAAAGTACAATACATATGACAGCAATAGCTCATATATGATAAAAAGAAATTATGCTAAAGTTTTGTTGGATCTGAATCAAAGAAGTTTCTATTGATGTATTATCTAAATCAAATTCACTACATTAAACAGAGAAATTTCCTATCATTTCAGGCCATTCTGAATGAAGTCAGCACTGCAGGATAGAATCTGGTATTGCAGTTAGGTTAGCCTTCATCATCACCTGCTGTCTTTGTTACACATTGGAAGAGAACTGGATAAAATAGGCAAAAATTATGACAAGTGTAGATATAGAATAATCTTCTTTTAAGTCAAGCTTTAAGTGAAGAGATCAACACAGTAACGTTGAAGCCTGCGCCGAGATTGCATGGTAGCTCCAACTTCAGCCCTCAGGAGAGGTTTTGACAGAAATCTTACTCACCTAGGGCATACCAGGTGCTGTGAAGTCTGGGTAGGTAGCATTTATAGATTGCAGTCCTGAATTTAAGCTTAGAAATAACATTTCAGGTTGTGACAATCATCTACGATTAGAATTAAAATGCTCTTCTAGTGTTACAGATTCATCTAAGTCCTAAGAAACACAAACTTAAGCACATTAAAATTAATGCTTCAGAAACTTTGTTTTTGGAGCAAAAAGTTCATAATGGTTATACAGAGGCATGTGCTCCAAAATGTAGTTAACCTGGAATTTAAAAAACTCATCCTGAAATTATGTTATCATGCGTCCAGAATAGGGAGCCAGCAGTACAGAACTCAGAGTCTGTTCCCTTCAAAAATTCTGCCAAGAAAAGAAGTGATAGTGCCCAGATTTTCCAAAAAGACCTTCCAACTAGTTATGTTTAACTGGTGCAATACTTGTGTCAAGTCTTTGTTCCAAAAGTATTTCCAAATATTTCCATAGCCTGAGGCATTTTGTTTAGCTGTAGTGTGTTGGGACAAAGAACCAAACTGAAATAAACACAAAAATATATAATGCTAAGAGAGAAAAAAATCTTCAAACAGAATTTCAAGAAAATTTGAGTGGCAATTTGATATTCAGTATATCACATGGAAAAGCTACTTTGGTGCTGCTTTCCAATGTTTAACATGTGCAATGATTTTTGCTTGAGTTGATGACTTTTATTTCTTCCTCTTTTCTTTTGTCTTCTCTCAAGACATTTGTTTATTGTGAATTCACCCTCTGTCCCCAAGAATTACAAGAGTGTCTATGGGGTCCTCAAGTGCCAGTTTGAAAGGATCAAAAAAAAAAAAAAAAAAAAAAAAATGAAGCAAGACCATCCCATAAATGTTCACAGAAACAAAGAGCTATCTTGGAATTAAACTAAGGAGAAAAAAAATTAAAACAATTAAAGTGTGGTGTACACTGTTTGACTGCTAAATCAATCTCTGTCTAACAAAAAAGGCCAGCATTTGATCATGTGACTTGGAGTACAGATCAGAATTGTTTTGACAATGGTTGCGTCTACGGCTGTCAATATCTTATCTGTGTAGCATTGTTATCACAGTTGCTGTCTTTGCCAGAATGTTACTTAACTCAAGGTCATTAGAACACAGATCAAGTTTCTACTAGATTAATAAAATAAAAATATAATAAAATAAAATATATACCCTTGTAGAAAATTATCTAGCAAATGAGTTCCTTCAAACTGTAGTCTCAGGAGAAGTATTTCACTCCAAGGCATAACTAAATAAACACCTGTTAACAGACTGCAGCTAATGCAAATACTTTAAAATTCACTGATAACAGCCCTAAACAGTGCTCAGAGAATTGAGATGAAACAGATTTAAGAAAAAAAAAACGGAATGGAATGGAATGGAACTCTCACAGCACAACTGAACTGATTAATTGCAGCTTTAGATTTCTATAATATGTATATTTGAAAGCTGATGTGACCAAATATGCCATCATATAAGGTTACTAAATCTGCGTAAGCTTCTCATCATATCAGACCTTGGTACAGAACTTAGAATGAAATAAAGCTCACTGCATTAGCAGCTCTTACACCCTTACCATCTACCCGCACAATACAAGAGTATCTAGCACTCCTTTTCCTGTTTTAAACAGGAATTTGTGCTTTGCACCTTGATTAGGCTGTATAATTTTTTTTTTTCATTGCAAAAAATTTTTTATTATTTTCATTATTTTTCTTCATCTCCCCCCAGGAAATTTTTCATTGTTAATTACTCAGGGATATATTTTTTTTCCCAGAGGACATTCATTACTCTTTGTAATTCTTATTGTGATGTCCTTTTAATAAATGGTCTATTTTTCTACACTGACCCAGGGAACCTAATTATTCAAGTAATTGAAGCCTCTGTTCACTATTTTTGTTTTATGATGATAAGTACACTACGGACTGGAAAAGTGAGAGTTTCCATTTCTGGGCATTTTTCTTATTTTTTCCTGTATGTTAGCCCTTTTTTTTAGCTGGTTTATGAACTTCTATTATGTATCATTTCCATATTTCATAATTAACTGTAACTACCCCCTATAATATTGAATATAACCTTAAATATTACATAATTTTATCCCTATAAGTAGGTTAAAATGTAATGCAATTTAATTTTAAACTAGTTTTCTGAAAGATAAGACAGAGATTATTACTATTTATACAAATGTATACAACACATTGGGGAAATACAATGGAGGTAAAGATGAAACATAGTCTATTTCTTAGAAGTAAACATAATTAAATAAAATAATGTCATAATAATGCACAGAAATCCTCAGAGGAAATCTATCTAAGAAGTATAGTTTACATGTGACCTTAACACATTAAAAATGTTCATATTTTTATTTAAAATACAAATGAGTATGAGTATAAAAATACTTTGAAAATACTTTTCTACATGGTGTGTAAGGTAAAAATTATATAGATTGTAATTGTTTATAGGAATGTGGATAGGTGTTAGTGTTGATAGGAATATGGATATGAGTTAGTGTGTGGGCAGCAATTTTCAAAAAATCTATTCAGCATTGTCCACCCTACCGTGCTTAATTTCAAAATCTGACATTTTCATAACGTAAATTGTTTTCTCACTTCTGTTTTATATTTTATGAATTCATACCCAACATAAAAGCTAATCCAGATACAATCATACTCACAGGATGGTGGTATGATTGTAGAGCATTGTTCTTAGTTGTAATTTCATCCTTTTATTTACTTTTCCGTCATTAAAAGTGACACTTTCAGAGCCTTCCTGAGGTTATGAGAAGGCAAGACCACACTTAGTGATATCCATTCATCCCAGCATGTGAAGGAAAATGAAAAATCCGGTATCCATAACAACAATTAAGAAATTCTGGAAAATTAGCTATAACATAGACTGAGAATCAGATTACTAAAAATTTACTATATTGCATATATTACATAAAGAAGGCATATATTTTATGAAGACCTAATAGGAATGACAGAATTAAAGGTTATTTTACACTATGATTCAGTATCTAAAATGTCATTTAACCGAGACTAGTTCATGAATGAGGCAAATCTGTGTGAAACCCAGCTCAGACCAAACTTACATGATACTGATGGGCTCACTAAAATACCTGGAAATGATTGCAGAAATTACAGTGTCTAAATAATATGCCCATTCTCATTACTCGTGCTCTCATTTAAGCCTTACTGCAGATTCTTTCTGCTTGTAGATGGCCACATTTCAAAATTCAGATCTTCTTGGCCTCATGTCTGAGAGGATGTATTTTCTCCAATTAAAGTGTCATTAGGTCTGACAGAAGGGCCATACCTGACTACAATTAGGAAAGGGAAACAAGTAACATACACCAGCTTGCTTTTTTTTTTTTTTGTAATCTCTGTTTTAGAGCACATGAAAGCAGTGCTCTGGGAAGCATAGCAGAAGCTAGATTCATTCATCTATGTAAACACTGAACTAGGAATTGTTCTTACTGAAGGATCCTCTTAGTATCAGCAAAGAACAATTTCCTTTCAAGAGACAAGGCAGATGTCAGATAGTCATTTTTACTCTTTGGAAATTTTTAGCTGGATATTTTTAAGCTGATCACTACCTTGTGCTGCACTGACTTCTATGTCACATGAGACACTGGAGAGTCCAAAACTAAATTAGAGCTAGACTCAAAACTGTGGATCAGTTAACCTCTGAAGTTAAGGCAATAAGTGAATGTCATGAGGTGGGGTGAGCCTGGGACTTGACTAATTTAAGTCTACCCATTCTCTTTAACATCTGTCTTACCTTTTCTGAGGAGCAGGGGTTTTTTTTTATCTAAGTAGTGATTTTTCAATACATAGAAGTACCTGATTAGAAACTTTTCATTAAAAGAAGAAACAGAGAGAACTAAAAAAACCCAAAAAACTTTCAGTGTAATTGTGAAAACTGGTGCCATATTTGATCTGAAGCAAAGCATTAGGAAATGAATTTTTCCCCCACAAAAAAAAAGGCAAAAACCAAAACAAGCAAAATGAAACAAAAAACTTCCAAGCATGAAGAAAATTCAGCAGCTTAGACTTGAAGAGTTTAGAGTCATTTGAGATCCTACAGAGTATTCCCTTTGGCATCCAGCTGCTGTTCTAGAAGGCTTTGTGCATCTCGCAATGACCTGTGCCATGTATTTCAAATCCTATGCAGATGTCCCAGACATTGTCAGTCATATAAAATGATTTTAGATGAGTATGGTTAGACTATTAAATGTAACCTGTAGTGTTGATTCTAGCATAAACATCCAGACACCCTTTATTGCCATGGATTTTTATTTTCATTAACATTTTCTAAACCAGCATGGAAAGTTGATATATTTTGACTATTTTCTTTAAAACTGAGCTTAAAGATTATGAGCTAGTGGTGCCAAATTCAGTGAACTACATGTTCAGCCAAAATAACTGGGTCTTTAATGACTGAGGTTTTGCCAAGACCTGATCAATTCTTTCATGTTTCTACAATGCATAGGAAAATGCACAAATCTAAAAGAACACATCAAACAGTTCTTGAAGGTTGTATGGTGTATCATCATATCAACACATTTCTTAGTTCTTGTATCTGCTTATTCAGAAAAAAACTCATTAACAAAGGAATAGAAAACTGATACTTTAAAATAAAAATATTTACCAGACTCAGGATTTTACCAAAAATCTAATTTCTCATGAAAATGAATGCGATAGTTAAATAAGGAGATGCCGGGGGAAATGGCTCTTTGCTTCTCTGATGCTAGAGAAAAGTCTCTTGTAAGGTCAATGCAAGCTAGTTCACCTAATTCCATGATTGATGCATGACTGTCCTGTAATGGTTTTGCTGTTTTCAGAACAGCTTATCTTGTGAAAGATGACATACAGCCTCCCTTATTAGGAGTCTTCAGAGTCAGTTTAATGAAGGTGAAATTATGTGTGTGCTGCAGTTGGGCAAATTTTTTTGCATTGCTGCTAAAAAGACAGAAAAACCTGAAAATTCTGTGTCAGTCTTTCAAAACAATAGTCGCAGCTACAAGAAAATCAACATCTGTTGTGTGTTTTCCCTGTGTTTCCTCTAATCGATCCAGCAAATCTTTGCCAAACATTTGCACAGTGTGCCATAGAAATGCCACTTGAGGGTGAAAAAGACTGTCACTTTATAAGTAAATGTCATTTTGCAAGTAAATATCATTGAGTAGGGAAAGAAAAATGACACTAAGGAAAGAACCTCAATGGCTAAATGGCTGATGATACAAATAAGAAACAGAGCATGTAATGAAGATTCCAGGTAATTTGTACCCCATCTGTCCGATGTCTTGATGGCAGTGGATGGTAAAGGTTAGTCCTTAGCTCTCAAATAATCTCAACACTGGAGCTTTATTTGTCAACAAAAATCTGTAACAGGCAACATTTCCACCCTAACCAACCATGGCAATTGAAACTATTCTCCTTTTCAATTCCTTCTTTTCCTATCAAGTCTCAGTTTTCAAGTAATCTTTGCCTCTGTTAGAATCATATAATCATAGAATATTTTGGCTTGGAAGGGACCTTCAAGAATATCTAGTTCTAATCCCCCTACATGGGCAGGGATGCCTTCCACTAGACCAGATCACTCAATATCCCATCCAGCCAGGCCTTGAACACATTCAGGGGTGGGGCATCCACAGCTTCTCTGTTCCAGTGCCTTACCGCTCTCACGGTAAAAAATTTCTTCCTAATATCTACCACAGATTTCACAGAATCACAGAATGTGCAGAGTATGCTGAGTTGAAAGGGACCCACAAGGATTATCAGCTCCCGACCCTGCACAGGACCATCCCCTACAGTGCAAGCAGTACCTCTGTATTCTTTCCATGTCACATAACCTTGCTTCCACTGGACATACACTATTCTTTTTTGCCTTATTTCCAAGAGAAGATTCTTGTTCAGCCAAACTGGCTTTCTGCACCCCTACTCCAGTATTTGGGAATTGCCTGCTCCTATGCTCTTAGGAGGTCTGGTAAACAGATATGAGGGAAATCAAATGCATCACTAGAAGAGGAGTGGTTATTACATATACTGGGCATGCACAAGTGAGAAATGGGAGTGTATCAGCAGAGTCTGCAGAGAAAATTTGACCTTAACTCTCTTATGCTATAGTTTAGATCTTCAAAGCACATACACACACAAAAAATAATTTTTACTGCTACACTGTGTGACCTTTGTTAACTGCCAAATCAAGAATATAACCTGAGAACAATTCAAACTGATTCAAATGCAGTGTATATGCATGAAGTACATAAAATTATTCTTGTCTACAGTTTCAGCCCTAAGCTCACACAGTACTTGAAGCATGCCACTATGCCAGTTTAAGATTGATATGGCTTCATCTATCTGCACAAGATAAAATGTTTATTGAGGAATAGTAACGTATAAAATGAAAGGGAAGGAAAAGCCCATATAATTACCTTCTTCTGATAGCAACATAATGATAAATTAACACTGTCAGAAAACAAATTTAATATCAATATTTATGATTAAAAATTTCAAAAGACAATCAGAAAATCAAAATTTAATATGGCAAATTTTCTTGAACTACTGTTGTAATTTTTAACAGAATTAAAAGCTGGAAACCTGGCTTCAATCTACAAAATTAATATTGTCAAAGACTTTTCATAGAGATTTTGAGTTTCTGCTCAGGCCAGGAATAGACTTCTAAAAAAAATAAATATTACTAATTAATTTTTTATGTTTTTATAACTTTAAATGGATTGGCAGGCACTTCATTCTATCTGTGGATTACTTTTGATATCATGTATAGGTGGAGAAGTTCTCAATATATGGCATTGGTCATCCAAGTTTTTCTCTGTCTTTTAGTGTAAAATCTGAATTTAATAAATAGTGCTAGCATATTGCAGTAAACACTTGAACTCCTATTTAGACTGTCCTTCTGACCCACAACACAAAGCACATTTCACACACTATCTTCATCGAGGAAGCTCATGAAATTCATAAAGTTATCTTATTAGTTAATGTGTTGAACACCTGAGACTCTGTGAAAAAAACCAAACAAACCAAACCAAATGAAACCAAACCAAACCAACAAAAAAACCCAAAACAAAACAAAAAACACACAAAAAACACACAAAAAACCCAAAAAAGAAAACCACAAAACAACCCACAAAAGCAAAACCACAAAAAAACCAAAACAAAAACAAAAACCCAAACAAAACATCCCCAATCAACTATTCATGCAGTAGTGCAAAAAGACTAAGTAAAGAAACTAAGCCAGCACCTAAAGTGAAGCTAATTGGCCCAGATGGACTGTTTTTCATGAGACTGATCAAGCTTTGTCAAAGTCTTAGAATACTGTTGTAGCACTCAAGTTGACCTTTGGACAAATCTGATCCCAGTGATCGTTCATTTGTACAGAATTTCAAGTGACATACCAGCACAGTTTTTCCTTCAGTGACTGCCCTATATTGTTGGAAACAATGCTTCAGCACCCATCTGTAACTATCTGTGCAAAATTTCTTTGGTAAGCTACTAGTTCAGCTGTTCCAATGTAAGGCTTCCAGCTTGATTGAAAACTAAATTTTATAGTGCTGGCATTTGTTTGTGTGTGTATGTATGTGCATGCATGTGTGCTTCTGTGCACACCTAAAGGAGTGGAATAAATTCCTGTGAAGAATATGTAGTTTTCTAAAGAAGGATGTAAGGTAAAGATGGAGCTGTATCAAGTTCAGTTTATTTATTTATTTTTCTTACAAAGAGACCTTTTATTAGCATACTTATTCTGTTAAAAGGGAAAAATATTTAAATTAAATGCTTAAGTCAGTTTATCCCTGTGGTGTATGCAAAGCTAATAAAGTAATACTAAATAGGCTTGTAGGTGCAAACAAATTTTCAATAGGTAAGCCAGACTTTAAAAATATCTCTGACACAAATCCTTGAAAAACAGGTCGTGCATAAGAATTTAGGAGTGGTTGTGGCTTAACCCTGGTAGGCAGCCAAGCCCCACACAGCCTCACACTCAGTTCTTTGCATTGGTATGGAAAAAAGAATTAGAAGTGCAAAAGCAAAAAACACTGTTGAGATAAAAATGGTTTAATAAATGAAGCAAAACCATCTGTGCAAGTAAAGGAATAAAAGCATTTCAGTCATCACTTCCCATGGGCAGGCAGATGTTCAGCCATCTCTAGGAAAGCAGGGCTTCATCACATGCAGTGGTGACTTGATAAGACAAATGTCATAAATATGAATGTCCTCCCTTCCTATTCCTTTCCCTAGATTTTATTGCGGGCCACAACCCTGAATGGCATTGGATGTTACATGGGGTGAGCTGTCCCAGTTATGTCTCCCCACGATCTGTTTTCCATCCTTGCCTCGTTACTAGTGAGGAAGTTTGAGATAGAAAAGACCTTGATGCTGAGCAATACCTAAAACATAACTGGATTTTTCAATCCTGTTTTAATCCGAGATCCAAAACCTAACCATATCCTAGCCTAAACCATAACTATAAACCTAAACAAAAACCTAGCTCCATACTATGACAAAAATTAACTTGACCATAGACAAAACTGAGACTGAAGTTAATGTTATGGATTTATTTTTGCTTTACCAGTTTCTGACTAAATTTTTAAAGTAGAACATTGGTGTAAATCCCCAGCACCCAGCACTAGAAAACAAGTTGGACACTTGGAAGAGAAGGAGTAGTTCTGTAGTTTTTATTCTATGAACAGAAATAAAAATAGACAGAAAAGTAAAAGAAAATAACTCTATCTAATAGAGTTGAAACTCAGCGATGGTTGAGAACTTTCTAACTTCCTCGCTGTAGTGGACAGAGGAAAACAAGAACTCATGAGGGTGATTTATGCTGTCATCAGAGAAGTGCCATAGAGGATGAATCATTTGGCCTGAGTTCTCTTCATAATCAGCAGGGGGATAAAAAGAAGCATCCATAAACAATTTTCATTGTACCTTAATGTAAGGTACCTGAGATAGCTGTGGTAACTTCTGCTCTGACTGAAATTATATCTCTGCATTGTTTATTAGTGCAGCTAAAACAACGAGGTAAGTTTAAGACATCTGAGAGATGCTGAAGCAACAAATACCCTACTAATTGCTTTTATTTCCAAGAGCACCATATTATTTTAACAGTTTCAAAATTACAGAATCAAACAATCACAGAATGAACCAGGTTGGAAAAGACCTTTTAGATCATCAAGTCCACCATATGACCGAATCTCCTCATCAAGTAAACCATGGCACTGAGTGCCACTTCCAGTCTTTTTTTAAACAGGTCCAGGGACGATGACTCTACCACCTCCCTGGGCTGATGATTCCAGTGCCTAATCACTCTTTCAGAGAAAAATTTTTTTTCTGACATCTAACCTAAACTTCACCTAGTACAGCTTAAAACTGTGTCCTCTTTAGGTTCTGTCAGTTGTTGCCTGGTGAAAGAGACCAACCCCCACCTGGCTACAGCCACCTTTCAGGGAGTTGCAGAGAATGATAAGGTCACCCCTGAGTCTCCTTTTCCCCAGACTAAACACCCCCAGCTCCCTCAGTTGTTCCTCACAGGGTTTGTGTTCCAAGCCCCTCACCAGCCTCTTTGCCCTCCTCTAGACATGCTCAAGTGTCTCAATGTCCTTCCCAAACTGAGGGGCCAGAACTGGACACAGCACTCAAGGTGTGGCCTCACCTGTGCCGAGTACATGGGGAGAATGACCTCCCTGCTTCTGCTGGCCACACTATTCCTGATACAGGCCAGGATGCCCTTGGCCTTCTTGGCCACCAGAGCACACTGCTGGCTCATGTTCAGCCAGCTGTGGACCAGAACCCCCAGGTCCCTTTCTGCCTGGGCAGCCACTCTGTCCCAGCCTGTAACACTGCAGGGGGCTGTTGAAGCCAAAGTTCAGGACTTGGCACTTGGACTTATTAAACTTTATCTTATTAGATTCTGCTCATCTATTCAGGTCCCTTTGCAGAGCCCTCCTACCCTCCAGCAGATTGACACGCTCACAGTTTGGTCTCATCTGCGAATTTACTGATGATGGACTCAATCCCTTTATCCAGATCAGCAATGAATATATTAAACTGGACTGGCCCCAGCACTGATCCCTGGGGGATACCCCTGGTGACTGGCTGCCAGCCATCGAAATATAATCTATTATATTTTCACCATCAAAATATAATCTATTTTAAAATATGTTACAGCATAATACCTTGTAGTGTTTATTTCTTTGCTTTATTTAGTTCATAGCTCATATAAAGTTCAGATAAGTCTGTGTTCAAAGAGGGTATATTTTCTTTGTATGCTCACCTGGAGGAGGATCACCTTTATCTCAGTTCTGGTACTATCTTGTCCTGGGGAATATCTTATTCCTGAGTGATTATTATGTTACTGCAATTCTTTCAATTCTTACTCCAACCTCTATGAGACTACAGGTCATATCCCAGTTTTCTGTACAATAACGCTTCATTTCATTCTCCACATTGCATCAAATACAAATCTGTCTTCAGAAGACAGCTGTAAAAGCTATTTCACAAATATCAGTGTTATCTTGAGAATTCACCAGTGGCCAACTTGCAGTGGTAAATGATTTCTCACAACACCATGGGACCTGCTTTTTGGTAAAGAACAGCCTGACACTGGAATGCTCTCTGCTGGCCAGCCATACCAGAAATCCCCTGAGCTTTGTGGTATCTAGTCAAGTGGGAATGCTCAGTCCATATAAAGGAACATAAAATTATCAAAGAAAAAAGCAAGAGCTTGAATGGTGACCTCTTCTATTATACTGCTAAGAGCCTTCCCATTCTTCTTGTCCCGTATTATTTTATGCACATACAGTAATTTAAATTCTTCCTTCAAAATATTTCACTTTTCTTTACTTACAGTATCTATATCCTTTGTAAATGAAGACATTTATATCTTTGCTACTTATTTCACTAATACCAGATAAAAGATTTGCTGTTCATGTATTTGTACAGAGCTTGTCATTTTATATTATGACATAACATGACATTTTGCCTCTGTGGTACTTTTGATAATGTCAAATAAAAGTACAGAAGACTGGAATTTGTAGTTAGACATTTTTTTCTCTTTCACCCTAAAGGCATGGAACCATTCAAACACGCAAATTATTTGTGAGACGATATATTAAATAGGGTTAATTGACATCGACAAACAATAAGATGAAACTACAAAAGATTCTTTTCTTCAAAGTGAAGCAGAGGGTTTACCTTTTTGTTACAGGTTTTGCATGATAATATTATCTTGTCATCTTGATCATCAGAAACTAAGCTGTGCTTGCAAAAGAAGCCAATCAGTAAAAAACCCCATTTTTTTCAAATTAATAAATAAAAGCAGTATGCTGAACAGAGTACATTTTAATAGTAATATATATATAAAGAGAATGCACTGTCTTTGTAATAAACCAAAACATGAAAAATAGCACAAAGAAGACTCTTTAACAAAACCTAATTGAGGATAAACCTGTCACATTAAAGCATGTTCTTGGCAAGAAGGTTATGCACAAAACCTTTCTGTGATTAATCTAAAAGTTTAAGCTGAAGAAGTACCGTATAATTGCTTATTATGATGAGCTTCTTACAGAATCTTAAGGGAGAATATAATTTGCACAAACATATGCTAGTTTTTAGATTGCTTAATATTTCTTACGGGAAAATGGTTAGAACATTAATGAATAATAACAACAGATAATTTCATTATAGTTAACACAGTCATAAGTGTTTTTTTTGTTGGTATCTGAAATGATAATTTCCACAATATATGAAAATAAATTATTTAGAACTGTTTTTGTCTCACATTTTATTGAATCTAGAAAAAACATACATTGTGAATCATCAGATTGATTTCTTTCTTTTAAAGATTTTCTAAAATTCACATTTATCCAGGGAAAATAAATGTCTTTTATAATGATAAAATCATTGATGTCATATATTTTTTATTAACATATGTTAACAAAATGTATTAAATAAAGCTTAGAGTTTTGCATGATTTAATAAATTGTAAATATTTAGCAGTATAAGACAAGAGATAGAAAGTAACATTCCTTGAAGTTACAAGAATAAGAAATTCATGTGTAATACTAGTGTTAGTTGGAAAAAGGCCTTTTCCTATCAGATTGTATTTCCTACCTTTTTCGGGTTAGTAGAACTAAGAAAAAAACTTGAAAACAATCTTTTGAAACAGGTCATGTCAGACTGCATCATCCACATATATTTCCGTATTGTCTTATAGTAAAAGGTAACCTATAAACCATTTAACAACTGGTACATGGGATCAGCTGTCTTTTTCTTTCATGTGGCAGCAAATTTTTCATCAAGCAAATGTCGGCCTTCAAATGTTTCTCATAGGTCAAGACACCAATAGCAAAAATTCTATATGAATGGTCAACCCTTTTTCTAACCTTTTACTTAGCAATAGCAGGGACTATATGTTATTTTTAAAAATCTTTTATTTTCATAAATTTAAAAGGCATTGTCAGCAGAAACACATTTCCAATCAGTTAGAGACTGGATCGACTCAGTCAAGTTTTGACATTTCTTCTTAGCCTGAATAATTTGCATTCACCAGAGTAAAAACAGACCAAAGCTCCAAAGGTATTAGAAGGATTGCAAGAAAACTAGGTTTTCTCTCCCCTGAAGATCTAGGTTCTTTGGAATGTTGTCTCACATGCCTTTGTTTAGAAATCTCCCTTGGGATGTGAGACAGAGGAAAACCTCACTGTACCTAAATCTAGGTGCTTTCCAGTGGTCTGTCCAGAACAACATACAGTCTTCAGTGGAAGTGTCTCAGGTGTCTGTTGCTATTGTCACTGTTGCTGTTATTGGTCTTGTTGTTATCAGGGTTGTGGTTGTTGCTGTTATTATTATTACTACTATTATTATTATTGTTATAGGGGGCCGTCATGGTGGAACTTTGAGAAGGTATTACATTCTTTATATATTACTGTTCTGAGAATTTCTTTAATTGAAAAAGACACAAAATTAAATAAAGTGTTAAATAAATTTATTTTCTTGTTGAAATGCACATCAAAATTCTCTTGGCAAACTTCAATATTCAGATTCTCTAATACTGATACTGATACACCAGTGAGAGAGAAAAAAAAATAGTGGTGTAAATACTCTAAAAATTCTGCAGAAGATCCAGGCAATAAATGTCCCTGTATGAACATGAATAACAAAATGACAACCCTATTTTGCTATTTCGTTTGAATCTAGTTGCCAATCTTCTTTACTTGCTTGAACTAGTTTCTAAATCACGAAATTCACGACACTTTTCTGTATCATAGCATTAAGTTTCAGGGAACTTGTGACCAGTTAACATGACTCAGGAAATATTCCAAAGTTTCTGACTACTTTTAGCTGACTACTTTTCAACAAAATAATAAAACAATACTAAAGCTTCAGAGTAAGATATTTATTTTTAATTTTTTTTACAATACTGTGTGTCAGCTAACAATATCAGATGAGGTCATGGACCATGATATTTATATTACATGTGGGGGATGTCTATACCACTATGGACTTGTGTGAGGAGCACAACAGGTGAATTTATTTTTGTAGGTAACAGTGGTCTGGCATCACTTCCATTCATATCCATTTATGCCTCCTTGTATTATTGTGCATGGTAGATGGAATACAGTAACTAAGAATGACATTGTCTTCATGTTTTAAGAAGTCATGTACATCAAACGCATTTTAGAATTGTATATATGTCACAGCCCTTTGAAATCGATGGATTATTGCTAGATTTTAAACATCAAAACTATAGTTTATTTGTTTTAAAATATTAGAAAGTAACTCATATTTTATTGCAATTTACTCTGTCTTTGGTCATAGAGTTTACATCTTCCAAATCTACTATTTACACTGTTCATTACTGTTGCCTTCATTTTTACAATTTTTTTTGTGTACATTCTGTTTCTATATACAATAACACTTTTCTAAAAATGTAGCAAAATATGGCTATGGACTGTGGACATCTGACTTTATTTTTTCCATTATTTCGATAATTTATCACTGTTGCTCTATTCATTGCTTAAAATTCAATCTAGATGGGGCAAAAACTATCCCCTGAAGAGCTGTTGATACAGAATTTAGGAATGTAATAATTTACTAAATCCAAATTCTTTCAATTTTGTCTCCATTCTACAAGCCACAGAGAATTCCCAATTAATACCAGGGTTGTTTAAACAAGCTGATATCATATAGTCCAGAAGCATAATCTTATTAACTTGATTTTTCCTCCTTATATCTTCATACAAGTTTTTATTTATCTTTCTCTTTCATCTCCTTAGAGATTCATTGTACAGTGTACCTGTTGTATTATCATTTCAATATTCCTATGCATAAGCTGCCTTATTTTCTGAAGATGTCAATTCATTTCTTCATGTGTTTGATTTTTCCTAACTTGTAAGAGCACAATAAAACTCCCAATATTTCTTGTAAATCTTTCTGCCATAGGAGAACTAGAGTATGAGGTGATTATATAGGATTTAGATGGTTTTTCCCAAAAAAATACTGCCTTCAGAATGATCTAAGAAATCACATGGTAAAATGCTTTGCTTTTAAATTAGATTCAAATACTTATTTTTATTTTTCTAGAGACTGATACTTGGTTTCCATCATGCTGAATCTTCATGCTGCCTCTCAGTGCTCAGAATGCATCTCTTAGAGCAGACCAGAGGAGGCAATTTCTCCTAAGGGTGCTCTCCAACTTGTGAACTGAATGGAGTTCTAAACCCATGGAAGAACACAAAACCAACTGCTTTGAATGCCCCTACAACAAAAAAAACCCCCCGACTTTCAAACGTAATACTTCTATTTTGTAGGTGATTTGAGGGGTCTGGAGGGGTTCTGTTTGCTTTTATTTTTATTATTATTTTTCTTTCCCCTGTGTAGATGACAATACTTGATACAGATAAGCCAGTGTTGCAAAAGTTTTTAAATAGGATTTTGACAAAAATTGATAGCTAGTTTTGACCTCTAATGCAATACATTATGAGACAGGCACACATAACAAAAAAAATCACTTCAAATATTCCTTGTCAACATTACATCAGAAAACTACAGCTATTTCTATATCTTTGCTTAGTACCTTAGGACTCATTTTACTTTACAGCTCCTCTGAGAATGCCAGTTTGTAACCTTTCCAGATACAGCAAATGAAGCACAGCTCAGAATGAATTAGACTGGGAACAGACTACAGAGAAGAGAGACTTTGCCTATAATCCTCCAGCTATCTCATCACAGAATCATAGAATACCAGATTGGAAAGGACCTCAATGATCCTCTGGTCCAACCATCTTGTATTCTGACCTCTCTTTATTTTCAATCACCTTAAAATGGCAAAGGAAAAGAGCCAAATCCTGCCTCTGCATTATATACACCTCCCACTGTAATTTATCTGAAGGCAGAACTAAGGCCCAGCTTTCTTACAGCAGAATCTATTAACATTTAATGTAGGACATCTCCCTTTCTCCTCAGGTCTTGCTTCTCAAAGTTAATCAAAATCAGGTTTTTTTAATGTCTAATCTTATCTTCTATCTTTTCACATGAATGCCCTGGCTCTGGTACTTTTCCCCTATCTTAAGATGCTATTTTCATTGTCCATTTCTAACTTCTGTTTACAGGATCATCTTTTCCTTCATCTCTTAGTCCATTTTCCTAGCCTTTCTTGTTTTCTTTCCAGCTGTCCTAGAAGTCCCCAGTAAATTGCCAAATCTACTCCTTCTGGTATCCAAAGTGTCTAAATTTTCCTACTAGTTAATTTTAAGTTCAATTGCTTAAGTTTTAGCTACCTAGGATGGAAAAACTTACTAAGCAGTCATGCTTAGGTGTTAAAGCACTTATGTTATGCCTTTTTCTAACTCTAATATATAATGAAATTGCTTTGTGTATTTCAAAAAGAGTAATCAAACAAAATACATTTTTATTAATATATGTTTTAAAGAATTGACTAAAGTGAAATTTTAAAACATGTATTCCTACTCTCAATAAGTTCCTTATATTTGTACCTCCTCAGGTCTTACAGAATCACTAATTGCTCTATAAAAAAAATAAGAAATGAACTTGTATATTGTATGTATAAGAATGACCTTGTATATTCCACAAAAGTAATGTTTATATAACACTCCACAATTATTTTTAAGGCATTTAATTTGTCTTCTGTGTGTGTATATACATAATTTTCTGCTTTAAACAAACTTTTCTATCTGTCTGGAGAGAACAGGTAAGGAAGTCTCAGATTTCTGAGGTTTCTGGTACAGTAATTTGAGAGATGTATTTCTTCTGTCAGTAGACACCAGCAATTGCTGCAACTGATGTTTCATCCATTACACCAGCTCGATTTCTCAGACAATGGATAATTAGCTAGACTTTTCTGCTGGATGATTACTTCTATCTTTTGAGGAATCTCATGCTATAATGGACAAAATGTCATGAATAATGAGGTATTATGTTGGTGAAAGCTACATCACTAAAAAGTATATTGTTCTTTGTCTTTGAAGAAGGAAAGTCTTTTATGCATTAGTGGTTTCAGTTCTGTTTCATCTCTTGCTTTAGAGAGAATGTTAGCACTATCTAGAAAATTAAAAAGTGAAGATAAATCTATATAAAGCTCATCTTATATCTGAAGAAGAACTTGAAATAAAAGGACTGCTGCAATTTTAAAAATCCTCAGTATGCTCAGACAAAGTTTGTCATTTAATCATGCATGAAGATTTTTTGCCTCTGAAATGGCTTGTTATAATACTATAATTGTATTAGGTGACTCACGTTTATGAAATTACTTTAGGATATTGCATTATATGTTTCCAAGGATGTATTTTTACTAAGAGCTGCCTATTGAGTTTATTCAAATTATCCCATAGATACAGATGAGGGTCTTTTATTCTCTATGTGAGATGTTTGAAATACAGAAACAGACTCTTTCAGCATGTGCTCTGCTGCAAGTTCACTGCACAGCATCCCCTGGATCACTGCACATTTTACACAGGGAACAGAAAAGTTGGAGTACTCTCAGTTTCTCAGTACTCTCAGTTTCTTCTGAACTAGCAAAACAACAGCAGTATATTTGTGTTTATAGAAGTTTGCACAGAGATAGGTAGCATTGAGCAAGCAGCAAATGGCAAGGCAATGACAATTATTAGGTTTTCACTCTGCTACAACAGTTCCTGTTGCCATGTGGTACATGCCTTTTACCTGGAGCTCCTTGCAAGCTTGAAGACCCAGGGGAAAGACAGAGTGAAAGAGAGAAGTTTAATACTGGAAATATGTGCCATTGAAAACTCTTTTTGACTTTCTGATCATTCCTTGAGAATTTTTGTCCATTTTGATGCACTACAGCACCTACAAGGACTACAGGTATTCTGTAAGGGAGTTTGTGTGTGATTGTGCTGGCTTTGGTTGAGATAGACTTAATTTTCTTCGCAGTGACTGGTATGGGGTTGTGTTTTGGATTTGTGCTGAACACGGGGTTGATAACACAGAGTTGTTTTTGTTACGGCTGAGCAGTGTTTACACAGAACCAAGACATTTTCTGCTAGTTCTGTTAATACTCCCACACTGGTGAGGAGTCTGGGGCTGCATGGAAAGTTGGGAGGAGACATGGCCAGGACAGCTAACTCCAACTGACCAAAGGGATATTCCAGACTATGTGACATCATTCTCGTCTGTAAAGTATCAGGGGAGAAGAAGCAAGGGCAAGATATTTGGGATTATGTCATTTGTCTTCCCAAGTCATCATTACTGGTAATGGGGCCCTTCTCTCTTGGAGATGGTTGAACACCTGCCTGTTCATAGAAAGCATTGAATGAATTCCTTATTTTGATTTACTTGTGTATGACTTCTGCTCCACCTATTCAACTGCCTTTCAGCACACAAGTTTTCTATCTTTTGCCCTTTTGATTCTCTCCCTGATCCTATCGGTGGGGAAGTAATTGAGCAGCTGCATGGGGTTTGGCTGCTGGCTGGAGTTAAACTGTGATGGTGATGTAGAGATAGTGAGATTCTATCTAATACCACAGGTCCTAGGTATGCTTGGAACAGCTTCTATATAAGGGTTTCAAAGACGATGAGAAAAAAACATCTTGATAACTGACTCACTTCGGCTGACTATTCTACTGGAGCATAGGTGCACCCACAGGATTATTCTCTTAGGAGTGATTTTCTAAATTAAATGAAACGGAGAGTGATAGTTCATTGCTGAATAACATCCCAAGATAACCCATAAACAAACCTGGACAATTTCAAGGTGAATATTGCCAGAATGCTCTGGTGGCCACCATGGTGAGCAGGAGCAGGTCAGACAGGGAGCACCAGGGACAGCCCTATCATCAGATATCTCCTGGGAGTGGAGACAAACCATGGGCCCACAGGTGGTTCTGGCTTAGTGGGGTCTGTGGCCAGGCAGAGCAAGGCTGTGGGGAGCTGGACCAGTACTTCTCAGTGTTGTTGGGGGAGGGCCTGATAGCCCTGGGTGGCTGACAAAGGGTCCTGGGCCGTAGCCAGGGTGGGGGGACCTCCAAGGGGGGGTGGGGGTGGTTGGCAGGGAAAGGAAAGCACACAGGACCCTGCCAAAATTGTGGACCCAGAGCTATCTTGCCAAAATGGAAAAGGTTTCAGTGTTCAGCAAATTTTGTTAAGTAAGCCATCACTAATGTATTGACAAAATTATCTAAATAAAAATGCAAACTAGCGGAATAGGTGGGGTGTCAATAAAGCAGCAAGATACTTGGTGCTTAGCCCAGTGATGATGGAGAAAAACTGCACCTCAGCTGGCATGATTCTTCTTTTACACCATGAACAGAAGTGTTATCATTTCTCATGAGTGCCAAAACAGACAGGTGGCCAAGAAGTTATTTACTACAACCCATGACATGAATGTAGATCATGAAGAGAACTTGTATATGGTAATGTCTCAAATTAAAGAAATTATATTGTCTGAGACTCACTCCAGTATCTTTTTTTCATGCTGAAAATGTTCAGGTTACCACACACCTGCCTTCTCTTTTCTGTCTCTTCACAGTTCTTCCTTACATATCCAGCCCCCAAATATCTTTTAATATACTACACCAAAATCAAGACCCTAAGCATGTGCTATACACAAGCAAGACCCCTGAAGTAGTGACATACCATAGAGATTACTCCAAAAGAGCAAGGTATTTGTCTTCTCAAACCTTCCTGTACTCACAAATGTTTGGATATCATTCTTTTTTTTTTCTTAGATTTATTGTCCCATTTAATGATTAACAAATAAATTTTTTATTTCAGTGAAAAGGAGAATTAAGAAGTACTCTGATGCCAGAGCTGAGATATTAAATAATGTGTGAGTGTTTTGTAGCCTAATGCTTCTAACTTTACTCTTGTAATGATTCCAGGCTTTGCATTCTTTAGTCTTCATGTCTTATATACACATGAAGTGGAGAACATCTTTTGCTGAGTACTTTCTTTACCAAGAAATGACTTCAGATTGTGTTCAGTAAAACATGCTGTCTTGTTTAGTGATTATATGTTTCAGAGGAAAAAAAAAAAACAACCAAAAAACAAACCAACAAACAAAAAAAAAGAATATACTTGGGATTTTTTTATCATTTTTTATTATTCTATATTTCTCATTCTTTGGATTCTAGTTAGATAAACAAAAATATATGACTGCTGAATGGTAGCCTCGGATTTTTTTCTGATTGGAGATTAAAAATTATGTCCAGAACACAAAAAGATATTTTTCTTTTATTTCTGTTTTTTTCTTTTTTCTCTTTTTTTTTTAAGTATTTTTAATGACTTATCTTTCTTGATATTATCCTTCCTAATTTGAAAACAACTGTGCAATTTCAGACCCGTTCCACATTATCCTAGAAACCCATGAATTGGTGGATGATGCTTTTTCAAATAACCAGCAGTGCAAATTTAAAACTTAAGTGTCCAGTGAAGCTCAGCAAGCTGAGCAACTGAATACTGAGCAGATTTAACAACAAAGACACTTTCTGTAGCCACTGAACTTTCTAATTCTGTTTCTTGTTCATAAATTTTAAAAGTGGCAAGCACATATTTTAGTAGTTTGTTACCCATTGACTTTAATGGGAATATCATAGCCAAAATTCATTGCATAGCTTTTGTTGGAAGGTATTGTATGGCAAGTAATTGAACAAAATGCAGATTGCATACAATGTAACTCTACATAATTACAAACAAGTAAAAAAATTACAGATAAAAATCAAGACAACAAACTAATATATTAACAGACAACAAAAAATATTTTAAAAATACATTTTAATTCAGTGAAAAATATGATTCCATTGATTTCAGCAGACTTCAGCAGACTTGTAACAAATTAAAGGACATGACTCATAGATTTATATGTTTGGAGACTTCCTATTCACTAAAACTATGCCTTTGTAAATGTTTGATGTGTTTATTATGGTCTATTTCCTAATTTTTTAAGTTCTTTTTTTTTTTTTAATAATAAGGTACTTGTGTATTACTGACTTTTCTATTGATGTCTGGTCCTTTATTTTTTTAGCCAGCTCAGGATTATACCTTATGAAATAAGAAACATTAACAAGAATAATAGGTACCTGCATATGCAGTACTCTTAGTGGTCTGTCCAACACCATTACTGTTCATACAAAATTTCATTATAACTTTGTAAATATATGTTTGTGAAATTTGTATCCACCTTATATTGGTTATTATATTTTATGCCTTTTTTGAGTTATTGTCAATTTTCTTCCTTTCATATATTTTTTCCTCCTTTTTAGGTAATTAAATTACAGACATGAAACATTAACAATTATTCTTTCATGGTCTTCAGAGAACAAACATTGTAGAACACAGAAATGTGTGGAAATGCGCACGTTAAATAGCAAAAATACAGAAAATCTCAAAGGTCATTTTAACTTTATATGAAAGCTCGATGCTCATGCAACTGTCCCTGTTTCTTCTGATCACATCCACATTTACCTGAACTGGCAAACCCTAGGAGCCCAAAAGCTAAGAAGACCTGGTTTTATGCATATCTACATTGTCTTTTAAGGTAAATTGAGTTCAGAATAAGTTCATTCTGCCTGCAGTTTCTCTCTGTGTTTTCATCAGGGAATGCCAAGGAAGGATTTAGATGGTCTCTGTCTCCCAACACCATCTATGTTACGCTGTCACAAGGACAATTGGCACAGGCAAGCTGCCAAATCAGAAAGGGAGCAGTGGGACACATCTACAGTACGTGGGGGAAATCTGTAATAATATAATTAAAGCAACAGAGACTTGGCTGGTCAAATGCAAATGTCTGCTTAAGGCTGAGATTAATTGCTCTCTGAAGCCAACTGGCTGTACTGAGGAGTTCAAACCAGCTGACAGGACAAGCCCAGACAAATGTTGAGACCCTGCACAGTCAGGTCAGTGCAAGGTCTGCAACCTTCTACTACTAATGGCCAAATTATATCTATCAGGATGCACCAAAATTTATGTCCTTAACTACAACAAACATTAAATCCAAGATGTGAGCAGTGACCAAGTCAGCAGGAGCATTTGAATTATGCATTACTCTTTAGGCTATCTACAATTAATCAAAGGTGCTTTGAAAACATGGTCAGCACGGGAGAATCCAAATTTTGGGTAGCAATTTAAAATTTGGTCACTCCAATGACCTCATAGTGGACATACAACCTGACATGTCCATAATCAGAATGTAATGATGAGAGATATGATGTTATTTTTAAAACTTTGTCTTTTATGTAAACCTTACATACCTCAATAATTTTTGTTTGTTTCTTTTGTTTTACTAAGTATGTGTACATCATTTTACTAAGATGGCATCTTTTCAGCAGCGTTAATTAAAATTGACATTTCTTTAGCCCCTCTATAAGCTGGAGTTTAATACATATTTCACTCTGAGGCCTAATATAGCTATTATTAGTAGAGGACAAATGAATAAATATCAGTAGTTCCCATTCTTAAAAATATTGATGGTGTGTTATGTATCCAATTAACTTTGTTTTCAGTGTATTACTCAGTAACATGAATTGCCAGTACCTCTTGAAAGTTACTCTTGACTGATTTTGTTAAAATTTCAATACCTGTCTTTGTAGATCACAAGGCAAATTAAAATCACTAAGACATTTAACATAGCACTTAATCCAACCCCCCCCCCCGCAAAAAAAGGGCAAAAACATATGTGCAACGTTTTGTTGTCTTTGAGTTTTTCAGTCCTTGTGCCTTCCTTTTGTCTTGATTGTGCTTTCTTAACTGGCAGGTAATTTAAATATTATTGTGTATTTTTCAGAATTATTTGTTTTTTGTATTCATTACTTCTGAGAAGAAGCAGAGTGTGTTTGGGAGTATCCACATGTTTACAGATTTGGATGTACATTTGTTTGTTTTTCAAATAAAATGTCTAGAATTAATTTGCTGGAGTCATAATATATGTTTATGATTATCAAATATTCCTGTAGCAATTCCCCTTACATCTTACCTTTTTCCTTTTAATTCAAATCCAATGTAATTGTAAGTTATGTATTTACCTTTTAATTAGAATACCAGTAAGGAACATATTTTCAGCCTAAAAAAATAATTGCAGCATATGTTTTCATATTATCTATACGAGCTATACAAAATCCATAAAAAGAGGAACCGGGAAAGAAAGGGAAATATCCAATCTGTTGTGCATTTTTCTACAGCAGAATCTACTCCCCATTTTTTCTTTTCTTAATAAGTCACTGTAATAACATATTTAGTTGGTAACAGGTGGTATTTTTTCACAATCTTGGATGAATATTTAGATTGTCATAAAGCCATATGTTCTATGCAACACCCCTTAATTTATTAAGAAATAAGAAAGCAGTCAGTGTGAGTGGCATTTTCTGTTATCCACCAGATTTACAAACCTTCAAGTATTTATTTGAAGATTGTATTTAGAGATGTCTTTGTTATTGTTACATATCAAAGAACTCCACTAAGCATAGAAAATATTTAATGTCTCAGTATCCTGCAAATTACTTGAAAAATTCTACTAATGATACATCTTCTCCTTTGACTTTATGTTCATAGAAAGACTGCCATCCTGATAATGAGCATAGATTAATTAAAGCAATGGACTAAGACTGACTTTTGACAACAGCTGTGAGAATTTAAATTGTTCTGTGGATAGTGCAAAGTACATAAACAAGATACTTCAAGGTGTCAGTGGTCTTAATTAGTACATACAAAACATGTATTTGTTGTGATTGAGCAGCTCATTTGCTTTATTATCCTGAAACTAACCTGAAATCTTTCTTTATTTTTATCTTTCTGTTTTGTTTTGCAGCTCCTTTGGTATGTGTCTCTGACATTATTTTCCACCAGTAGCATCCTATCTAATTTTGAAATAGAATATCTTTAAAGTTCTGGATTTGAAGTGAACTACCTGTTTTCTTAATTTTCTTTCAGACAAGACTGACAGATGAGTCTTTACTGGGAATTAAAAATTCTTTTCAGTAGTGGACAATAAAAGATATCCTTCTATCCCATCTTCATAGTGATAGATCATCACATTTTGACATTTCCTTGGAATCTCGTTAATATCTGGATTGTGTTAGCAGCACCATAACAGTAAAAAATTTAAACAAATTCAGAATGTGGGCATCTCCTTATTCATAAAAATAGAATAAAATCACCACCATCTTCTCCCAGAACATTGCTTAATGTGATGACACCTGAAACAGTCATTCTCATATCAGCCGCCTTCAAAATTAATCTCTGTTTGTCTCTAAAACTTGATATATCTCATGAAGTATGTCTGCCCTCATGAAGGTGACTTGCATTCATAATTGTTATCTGTAGGAATTGTGGTGGGGAGATTAAAGAAATACATGTAACAACATCAAAACTTTGTCTGACCAGACTAAAATAAACCTGAATTGAACACCCTTTAAATTAATATATAAAATTCTCCAAATATCACTGGAAATGGCAATCAAGAATGGAAGAAGTACTAAAATAGAAGATAAGGAAATGAGACACGAGATGGGGTTAAAACCATAAAAAAGAAAAATATATTTTAATTGCCTTAAGCAGAGAGAGAGAAAAAAATTACATTTCTGGCCAGTTGTTGGAGCAGTTACTATTTCTTCAGTGACACTTAGATAGTGCAGTGATATATGCTATTATAAGAACAAGAAACTAGCAAGCTAGATAGAAGAAATTAATATAATATATGACCTGTCTTCGGTGTCAACAGAATTACATCTTGAGTCAGTAGGTGTCTGATTAATTTTTTTTCAAGAGCTTGCTGTTTAAAATTTATGTTTTAATTCATGTTAATTGCTTTTTGTACCATTTTGTTATTTACTGATGATTGTGAATAAGGTTAGCACATTAAAATTTGTTATTAAGGGTCAGTTCATGGTCATTTTGCGGAAAAAATACTGTGACCACTTTTATATTTTGATTCTAAACAGAATGCAACGTTATCAAGATAATGAGAGTGAAATCTAGTGCACCTAATTTGGCAAAAAGTTGATCCAGGCCACTGAGAGAAAGTTTTTAATTTTTCAATAAAGCTGGCCCAGAGTTACAATCATATTTTAAACCAGTAAACTGAAATCCAGACCACCTTAGTCAGCTGCTTACATCTTTTCATTTTACCTATCTGAAGGCCTGGACAGCAGTGGATGGCAATCTAGCCTTTCTCAATGTAGGTGAGATGTCCTTAACATGACTACAAGGCTAGACAGACTTAGACACACGTTCCATTGCAGATGGGATTACATGGACTGATTGCCACTTTGGTTTTACAGTTCAGTGGCTGCGACACTAACCTAAAATGGGGGAAAAAACACCCCAGCAAATCTACTCCGTTGATATTTAATTATGTTTTTAATGTGCCATACTTGAGATTGGAGACAATGAGAGACAATTACTATGGAGCACACAGTAAAATGCTTACTGGCTAACACACTCAAATGAGGATTAATATTTTTCCCAGTAAATGACTCCAGAAAAAGAAAAGTTTAAACACTTACATGTTTCCAAAGATAGCAGATAAAGACAAAGAACTTGTCTAGCTTTATTGCATTGCATGAAAACAACTTCTGATTTAAATTTGTGGCTGGTGCTGATCGCTTCTCTCTGATGACCAGTGATAGTACTCAAAGCAACAACATGATGCTGTATTGGGAGAGGTTGAGGCTGGATAGTAGGAAAATATTCCTCATCCAAACGGAGGCTGGGCACTGGTTGGGCTTGCCAGGGAAGAGGGGAGTTGGAAGTGTTAAGCCTGACAAAGTTCAAAAGGTGTTTGGACAATACTCTCAGGCATATGGTGTGACTCTTGGGGATGGTCCTCTGCAGGGCCAGGCATTGGACAGGATGATCCTTATGGATTCCTTCCAACCCAGGATATTCTATGATTTTAAATTTTTGTGGAAGATGTGACTGTTGGAAGAGTCATGTTTATCTGCTAAGATCAGTGGGGTGTAGTAAAGAACTATTTTGTCCCATTTTCCTTTTTTGTGAAAGGTTTCCAATAATGTTATGTTAATGCAGTCCAACAGTTTAACAGTTTAATCTCCAAATTGGAATGGCCTTTGCATCTGGGAATTCATAGACTGTCTGAAATGAGCAGGTGTGGCCCCTAATTTAGGAATCTTCACTAAGAATTATAATTAGGCAAAAAGACTACAGGCTTCTGTCTTACAGGTATCATTCCATGCCAGGCAGTTCAACAAGAATCACTGCCAAAAGGGAGTGACTGAGGCATCCTCCACAGTACCATTGCCTTAAACTAAGGGTTATGAATTATGATTTTGTTCCCTTGCACCCACCTCTTTCACCAGTATGATTGGAAATTCTGAGGATAGAATGAAAAATCTAGCTTGATGGCATATATTAGAAGAAAAAATATCTGCAGTGATCAACACTTTAAATATAACTTGAAACCTACACTCTGTCTTTGAAATCGAACCCATACAACCTAGTGCCTTTGCTGTGTGCTTGTATGAGTGTAGCAGGACACAAATTAAACATTATTCAGAAATGGATTTTTGGTTAATTGGAAGGAGCTCAAGATCAGAAATTTTTAATTGCAGACAGTCAAAGATATAGTTACAAATATTTAGCTTTTTAAAAAATATTGCATTATATTTTTGTAATATTTCTCTAGTAAGCAATTTTTACATTGCAAGTCATAAAAGATTCAGAGTGATAAGACAGATGGCATCACTGACTCGATTTAATACACAACTTGGAGAATAAAAGAGCTGTTTAAAGTGGCAAAGTATGTTTTTATTTTTGCCACAGAGAAGTAAACACTGGCTTTGCAGTCATCCACAGCATTCCTCTGTCAGCTTTCACATCTTCATTGTATCAATGGCGAATTACAATAAGAAAAATCTTTAAAATAAACCATATTTACTACTAGACTGCAATAAACTAGTTTCCTAAGAGAAAGAAAGCAAAAAAGTAGGTCTGTAACTCACTCTTAGAAGTCCAGCAACTTGTACTGAGATATATGTATTATATTAAGAAACTCAGATACATTTAGTTTTACAGTGTCAGCTGTCTAAATTGTAGTCAAATATGTTTATAAACAGGATTATTGACTCACTATATCAACCAGTAATTTGAGGTTTTCCCTACTTGGACTCAGTCAAACAGCTATTTCTTCCATTAAGACTGCTCCAGTTTTTCCCCTTACACATGTTTTTTTTGTTTAATGGGATAACACAAGTTTTGGACAGATGTGAAAGTTCTTGATACACAGCTTCTTTATACATAAAGAGGAAAAAAAAGGGTGAGGAGAGTGCAGAGGAAGGGTAGAGGAAATGTAATCCTGATAGCATTCAGATTTTGTATTTCTGTAGACACTGAATAGATGGCCTATCATTTTTTCTGAATGTTAAAAGAGAATAGTTATAGTTAAGAATGACTTTCTGCTTGTCTTGGACTCCTGGTGTACAAATAAGGTTCTGACAAATTTTCCTTCTCTAAGTTCAATTTTGTCATGGTATTGAGCCAACAGTCTATTCAGGATGGTCTGTAGTTCTGGCACAGGGCTCTAAATAAGTACAGAATTGGTATGCTGTCTTACACATATTATAAAAATTCAGATACTCTCATAAAGGAAATCAATGGTCATTACATTTAAGTAGGTACATAGAAAAGCCTACAAACTGCATTGGCACAGGCAGATTGTTCTGTTGTTCTCATATGGCTGCCAGCTTGGGTGAAAGAAAGTGCAAATAACAAAGCTTGCAAACCTGAAATGTCCACCAACTGCATCAGGATCATAGAAGCTTATAACAAACACACTTGAACTTTCCAGCTCCTGTCTATAATTCCCATGTTTCTGACATTTGCTAGCCAAATTATGGGGTCTGAGTAACCACAATCCTAATTGTGCAACTATCTGCTATTATTAAACAAGTTGAATACGAGACTATTTGCCTGAATTTGTCATAGGACACAGCCTGATTGTTACCTAATATCAACTGTATTCTATTGTTGATTATCCTCTTTCAAAGATCACATAACACATTCCAGCATCATTAAAGATGTTGGAATGTGTTATGTGCTTAGACACTAATGCACTTACAAAAAACTACCAACCTAATTTTGAGAAGGCAAGCAAAATGTTTTTGTAAAGGAAAAAAAAAAATAAAAGGGAATAAAGGAATTTCCCTTAAAATATATAAAATTCTAAGATCATTTACCTAGAAACATGGGAATATTTAAACTACCAAGTAAAAAAAAGAGAATGTTTTAAAGTTTGGGGTTTTTTTTTTATTTTCTGCTACCAATGCTTTTCCAGTGTTTTTATAGAATGAAGGTTTGTAATGTGGAATAAAATTAAAACCTGAAAAATTCATCTATTCATGGACTATCAGACCAGAAAGGATCACTAAAATATCTAGTCTCATCTTCCACATGGTATAAGATTCCATGCAGTTATTCTTTATTTGAACCCTATAACTTATGCTTGTCTACAGTCTAGTTTTCAGAAGTTTGTCTTGGAGAATGCAAAATCTTGCAAAATTACAAATCTTATTTAAGAATGGAAAGTTCTTCTTAGAGGCTGTGCTTGCAAAGAATTTTGAATGGCTTCTCGAAGTCTCCATCTCAGTAATTGAAAATCTTTTATTCTGGACATCTTTTTATTTAATAGATCAATGTTAGAATGAGAAATCACTGCTTTCTCCTAAGGAACCTCTTAAGAAATGCACAGTGTAACCAGACCTAAATAAACAGAAAATTACACTATCTTTACTTACACTGAAAGATCTTTAATATGTATTTAGGTATTTTGTTCAGAACTAGTAATATCTGAATATAGCAGATGAATTCTGTTGTATTTGAGTTGTTGCAACTATTTTAAGAACAAGCACAGGACCTTCTTTAAATTGAGATGATTATCTTTTTAAAGTTGTTTTTTTTGAGGGAAGTTAATTTAAAAAGTCAGGAATTTGTAAATCAGATGTAAAATTTCTAATCCACAGATGAATCTAATAGCTTTTTACTTAAAGGGATGAATTTCAAGAACAGTACCAGAAATATAAAGCAGTTTATGATTTGGGATTAAGTTCAAATATGACTGGAGTCTCTCTTTTATTTCTGTTTCTTCAAAGATTAAAAATCAGAGTGCCATTATCCATAATAATGGCATTTTAATCCAATGTATTATTAGCCTCAGGACAAGAGTAATTTTTTTTAAGTTTCTAGACCCTGTAGTTACAATGTTGTGACGTCAATTTGCAAAACCTGGGAACATCCAAATCCTATCCTCATTCTGGCCTTGAACACATGCTGTCTTTTAAACAGAAACTGAGTCCTAAATTCAGCTTATTGACCCATATTTTGACATGGACTTCAGCTTGGTTGTGTGCTTTAAATTTGCTTAAAATTCCCACAGCTTTTAAATAAGTGTTTACTAGTGACACGGATTGTAGTGAAGTATTTCCATCCTGTAAGTAAACTGTACAGGCATACACCACAGGGATATACTCTTATTATTAAAGTATATACAGTTTTTACCTCTAAATGTCATGTAAACCTTGAAATAGAGTATAGTTATATTGCAAAAAGTGAGAGCTTGTGCTATTCATCTTTTAAGCATCTTTTTCTCTTCTTTTTTAGATGAAAGTCCTATTAAATCCTCAGCATAGCCTGTTGGAGCAACACTTACAAAATGGTATGGGAAGCCCTGTTAATGAGTTCTTGCTGATCACCTCAAGAGGAAACAGGTGAAAGGGAAAGACTTTGTTGCTATATTATTTTGCATGTTGCTGTCAGAACTCTCTGAGAGTCGACATGCTAGTTCAAAACATTTTCTCCTGGCTTTCCGGGACTACAGGGGTTCTATTTCAAATGGTATCTGGAAAATAGATGAGTTATTTAAAACTGTAGAATGAACAATTCCATAACTCTGACACAGGCACTGAGATACTGAAAAAGAATTCAGGAAACAGATTGTGGAGAATGGCCTCCATGTACTTTAGGTGACATAAAATTCCCAAAAGATTGGATACATAAAGGATATTTTAGAATTGTTTTGCTAGTTCTTATCTAAAATAGATTATCAGTACTATTTTTCAGTAATATTGTAGTTCTAGAATAAAAATCAATATTTTAGTCTTAGTTCTTCAATAATAATTAAAGAACATGGATTTTTTTAGTGTATAGTGTAATTTTTTTAGTGTATAGTGTAATTTTTAGGTCACAGGGATAAAAAAAAAAATCAAGGACAATGCTAAGGGTCCTGAAAACTGCTGTATTCCAGCTGCAGGGCTAGCAGTTTTCCATTACACCAAAGATGTTCTTCTCCAGATAATGGAAAAAATGTCTACAGAGACTACAATAGATAGCTAAAAAATCTATGGGTGACTTCCATGTCTTTTTGTTACAAAGAGAGGATGTGTAGAGTGAAGGTAATCCAATTATATTCCATATATATATATATATATATATATGTACCGGTAAATTTACTGGAAGGAAGTTTATAGAAGAATATATGTGATTGAAATTTTATTTGCAAAGATTGAAAGAAGAGTAAGTTTTCCTGTGAAAACTTGCTAGTCATTTAGCATCCAAAAATTAACCTAAGCAGATGGAGCTGTAAATTCTCAGTAGAATAAAGGAACACATACGCACCTATCTACACAACACTGTTGTCCTGGCTCTGTAGTATGCACAATTTGCAGTTTTGTTTTTTCACAGTTAGCTTTATAATTTTAATTTTATGGTTAATGCTACTTTAAGACAACTTCCAACATTAGTATAGCTTAAGAGGAAAAGGATGAAAAATGTGTAAGAAGTATTTTGTGACTGATCATGGTAAAACAGTGACAAAGTGCTATTCTGCAACTTGACTTACTAGGCATAATATGTGATTGGCACAAACCAGTATGCCTAAAGAGCATCTCAAAATACACTAAGGAATTTGCAACTATGAGCTCTTCATTCCTTCATTCAGCATAAAACTCTGCCTAAAATATCTATTTTAAAATGTTCTAGGAGAAAATTTATGTTAATTTTTCCCTCAGGTTTTCAGCAATTTTTGTTCAGGTAGCATCTCTTACTTGCCTCTCCCTTATGATTATTCACAACAGGGATGTTCTATCTTGTTTGTTGTAGAAGAGTTTACAACATAAAATATTTGTGCTTTTTTGCTACCTTGTACTGAACATACTTTTCAGCTATCCATTCTACCTTGTACTGAACATCTCAGCTATCCATTCTCTCCCTTTTTAGTTTTACATTGCTTTCTTCTCCTGGTTCACTCAATACCTAACTCAGTTTGAACTAAAGACAGGTTCTCACTCAAAAAACATACTGAAATCTAGCATGACTGCAATACTATCAATCAATCAACTAGCACATGTTTATGAAAACAATCACAGAAGTAAAGGAGCCTCACATTGAATAAATATATAATCTTTTATTTTCTGCTCTTTTATATCTACATTTGTGATAGGTTGATTTCTGCCAGCAGTTAGGCACCCATAACCTCCTCTTGCTTGCTCACCCTCCTCTCCTGCAAGATGGGAAAAAGTGGAAGGGAAGAAGCCTCATGAACTGAGACTGGTCAATAGGTAAAGCAAAGTTGAGTATGTAAGAAAAGAGGTAATTTATTCACTACACCTGACTAGTAGCCTTCTCACTTCTGGAAAAGAGTGGAAAAAAAACCCAAAAGAACCCTTGATGCTGTGCAAATGTTCTTCAGCAACAGCAAAAATATTGGTGTGTTATCAACACTATTTTAGTCACAAATCCAAACCACAGCACCATACAGGCTATGATAAAGGAAATTAACTTGATCCCAGCCAGATCCAGTACAACATCTTTTATTTCTTAGATTTGCGTTGTGATTAAATCTGTAATCTTTAATTCAAGCTAGACAAAGACACACCACAGTACATTTCCTCTGCTTGGCAATAGGATAAGTCTGTTATTGAAAGATTGGTTCCGAGGTTGTATTTTGAATCACAGAATATAGCAAGAATCTGGATAATTAGCTTCTAAATCACGAAGTTATGAAAGACTTTTTCCATCCCACCTGTTTTCCCTTTGTACCTACCCCTAGAGTTACCCCATACAGAAAGCAATAACTTACTGCCATTACTGTTATTATCCTGAGAAATATAAATCCTGTAATTGCTGTCATCTATGTGGTTGTTCTGTCAATTTCGTCCAATGATGCTTGCAGCATCCTGTATTAAATATTTTAAACATGCATTGAACCAAATGCATCAAATTTAAAGGTATTATCTTAAGTTTTCTGTAAATGTAAATGTTTAACTCCAAAGTGGGCTTTCATCAAGCATATGCAAGTCTCAGGTTCTGTTTCAACTCCTTTCAGATTCATCTTTATTTCTATATTTTTTTCTAAAAAAGTAGTTAGCAGATGCTGTACGTGTCCTAAGACTGCTTACTTTGGAGCTGTTAGGTATTCCTATCCTCCAGGAAGTTGAGAAATTATCAGTGTGTTTTACATATTAGTTATATGTACTTATTTCCAAGTCTGACTTTATCATGTTTCATGTCATTGTTACTGAAGTGGTACAAGAACCAATCCATCACAGACTACTTCAGTATTCTGCTTCATCATTCTATGCAGTTATCAAAAAATGAATCCTTATCCTTAAAAAAAATACCTTTTTGTATGAGGCTTATAATCCTATGGGGTTAATATTACCTTTTATAAGAAAAATTATAGGACCAATAAACCTGGGATCCTATTTCGTGCCTTGATTGACCTCTTTATCCTCTTATAGAAAGGGTATCCCCTTGTATATTGCTTCTATCCTTACTCCAGTCTGAATTTATCCCATTGTCCTTTCAGCCACTTCTCTCTTCCCATCCTTCTTATCTAACAAGTCAGAATGTCCCTTCTAAAATTCTGAGCTGAACACAATCTAGCCTTGTTCTCCTTGGCGCCTGTGGCTTGCCATAAGGTTCGGACACTATCTTTCCTGCATGTCAGACAGGTTTCCCTCAACTTCTTGTGGCCTGTCTGATAAGCCATGCCTATACTGCTAAGATGGGAGCCAGGGATTCCCTTTCCACAAGAGAATTCTGAAAAAAATAAAACTAGTTGAGCCAAGACTGAGCAGAGTAGAGTTCTAAGCAACCTGAGAACTATCTAGTCAGTACAAACACTACTGTCTTTCATTAGAAATGGAAATATGCTATTAACCAGGATGCAATTTAATTTGTAAATACACAAGAAATGGAGAGTGATTTAACCAATTATATGTTTCAAAAGCTTGCTAAAGAAAGTAGATTCAATTTGATGCACAGTGTATGAAAGAATGATCTTGAGAATTGTCCTAGTCAGATATTAATTTACCTATCTTCTAGTTCTAAATATTTGAGGAAAAGTAGTGATGAACTTAGTTACTGAATGAAAATTTGACATAAATGAAAATTGAAAAATGAAATTTCTACCTTCTGTATCAAAAAGGTGCTATTAGGTCTACTTCAGACCAATTCAGGCTTTGAAGATTTATTTGAAAGCACTGGGAAAAAGCAACAAGAATGAGATCTTCAGTCTAATATTTTTTAGTACTAAAAATGTTATTTTAAATAATAAAATAAATTTAAAAATTAAATTAAAAAAAAAGTTATTTCCAAAACCACCAAACGATTAACCTCAATAAAAGCACTACGTTATCTCATATGAAAGCATATTTCAGTGTCCCCTGTCATGTGGTGCAGTGCTCCCCTGTTGAAAGTGTAACAAAAATATAGAAATTTACTATTGGAAGGAAAATATCTTTGAAATTCCTCAAAGGAAAAACTAAAATCATCCTGCAGAGTTCTCTATGAAGTAGTTCCAGACTTCCTACAGAAGATAGGAGCTATAAAGAAGTGTAAGTGCAACACTGCCCTTTTAGCTGGAGTTACTAGATGAGATATGAGATGAAAAGCCACTGCAGTTTCTCATAAATCCCTGGTTTAAGAATTCAACGTTGAGAGATTGCATCAGTCATAGAAAGTGTAACACTGGCAAATGTATAAAATATTAATGGAAAGACTCACTAAGTTGCACATAAAACAATGTGGTTATTAAACACATTGTTGTTAGAAATGCTATTCATTATGATTCAATATTGCAGAGGTCTTAAGGATATTACAAAGACTGCTATATTTAGGATGATACTGTTCCCCAGATAAGGAATTCCACAATGTATCTTATTTAATACAGATACAAAACATCCAAAAGAATAAAACCTGTCTCAAAAAACACTTAAATCTAAAAGTAAACTTTCAAAATTTTTTTTTTCATTGTTTAATATTTTAATGGTTTAATATCGAAATTGTACAAGCTGAAAATGCACACTTATTTTTTTAGCATTTATTACAGACTCCTGTATCAGAGAATCAAGTCTTTTTTCTTCAGGTGGATATCTAGAATACTTGGATTTACCAGCTTATAATGCAGCTTGCTGAATTGGTGTACAGATGTGCTTACACATCCAACTCTGAGACTGTGTGTCCCTATTCATTGTGGTTTGAACCCAAAAAACCTTGATGCTAACATTATATATAAATTTTTAAATCTCTGCTAGTGGTTTGATCAGTGCATAGGACACTTCTTTTTTGTTAGTTTCAGGGCTTATGGAGCTACTTGGTAAAGCAATACTAAAAAAGAAGATAATTTTAAAATACAAGATTCTATTCAGTGCTTTATAAATACAGTATGCTCATTATTTCCTGAAACATTGTACATGGAATTTTTTTTTATACATCAATATAGAAACATTATGTCAAAAATCAATTTGCAAACACACAAACTATGGGTGGGCAAGGAAAAGAAAAAAGGGAAAAAAATTCCAAATATTTATATAGATGAAAAATAACATTAGGGAAATATCAAGTGCATATTTAAAAAAAATTGAATTTTAGCAATTCTACATTCAAATTGCAATCTAATTTTTTCAATGAAAAAATGCCATTCATTGATCACACGCCACTTCCATCACTGCATCAGATGAAAGATACAACCCACAGAATTATTAAGTGATATGTTTCCACCCAATCAAATGCTTTAAACTGTCAGAGAGTTAATAATAATAGTAGTAGTAGTAATAATAATAATAATAATAATATATTTTCTTTCTAAAGCCAGCTGTTCTGATTCTTATTTCCTTCAGATGAATGAAGGTCATTCATTCACAGCATCCCTAGTTAGGAAATCAAGCATGGGCAGGCATACTTGTGCTTTGTTTTCTACCTAAGTTACATAAGCCAGAATTTGTCAGTCCTTAGCATCACTGTTCTTGAGGGACAGGAAGTCATACCTGTACCTTCTGAAAGTGTTGCAGAAAGAGCCACTGCAGTTTTGATACTCAGGTAAGCCTGGAAGCTGAGAAATATTTGCAAATACCATGGACTTTTTCTTCCAATGTATCATTCTTAGTCCTTATAAGAGCGATAAATAAAAGTATCATTAGTATTTCCATTAAAAATAGAACAGTTTGGGCTGGAAAGGGTCTTTAATGATCTTCTAGTCCATACCCTTGCAGTGATCAGGGGCATCTTCAACTAGATCAGAGCCCCATCCAACCTGGCCTTAAACATTCCCAGACAGCCACTACTTCTTTGGCCAATGTGTTCGAGTGTCTCTTCTGCCCTCAGATTAAAGAATCTCTCCCTAAAATCTCATCTAAACCTTTTCTCTTTCATTTCAAAAACATTATTTCTATCACTATCTGCCCTTGTAAAAAGTCCCTCACCATCTTTTTTGTAGGATCCCCTCAGCTACTGGGAGGCCACAATTAGGTCATGACAAATCCTTCTCTTCTCCAGGCTGAACAATCCTAATTCTCTCAGCCTTCCCTTATAGGAGACATGTTCCATCCCTCTAATCACAGAATATTCTGGGTTGGAAGGGCCCCACAAGGATCATTGAGTCTAATTCTTAAGCGAGCAGCCTGACCAGTGATCAAACCCGTGACTTTGACATAATTAGCACTGTACTCTAACTAACAGAGCTAATCTCAGGGTCAGTCTCTCCCCTGGACTCACTCCCACAGGTCCATGTCCTTCCTGTGCTGGGACCCCAGAGCTGGATGCAGCACTGCAGGAGAGGTCTCCCCAGAGCAGAGCAAAATCCCCTTCCTGTCCCTGCTGCCCACACTGCTTTTGTTGCAGCCCAGGACAGGTTTGCTTTCTGGGCTGTGAGTGCCATTGCTGGGTCATGTCCAGCCTCTCATCCAGCAGCACTCAAGTCCTCAGTAGGGCTGCTCTCCATCTGTTCCTCTCCAGCCTGTGTTGATACCAGAGGTTGCCTCAACCTAGGTGCAGCACCTTGTGCTTGGTCCTATTAAACTGCATGAGATCCCTCCCCGTGCACCCAATTCTCAGGCTTGTCCAGGTCCCTCTGGATGGCATCCTATCCTTCAGGTGTGTCAACAGGGCCACTCAGCTGGGTGCCATCTTCAAATTTGCTAAGGGTACACTCAATACCTCTATTTAATTGGTGAAAATATTAAATAATACTGGTCCCAGTATGGATCAGTCCCTGATGAATACCACTTGTCACTGAAAGGTTTATTATTTTATTTTATTTTATTTTATTTTATTTTATTTTATTTTATTTTATTTTATTTTATTTTATTTTATTTCATTTCATTTCATTTTATTTTAGTGTAAATTAAAGGCCTAGTGTAACCTAGTTCACTTTTATTCACATTCTTATTTGTTTATTATTGTTTGTGTCTTTCTCTTGGTATAGAATACTCACTCCACTCATTTTTATTTCAGTAATTTTCCTTCGAAATTTCATTTGCATGAAAAGAAATAAAAAGCTATTTTTGATCCAATATGTTGTTCTAAATTATCTGTCATGAATTCCCTTTGTTTCCTCGTTTGCATGGATTTCCCCCCCCCCCCCAAGATTTCTTCATTATGCCTGAAGCATGTCCTTGTTTCCAATGTCTGCTACGTAACTCTTAAGTCCCTCAGCACAGTAGGACAGGCCTGGGAATCTGATGCTGTGTTTACTGCATGAACAACAACTTAATTAAGTCGTGCTTTAGAAATATCATCAGTGCTTTGTTGCTACTATTGCACTTGGGTTTGTATCACATTGTTCTGATAAATGTATTGGGAGAATTGCTTTGTAGTTCGTCTTGTTTCTGGAACATTAGTGGCTAAGGACCCTGGAACAAATTGTCTCTATTGCACAACTGAGGATAATGCTCTCAGTTCCAAAAATGAATACAAAAGATTCAGGATGGGGACCAAAAATTTTCAAGGCAGTATATAATTTGAATCAGAATTAGACCTGCATCTCTTTCACTGATATCTCATATGAATTACACAGGAGATTACATTTCTTTTTCTTTTTTTTCTTCCTTGCTTTAATAATACAGAGAAAACCCAACATTGAATCCCTTATTCCATTCCTCTTTACATGCATATCTAGGGAAAGCAGGAAAACAGAAAAAAAATACGCTTTGTTATGCATTCTATGAAACCTGGACAAGCATTTGCTATTCAAGTCAATTGTCTTGCACTCTGTGTGGTATATTCACTTGCATCATATAGATGTAAATGAAACCAGTTGGGCTCAATTCTCCATCAATTTTCAACAAGTTTGTACCTTTGTGAAATAAGTCTGAGGTGAATGCAAACTAACATAAAAAAGACATTTTCACAATTACTGTCCTCACGTAATGTGAACAGACCACAGTGCTAGGAGGATCAAAGTTTCAGAGACCTAGAAAAGGGAGGCTAAAACTTCTGTTCAGAGATTACTTAAATTTCATATAAGGTTATAATTCAATAGCTTAATAATTGTACAGAAAATTCATGGATTTTGGAAATAAGGATGAACAAAAACACGTTCCTATCACTGTAACAATTGCTAATCGTATAGATATTAGTAAAAGGTTCATGAAGTAGAGTTTAGACTAGCTTTTACCCTCAGAATTAATTCTGCACAGCTCATATCTCTTAATATAAAATTAAATAAATTATTTTAAATGTCTGCTTAAAATTGCTGGTGTAAAGTCATTATGAATTTGCTGGTTCTTTACATCTTACTGTTCTAGTTGGAATATTGAGCTCACAGAATCACAGACTTGCACAATGTTTTAAGTTGAAAGGGCCCTTTAGAGACCATCTAGTCCTAGCCCTCTGCTAAAAGCAGGGACATCTTTCACTGGACCATTTTTCTCAAAGTCACTCAAGCTGACTTTGGATATGGCCAGTGACAAGCCATGCTTGTCCAACTTCCCTGGACAACCTCTTCTAGTGTGTCACCATACTCATTGTAAAAAGTTTCTTCCTTATAGCCAATCTAAACCTACCTGCTTTCACTTTGAAGTCATCACCTTGTTCTGTCACTACAGACATATCACTACAGTATAAAGTGTCTCTGTATCTTTTCCATAAACCCCTATGCATTTTCTTTTTTTTCCTTCTGTCTCTGAAAACCCAGAATGTCCTCTGAAAAAAACAGGGAGAGAAAAACGTAGAAAAGGCAGAGTAGGGTGCAAAACAGGACCCTTCAGTGCACCTGTCTGGCTGAGCTATGCACCTGATCTCTGCAGTCTGTCCTGCTTTATTACATCCTTTCTTAATGACCTCGGCATAATCTCACTCTCTATCCCATACGTGCCAGCACTTCAAGGACTCAGTGCCAGCTCCTGGGGGAACTGACATGAGGGTGCCAGTGCTGGACTCAGACTGGGGCCGTGAGCACCCCTGGCCCTTGATGACTGCTCCTGGAGCCAGCGGGGTGTTGGCATCAGCTACAGGAGCCAGCAGCACTGGGGCAGGGATTGTGCCAGTGCTTCAGGAAACCACAAATGTGTGTTTGTGAAGCTGGGAAATGTGGTGTGTGTGCCACACTAGTGCACTCCTACCTCTGCCAGCCCTTCTTGTTATTAAGAAGCTTCTTATTAATAAGATGAGGAGACACAGCCATCTGTGTGACTGCTGAATGTGAGGGCTGCTGGGGGTAGTGCCTTCCCTGTTGACATCTGTGGAGCCCCAGCTGTGGCTGTGTCCTTGTCTGCTGTGCCTGTCCACATCTCCATGTGTGTATATCTGTGGTGGTGCCTACACTGTCCCCGTTCTTTGGACCATTCCATGATTTCAGGAATTCCTGTCAGTCATTGGCCTGTGTGCACTGAGCTGGGCAGTGAAGTGTCCTTTGACAGTAGCAGGAACTCTTGCATAGCTAAAGTGGGGCTGGAATTGCCATACCAGAGACTTCTGCTTCCTGACCAAGGAGGGTAATGGGAAATCATCACTCTTCCCCTGACAGTGTTGGAAGATTACTTACCTGAATTGTAGCCCAAGTGGAATGGTACCATCATTACTGGACTATTAAAAAATTCTTGTACTTACTTACTAGGATTTTGGTCAGAACAGAATTGAAAAACATCTTGAGACCCTATAAATAGTGATCCTGAGTGAGGTTATTTGAGCTCTCCTGGACAGCATCAGGCTGTGTCCATCACCTCCCTCTGAGCAGTATACAATCAAATTCTCAAGTTTGCAAGGTTTAGAGGGCTATCACTGAAGGTTAATGATGTGGCCTGGGCTGATATACCCATTCTTAGGGCTCAACATCCATTCATTGAGAAATGCAAAGACATTAAATCTATTTCATGAACTTGAGGGGAATTTTTACAGGTATACCTCGGTACTTTTATGTGCATTCATCTTTGTGTGTGCACATTGAATTAAACGCCCTATAGCATATATAGGCTGAATGTTGCCCTCTCAGACCTATAAGTAGGTCACTGCTGTAATTTTAATAAATCCTATGGAATCAGTTTGTAAATGTTAAATTAGTCAACAATTAATACAGCCAGATGGAAGGGTCCCCTTCCCTATGTAACCATGTTTTCATCAGTAAATTAAAGTTATACTTTCTTTGATCATTTTTCTTCCCAATTTCTTCTTGCCAGTGCTCCAACCTTGACAGCAGAGACAGAGAAATGTTTTCTCAAGTGTGCTTGTGAACTTATATTCAGTACAAATACCTGAGGAACAAGATCTGCAACTGGCTTCAATTTAAAGCTGTTCAGGAGGGCCCCAAACCTTTCTTACATGGTGAGAAATTGTTAAGTACACTACAAAAAGTACTACTTAGTTAGGAGATTAACTACAAGATGATTTTCTCCTCTCTATTGATCCTACATTTCTTCTTAAGTTGATGGTATACATTCTGTAAAAATTCTATTATGTCTCTGTTGACTGTGCAAAAGGGTAGATGAGATTACCGTACACAGAATCTTTAGCTGGTGAAAATCTGGTGAGTGATGACAAGAATAATCTTAAAGTTCCCACTCCTTAGTATCTAAAGATAGCTGTTCTTTCCAATAAGTGGTGTTTTTAATAATTAGAGTTTTCTAGGTGTGGTAGATCCCTAGGATCCATTAAAAAAGTCTAAAAAACTTGGATGTCATTTATCTAATGTCTCAATAGGTAAATGAACAGTAGTCCTATTAATACAGACTAATTTAAACTCCGCGTAGATAGCATTTTTGTTGCCAGACAAAGAGTTAATAGTTGAAATCTTGGGGATTTTATTGTCCTGAAGACTACCATGTCAGACAGACATTGCAATACATTATGACTATATTGCATCCATTCTTTGTTAGTAGCCATAATTCCTTGAGGTATAACATTTGTATTTCAGGTTGACTATCACTAGACTATCTTTCAAACTGACTCTAAACAGGACTGTGTTTGGGAAGTTGGGGCCCATGCAAATTATATTTCCTTTATGATTTTGGCAATAGTTTCCCTGAAAGGCTTAAATATTCCACATCCTGTCACCGTAATAACAATACATAGTCATCACAGCTATATGAGCAGAACCCATGTGTACAGAATGGTATGTCAAAAAGGAATTTTTTATATTAACAAATTTGGACAATTGTCCTTTCTAATAGTTTAACCAACAAGATATCTGGTTTTACTTTCTCAGACATTTCACTTCAAAATGCCCTTTCTAGCAAAATTATAAAGTGTAGACCAGGTCTGAATTTACTATACAGATTATGTTACAGGTATTTTTTTACTAGAAACATTATATAAAATATGGAAGTATTTAAGCCATGCAATGTTAAATGATGTTTTTTTTACCTTTTCCTCGATAGATACTTTTACTGTAGAAACATCCACAATGTCCTTAAGAGCAGTTTAATTCTTTCACAGCTTGGATTTATTTCGTGTAACTTACAATGTGTATCCTGTAGAAGTCTCTGTGAGAGGTGGTATCTCTGCCATCCTCTTGTACTTAATGAAGGAAAATAGCCATGTATATGTTGCATTGTGTCTTATTTGGTTCAGACCTATAAATCAGGTAGGCAATCTTAGAGTATCTATTTCTCTGTATTGACTATGATGGGAGACTAGCTCCACAGAGTAACTTATAATGGTGTAAAAATGCTTGCATTTTCTTTATCCTATGGAGTACCTACCTCTTAACAAACATTATATGCACCTATCCAGTATTTACAATGTCAGCTCTATAGAGAATTGACAATTGTTTCGATATGTGCCATGTAAAGTTTTGAGTTGCAGCAAATGTTTTTAGGCACCACAGGCAATAATAATGATATTATAAGAAGAACTAAAAATAAATAGGTATGAAAAATGATTCTTCCCTTAATATATGCTAGAAGGAAGGGTCTAGGACAAAAAAACCTACACATATTAAGATAACAAGTTGTCTGAAGTTCTCATTGATAGGAGTGCATAAGGTTTTTAGATGGATTTATAGAAATAGATAAATGACACACTAGAGTTAAAAAACAAGAAAAAAGGTGGAGCAGTCCTATTGTTCATGGGGCTGAAAAACACTTCTTAGGATGTTGTGTCAAAAAATTGTATTTTTGTAACATAAAGTCTGTATTTCTTTAAGAGACTGAATTTTGTGTCAACAAGCATATAGGGGATTTCTGTGAATTAACAGATTAAAAAAAATAGTTTTGAAAACTGTGTCATTGTTTTGTCTTTCAGACTGGCCCTCATTTCAGCTTTATATTTGGCCAAGAGCATGAAAATAATTCTTTCAAATTGGAGAATTGCATCCTTTTCAGCAATGTTAGGTAACTGTTTTCTGGAGTTTCTTGTGACCTAAGTGGTCATGTTAAAGGGCTTATGCTTCTTTGAAGCACAAAAGCAGAATTTTCTTAGTTTTTTTCATGCTACACAAATAATATACACCTATTTTTCATCATTGGTACTTATATTAGTTTCACAGGTAGTATAATAGCAGTAGATGAAAATATTGCAGTATCAGACCTTAAAAAGTTATGCTTCAATAAAACAAATATTACCAGTCATTTTGCAAAGGTAATGTTTTTTGTTTATATTTCCAGTTTGAAGGATGATTCTAAATATTTTATTCATATTTTCATTAAGATTTACCAGAAAACATAGCCCCCTATTAATTGTGGTATTAACCTTATGAGGGTAATTTCTCCTTTGTATACTTCCTGATTTGTGGACCCTGAAATATTTTCATTTATTTCATGGTGTAGTGCTATTAGTACCATAGAGTATTTTGAAGTAATAGTCATTACAACACACTGTAGCAATTACTAAAATTATGTGATTCTCTTTTTTTTTGTCTATTTTTTTTCTTTTAAGCTGTCTGGACAGATCTCGTGGATGTATTCAAACGTACTCCAGGGAATGTTTGCAAAGCTTTTATGGTGTGCTTTAAGAAGCTACACAATTTTTGGTTTTGAGAAAGAGCTTTGCCCTGAAGGATAAATCCTTTAGAGCTAAGAAAAAAGGGAACACAAGGACTCAGGAGGAAAAAAAAAGTTTCACAAATATAGAGAATGATTAGTATAAAGGAAGGAGGAGGAGACATCTGTTGATTAAATGATTTTTAGAGATAATTAAGTGCATTCATCCAGAAATAACAAACATTACACATCATTTGCAGGCACATATGACTTTCTTGAAAACAAGAGAGAATTAAACAGAACCTAAAAAATAATCAGCAGCATGGGGGCAGTCAAAACTCTGTCACTGACATGACCTTCCAGATTTTGCACAACTTTTAATGAAATAGCAGTAGCAATCAAGTACTGAATGATAGATTAATAGGGTACAAACATAGGTATAGGAATCTGAAATTAAATTATCCTTTTCCAAAGTATTGATCAGCTTTTCATTTCATAAGTAATCAATCAATATTCACCAATAATACTACACAGTTTCATTTATTTCATGTGATTCTCACCTCAAGGACTTCACATCTGTTTTTCAAAATATTAGGTATATTTATAAATAATTCATCCTGATGAGAAGCTTCTGATACTTTTTCAAATGTGACAGATATATGAAGAAGAATTCAAGGACAAAATACTCTAATTCAGAGGAGTTATGCTCTGTGAACTATGGAGTTGGGGCTACGATATACCTTAATGGGCAAAATATAAACAGAAATACATATTAATGTGACATTTATGCCACCTTAACAATTTCTACTTAGAGCATTTGTGATTAGTACTACATTTGATATTTTTTATGCTGTGACTACACTTAAATTGACAAAAAATAGTTATTTCTTCAAGAGAAAATATTTCTGATCAGAGTGGTCTCTAGCAGTTCATATTTCAAAATTATCACTTGAAACCTACTTCCCAGGGACCTGAAATATTTGAAACAGTTACTGTTGCAACCAAGTTTCACCATATAGAAAAAACGCACCAGGAAATTTCACCCTTGCTTTTAATTCTTGTCCTTCTGTATACTTACCTATGCTTCTCTATGTCTGGGCTTCATCTTCTGCTCCTGTTGGCGCAGAGAACACCAATAAAGAACTGGAAACGTGCACACGCATGAAAACAACAAGCCCATTTATACAACTATATATAGCTGAGATTTAATTTCTATACCCTATACATTTTCCATATGCAAGGCTAGTTTGGGATTGAGTTCTATGAAGTATGACATTGTTTTGTTTTAAATACAATATATTCATAGATGTGTTTGACCAAGACTCTTGGGGGATGAGTTTGACCCTAGCCAAGTAGTTACTGACTCTTTCCCAACTGGTGCTTTATGAGAAAAGTTTGATGGGTTGCCCTTGGCTGGCTGCCAGCTGCACAACAAGCAGCTCTATCAATCCTATTCCATCAACAGGACAAAGAAAATAAGCTAAAAAATTGTTAAGATAAGGACAGGGAGATCTCTGCTCCAGCATCTGGAGCACTTCCTCATCCTCTGTCTTCAGTGACCTTGTTCTCACATATTCTCACTCCTCTCTCCCAGCTGCTGGTACACAGTGCTTTTCACCATTTCTTAAATATGTTATGGCAGAGGTTCTGTAACATTAGATTTGGCAGCAGGTCCATCTTGGAGCCAGCTGGAGCTGTCTCTGGAACACGGGAGCCGTTTCTGGTGTCTTCTCACCAGAAACCATCTTTGTATCCCATCCACCTGCTACAAAAACCTTGTCAGAAAAAAAATACAAAAAGTTAAAAAAGCAACAGATTGCAATGAGCAGATGAATTTATGAGACACTCCTGATATTAGACAAAACTAGGGCTTGTAGAATCAGCAGCAATCCATGCATTGCAACCTTGCTAAACCACTGTTTAGCAAGGCTGAAGGAATTGTCGTACCATAAGCAGTAAGCTACAGAGGAACTTTTCTCACACAGCTAGATTGGCCAGAAACCTATCAGGGCTTTTTCTTATTTATTTGTTTAGCTTGAACTTCTCCAAAAGTTCCTGAAAAAAAGGAAGTAAATGTAGTACTGATAAGGAAGCTGTCAATATTGCTATAAGAAGCTACAGAACATCCAAGAAGATTTTCCTGTGCATATCATGTGCATCCAAAAGACTTGAGGAGTAAGAACTATGGTAGGAAAGTGTTGGCACTCAACACATTACCAAGTACTCCAATAGATTTCAGGCTTGCATCCCCTGAGCTCCATGAGAAGACATAAAATAGGCCAGATGCTAAATAGTATGAACTAATTTTTTGACTAAACCAGGTTTTAAATGGACCGTAGGATTTTGCTCATTTCTCAGCCATAAGAAAAATGACTGGTCCTATTCCCAAAACCTAAAAACTGCCATGTATATATATGGCTATTTTACAGAGTGTGGCTGATACATAGTGTGGTACACTATTTTACATAGTGTATAATTTACATAGTGTGGTAGCTTTTGTATTCCCTTTAAACATGTCCGGTGTACTCTTTTGTTTTTTTCCTTACCTATTGAAGATAATCAACTAATACGATAACTAAACCAGTATGTTAGCAGAATCTTTACTGATTAAAAAGGATCGGAATGAGATTGCAAGTAGATTAACAGAATTAAGAAAAGGATCTAAAATAGGATAAAGCCTTTATTTTCTTTAATTTCAGGAATGAATAATTCATTTTCAAACAGCAGTCCTATGTACAAACTCAGTAAAAAGATGGAAGACAACTAAGAGTCTTTTATTTCATATTTCCATAATCTCTTTCTCTACTACACCTGTTTTGCTTAAGTTTTGCTCAATTCATTTGTGAGGTAATTTAAGAACAGGCAAAAAAAAATCATCTTCCCTATTTCATAGAGACAAATTTATTTTCTTTCTGACTGAATATGACCAAATTAAATGTGATATAAAATGTGGCTGGTTTTGTGATTTTCAAGTTTTGATACATGCCAATGTATGTGTCATGTATTAATGCATTTTTAAGCTCAGGCAATGATTACAAATTTATTAAATTAATATGTGTGCATTTTTATTTACCTCAGTTCCTTCAGTTAATGAAATACTACTGCAGGTAGAACACAGACCTTCTAATTTAGGTGCACTCTTGTAGCAAAAATCTAGATACCTGAAAGAATAGGAGTAATTAAATTCCCTACAGAAGTAGTGAAAATTATATTCTAATTTCTGAATAAGAACTGATAAGAAATAATAGGCATAAACATCATGTTCACCTGCCTGAATCAGTTTTTCTCATCACCTTCAGAGGATAACACTTAATCAAAAGGGATTTTTCTCTCTAATAGAAAAAATCCCAAACCCCCAAATGGATCAAAACAGAAGCTGAAAATAGCACCTGAACCCACCATTTTTTATTGTAATCTCTCTACAAATAGTTCCATCCCTCTGTGTGAGCCCTAACTGTTGGATGAGGTCAGTTTGCATTCCTCCTAACTCCATTACAAGCCCATCCACAACAGCACAGTGACCTGTCTTCAGAAAATATAAGATCTCCTACTGAGGATACCCCTCAGACTGCTTGTCACTGAAATGTTCTGGGAGATGAAAGTTCAAGTCATTCTATCTGACAGGGTCAAAAAAACAAGATTACAAATTCCTGCTTCATTCTTAAGCTACATCACTCTTACCAAATGAGACATGATGTTTACACAAATTTGACAATGTCAAATACACGTAGGTTTTGGGGTTTCTTGAATCATGCATCTGAGTTATATTTGAGTCCCAATAAGAAGAGAAGAACCTTTTCCCCCAAAACAGGCACTTGTAAGCAGGCATGACAAATTAAACTGTCATTGGCCAGTGAGCATCCAGGCTAAGAAGAAGAGTAAATAATGAATGTCAGGGTAAAGCAGTCCTAGAACATAGGCAAAATGAAATGCTGTGTGACACCAAATTTGGAGTGATTTCTAATTATGAGGTATTTTTCTTCTCCATGACATCAACAATCTTGTCCTCTTCTTTGTAATTGCAAGACAATTTAAGCACTCCATATTTCTTACTTGATTCAGCCTTAACATATACTTGGGTTTGGCTTCATTCTTCCTCCATATCTAGTATTTGTGTCATGAATTTAAGAGATTAGGAGTGCTTTGGTTTTAAATACCCTTCTTTTGGTGCCTTTCACATCTGCATGGAGTTGTCCCATGCTGTTTTCCTATTTGATTTATGTAATCCCACTAATATAGCATTTCCTCAATACAATTACGGTCTAATACATCAGATTGAAGACTTGGAAATTTCTGATTTTCATATAGACTTTGAGTTTTAACTTCATTATATTTTTTAGCTCCTACTTATACAATTTTCCTGTGATTCTTTACGCTTCTATCTCCGATATGTACCTCTTTGAGTGATAGCCAGGGGATTATTATGCAGCTTTTTTGCTCTCTCTTAGCAAATCTGTGAATGCTAACATTTTTTTAATCTCTGCTTATCTTAAATCAAATCAGCTTAATTCCCTGGCTACTTTAGTTGCTTCATTCTTTTCAAGTCAATGTACTCCTGGTTAAGAAGTGGCCAAATATGGATGCAGACTTGAATCTTATCACTATATATTTAAAGTTGAATTCTGAGATAGGTTCTGAATCAATGAACAAAGACTTCACAATGAGACATCAGTCAAGATGACATATTGAAGAGTTTACTTTAGCTACTGAAAAAAATTTACATTTGCTTACAAAATAAGAAGAATCCATCTTACACTTAAGAACAGTGACTCATGAACAGAAGCAGATCAATCAGACTTGATGTCTTCTAAAGCCTGTAACCTACAGAATTTGAGAGTGTATGTTATCTATAAACTTCAAGTAGTTTCAAAAAAATCTAAGCCATACATCACATAGCAATCAAAAAAAAAGGAGAAAAACACTAGGAATTACATGAGTATTGCTATAAAATGATTTTGAAGATGTCTCTGAACCTCATCAGTTTATGAAATTGACCCAATTATATAGCTCTCTTTTGTCATCACTGCAAATAATTCAAAAGATATGAATAGGTGAGAAGCTACTTCCCAGCTTTTAATTCCATAAGAGGACACCTCACACCTCTAGAAATTCTGGTCCCATTCAGAAAAGAAAAATAATAGTTTAAATTTGTTTAATTGCTAAATGAAAATATTTATATGTATAATCAAATGCTTCCAGAGTAGATGTGAAGCTTACGTATAGTGACTGTGTTTGGTTTTCTGTACCCCGTCAATAATTGACATATTTGAGAAGCGGATTTTTTTTACATCTCTTTTTGAAACCTACTCACAAAGAATCCTGTTTGCAAACCAATATTTTTTTTCAAATATCAGGCTAAATATAGAAGCCTAGCAACTGTTTTTACTGTTGGGATCCCACAAACATGTATAACATATGCAAATACACACAACCATTTAAACACAGACTGTATATAAATGTATGTAAACTACATCTGTAATGTGTATGCATTTTAGTATACAAACTATATTTTATAGACTTACAAATACTATATTTTATAGACTTACAAATACTTCTATCACAAATTAGAAGCATATTTAAATAACTAGCATAGAGAGACTTCTTTCACTTTTAAAAATGTTGTGATGCAGGGACTTACCTGTGACCAGTCTTCTAATGAATTTAATCTCATAAAACCCAAGAATTATTCATTTTAGCATAGTAAACGTCTTTTCTATAATGGATATGTAATTGGTACTAAATTAACTATGCTGATGACTGTGCTTTGTTTGCTTGTATATTTTTCAAAGGTGTGGAGAATAAAATCCACTTTTTTATGACCTTTTTCTTTGTTTAAGCTAATCAGTAATGCAAACCAATGACAATTAGTGTATTTTATCTTGTTTATTGTCAGGATTTTATTTTCATTTTGGCTGTGACCACAGATTATTCCTGTGTGTACAACTGAATAGTCCTTACACAGTAAGAGCTTTGACTTAACACAGCCCTAGGCCAGATTGAATTCAATCACATGGAAAAGGGAAGATTTGTAGACCACTCTCAGTCCAAAATAATCATAGCTCCACTCTTCCAATTACTGGTTATTAACCCAGAATATTTTATTACTATTTCTATAGACAGATAGAAGTGTTTTCAAACATTCAGCAAAATTGTTCATATTTGTGAAACATTAGTGACATTTTTACTTAAAACAATTGCTTTTTTTTTCAACCAGTTCTAGTGTTCAAATGAAGATATACTTTGTGGAACACACCTGAAGCACAAGACAAGCAGATACAAAAGACAAAATTTATTGAACCAAAATTAATGTTCCATCATTGTAACCATTTACAAAATAATTAGAGCATTCATCCAAGATTTTACAAACATTTCCTCTTCCGCCTAACAAGTATTTGAATATAAATCTTGCTTTTCTGGTAATAAATGCTAAAAATAACCTGCATTACTCTCACTAATGCAGTCATGTGGTACTTCCATATTTGATTATGCTGTTTCACATTTAGTGTGAAGTCAATTCACAATATCTCTCACATTCCCACTTCTTGTGTCTGTACACAACATTATGAAGAGACATAATGGAAGAGAATTATTTTTTCAAATGTATTTGCTTTCATTTTGGATAGAAAACATCTATGCACAATCTCACCTTCTAAAAGACTATTGTAATGAAAAAATTAGAAAATACATTCAATTACTCTAATAAGTCTGCTGCCCAAGTCACTCGCTTTTTATCTAGATTTTGTCCATATAGAACCCATACTGAGTCCCCTGGGAACATTGTGTAAGTAAAAGCTGAAAAAGAAGGCTTCTATGGTAATTGAAGTCAGTAGAAAATTTTCTAATTATTTTAATTGAATTTAGATCAGACCTTCAAGGGAGATGACCATTAGGTATTTTATCACTTAGCTTTTATGTACAGAGATGTAAGCAGAACCTTCAGCCCAAATGAGACATTCACTTGCACTTGGTGATTATTGGAGGTATTTCTTGTTGCATTATCACAAAAATAACTAACAATTCCGAGCACTTAACTGATTAGTGAAATATTTATTTTCTCAAAGTTGACTAGAAACGAAAGCTTAATCATTAGTATCCTACAACCTAGTTAAACATTTTTAGCAAGTCATGGAGTTGCGTTGCATTGAGTTTACTGGCTCCCGTTTCACCACAGTCCTGCCATGCCATCAAATTAGCAAATGAATGTTCCATCCCTCCGAATATGGAATTGTAGACATTATACCCAGGCATATTAATACATATTTAACTTTAAGGAGGTCCTTAACCCCCACTGACTTTGAGGGTACTCAAATTAAGTAATCAGTTTGAAGAAGGTGCTTATATAATTACCTGAATTAGTTGCCTCACTTTCAGATTAATTTTTTTAGATTATATTACTTTTATCTTCCAAATTAAAATAAAAAGTAAGTAGTCAATATAACATTAGAAAAAGAACTTGGACGACTGTTGTAAATTAACCCCACAAAATGCCAAGTCCTAGAGAAATATAAATTGACTTCAGACTGAAGAGTTTAGTTCCAAAATGAAAGCTTAAATACTCAAAAATGCAGTTTTCTAAGACATAGTATTTTCAGCTGATGCTTATACTTAAAATTATTCCAACCCAAAATTCCTAGAAAATGCAAAATATCTCACAGAACTGTAAAAACAAACGATAGCAAATAACATTTTAGAGCTTATCATGAAGTTTTAATGGATCTCTTTAGTTTTAGAGAGGGAAAGATAAAAATGACAACGAAGCACAAGGCACCTAAGACATTTTTCAACCCATCTCCTTGCCTCTATTAAAGATAAGATGAAAATACCCTGCTGATCCAGAGATTTAATTTGAAGTAAGATGCATAAACTTTGATACCTCCTCATGGGTTTCTTAACTCTGCCACAGATCTGCTGTATTCTGCATACTGTATAAACACAGTTCTGAAGGTAATTCTCACACTAAAATTAGAAAAAAGAATAGCATGCATATTTAATACCTCCCTGAAGTGTTTTACTTCAGCAATAAAGCATAGCAGTGAAGTAAGAAAAAGCTTGCAGTTGCTTTCCTGAGCTCTTTGCCTGAAAGGGATCACATTGCAGCATTTGTTTTATTATGTAGAAACAGATTCATTTGAATAGGAATGCATTTATTCCACATCCTTTCCAATTTATAGAGGAGAAACAAAAACAAGAAAAAAAAGTCAGACAGTTGGAAGAGGCTTGTAAAGCAATTTGGCAATTTGGATTTAGAAACAGTAATTCTGTGGGAAAAACAATTCTACAATTTAAAGTACAGTATATGCTTTTAATAGGACTTTCTTTTACAAAGCAAAAGTGAAAATGGGTAAGTGGTTACCTGACTGGTTACTGTAATATTTCAGGAAATGAGATTTGCTGTAAAGTTGAAAGCATATAGCCTCATAAATATTTATTATTTTTTTTTCTGGGCTCATTAGCAAACTTTTGAACAAGAAAGTGCTAATAAGAGAAAAGTACAGTGATATATTTTTCCTTACCTTCATACTTTCATCATGAACATACATCTACCAAGCAATTGCAATTTCTTGCAATTTCTGAAACAAAAAAAGAAAAATACTATGGAAGTTATAATCCTGCAATTTTACAGTTTACTGATATCCATGGCATGAAAACAGTGATCACTAATTAAATTAATGCCTATCGTATTTAGAATTTAGGAGAAGATATTTCACATTTTGATAGACAATGGGAATAGTAAGATCTATATTTTAATTTCTTGGGGCAAACATATAATGAGGTGCAACAAAAAGAAACTGAAAGACAATTGTGAATATTGTACTCATAATAAGTGTTAGTTCACAATTTAATTGTAAAAGTCTAATTTGTTGGTACTTTTAAAAAATTTGATTATGAAGTGTGATAGACAAATAAAAGTGTAAAGTATACTTTTTCCTTTCTTATATGTTTTGTGTCTTAGCAAACTGCAACGATAGAACTAGACTAAACTAAAATAAATGTGGTAAATGAAAAAAAGTCATAAATGTTTTAATAGTCAAATTTTGTTTTGATTTGCCTTATTTTAAGCATCTAGAATCACAGTAACCAGCAGATTTATTCCAAGAAAGTTGTTGTAAATTCAAACAAGACTGAGACAGAAAATATAATTTGAATGCATTTCTTCAAGTATTTCATGCAGTAGTATCAAGTCTATTTTTTAGGCTAATTTGCCATGCCATATTTGTCTTCACATATTATAGCTGTGTTTTTGCTGTGCCATTTATGCTTTTTATAAGATTGTATTATATGTACTGTGAGGAATATATGAATACTGAAATGAATATGTGAATTAAATATGTATATGTATATGCATATGCATGTGTATATATATATAAATCTATGTTCTATATGTATGAATGTGAATGCATTAATTACTAAAATAGGAGCACAACAGAAATAAGCATGAGAGTGGTTTTGATGTAGCCCACTGTGTTCAAGTTAGACATGAAAATTCACAAGTGTCTTGAGAATTGTCAGTTAAATAACAGCTGAGACTCAACTATAAACCAATGAAGTCATCCAGCTGACTACTAAATCATCATGCTAACTATTAAGTGTGGCTACTGACTCAAGGATTGTCTTCATAAATGAGGGGAAGTTTGTTTATGCATTAATTTGAAATAAGATGAGGCTTCAATTAAGTCAGTTATATGAGTCCAACAAAACATTGAATTTTTTTTGGATATAAAGTCAGCATCATATTTCTTTACTGTGAATTTAAACCATGATAACATATAATATCTGAGGTTTCTTTGTCTTGGTTTGTCTTTTTTTTTTTCCTTCTGGGGGATTTATGCAGCAATTTGTCCTCTTGAAGTGTAAACTCCTCTGATCAAAATCTAAAATCATAACTGGACCCTGAGAAAGCAATGGTAACTTCTTGAAGTATAAAAGACTTTTTCAGTTCCACATAAAAAAGGCTCTTGACTGTCAATATTCTCTCTGGGAATTCTCCAGACTTAGCTAATGAAACGTTTTAATGTTTCTGTAGTGGCAAAAACAAAAGAACAATTATTCCATTTAAGACTGCTTTAGAATCCTGGAATATCAAATGAATAACTTAGTGTCTGGGTCATTCAAATCAGGTCTTTCTTTCTCTTGTGTTTTTTTATGTTCATCATGCCTACCTTTTTTTTTTCTGATAACCTCAATATGGATATGTCATCTGCTCTAAAGCCTTCACCTTGCTGAGGCCTATAAAATACCCATATGAAGCATAATTTTATTTCTTTACATAGGAATCTATTTAGTTGAGAATAATTTAAATAATACTTTTACTGAGAAGTATTCATAGAACTGAGAACACATCAAATCCTTGCTAAGTTACGCAAACATTTCACAGTGTAACCTCCTCAATTCTTATTTTGAATTGTGCTTTCAGGTTAATATTAAAGGCAAAAAAAAATATCTGTGACTAGAAACAAGTACACTTTCATCTTGATAATCACTACCTAAAACATATAAATAGCATGCAGACACATTTCAAGGAACTTAGCCAACAGCAGAATTATACTTGGATACTTACCATTATTTTATCTTGTAACGAAAGCAAAATGCTTCTTGAAGGTAAGCTAGGCAAACTGCAATGCATCAAAACATCACTTTTCTAAAGGTATAGTCAATTTTATTACATATTAAGTGTTTAGGAGTAGCAAAAATACTTTCTTCATTCCACACATCGCAGTATTGAAATGCAGTATTTAAATCAAGCTTGAACAAGATTTTGAAAAAGGGGATATGAATGAATCAAGCAATAGACTTAAAATAGCAGTCTATTGACAGAAAAAAGTATATATGTAGTAATATATAAGGTCTGTTATTTTTCAATCTATTGCCTTGGACAGGGACGATTCAGGATCACATATGTTAGTTTATAAATATGCCAGGCACAGGCGATGCCTTCTGATCTTGCACCAAATCAAGGGATCCCTGCTGAAGGGACAATAGCCTCAGTGCCAAGTCACAGCTGAGAAGGAAGTGACAGCATCTCACAGCAGTACTTCTGGCCCTAGCAGAGGTCAGCAAACACAATCAGCATAGAGGAAGGAAATTCAGCTTCACTCGCTTCTTGCAGTTTAAATAAATGAATCCTCAAGAGGCATGCCACAGTGAAATCTGTAACCAGTTCATCCTTTACCATATGGATGATAAGATTTTATTTTCTTTATAAGAAATAGCATATGATAGTATTTGGACATTTTTTGACATTGAACATGTGTTAACATTTATTCAGACAAAATTTTCCTAGGGTTGAAGGAAAGAAGCGTGTATTTTGAAATGACAATTATACTTTGTGCATCCAGCATGACAACAATATTGGCTATGTCTATGTATGAGTATATAGTTTTATTAGAAAATTTAATATTCTGACTTTATCTGTGTAACTAAGCTTATATTTTTCTTTTATAACCCAATAAATTATTTCTCCAGCAGAACATGAGAGGTATATCTGAAAACTAATTAAATAATGTCACTAAATGATTATTTTGTAAAATGGGATTGGAAGAACAAAGACAGTTGACACTGATTTTTTTTTATTTCCTTTTTTCCACTTATAGATTTTTGAACTACACATGTGATTTTTTTAACTTCAGTTCAAATTAATTTTCTTTTCCAGACATCTTGCCCAACTACTCAAGCCCATGTGAAGACAACTAGTACTTCGCTATTGATTTTTTTCTCCATCGTCAAAAATTGCAGTCTTTTCATTTAGGTTTTAGACCATGTAGCATTTTCTTCTTTAAAGTTTCTTCTTTTGACCATCAGTTCTCTAGTAAAACAAGCAAATAAACAAACAAACAAAAATGTTTTAAAAAGCCAACAAAAAATAGCCAAAACAAAAAAAAAAAAAAGAAAAAACAGAGGAAAACAGAACAAAATCATATCAAACAAGCAAAAAAAACCCCAATCAAACAAAATCCCATGATAATTATAATTTTTTTAATACTTTATTTCTTTTTTTAGGCTATCAGAGTATTTAAATGTTAGGTCAGTATCAGAGTACATGTTTAAGGTTAATGGATCTAAGAGCCAAATTTTCAAGAGCCTGCTTATCTTAATCAAGTTACACTCTGCATATAACATCCTTTGCCAGTGAAGCCATTGGGAACAGCATCCAGTCCTCCCCTTCTTGACCCCTAAAGCACCCATTTACATTTCTCCCTACCATCTATCAGCTAAACAGGCTTAATATTTTATCACTCTAGTGTCCAGATGCCCCAATGAAGATACAAATACAACTCCCTCTGGTCTCTGCTTTTCTGAACAATGCCAAATACATGTTTTGTTGGAGACAAATGTTGCATCTGTATTTATTCAGTAATTACAATGCTTTTTTTTACAATAGTCAAAGGTGATAATAGAGAAAAATTGCAAGCATATGAAGTAGACATCACTTTTCCTAAAGCTGACTTCACCAGTCAGCAGCTTTTCTTTACTAGAAGCCATAATGAACATCCTCATTTTTATATTGTTATTATTTATACTTTGCTCAGTTTGATGTTCATTCGACTGACACTCATTCAGATTCTTACATACTTGTTTATTGATGCAGCCCCATCTAAGAGGATAAAGATATGTGTCTGAAATGCTCAGGGATGCTCATGCCAATTTAAACTTACAGTGTCAAGTTTTTCACTGATTCTTTCCTACATATGAAATAGATAAAACAGAGAGAATTTCTACAGGACTGTACAAATAACAGCTCTACTGGATGAAGGATACCAAATGACAGCATTGTCTGAGGCCTGCTTTTTCTCATGAAAGTTAGAAAAAGAAAGTTGTCAGCTTACCCAGTGAAGAGAAACAGTTCTAAAGCAAGATTCATCTAATCTTAATACAGATGTCTAAAAGACACTGCTTTACTGACTTTGTTAAAGTGTCTATTCCTCTGCCTCAAAAAATAAATTAGGATCGAAGCTGTTTACTCAGACTTGAGTATCTATGGTATAGAAAGAAAAAGAGATTGAAATAATTCTACATCAAAGCATTCTTTTTATTTCAAGGGTTCATTTATGCATATTTTTATCTTTTCTTTCTTTAAAATGTTGCAGTATATATGTTACAAGCCATATATGTGCTTATTGATCAGGAAGCAATTGACATCTTGAAATTTTTACTCTGTCTTTTGGTCAGACACATTTTTCCTAAATAATATCTTCACCCTCTGTGCATTATTTGTTTTTAATAGTTTTTATAACACTTCCTAACAAAGATTTAGATAAGTTTATGCTTATTGTTACACTCTACCTTTTATTTTCTGCTATTTCTAACATCTTTTCTCAAGAAACTGAGACTTCAATATTAATTATTTTCCCTCACAGCTAGAACATTCAGCATTTAATTCAGTTGCCTAAACAGAAGACAGGTACTGTTGTTTGAAATACTCTTGGTTACCTGAAATATCCCCACAGGGATGAAAAATAGTATTTACAGGAGTATCTTACTCTATGGGAAATGCATTGGAAGTCAAAGCAGACTGCATAGGGCAAGTAGCATGGCAGTAGTTGCTGATCTCTGGAACTGAACTGAGCTGTATTAGCTCATTGACTCTATTGCTTTATAGTGAGTTCTAGTTTGCATTATTTTCAGGTGAACTGGTTAGATTATAAGTGCAGATTCAGCCTTAATTTTGTTCCTCAAAGTAAAAAAAAATAACTATGGAATACATCTTGAGCTTTTCTGTCAATCCAGTTTCTGCAAACTCATGCAAAGTATCCACTATGGAAGATAAAATTGCATTTTTAATTAAGAAACTTTAATGAGGGTATCTATATGTCTATATATTAAAATTATAAACTCATATTATGGTCAATAATCTGCTCAGTTCAGTACCCATGTATTTCTATCCACTGCCACTTGAGTTGTAAGAATACTTTGGCTGACATCTGTCTGATATTTCAGGCTGAAGTGAGATTCCTGTAAGTCTTGTCTTATACATGCAAATCTATGAAACCTTATTGATCATCTCTGTAGGTCTCAAATTAGTGCTCAAGGTCTATGATTAGGCAATTGAATTAAGCCCCAAGATGAATTTCTTTCTGGATTACACTGGCAATAATGAAAGCTTCACTACTAAGTCTGCAGACCACAGATAAACAGAAACCTAAATGTGGGTGCTTGGAACTCAGCTCAAGTCTTTATTTCATACATTCAGAGTCAGTGCAAAGTAGTGATCTGACACTGCCCTCAACCTAACCATGAAAACTATGATGCTGGTTCATTTCAACTTGAACAGCATATTTTTGCTTTTGAACTTTTCTACTTAGGCATGAGCAAACCCAGAGTGCCTGAAACCCATATGAACTCAAGTGAAAACTAGACAAACTTTAAGACTTGTTAAGAACTTCTGTTGTTTTTATCACCAGTCTGTGAAGAGTCAGAAGTGTTCACCTCAGTCACTGCTGTGAGGTCCTGCAGCAGCCAGTGCAGATGGAGGAGCCTTTGCTGCTGAGCCTGAGCTCCAAGTCTTGCCACTGGAAGTGGTTCTATTATGATTGCAGAATTCACTTCACTTACACAAATCCATGACACCATTTCCTTGTTTTAAGTGTGTTTCATGTTTCATGTGATTGCTTCCCCAAGCAGTGTTTTGATTTTGTTTGAGCGCAACTCTCCTAAATCCCCTTGGACTTCAAACAGCACTGAATGCCTGCACAAATGCTGAGGTGAACAAGACATGCCGCTCACTTTACCTCCATCTCTCTGTCCATGAAGTGGGAAGTATGGTATCAATCTCCTTTGCAGTGAGATCCAAGACTGACCAAAAAGCAGTGTGAAAGAAATAGTTATTATTACCATTACTAAAAAAATTCCAGGAGAGTTTTCTCCCTTTTGGATGGCAAATGTTGAATTTTAGGCACCCCTGTGGTGTTTCTCAGAATCGCTCAGTAGTCGTTGAGGTTTTCAAATGTACTCAGCTCAAATCTAAGTATGATGTCATTGAAGTCAATGGGAAAACTCCTGCTGACTACTATTGTCATTCTTTGATACTTACCGTGGAAGTTGGAAGAATAAACTTGAATAACAAAGCACCATAAAAAATCTTTGGCTTCTATATACAATGATACATAAAATTAACATTTTTTTAAAGTAAAAGTGAATGAAATTTAATGAATTTAACAAATAAAACCAAAGCGCAAAGCAGGTAAACTTTAATATTTTAAATAATCAGCATTGTGCATATAGAAAAATTTATAGAAATATATTTATTAGGGAAAAAAGGATGTATTCAGTTATTTGCTACATGGAAATAGATACACATGATCTTCAGTCTACATTTACATTGTATTGGAGTGAACCCTAAATTTTTACCTATTATTACAGTATGTATGGACACTGGTTCCACTTTATGAGCCTAACTGGAGAAAAGTGTGTATTCAGGTTCACAGAAAAAAAACTCCTATGTGTAATTTTTGGGGTTTATTGCCTTTTCATCCATTGGCTTAAGCAGTGTGGGAGTGTACCAACACACATGCACGTGTATGTGTTATACACAAGCAGATGAGACCAGGTGTTTTGAGACTTAAAGAAAAAAGGAAAAAAAAACCAAAACAAGGTAGATGAGAAAAAGGAAAACAAAGGAATGAAATGTTCCTAACTCCAGCAGAGGCAAAACTATAGCTAACTTACACATAGGCTTTTTTAAAAAGGAGAAAGTAATACGATAAAAAATGACCTGAAAAAGTAATCAGAATAGTAATACAAGGATATAATACAAAAAAGCTGCTACATAGTATGCTTAAAAAAGAACAGAAGAAATGACATGAGAAAATTGTGCTTGATAATATAAAACTTGTCTATTTTTACCATATTTACCACCATCCCCTACAAAGATGAACTGTGTTCTCATTACCATTTGTAATGTTCCTATTAAGTAGAGGCAGCATTAGACGTATTAATGCTTGCTTCTCCTTTAATTTATTATTCTCTTCCTACTTTAATGAGATCTGCTCTACAGCCCATAAAATAATTGTTATGGTAAACTGACTTTTTAAAATTAGCTACACACCAGTTGGTCCAGAAACCGATTCCTCTGGACTATTCATGCACAAAATACCTTTGTGTGAAGCTCTTTCCAAATGTGTAATGACTGGAGTAAGTCCAGAAGTTTTCCTGCAGAGTCTCTCTGCATGATTGCCATTGCAAGCAGTCTTACAGCTTCTTTTCCTAACAAAGTTATGGTCAGGGTTACTGCAATGTAGAAATGCTGACACTGCTTTCATCTTCAACAATGAAAACCATAGTGCTGCCACTTATGAAATTAAAGTACTTCCTGTTTGAAAAAGAGCTGTTGTAAACTCCCTGTTCTACCCCGCTAAGTCATAAGTTTCAGTTACAGAATTTTTGCAATGAATCTCAGAAGGGGCAAAAAATGTTCTGATTTCCTGCTTGTCCCTGCAGTTTTGTTAAGTTACTTCAATGTGATTCAGCACCGCTGTTTGCGCCCCAGACCATGTGTCCTGCTGAGACAGTTATTATATCCCAAATATTTCCTGCTGTGAGTGTCAGTTTAGGTCACAAGCAGGGTTCACCAACAATAGTTTTTAACCCACCCTAGCTCACGGGGAAAAATATATTCCCAAACCTATGGCAACTGAGCCATATCATATTTTAAGGATAAATTAGAGATATTGAAGAAAATTCAATGGCAAGACATGCTAATGTGTAATCTTAAACTGATATAGATACCATAAAAAAAAAGGGCATATGCAGTTCTGTGTCACTCATCAAAATGAGAATGCTTCTTTCTCTGCAACATGAAACAAAAACGTGGAGCTGGATTTATATCCCTATGAAAGAGACAAAAATGTCTTTGCAATGCAGCCCACACTTTTCTCTTCTGATCTCACAGTGCCCTCTGTAGAAGATGGACACAGCAGACAAACAGGGAGTTGACCTGACTGAGGCCTGAGCAGGCCTCCCTAAATATCTGAGCCCCTTGACTTTACTATTGAACAGGTCTACTTTGTTTTCCTTTCCCAAAAGGGTAATTTTTAGATAGGAATTATGACTGAAGATGTCACAGAGGATTGGAGAAGTCTGCTAACCCTTCTGAAGCCTCAGCATTTGTATGGTTCTTAGCAGAACAGAACAGAAATTAGCATTCCTATCAGTTGTACTTTTTTCCTGTATTTTTTTTCCCCGATGTTTTTGTTTGGGCTTTTTCTGTACTGAAAATCAGGAGTATATGTTTGAATTGATCAAGCATTAATCCTTGTTCTAATCTACTCACAAAAGAATCAAACCTAGTACCTATATACTGCATGTGAACAGCAAATTGTGCAGCTCAGATCTTGGCTTCTAGGACTGTTGCAACATTTTATGACATACAGAATGTAAAATGAACACACTGTTTGTTCACCTGGAAGCAAGGCCTCACTCCCACCCAAGCCAGTGAATTAAATGTTACAGTTCAGAGCTGTAGATCATTTCATGCTTGGATGTCTCACGTTGGTTTGTGTGTGTACACAAGATAAGCAGAAAAGAGAGAAAAATATCCAAATTGTTAAACCAGGCACTCTTCTGGGGCTCCATGTCTTTCAACAGTGTAAGATTGAACGCATGCTTTAGTTTTAACTCTATTCCTGATGAAGAGGAAAAGACAGAACAAAGGATTAAACACACTAGGGAAAGAGAAGCCTTCATCATGCACCTTTATCATTCAGGGGTAACTGGGTTTTCTGGACTGATTTAAGGGGATATTTTCAGGGATGTACCAGCTGTCAGAACAGGCCCAATAAAACCCCTTTAATTCTTGTTGTAACAGTCATGTGAGGTAAGTGTACAAACATTTACTGACCACTGTAACACAACCTACAGGAAATAAACTTTTAATGCCTTTCTTGGATCTGGGAATAGTTCATTTCAGTAGCAGCATTTCCTAAACTGCAATCTTTTAACATAAAAATCTACAAGGATTAAGGCATTAAGCATTTTTTGGCAGTCAGTGCAAATAAGAGTTACCCTAATAAAACTGTCCCTCTTATTTCTACTAGTAATGCAACTTTCTGGGATCTTTCTCTCAAAAAATCATAAAAAAAATGGACCTGCATCATACCAAAACCAAACTGGTGTTTAATTTTTTATTTATATAATTAATTTTTGTTCACGTGAATCTACTTCTCTCCAAAAGAGAAGATTAAAATCACAGAAAAATGCTTTTCAGGGGTGAAAGTGTTAAAAAACTGTATCCATTATTTATAGAAAACAAACAAAACACCCTAATAAACCAAAACTCAACCACATGGAAAAGCCTGCCCCACAATCCCCCTGTCCTTCAAAACTACCTCTGCAAAAGCCCTGCAGAAACCTTCAGATATTGAATCTGCAAACAGAGGGGGGGATAAAAAACCACCACCACCCCAAATTGTCAATAAATATAAAAATGCAGCAGTCTTACCCAATAAGACACAAATCAAATCACTAAACCTCTAGAAATATTATGCAATGACAGTAAACTATAATCATAGTTTTGAAAACTGCCTTAAAAATGAAACTCAAATGAGTCAGGATTTTTATCATCTTCTTGCAATGAAAGAATTGGCAAAGTGGCTCAATGAGACATTTGAAATTTTCCTCATTTGAATTGCCTAACCCTTGAAGGTTGTTTAAATGTATACTGTATCAGCCTTCTCTGAAAACCTTGATGTCAAAAATATGATTGGGAAAAAAACTCTCTCTCCAATCCACTTAGAAAGTCTGTTGAGACCTAGGAAATATAATTAATATTCAATTATAAGTAAACATAATTTCAGCTTATTTAAATTTAAGGACTCCTCCCCGCTCCGAAGCAAGGAACCTCTCTTAACTTAACGTGAAACTGGCTGATACCTAAAGTCTATTCCATAGTCAACCATCACAAGCTTAGTTCCAGATGTGCTATCTTTTGTTCTGTAGGTTTGTCACATGGGATGTAGGAAGATGGCTTAGAGAAAACCAGATGCAAATCTGTGAAGGATTAGGTTTCAGTATCTCCCTGTCTTATGAAGCAAGAGTTTTATTTTCTAAGGCTGCAATTTTTCTTGGTTTCTGTAGCAAAAATATAGTATTGAACTTGAGACCTGAAGTTGTATTATTTGAAAAATAAGTATAATCCATTTATATTGTTTAATGTAATATTAACAAGTTAAATAGAAACAAATCAACGGCAATTTGTGAAAAAGCTGAGTTAGTATTACAGTGACTGCGACTTTTGAACAGCTATGCTGTATTTTTAGCTTTAAAACTTAATCCTTGCTCTGAAAGGAAAGCTTAGAAAATAACATTTAAAGAATTTTGGCAGAGAGAGTCAGTCAAAATACCCTAAAGCAGGATCAGCTAGACCTTTGCTTATGTCTACATAGACATGCCATTAAGTGATTAAGCTCTGGCTTTTTCTTGACACATACAGAGCATCTGAAATTTATTTGTTAAATGTATGTAGATGACCTGTGATCTTTTACAGTTAACAGTACAGTTCCTCTCTAACACATTCTATTTGTGCTGTAAATTTCTGGCACAGCCTCTGAGGGTATGTTAAAATTAGAAGGAAACAACTATATACAGAGATATTTAAAATTAATAAATCACAAGGGAGAAAAACAGTCTTGTTACATACCTAGAGAAAGAGTTTAAATTAATTTGAAATATTTGTATTTGGAAGTCCTTTCACTCACTGCTGATTTTGATCCTTGGAGAATGTATAAGAAAGAAATGGAAAGGGAAATGTTGTTTACAAACACTTTAATTAATTACTTATAAGAAACAGACTCACTATTAATAGCAATATTTAATGGAGAGAAGAATGCAGAGGATAGTTTGTAATGTTGTTTGTGCAACCACAGAAGGAGAAAGAGCTCGATGTGGTTTCTGCACGGTTAATGATTTAACTTACATTTTAGGAAGTATCTTGTTTCTTCTTTTTTTTCTGAAAACTCACTTTAAGTTTTCCAGAGAATAGAAAGTGACTAAAATGTTTCTATCCAAGCTCTCCTCTCCTAGCAGTACCTATATTTCCTCTGGGGTTTCAAGACACTATACTGTGAACTTTCTATGTAGCCTTCAGGGAGTCATGATTACGATGAGGAATGATGTGGATAATGTGTTCTTTAGGAGAAAAAACCTCTAAGATGAGGGAAAAACAATCCATTGTTAGACTGGAAATAGGCTTACACTGGGCGTTACTAGCACTAGCATTATTTACCAGTGTGGACAAGACAGTAAACAACCTGATGTCAGCATCTGAGAGACACATACAGACTGTTAAGACTATTCCACAGTCATCTCCAAGGAAAGAACTGGAATCAACATATTACCTTTCAAAGTAACTAACCAGGTATGAAAAACATTACAAACTTAATTAACCTCGTATACCCATTAAGTCTGTTTAATAAAATACATTGAATTATTCTACATTCTCTGAGAAGAAAACAAAAAACAAGAGCTTCACTGCAAGGTAATAAATGCAGACAAAAGAGGAGGAAATCCATTGAATAAAAGATAAGGTGTTTTATAGGCAAAACACATCAAAAGGAATAATTTCAGTTGAATTATTCATCTATATTTCTGGGCTCAAATTAACTGTAGTCACTGAGGCTAAACATCTGGGAAACTCACTGGAAACATATGTTCACGTTGTAATTTAGTATTTAATTTTTTTTTAAAGAAAGGAATATTAAACCAGAAAATATTGCAAAAGGAAAAGTATGATGTAAGAAGTATGTGATTTAATTCTGTCATCACCTAAAACAGCAATCAGCTCTGATTATCCACAAATAGATTATAAACAGAGAAAAAAAAAAACACAGAGGAGATATATATAGTCCAGAAGAAGACAACACATCTACTCAGAAGAAATTCTCCATATGAGAAAGTTAAAAGCCTAGTACTGTATAATTTACAGTAGATCTGGAGGGAAAATGTACCCTCTATAGCAGTAATGCATTAGTACAACATAATTTGAACTCTCTTTTACTCTTTTACATGTTTTTAAATTTAAAACAAAATAAAAACCAAATAAAAAGGAATAAGTCCCCTCAGTGGGGTAATATAAACCATTCTGTGATTCTGTGGAACCAAAAAGAAAAGCTGCTGTTGAGATGAAATTTCCATTTACATTCTGAGTTTTCTCCATAGACAAAGAAAAGAGGGGAAATCTGATCTGAAATTCTAAGTTAGCAGATGTGGTGGGTTTTTTGTTTTGTTTTGTTTTGTTTTAAATTTTCCCTTTTTATTCTTAGTTGTCCTGAACAATAGGAATGTGAGTGACAAACTCTATAAGCTTAGTCACATATAGTTGTTATATATCAGCAGATCTCCTGTGAGCATCAGATTACTTGTTTATCTGTACACTCAGATTCATAAGACATTTAATTCCCTGCTGCCTGCTGTGATCAAAGTCTGGCCCTTCCATGAGCAACATAGCTATTTATAGCAATAAATAAGAAACATAAGTGAACTATAAACTGAGAAGTATTGACTCTTAACAGACATGTGTCAGCAACTGGAATGCTTCCAGTTTAGAACAATGGAAACTAGACTTAAAAAAAAAAAAACCTTTAGAAGAAATCAGTAATACATCCTCCATTCTTCTACAATTCTGTTTTTATTGTAAAAATTTCAAGAAAAAGTACTGCTTTTTTGTACTGCACCATGAGGCTGTGGATGCAGGCTACTCTGAGGTCAAACAGCAGCTCAACATTAATTGGTAGGTCACTTTAAAAGTCTATGAAGCAGCTCTGTTATCCAATTTGCTGAATGGTTTGAAGACATGGGCTAGTGACGACATACATGACTCCTAGACAAATGTCATCTGCACCATCTGTGGACCATATTGTGCATCAGATGGCAGGATAAAATTTTCAATAAAAAAGTTTCAGAGCACAGTTATGTTCCAGGGACTGTAGCCATGATCATTATAAAAAAGGCTGCACTGGGCTGATCACACATCTAGGATAGAAGACATTGGCATCCTGCAGCAGCTGGTGAGCGCTGGACTTAAAAGAAGTAACATGTAAGCACAACAGACAAATGTAACACTTCAAGGACACACAAATACAACTCCAAGTGATAAAAATTGTTCAACCAGGTAAGACTGATTACATCACAGTCCAGGTTGAAGGGAGTCAGTTGAATCTACACATACTAGCAGAAGCTTGCATGGTCTTGCTCTCTGTTGTCTATCTTGCTAATCTGTTGTCAAGGACAGAAGTCTCCAGTTAAAAGGCCATTTTTGTCTCTGCTGGTCTCTGTGTTTGGTTTTTAGGGGATCACAGAATCAATTAGTCTGGAAAGGACCTGAGATCATTGAGTCCAACTTTTTACTGAACATCATGTCAACTAGATTATGGCGCTAAGTCTTTCCTTAAATACCTCCAGGGATGGGGACTCCACCACCTCTCTGGGCAGCCTATTTCAATGTTTAATCACCCTTTTTGTGAAGAAATTCCTCCTAATGTTCAACCTAAACCTCCCCTGGCACACCTTGAGGATTAGTCCTCTGGTCCTGTTGCTGTTGCCTGGCAGAAGAGACTGACCCCCACCTGGCTAGAACCTTTCAGGAACTTGCAGAAAGCAATAAGGTCTTCTTGAAGATCTCCTTTTCTCCCCACTAAACAAGCCCAGCTTCTTCAGCTGCTCCTCACAGGACTTGTGCTCCAAACACTTCACCATCTCCTCTGCCTTGCTCTGGATACACCCCAGCACCGCAGTGTCCTTCCTGAATTAAGGGGCCCAAAACTGGACACAACATTCAAGGTATAGCCTCACCAGGGGTGCATGCAGGGAGATAATCACTATTCTGGTCCTTTTGGCCACACTATTTCTGAAACAGGCCGGGATGCCATTGGACTTCTTCATCACCTGAGCGCACTGATGGCTCATGTTCAGCACCCTGAGGTCCTTTTCTGCTGGGCAGCTTTCCAGCCACTCTGCCCCAGCCTATAGTGGTGCATGGGGTTATTTTGTCCAAAGTGTAGGACCCGGTATTTGCTCTTGTTGAACCTCATATTCTTGGTCTCAGCCCCTTGGTTCAGCTTTTCCAGATTCCTCTGCAGAGCCTTCCTACCTTCCAGCAGATTGACAGTCACACACAAATTAATGTTGCCTGTGTACTTAGTGGGGGTGTCTTTGATCCCCTCGTCACCCAGATCATCTGTAAAGACAATAAACAGGACTGATTCTAACACTGAGCCCTGAGGAGCACCACGAGTGACCAGGCACCAAATGAGTGCAGGACCATTCACCACCACACTCTGGGCCTGGCCATCCAGCCTGTTCTTAAGCCAGCAAAGAGTGCCCCTCCCAACTCTGTTTTCCTATGGAGTGCAGGGAAGGGATGCTAATATTGCTGGATCTGATTCCCCTACAGCAGCAGAACGTAAATCTAATGTTGACAATTCAGAGGCACTTCTGATGTCCACGATGCTGTGCACCTGAGCAAAGTATAGAATCCATAGCAAAAAAAAGAATAAACATAATTAAATATCAACAGAAACCCTTAGGACTACAGCAACCCATAGCACTACTCATGAAGGAGTTAGAAAAACACATCCCAGTAATACATTGGGATGACCCCCATGGTTTGGCGTTTTTTCTTCCTTATGTTATTTGTGTCATTTTGTTTGATTGATTTTTTCTTTTCTACCTGTTACAATGTTTGAAGAAAATACCATGAGAGATATTTTCTTCATTCCTGAAGAACAATATAACAAAAATAATTGGTAAATACAGAGAAAGGATTCTATTATGAAAACCAGCTCATAAGCATTTTCTCATACTTGAGTTGATGAGAAACTCTGTTTTAAGTTTCTGCATTAATTGCAGTTGGAGTTAAATATTTTTAACTGATTTCAAAGCCTCAATTTAATTAATAACACTAGTTTCAAATTTTGTTTTTAAATACTCTAACTAATTACTTAGTGTACAAAATTGTTTTAATTTCTAAGTGAAGATAGAAAAGGTTTAATTAACTTCAATAGATTTCAGATCAGGCTTTCAGTACCTCTGAATTCATGGAACTAAATTATATGTTTATGTACACCTTCAATTGCATTCTGAATTGAGAATAAAACTCTTCAATATAGCAAACAAAATTTTAGAAAATGGGCATTTAAAAACATTCAATGTAAATTATTCAGTACAGGAATTAATATATATTATTTTCACTATATGTTATTTATTTATTTGGTGGTTTAATGACTTTATTTTATGACTGGGAATTTCTCATAATGAAATAAATTATCAGAGATTGGTAGACATATAGGCAAATTTGTTAGCCCTATGAATAAAAAAAAAACCAAACAAAAACAACTTTATCTTATTTCTCTTTCAAAATGGCTGTCACAATAGGTGTAGCTCATCTGACTAAAAGGGTTATAAAACTCTTAGTACTCATCAGAGCTGTAATAACTGCTTCTTCCCCCCATTCCCATGCACACATGCACAAAGATAAATGTCTGTAGTCAGAAGGCCTCTGCAGCTATGCACTGAGATTTAGAAAACATCAACATCTGCAATACAGCCCTCTCACATATATTACAAATAACATCCTGCTTCTAGTTTTGTTGATAAAATGCTCTCGCTGGCTATGTTTTCATTATGTCAGTTTTGCCAGGACTGTGAGTACCAGTTAAGACTGTCAAAATAAACTTTGAGAGACACTCACATTCTGTTCTCAGTCACTACCATGCATGCCTATCTTGATATCTGAATCATAGTGATATTTAAAAACCTTAACAAAGGCTTGGGGGGAAATGGAGCTGACTGATAGAAAAGATGCACAGATTAGAAGAAGACTGCATACAGATGACAGGCTTTAATGAAAATTCAGGGCTCAGTCTAGCAACATGATGCTCATATGATTAGTTAGACAGGAATTTGTGTGAGAATCTACAGACAGACAGGGCAAAGTTTGAATGGGTAAATGAGGAGCTGCTTCTGGACAAGGGTGGAGAGGCAGTTACAGTTCTCAGAGTTTGAAAAAGTGATTATCTAAGTGTATCAGGTTGTCTTTCATCCTGCTTGATTGTTTATGTGTTGGAGCATTGTTGTATTTAAGACACCCAGGCCTCCTCAAACTCCAGTGGAATTTGTGAGGTCTGGGAAAAGCTTCACTTACAGCATACACACAGCAAGCCACCTGCAGGGGTCTGGCAGCCTAAAACCTGGACTGCATATTCCTTCCTCTTTGGAGTTACTTCCCTACTCTTCCTCACCTTTCTGCATCAAAAAATTCCATGATCCAGAACAACTTTCCAACTGTTGCATTGTACTGTCAGACATCACAGAGACTATCCATCCTGATTTTGGCTACAGGAATCACAAACATCAAGTATTATATCTTAATTTTCCCATTCCCTTTTCTTCCTTTTTCTACAGACAGTCAAGCTCATCCTATCCTATCCTATCCTATCCTATCCTATCCTATCCTATCCTATCCTATCCTATCCTATCCTATCCTATCCATTTTCTGTCTCCTTTCTAAAACCCTCAAATTTTGTGGAAGTAGCTGCTGTATGCAATTACCTACAAGTGTACACGCTTTAACACCCTTGTAAAGTAGAATTTCCTCTCAAAATGCGGGGGGCACTGTCCACAAAGGTAATTCATGGCAGGTGTTGAAGCAGGTCAACATCATGTTTGGGACATAGTTTGTTGTGCAAAACTGAATTCACGGAAAATCTGATTTACGTGAGGGTCTAAAGGAGGAAAAAGAAGTGGTCTTTCCCTTAAAGTTAAAAAGATTAAGAGCTCTGAATTTGAAGAAAAAGAGGTCCTGATTAAAAGGCTAATGATTTTCTAAAATGTGTCGCTTACCCTGGGCATCCTGGGATTTTGCAATAGAGCAAAGATAGGTAGGAACAGGGAAAGACTACACAGGAACATTGACATCTGTTCCTTGCAGCCAGAAGGCTGAAATGCTACTGGAATAAAAGTGGGGAAAAGAGGGCAGATTGTATAAGAAGGAAAATGTTCTTTTTTCACACAGAATTCAAACAGCAGAAATCAAAGCTTGTAAAGAAATACATTTCCTATCTGAGAAAGTATCTCAGGTGAACCTTTCACTAATTTTTATTTTATTTTTTAATTCTCTAGTGGAGAAGTATTATATGCATACTTCATGGAAGCAGAATGCTCTGGCTTGGAGGAACCACATTGGTCTGCACTCTGATGTTCATCCTTTTTCATTATAGGGCTCTCTGTGGTTGTCTGTAGGGGTCAGTTGTCCCCAGAAGTAGCTGTGAAGGTGTTGAGAGGTCTCTCAGCACAGCTGAGTTGATTTTTGAGGATGGGCTGGGAGAAGTTAGGAGAGGTGCTCCCGTCTGACAGTGTCAGCTGCACTCAGCCCTCTGCAGTAGGAGCTCATGTGGCAAAATAGCCGGTTGTAGGCTTACCATTTGGGGATTAATATGGCATAACTCCTGTTTGGAATGCTAAAGAAAGTTGTAGGTAGTTCTTGCCTCCCATATTACCTCTGCTTGTTCTAGGCAGGGCTCAGCAATCTGAGGACACTAACTCAGTTCATAGCACTCAGCCTGATCTTTAGAAGGTCTGTTGGCTGGAAGTCCACAAATGTGGTGATTTAGCTCTCGCCATTCTCCACTTCTTAGGAAGTGACGAAGATGACCCCATTCACCTGTAGTTCAGGCTCAGGTGTCCTGTTTTGATGATAAGAATTTAATTTATTTTATCCAGTGAACATATTGATGAAGCCAACATCTACCTAATTTCAAGAGCAGCTTGTTGGATGGAGATGTGTGAGAAATTCATGAACATGTGCAGATGCTCACATGTACACTATAAGCACTAAAAAAATCCCATTAAAACTGATGGATGCCCACCATGGGAAGTGCTGATATACAATTGGGTACTGTGTGATAGATCTGCAACTACCATGTTATAACTTAGGTAGTCTAAATCTTTTTACATTAAAATCTTTCTTCCCCTTTCCTCCTCTGTGTATAGTAATTGTCAGTAGCACAGCAGGATTACTCAGGGGCCCACAAGTTTAAGGATTTTGTGGTGTCTCTGACTGACATATCCTTTCATCCTTATTTGATGTAATGACCGCCAACATGAAAACTACTGCTTGAGCTAATCTGTCTCCCACTGAAATCAAAGGCAGCTTTTAATGCAGGGACCTTTGCAGAATAAAGATACCTTCAAGAAAAAAAATGCAAGTATTAAAAAATTTTACAAATTCTTTTCTAGACAGACCTGACAACTATTTACTTTTGGCAAAATACCAGCTCCACAATCTCAGGATCTGATAATTTGCTGTCTATCACACACAGAAAAAAAGAGGTGGTGAATGCAAGAGAAGGGCAATGAATTCAGAATAGCCCTTCTGTGTCCATGGTCTATTGTCATATTTATCCTAGCATAATCACAATGCCACAAACATTCAAAATACAAAAACACTGTCCCAAATGGCAGCTTTAGGTATTCAGTAGTTCCAGCAGCAGCTACTCTCCAGTAAAGCTAGAGAGACTGTTGGAAACTAGTCAGGAAATAGAGTTTTGGTAGCTTCACATTGTGAAAAATGCAATTTAATTCTCATTTCTGTTTGTTTTAATTTCTAATGATTCTTTTGGTTGGCAGTTGGTTAACTTATTGGTTCAAATATCCAAAAGCTTCAGTGGCTGGCTGTTAAACAGAATTTGTATAATTTTGGAAATGTACAGAGACCTCATTAAATCAGTAGTATCCCTTTTGAAATCATCCATGTCTACTCCCAATGCTAATGTATTTGAATTAGTAATTATGCAATTGTTCAGGACTAAGGAATTACAGAGTCTGTGACTGAAAGCTTATTATAAATAGTAATTATGCATTTGATATTCTAGAAGTGCAGGAAAACTCAATTTCTTACTACTTTTCATACAATAACCATATATTGATTGAATGCATATTTGTGTAGAAATATTGCTTCTAAAATTATTGAGTTTAGCCTTTAGCATGGTAATCGAACCAAACACAGTAGGGCATCCAAAGAAAATGCAATATTAGCAATATACTTCCCTGCAGCTACCTATTTCATAAAGAAAATAAGAATCTAAAAATCTTAAATACATCTTTCACTCATTCTTCCACAATGTTTGTTTGCTTTCTTTTTTAACCATAGGGTGCTTAAATGAGTTGAGCTTCAACCTTTCTTTTTCACTGTTGTCCTGCCTATAGGTTTTCAAGTTTTCAATATTAGTGATGAGTAATTTGACATGGTAGAGTATCCAGAGACTTTGCAGCTGTCAGCTGCAAAGTTTGGAACAAGTTCTGCTCTATGATTCTCCATAAAGCAGAGATCTAATGTGGCTAAACTTGGGAATAAAAGGATTCTTTCTGGACCTCTTTAAAAATAGCTGTTTACCTGTTAGGGGACTTGAGATTATTTCAAAGGGCTGCTCAACTATGCACCTAAATCTAAGGAGCCAGAGACCTACCCAATATTTCATTTCCCTCAAAACCATACATATAGGGGCTCCAGAGTAATTTTTTCCACATTGTTTTAAGAATGAGGTTTAGACTCACCGTGAGGCACAACTGTTCACAGTTTCATTCAATGTTGGTCCTAAAGAAGGAAGCAAGCAGTGTGTTGACTCAGCAAGTAGGTAGTTCTGGCTGAATGAATAGACTCTCATAAATTTTGCTTTCATAACACAGTACAGGTAGGGTTTTTTTGTTTTTTCTTTGGTTGGTTGGTTGGTTTTGGTTTTTTAGTGAATAAAACAATTGTCGTTATGTGACTGCCTCCTTTTAATTTTTTTTTCCTCTGGGGGGTCTGAACACCACATGGTAGACAGTAATTATGCATGATCTTTATCAATAATGTAGGAGAACTTCCTATTGAAGATAGCTTAAGTGTCCTAAGAGTGCAAGATCATGCAGAAAAAGCACAGGACTATGTCATTCCCTATGGTAAATAATAGTCCTGAAGAAAAAATCTAAACGCCTCCCAAATTAAAAGTATGAACACTGTAAACAGAATTCAAACTTTCTCTTCCCGAAAGAAAACAAACTCTACACTTGAATTAAAAGCCACAAAATAATACATAAATTTAAATAAAGCTCTCTTAAAAAACTTCCTTAAACAGTACTAAGATATATGCAGTGCTTGTTACATAATAATGAAATAGTGACTTGCAATAGAAAAAAAGAGAATTCTATTAATGTGATATTGAATATTGATTTTATGTGACTGGATTTATTCAACCTTACATTGAATTAATTTAAATTTCAGACATAGTATTAACCCAGACCTTTCTGTAGAATGTTGCACATGAAAAGAAATTCACCAATTGCTTTATGGGATTACACCGGTATCTTTACCATCTGTGCCCTTTTGTGAGGGCAAGGGCAGTCGGGATTGTTTATCAGGAATTTAATTCTTTGTGTAGTGTCTTTTTTTTCTTTTCTTTGCTGGTTGGTAACACACAATTTCTTGATCATTTAGGCCTACAGATTATTTGCAAATTACCTGCAGATAAAGATTTTATAAGCATTTGATATTGAGAATTTAATAAATTTAATAGTCAAACTCAATGCTCAGTTACTTAAACCCCATGGCATTGCTTGTCATCTCTATATTTATATAGAAAAAAAAAAAAAAGGAATGGTACAGCTTTGCCGCAATTCTGGATATCCCTTTTCCACAAGACAATTGTATTAAATGCTGTGTGTACACAAACCTATGCACATAGGAGCGTCATTTTTTATGGTGCTAGAGAGATATGAAGGCTCAAAACTACTCTCTTCATTGTTATAACAATTTACTGCTTCCCTAATGCATACAGCCCTCTCCTATCCCATTTCTTTCCTGTCTTTCTGCTACACTCTCTCTCCTGCTCTCCACTGTGAGAGCAACAAGGTCAACAGCCTTCATCTCTATTAGCACCCATAGGACAAGATGTCAAAAATGTTACATAGCTGCAGAACCACGCACAGACCGCACTTCCAATTCCCTTCCTGTGAAGGAACAGAAAAAGAGAGGAAGAAGGGAAGGGAAGGGAAGGGAAGGGAAGGGAAGGGAAGGGAAGGGAAGGGAAGGGAAGGGAAGGGAAGGGAAGGGAAGGGAAGGGAAGGGAAGGGAAGGGAAGGGAAGGGAAGGGAAGGGAAGGGAAGGGTCCTATGAAATATTGCAGTGAGTGAAATGACAGCAAAAGATGTGTTTCCTTTGAACAATAACAGCTTTAAATGCCAGTAAAATACTGGCTACTGGCTTTTAAAAATAACCTAGGAAATTCCCATTGAATTTGGTATATATAAGGTTTTACCAAAACCAGTTCCCAGTTTTGTTAATCCTTTCTACTATACAAAGGTGAAAGCTGACTAAGATACATGAAAAAAAAGCTGAATAGTGTACCAGATTTCTGACTAAATCAGCTATTCTGTTAAATCAGCTGTTATAAACATTATCTTTAGAGTATAGAGCTTCTCCCTATCTGATCCAAGATTTATTATGTCTTTACCTGAGAAATTAAAAATGTATGTTTACTTCTGATTGCTACAGTCAACAAAACTTAACTACTGTACTATGGATTCATTTTATATCTGATTTAAAGTACAGATCTCATCCTAATATCACTTGTGGATAAAGGCAAAACATCATTTCAAAGCTATTGGGGCATTCTCAATTGTATGAAAAAATTTTATCTCAGCTTCCCTTTAAATTTGCATTATGTGTAAAGACACAAAAAAAGACACATTCATAAAACTCAGTTCACTAATAAATATTGGTTTAGGTATATATTTAGACAAGAAAAGAAACAGTTATGATTCCCGTACAGTACTTACCCATTTTAACATTATCACATGGTTGTACAAACAGGATTATAACAAGCAAAAGAAAGCACTTTATTTAATGAATAAATAATCAAAAGCATTGGTGAGGATAGTCTTAATAATATGCTGCTTCATACAGTTTAAAGTACATCAAACAACAAAATCCATAGTCCCAAAATTCCATTAAATAATACTGAGTAATTATGTGACTGATAATATTTATGTATATATATATAATATATATATATATATGTGTGTATATAATCATATCATTATGAGTAATTAAGGTATCTATTTACATGCCATGCAATATTAGAATGTGTTGCAATACCTAGGCACAACAGGTGGACTTAAAAATGGCTGTGGCAAAAAAAAAAAAGAAAGAAAGAAAGAACAGCAAATTATTTTTGAAAATGAGGGACATTACTTTCTTTAAGTTCTTTCTTTTCATAATATACAGTGAGAATTTCAGATACTTTCTGATAGCTAAAAACATCCTCATTTTTGCTATTGTACAGTTAGGTAGCAGTATAAACTTAGAACTGTAATAAGAACCATGAGATGCTGCAGTTAGAAAAAGCATTCTTGCTTCAAAACATAGCATATGACACACATGTCTGTGATATTCTTCTCACTGCAGACCCAGTTCTGCGAAATTCTGAGCTGTTTCTACAAGAGGAGGCTTCCTGCTGAGTTCTAAAGAAATTAAGTGCATTCAATGTCTCAAAAGAGCTGCAGATTATTTGGCAGGATGAGGGTACATGTCAGCACATAAGTTCTATTACTGTCCAGCAAAATGATGTGTCTGCATCAATGCAAAAAACAAAACAAAACAAAACAGCAACAGCAAAAAAGCCAAAACCACCCCCTACCCAAACTTGTAATTCTTCATTTATTGGCAATTATTTCAGTTTATAAGTAAACTACATTGTGCTTTAAAAACCTGGAAATGGCATGTTTACCTCTTCTAAAGCATTATATACTGCTCTGTTGACCACTATATACTAACGGACTTGCCATTTCTGTTAATAATTATTGTACGGGTCCTGACATTTTTGTAAGAGGTTCAATTAAGCCTGAAGGATCAGAGCCTGGCCCTCTGTGTTATGATCTTACTTTCAACTCAACTGGTTGAAAACAAAGTGTAGAATGGACTCTCACCATTTATATATATATATATATTGCTAAAGTATTTTATAACATAAACAGCTGTGTTAAATAAAGTATTATACTTCAGAGAACTTAAACTGAAACTCAAAAAATGTGTGAAAAAAGGGTATCTCATAATTTTTGCAAGTAAGCATCTACCAATGAGAGTCTCTTTTTGGAACAAGAGGAAAAGTCAGAGGTGGTTTTAGATCAGAGGGTAATTATATTTGATGGATGTGTCCACTAAGGGGGTGAGCAATGCAGGTTAATAAAACTAACATTAATTGAGTTACAACTCAACTATTCGTGATATACTGAGCTGGTTCACACCTCTGGGTTGTGTTGTATCATGTTCTCTGTATATTAAAATACCTTTCTGTGCTCTAGAGCTGGTCCCCTTATTGGAGTTTTTCATCACAGCAGGAATGATTACAAGCATGTTAATTAATTAAAGTCAAGACTTTGGAACACAGTTCCACAAAAGAAGTGTATTAAATGGGAAAAATGGAGCTGTGAGTGCTGACTTGCTTTTACAGTCTGAACTGGCTCATGTGAGGACATGTCCTGTAGAGAACTCTCACTGCTTATTTGTTCATTCTTATGGCAAGGATACATGCCATAAAAAGTTTTATAATCTGAATCAGTTAAATATTTTGTGGTCACAGGAAATCAAAACTTGTCCTTCTGTCTGAGTTGGATATGCCTCCACTGCTGTGCTCTCACGCCAGTAGCATACTTTTGTAATATACTTTGAGGTACTGTCTAAGGCTGCTAGACCCTTCCACTGTGTCTTTTGGCATGCTATGGGTCTATGGCCTGTGGGTCTCCTACTGCCACATTCCCTGATTTTCACTATATCTTCTATTTCATTAAAGCAACTAATGCTTCCCTTTGCTTAAAACTTCCCAAGATTCAACTTCTGATCAATACTGCAATCTTCTTTTCCCCATTTCTTTGTTTTCTCATGTCAGCTACATTAGTCTTTATCACTCCTGCTCTTTAACACAGATATACATCTCCTGCATTTGTGCCATTTATGTATCCAAAGTTTCCTAAGTTTCTCCATTATTTTACTGTACTCCATGATAAAGTCCTAAAGATTTTTTCTGATCTTGAATCTTAATAATAACTCATTAAGGTAATAACCACATTAGGCAAGGAATGTGAATATAATTTTCTTTATATCTATTTGTTAAAATTGATGTATACTGCATACTCCTAATTCTGCTCCATTTGTTTCTTTGTCAGTCTTCACACAGTGCTCCACAGAGTTCCCAGTGAACTCTAACAAGGAGCATTGAGTAGGCAACTTATTAACCTATTTCTCTAAGAAAATACAGTATAAAATTTTTCTGTCATATGACCTCATCATGCTGTGGGGCTCAGTCACATCATGATGTGACTTTTTCTGCAAGTCAAATCATCTGTTGAGGATCTCAAGAAGGCATCTAATCCATCTGCTCCCTCTGACAAAAAATCCCCATGTATTGTTGTTAGCTATTTTTCCTTTCTATTCCTCAAATTACCAAGCCCATCTCTAGGCAATCTGTTCTAGTACATCACTACTTAAACCATTAGAAAATGTTTCACAGTTCAAGTCTAAATGCTCTATTGTTTTTTTGGGTTGTTTTTGGTTTTTTTTTAAAGTGGTTCTGTCTTTAGTAAGAATTGGCACAGCATCAGAATAAGTAGGACTAAGTAACTATGTCTATGCATACCTTCAATTTTCTATTTGGACTAAGGGATTTGGTCAGTGAAAACAAAAATATGAAAAATGAAAAAAATATTTGGCAAACATTTTTAGCAGCCTTTTAAGTGTGTGCATTACTAAATAAATAAATAAAGGACACTCTGTCTGAAGGAAAGCAAAAAAGCGAGAACTCACTTCAGAGAGGCATCTGTAACATGACACGTTATGAATAATTTTAAGTAATATTTAGCCTCAAAGATAGTAAAATTGAATAGTCACCAATACTCAGCTGTCATCTCATTGGGTGCAGTGGGATTTTAAATTTTTTTAAAGGTCCTCACCTGAGATATCACAGAATTCCTGAAGGGTTTTTCCTTTTTGTCTTTTTTTTTCCTTTTTTTTTTCCTGAGTTTTAGACAATAGTAGTACTACTACTGATTGAGCCAACCAAATGGTTGTGAATGAATGGCACTTACTAAATACATGTTTAGGGCCAAATTTAAATTCTGTGGAAACATCTGGGAAACATTAATTTAGCTTAAATGGAATTAAGATGCAGTTTCCAGTGCTGCAGATATCCTTCCTTCCTTCCTTCCTTCCTTCCTTCCTTCCTTCCTTCCTTCCTTCCTTCCTTCCTTCCTTCCTTCCTTCCTTCCTTCCTTCCTTCCTTCCTTCCTTCCTTCCTTCCTTCCTTCCTTCCTTCCTTCCTTCCTTCCTTCCTCCCTCCCTCCCTCCCTCCCTCCCTCCTGTCTCTGTCTCTCTGGCTCTCTTTTTTCTTTCTTTCTCAACTTTCTTTTTCTCCTGTCTTTTTCATTTAATAACCATTTCAAAGTAAGGTAAGGTAAGGTCTTAAGATGGGTAAGGTCTTAAGATTCTAAAATTGCACAGAATTTGAGAAAATTAGATAAGAAAATTTTCACCTCCTAGCAATTGAAACCAAATTTGTTTTAGCTCCTCCTGCACAGGTTGATAATAGGACAAAGTATTGAAGGTTGGAACAGACTATAGTTCTCTTTTTGCAGCAACAATCACTTATTTTATTTTCTGCCCATGATAGAAATAGTTTCAAATACATTCTGTTTAAAAAGGCATTTGTAATTTAAACCGGTTGGTGCTATTTGGGTTTTCAAATAATTGTTGTATTTCTGGTTTTAATATAGAACTCGGTACATCTCTGCTTTGAAACTCAGCATGTTCAAAAATAGGTACTCTTATTGATACGTATTTTTCAAGGTTGTTCAGCATTTTCTTTTGTTTTGTTTGTTTTTTACCTGTGCTGCAACAAAAATTATTATGCAACTACTCAAATTTTCCTTGTAGTAAAGAATTTACTGTATTTTGATATAACTTAATTCTACTCTTCAAAAGAAAAACCAAAGTGTGGCAAGTGCTGTATTTCCTATATGTTACTCCTGTACTTTTACAGAGATTCATGCAAGGATGCTAATTCCATATGCCTATGTAGGCCTAACAAATGTGGGCTAGATTCTGTCATCCTTGAACTGAGTAAATAAAACTTTATTCAAGTCAAATAACTAATTTTTAATAAGTTCCTACTTACATAGGAATGTCAGAATATAGCCCTCAGGTTTTATTGTTTGCTGTATACTCCAGTCCTACACATATAGATAGATATGAATTTAATGGACCATGGTATGCTTCAAAAAATAACTCAGAAATTCAGAATGAAGCAAAGAAACAAATCAACCAACAATAACAGAAAGAAAGAAAAATTAACAGGAATAAAGTCCCTTAGGAATCTGCCCAAGAACTAACACAACACAATCAGAAATTCAGAACATTTATTGCAAAAGCTGAATAACTAAATAATGTTGAACTGGCAAAGCAGTAACAAGGATAACTGGTTAGATATTTATTCTGTCAAAGTCATCAAACACCCCTCACAAACTGACATAAGTACTGCAATAAGCAATGCACCCCTAACCCATTTTTAAGCCTTTTGTACTGTGGAGGAAAAAATAAAAGCAAACTGCTATATACAAAAGAATAAAGAAAAAAACAAAAAGCTTCTCTTTTTTGTTAAAAATAAAATCACCTTCAGATTAGCTAAATTTGTTACTTTAAGACTGATGTTTCACTGTGGCATAAGTAACTTGCTTTTTTTCCGTAAGGACTTTTTTTTTGCATGCTATTTATTTGTGTAAATCATCTTTCATGCCTTAACAAAAACCATCTAAAAATGTTTTGGATTTGGATTTGCTTTGCGTGCAACTTAGATCTTACTAACATTAGGAGTCACTCTGCTGATTTGACTGAGGTGACATGATACTGGTACCTGCCAGGCATTGACCAACTATGATAACAAACAGTTAAACAGCAATAATTAGAGATTTAATTCCCTTTAGTTCCCCCAACTAGCCTACCAGGAGAATGCTCTGTTACATCATGAAGGCACAACACATTAAATATTCTGTGGCTATGGTCTAAAAACACTCGTGTTACTACAACGTTAACGCAGATGAAGATCAACACAAATGCTGCTGTTTCAGCAATACAAACTGTCTTAGATATAGACACACACCTGCCCAACTGGAAAAACATTATTATTGTATTTTGCCCCTGTCAAATTTCCTCCACGTATTTCAGCTGAGATCAACATCAGCTACCACTCATTAAATGATGGACTACAACTAATTTGATCAAGGATCCCAAACAAATAGCCTTCTCCCTTGCCTACCACCACACATTTAAATATTATTCTGTTTTGCAATTTCCCTGTTTTATGAAACAGAATGGAAATTAAACAAAAAATTGCTAAGTTTTTAAGCCCTTACACAAGTCCTTTCACTTCTTAATATTAAATTAAAAAAAAATAGAAAAAAAGAAGAAATTCTAAATGAATGCTGGCATCATTTGCTACTACATAGAAAAAAGGGTTTTTTCCTTTTCTACAAGCAACCTTTCTTCCTACCCCATCACTTTTAATACAAGTGGCTTGAGTTTCTTGGAACATTGTGTGTCAGACAGACTACTAACACAGAAACACCATCACTGAAAATAAAAGCAAAACAAGAAAGCAAATGAAGGAAATTAAAAAGCAACTGTGAAACACAGAAATATGCTACAGTATCTTTTCAAGTGAACATTATAAGTACACAAAAATTGTAAGTAATAATTGTTGCTATTTACAAGTATTTGAACGCTGATTGACTTACAAGTGTCCACTAACATTGTTAATAGCACAATAGGTTTAATGTTTACAGCTTCAATTGTTTGCAATATGATCTCAAGTATAACAGTCCCAGCATAGATCAATGACAACAAAAGCACAATTTTCTAACTGGATATGCTTTTCAATCTTTGCAATCCACTGAGCTTTCGCACTCTCTCACTCTCCAAATGCATCTTCTGTTGTTCATAGCAGCAGTCCAGGGTCAAAAAACAAAGAAACAAAAAAGTATATTTTCAAACTGGAGAGATCTCTGCAGACATTAATCATGTCTATTTAACAAAACCACACAACTAGTAGAAACACTCTTTCATGTTGCAGGACATCATACCTTCCACGGTGCTAACATAAAGATATGCATATCTCTGCTAGGTGAAGCATAGTTCTAGAGGTCTACCCAGTACATAAAGCTCTGACACACACATAGTATTAGCAAGTCTAAGTAAGCTAAAGTCATTGGACCAAAGTAACCATTTCTTATAGCTGGTGCTCCTTTGGACTCTCCACAGATCCCGGGGCCTGTTTATAAGACTTCAAATTGGCCAAAGGAATGTCAGTCATGTGGTTGCCAGTGTTGAAATGGCCCTCACCGGAAACATACTGCTTTCGATCATTGAACTGGTTTCTGTTGCTATCTTCTTTCCAGGTCCTGGTCAATGTGTGTCCATTAACTAGTTTGTCCTTCTTAACCCATTCCTTCTGAGGTGCAAAGGTGGAGAGAGGAGACTTTGGCTGTTGGTATGGGCCCAAGCTAGGAGGCATCCAACAGTTGTCTGAGTGACCCAAAACCAGGCATTCTTGAGTACACATCTCTGTAGCTTCAGCTAATCCTCGCGGACCAAGAGGCCCATCTGTAGAAGACAAACAGAAAAAGAAAAAAGGGGGAGAAAGGGAAAAAAAAAAGACATAATATTAGATTTTGATATTTGTCATTAAACAAATATAAACATATATAAACAAATATACATATACCTCAGGAGAAAACTAACAATGATCCCGCAAGCAAAAATTGTGCTGGTAAATTCTACATACATTTTCATTCTTTTAGAGATTAGTTGCTTTGTAGGGCGTATACTCCCTATATATGGTACCTGCCTAGTTTCCAGAAGTGGAGAAACAGTTCAATTATCCCTATGCTATTGGTCTCAGATCCTACTACGAATAAACTTAACTCCTTTTTTCTACGTCATATCAAGGAAATAGAGCTAGGTAAGTGAAAACAACCAAGGAAGTAAACCTACCCTTATGGATTCTGAGTGAGAATTAATGCTTTTAAGGGCCTATTATTTGGATGTATTCTGTTCTGCTTTCAACTCAATTTACTCCTGAAGAACTCTGGTGAATTAACAGCCTACTGCAAACTGAGAAACATCTGTACTATCCAAAAACAGGTTTGCCCAAAGGAATGCGCTGTACACAGGATTATTCTAATATTTACTGCTTTACAAACACAGCTTGAAGCACAGTTCTAGGTATCTACCCAGTGGAAGCACACTCCAATGTATAGTCACAAGTAAGAGACAAGTTAAATTTTCTTGATTTAATGTGTAACCAGTAAGAAATTCAAAACATTGGATCAGGAGAGAGAATAAAATCTGTAACTTTTCTGACCATTCAACACATCTCAGATGCTAGACAGATAAAACCATAAAAGTCAAGGGGAAAAAAATTCTTATGTAAATCTAGCACTTTAAAAAGAAATGTTCTCATAGTTCTTTGTAAGCTAGAAATATAAGACCACAGGAGACAGAAATGAAGATTGCTGAAGTACTATGCATATTAAATATCTGCATAACTTTTCACACACTATTGAGGACACAGCGGGCCAGCTGCAGGCCTCTTGCAACCAAGCAGACAGGTCACCGATGCCTTCAGCAACACTGAATTCCTCTTACTCTTACTGCATTTTTAAATTACTTAATTTGCTCATCTGCTCAGGCTGGTTGTATAAGGAAGGGCAAGCCAGAAAAAAGGGAGAAAAATCACTTTGTCTATTTTTCTTAGATATTTTTCAGTATCTAGGATATTCTTTGCCAGAAGTCATTGCTGTGTTGTAATTTTGAGCAAGAATTTTGAGATGTCTTTTCTTGACTTCAGAGTAAATCAAAGGGCTAATAGTGAAAACATTTGAAGAGTTAAGGAGACATATTTCCTTGATTAACCAGCCCAGTGACTGGAAGGAAATTATAGATTGATTTTTGAGAAAGAACATTAGCAAGTAGGCATGAATAGCAAAGTTACTAATCAGAAGAAAAATGTCAGCAATGTATCAGGAAAAAAAGTGCATCTTAATAATAATCTAATTGAGACTCAAAATGATAAGTGAAGACAGTCTAACAAAGATTTCTCTGTTAAAATGCCAAGGAATATTTTTGTTCTCCTGTACTCCACGCATATACAATAACTTACGCTTACTAACATCTTTTTCTGAACGCTGAAATTAAATCAATTAATTTAATGGAAACTTCTATTCACTTCCAACTGCTTTTAAACACAGATATAATAAAAAGAAAACATCAGGCATATTTCCACATGTTTTGTTCATAATTAGCTAATCTTCTTATCTCTGAGCAACAACTCTTTTTGAATACCTAGAGAATATGTGGTACTCTGTTGATCTGACAGAATATAATAAGCTATAATAAAATATAATAAGCAATAATAAAAGTTACTACCGAATTCCCAACATAAGAAAGTGTCCTATTGCTGAAACCTGGAACATGAAAAATGTATAGAATCAATGCTCCCTTCCATTTAGATCAATACAAGGTGAAATAATTAAACCAAAATCATTAGGAAAAAAGAAAAAAGCAACTGTTAAGTATGATCTAAGCAGAGATTTCAATGAGAACCATGAACCACAATTCTAAAATGAGACCTGAGAGATTTTTTTTTTCTTTTTTTTTCTATAAAACTCTTGTAATCCTGTATTATGAAGTTCTAACAAAACTGAGGCAGGTACTTAGAGAGAAATAAACCCAAACCAAAACAATTTTAAGTAAAGAAAGGACTCACAGTACATTGTTCACTTTTCCAAAAATTAATCCACATGTTAAAAGCTGACTTTTAATTTTTTTTTTTAGCTGTCAACTAAAGTTCAGTTTTAATTAGGTTTTCTCCCATTTCAGAGAAAATAAAAGTGAGAAGTGGCAGAACTATTTTCAACCTGGCTATTCTCCCAGTAAACTACTATTTTACTGAACAAGAAAGAAAAAAAAGATTTTGCAGACATTAAAACTTTCCAAATAGAAAAAAACCATTTTGCCACAGAATTACACTTTTCAAGGACGATGCATGCACTCTTTGCCTCTGCAGTGGAATGAAAGAATGACAGGAGAGCCTTCAGTACGATAGTTCTGAAATTTTCTGTTTACTTAAATAAATTTCAAGAGATAAGACTATAAATTCCATTTAAAAATTTAGCAATAAGCTGGTTTTTCTTAAGAATAAATATGCATGTTGCCCTATAAGCTACATGACAAACCCTTTAGAAGATTTACTTCATGTGTTTTGCTTTCTTTAGTAACAGTGCTAGGCAGTTAATGTTGCTCCACTCAGAGTGAATTTTAAGCATCCTTTGCTTTAGCCATCTCTAAGCTCATAGAATTTCTGGAGAGCACTGGAATATTCAGATATCTGCTACTACTGTGAGCAGCAGACAGGAATGGGGTAACAATGCTGAGATGATTGCCAGTGCAAGAATTGTTCCTTGGGTGTTTTTCAGTTTAACAAAATACCACTGTCCAACTTAGAACTGGAAATTTAATTGTTGTGTGAGAGTCTTCCCCCGATCAACCTTCCCTATGCAGAGATGTCAATCAAAGGCAAGACCATGCAGTCCTTATAGCAGCCAATTACAATTTTGATATGGATGTTGGTCACACCAAGTGACAGCTGTAGACAGACTGAGACACTCTCCTTTTAGGAGAGGATTGGGAATCTCAGGGAACACCTGAAGGACACTTCTTTTAGCTGTATAACTGTTCAAACAGCTGTGAGGTACGTTACAGGCTGCACACACCTCTACATATGCCTGTATGTAAAAATGCCCAGAATTGAGAAGAGGTTCAGACTCCTACTGAAAGGCATATCATCCAGTCCTCTGTCTCATGCCTTCCAATCAGTAAAATGCAGGGAATATTTACTTGCCTTACTAAAATATTGTGAGGTTTAAGTTTACAAAACGCCTTTCAAGGCTTCATCTAATATATAACTAAGAATTATATTTTTATTCCCTTTTGGTTTGAACCATCACAAGAGAAAAAGAAATCCACAAAGTGATTTTTTTTAGAAATGCAAATTGTTAGAATTATATACTTTACTCTTAAGCTACTAAAGGGAATGGTCATGCTTACTTACTCACTTATTGAGGAAAAAGGCAGCTTCATTCCTAACATGAGTGGTGCCTGCCATAGCTATCTCCTGTTAAGGCCTTTAGATAAACCATAATTGCTTGGTAAATATTGTTGCTAATAATGGTGATAATCATGATTTAGGGGATTCTACAAATTTTCTACTGTGAGATTAAAGAAAAAGATGAGAAGGAAAAAATAAAGGATCTCACCTACAAAAAAAAAAAAAGACTGTTTTCACAATTAGGTTTTTGAGTTTCTGTTTTGTTTTATTATATTCTCAATCAAAAAAATTTGTTCTTTTCTAAGACTCTTTATCATTCAGGTTGCTATTTAGCAGCATAAAGTGTAATGATCATGAGCAATATGATAAGAGAGAGATCTTCTGGGGATAGTGTGACTGAAGAGTTGGCTGCTATGTATTAAGAAAGCCATAATGTTGCCTTAATGGTAATTATCTTTCTCCTCCACCACAGCTGAACAATAGTTTTCACCCAATTTTCTAAAGTTGTTTCATTAACACATACAATGACACCACTTAAAAACCTATTCCTGCTGCTTTAATTTTATAAGTGCATTAATTTGTTTCCTTTCTCTTCACAAAAATGTCACTGCAATTTCTGTTTCAAGCTTTTCCATGCTGAAGTACTTTATTGATATATGGGGGATTTTTTTTTCAAAGTATTTGTTCTCTGAACAATCCATAATCCGTGTGGCTGGTTATCAGTCTTGGCTGCTTGAATATATAATGACACAAGTGCTGATAAAACTGTACAAGCCATCTGTCTCTGGAGTTAAATGTTTTGAAAGCAAACACAAAAGTGCATAACAAACACTCCCTTAAATTGTCTTTGTAAATATTTATATCAGATCTTACCCAAAAATGCTTTTTTGTTGTTATTTTATTCTGTTAATAGCTGTCAAGCAGATGCATGACTTGCCTACTCAAAAGCAGACAGGTGTAAGAAGGAAAATAATGTATGCCACTCAAGAGCTGGTCATACCCTAATGCTGGAATTTCTGTGTGGTCTTTTATCTCTTTTTATTATACGCAGAAGCTAAACAGCTATTTCATTGATTAACTTACTGCTGCAATTAGCAACTAGATTCTGGTGTGATGACCAGCTGCTTTTCAACCTGCTTCTTTAAAACTCTCTTGCTTACAGCCAGAAAATTCATTCTTCATTTCTGAAAGAGTTGAGGCCACAAGATTATTTCCACTTAGTGAGACGTTTTGGTCTCAAGCAAAATGAATAGGTACTCTTTGCCCCAGGGTGCTAACATGAAGTACAGTGGATTTGAACACGACCACAGTTGTGTTTCAGACAATCATATTTCATTAACTTTTCATATTGCATCATAAAATGAAAAAGAAAACAACAGCGATGTTTTCAGCTCTATTTATCCCCAAACACAGAAAGGTTTTGGGGTTTTTTTGAGCTTTCATGGGCTACTTTACTAAATGACCTTCTCTGAGACCTCATGATTTTACAGCCGTCCCCACATATGGAACATTCATGGAACTGAAATGACATTATTCCATTTCACAGAGCTTTTACAACTAGTCATATATTAAATATAAAAACTGGAAAAAAGTTTATATTATGAAGATTCTTTTGCCTTTTATTTTACTCTTAAATATCAAACAAATAAATGGGGAAGTCTGTTCTTTATTTCTAGTCTGTTAAAAAAATAATCCAAGACTACAAAATCCCACACATGCTGTGTAGGGTGTGCTTCCTTGGCATTATTAATTAAAAGAAACATTCAGTGTCTATTAAAAATATATATTTCTAGTGACTTATTCCATGGTCATTCTACCTGGCACAGCCAATTCACATTCCATCCTCAAATTACCTTGTTCAGAGGTCCCTGGATTCCGCCTATCACTGCTGCCAGTTTTGGTAGACTTATCACTACCACCTTCTACCCTGCTGCTTCTCTCTTGCTTTCCTGGTGTTCCATCCTCTGTACTAAGGTACAGATCAAGAAACCCCTGCTACTCTCTGTTCTCTGTCTTGGCTGAAACTTATCTTTCATCAAGCCTGAAATAAATAACACTGTAAGGTTAGCTTATATCTGCATTACTTAGCAGAGATTAGCTGTGAGAATCCTTAATTAGCACAATAAGAGGAGGGGCAGGAAGCTGGGGAAGAAGGGGTGTGTGGAAGGGACTGCCCAGGATACAGAAAAGCAGGAACAAAAGTATTTTCTGAAAAGGTGGGAAAACCTCGTGCAGTAAGATTTTCTACATTATTCTGTGAAATATTTAAGTGATCCAGATGGGTTCTATATCATGTACATGACTCTGTACAAAAACTCTGCATGACTTTGATTCCTTGGGCAGCTAAATTTTTAAGGCAACAATATTCAACTGCTTGAAATTTTGTTTCTAACCAGTTGTGTGATGACTGAAGTTTCATTATATCTATATCTTTTCAGAGCTAAGAAAGTGAACAAAGTAGAAGTTAAGAAAGTACTCTGCATTTCTTATCTCAAGTTCCTTTCCCTTACACCTTCTCTATCATAAAAGCTATAATGAACAGAAATGTTACTTAGCTTGTTTTATTTTTTTTTCTGATATATTTCCTAGAAATTCAATACCATTACTACTTACAAGATACACCTCCATCAGTCATGGCTCTACTGTAAGGATGCTCTTTTTACCTGACCTAACTTTCTGTTCCTATTTACAACTACTTTTTCTGCATTGACATGCATGTATATAAACCTCTCTGCATTTCCATGTGTGCATGGTCAGAAAGTACACATATAATTCCTGTGTCTGCTAAGCTTGTAAGATACTAGGGGCCAATTTTACTTAGTCCTGCCTAGTCTTTAACAACAAACAGACATGAACCAGCATGAAGCCTGTGACCATTCTGCAGGCAAGTTGCAACAATCTGGACTCACAAGGTCACGGTCCTTTGCAACAAGGGTGTGGGAAGATGCCACAGGAGATGTCACAAAGAGCCATGGTCTGGAGTGGTGCTGAGCTACAACTGACAGCTCAAACCTGAATGATTCTTCACTGGTCACACAAATCCAGCTCCATTACTTATCATGGGTTGCATATTGCCTATATTCGGATCTTTATGCCAATACTTATTTTTATTTTTAACTTCACTGGGTGAAACTTTACAATTTATTGTTTAAAAAGAAAGAAGTAAAAAGCATGTTCACTAGATAATCTAGTGGTTCTTTCTGGTCTTAAAAATCTATGTATCAGCAACCATTAACATAAAGCTGCATTTTGTATAAGCTTTCACTGACAAATGAAGCCAATTCTAGCATACCCTTTAGAAATACAGAAGATACAAAATAATATCTGGGATTTTTATTCTGACTTAATACATTCTGTCATTAAAAACAAACAAACAAGTGAATAAACAAACAAACAAAGACACACAAATGACTGCAATTTGTATTCTTAGCTGAAGTGTCACATTGTGGATGCAGACAGTCACCTTGCAGGAAGAGCAGGAGAAAAGAAATGCAAACAGTATTTGGCAAAAAAAAACCCGTTTGTTAACAAATAAATAAAGATTAAAAGCTCTACCCATCTCTCATACAGATTTCATTCTTTGGGCACAGATGAAAAGTCAACATTTGCAAATGGAGATAGTCCAAATTCAACAATACATGGGCAGCCAGAACAGCAGATTCTCTCCCTGAGAGGATATTGTTATTTAGACAGACTTTATGGCACACAAAGAGCAGACAGCATATCTTTATAAATTTGCAACCATCTTCAGTATGGCATGGAACTCATCCATCTTTTCGTCTGTTCAAGCTACTCCTCTGAAGAATACTATCTCATCTAATTTTATTTCCTCAAAATTGGCAGTTTTTTCCTGCCATACATTTAATTTTAGCAGGACAATCTAATGCATAAGAACTCCTCAGAGGATTCAAATGAACCTTTTAAATTTGATTGTATCACTTAATGAGCCCAGTGGTCAAATATTTGGAATAATATTATTTTCAGCATTTATCTTTTTCATTATGTAGCTCTTCATTTTGCTGCCTAAAAAAAAGTCTTTGTTCCTAAAAGGTGATGATGGATGGTGATAATAAAATATTCATAAAGCATCCTATGGTCACAATAATTTACTATCTTTTTTCCCACACACCTAAATATTTATGATACTTGATCAAAATATTTTGTTGAATTGATTTACAGGCAACATGCTGAGACAGCACCACTTTTGACATGGTCATATTTTCTGATCTATTAATATGCCCCAAACATGAACCTGCTGTCAGTCTAAAAAAACTTAAGTCTCTATTTGGAAGATTCAGTCAACTGTTTAACATAAAATCAAATTTTGGTTAGTAATTTCTATAAATTCTCTTTGAGAAGAGGTAGGATTCAATGTGGAAAAAGGTAGTCAAAACAAGAACTTGCAGAATGTTTTGAAACTGAGCTGAACAATAGTTATTCCTACTCTGCACAGCGTTGTGTTGTTTTTAGATGCCTGGCCATTAACTTATTTACAGCAGGAAAGAACAAAACCATTCAGGTTGAATTTAATTTCATTTTTTATGATTGTTAAAAAAGGCTAAAATAATTTGTTTTTCTGATCATTTCCTAACTTACAGTAAAATCTTGATCTTCTGACTTGTGATAAATACATATCCTGGCTCCCAGAGCACAGGCATGGTAACCTGGGATATATTAAAAAAAGGATATTGACTTTATTGAGCAATAACTGAATAAAGGCAAAATTCATCATCTACATATATATATGATGAATTGTGCTGCTAAATTATATATGATTTTTTTATTTGTATATCTATATATTTTTATTTTATCTTTTATATGTATATCTGTCCATTGATAAATAAGGAATCTGTGTATGACAACTGGGACTTATTTCCTAAGTATTATATTCCTAACATTAGATTGACCTCTGTAAAGCAAAAAGTTTCAAATTGAACATTTTCATTTAAACATTAATTTGAGGGAAGGGAAGGGAAGGGAAGGGAAGGGAAGGGAAGGGAAGGGAAGGGAAGGGAAGGGAAAAAGTGATTACCTCCAGGGAATTCAAGGGGGAAAATCAGACAATATCAAAAAGCTACAAGCTTGTTATACTCAAGAAAGCAGCTCATCTAAGGACAATGAAAATGAGCATTTATGCTATGGTGTTTAAAACACACTGTCAATTAAGAAATATAATTAAGACTATTTTTGCAAAGAAGTATAAATTTATTCTGTAATTAGGTTAATTACAACTATCTCAACAAACATTCAATTTAGGTTGAAATGCATCTTCTAATGAATCCCTATTTCTAAAGTATGCTTCTTGCCACTTTTGTGTTTTTCTATTTTCCTTCAGTACAAATCAGACCAAAGTCAGATTTAGCTTAAACCGAATTTGTTGCAAATTTGTGGCAGATGCCTTATGTATATATGTTATTATGTAAATAAGTAGTTTAACTGATTTGAAAATACTTTTGAAGTACATTTCTCTTAGGAGAATTTGGACCTAAATCTGGGTACTTGTTCTCCTAACTTAAGCTTCTTGACTCTGAAAAATTGAAAAATGTGACAGGAAAAAGTGCCTTAATAATAATAAATCAAGCTTAAATAGTAAGCTTGATTATAGTGTTGATTTTGTCTTCTATTCTACACAAAAATATATCCTTGATAAATATCACAGGACACAGATGTCAGAGATGTCATTAAACTAATCCAGAGACAAAACCACCATTTCCTAATTCTATTTGTATAACAGCATCTCATTTAGATAATTTTGTAAAATTCAGCTCAGTGCCAGTTGAGTTGTCAGAACTGTGGGCATATTACACAGAGAATACTAGAAAGTGCTTTCTTTTATTATGTCTGAGCTATACCCATGCAACAATTTCTTCTATTTCTTTAAAAACTATGTTCGTTTACATCATTTTTCAGAAGAGATATCTGTCTCTTAATGACCTCATATAGTTTACAGTAAAACTCCCACTAAACAAATGTTCCTGAGTCAAAACAGTTGCATTTTATTAAACCATGCTTGAAAATTAACCTGTGCTGAATTTAGTCATTACATTCAATGTACTGAAAATTAATATGGAAGCAACATCTGTATGCACCAAATACTTTTGGTTAGTCATACAATCCAGTTTGGATGTTTAGAGAGCTATACTTCCAAGCTTCCAAATCTCACGTGGAAGACTGCAGAAAAAATTATCTTTGTGATTCTGAAGAGGAATTCAAATAATATTTCACATGAATAATGAATCCAAATTTAACGGAGGAAATATTTTTTGATAACCTTTTTTTGTCTTCTTCCTATTTGATGAAATATCTCAGCAAATGAACCCTTCTAAACATGTAACACCTCTTTTTTTATTATATTTTATTTATTCATGCAAGAATAGCTTTAAAGTAGGCTACTTTAAGTTGCATTCAAATGTAAGTACAACGTAAAAGGATTGTCTGAAATTAATGCACAAAATGCACATAGAGTAGGTCTAAACTAACACATTTAAAGGAATATCCTGGATGCCATCTCCAGATTCCTGGACTTTTTTTAAGAGAATATTCTAATTTATTTTTGATTTTTGAATAGGTTAAAATGGATTAAGCAAGATGCTTGAAGAAAAATTGTTACTATGAGCATAGACTATGAACATTTACACACACAACTAGCTACAAGCTCTGTATAGTCTCCTTTATGTCTGTACACATTCTGGTTTCTCAAGCATTAAAAAAATCATGGATTCATATGTAAAGAAAATTTTGGGAAGGAACATGCCAAGAAAAATAATTTGATTTCCTCAGACCATTGGGTTTTTATAGCACCCAAAGACAAAATGGAAGGCTTGCTTACCTTCGTAGAATTCATTTTGTTGTTATAAAATGTGGCTAGAGAGAGATTTCTTGTCCAGTCACATAAGAATCTAACAATTTCTATAATATGAGAGTTGTGAATACTTGGCAATACACTGCATCTATTTTCTTGGTTCCAGTTTTAGATGTAAAGGTAAACTGGTTTTATTTTCCACAGGGTAGCAATAAATTAAGAAAAAAAAATACATGCATGATATAATACTGGACACAAATTTAATGATGTATACTATAGGCTTATCAGTTTCAAGCTTCTGAAAATACTGGGCAGTATGAACACATTGGTGTTTACTATTTGGTGTTTACTATTTGGTGTTTACTATTTTATTTGCAGAAATAAAAACATATGAAGCAGATGAACAACCTGAGAGAAATAATATATTTTTCTTCTTGTATTTTAAAAAAGAAACAAACTAAAAGGTGATTTACCAAAATGGGAAAAGCAGTCACTAGATTTAGCTCACTTAACATTTCCGTTTGCCTCCCTGACAGGAATGGCAGTGCAGATGTTAATTACTGTTCATAGAATGTCTTGTCAAAACACCTAAGAATTATTGTTCTGTTAATGGCTTCGTCCTGTGCTTGGGTTCAATGGCTGATTTCAGACCAAGAATGCTGAAAAGGATCACTGACACTTGGTTAGGAAACCCTGTCTTTCCCTGTAAACACCTTCAAATAATGCATGGCTTTGTGCCAACAATTTAGCTTTGGAAGAGAAACTATTATAAAACTGTAGTCATAAGGGAAATAACAGTTAATTTTAAGATGATTATTAGCCTTGTATCAAGTGAGTTATTTAATGGCAACTTCAGAGGCAGCAAATTATTTAAAGCAATGTCAAATGCTTAAAAGCATGACGAGCTGAGATACCAGAATTCTTTACTGATAGACAAAAAGATGTATTTCAGGTCAATTTATTTGGTGGGACAGCAGAGACGGGGAGCTGTTTTTCCCCACATTCATTGCTCGCATACATCCTCCCATTTGAAATAGGTTGGAGTTTTGCTACTGTCTTCATTGGGTGTAAAACTTGGTCTTTTGTCACTACAGAACACAAAATGAATTTTACAGGTAGGCCTGATTTAGGAAGGAATGCACTAAAGGAAACAGATGAATTCCCTTGTGATCTGCAAGCCATTTCTTTAGCATTTAGCTTCCCTACATACTATACCAATTCTTCATTTACGAGTTCTCCAGCTCAGGACTCTACTTTTTTCCCAAGCTGTCCCTTTATAGTTGTGCTTACTGTCTTTTTTTACATGTTTTCAACTCACTTCTCATCTGTATTCCTGTATTTTTTCTCAAAAAAAATATTCCTCTCACCATCTTTTCAGATGCCTGGATGAAAAATTCTTCTCCTATAAATTTATATCACTGAATGTAGTTAAGAAATTTCACTTAAAATGAGTGATGGGGCATCTTCTTATAATTCATTTAGGTATAAAACTTAAGGTTATTAATGACAGAATGCTAAGTAAGGTAGGATTAATTCCAGCCTAGGGTTCAGCTTTAGAAACATTCATCTGGAAGCATCTGGATGTGACATTTGGGGATATGGTTTAGGGGGGATTATGGTAGTACCAGTTTGATGGCTGGACTAGATGATCTTGAATATTTCTTCCAACCTTGATGGTCCTGTGATCTGAACCAATTATGAGAAAATGTCTTGCATATTTGCTGCTTAAAGGATCAAGGTGGTTGCTACAGAGAAGACAAAGATAGGACTGAAATAAAATTTTAAATGTTTGCAACGTATATACCTATATGGGAACCACAGATACATGTATTTTCTAATTCCTCCTTTTGATTAACAGATATCCTGTCAATCTTGTCAGTTGGTCTAGTCAATAAAATATAGTAAATCACCAAACTTAATGTACAGAAATGAATCTGAACAGCTCTCACAATTATACTGCTTTGATTAAATCTCCCTTAAAAACAACAAGAAGTTATAGCACCCATTATGCACAGCTTCATCGTAGATAGCTAGATTTAGAATTTGAATCTGGAGCTATGTCTCACCTTTGGCTTTGCCATAACACTTCATCACTTTGATCTTTTAATGTGTATACTCAGATTAGGAAATGTTCCTTAAACAGTTAATTTCCTTAAAACTAATTGCTGCATCAAAAATCTAATTGTTTTTTTTTACTTGCAAAATTAATACCTTTGAGCTCTCTCACTTGTGAGTGGATTCCATCTAGACAGAGCCCCTCTTCTACCAAGGCTTTCAGATCATTCTCAAAGCACATGATGAGGCTTTTTTTTTTTTTTTTTTTTTGCTTTCCTGCATTGTGACACAAAAAATAGAATGGAATTTCATTTCTGAATTTCATTTTAAGAGTACTTCAGATATCAGTCACTCTAGCAGTATGGATTTTTGAAGTATTAAGGGGCCAAAGCTGTAGCTGTAGGACAGTGGGCCAGGCCAACAAAACTGGAAAAGGAACAACTGAAACTTCCACTAATGCTAATAGCATTTTTGAGTGCAAGGTGAGAGGCAAAACCCTTCACAAAAGTTTGAAAAGATTGATTACATTGTAATTTGCCTTTGCCCCCCCATTCAGGCATTAAGTGCTAGCAGTATTCCTGATTATAATGGAAAATTTTGTTCCCTGCTGTGGGGAGAAAAATAGCACTGAAAGCAAAACACACCTGGCAGACACCTTGAATATGGAACTTTTTATTAAGCACTGCATTTTTTTCTTTGTTAATTAATCTATTTCACAGTCTCAGGTAATCACTTTGCAACTTCTCAGTAGCCTGACTTTCAAAGGAACTTTATGCTCTGTCAGTTTCCATACCCGTGTTGTCAAGAGCATGGGAATGACATAAACCTCTTGGTAAATTGTCCAGTGCTGTCTTGCACCTGCCTTTCCTAGAAGGCAGCAGCATTAAAAGCATTCTGTGTTCTAAAATTGCATTGAGAATGTATTCTCTGTGTCTCTTTGCTTAGTTTTTGTCTTAGCAAACCTTTGGAGTCCTACTATTTTACAGCTAAAAGATGGAGTTAGTGAGATCTCCTTGTTGACAAGGCTGATTAAGTAAGACTGCAACACTTGTTTGCACAAATGCCCCCCTCAGCATGGGCTGCAGCAGGCACAGCACCAACTAGAAGCAGTTGCTTAAAATCATGCTAACTCAGTTGCATATCACCTAAGGTTCCTTGTTCGTGCTTTGTGTAGTTTTGTCTGGCACCTGCTGTAGTAAATGGGGGGCATTTACTACAGACAAATGGGCAAAATAAATTGGAGGGAAAATACACATTCAACACCAACCCATTTTATAAATAAATGATGTACATTTATGAGAATGAGTGTTACCTATCTGGAATGACATAAATATGTACTGAAACTTGGAGGGGAGAAAAGCAGGCACAAGTTTCCACAAATCCATAAGAATTGATCTGAAAGAATAAAACAGAACTAAAAGGAAAAGTATAACACCATGACAACTGATAAATGGGGAACTCTGAGACAAATATTTTAAGAATGGTAGATAACGGGAGAATATCATGGTAAATTACTTCATTTTTAGAATCAAAGGAAATTGAGTCAATATCATCTCTCTGGACTTCAGCAGAGCATGTGATGAAGTTCCATATAGTAAATTATTTATTTTAGCAAGAATATAGGCTAATGGAGCCTGTAAGTTGATTCAAAGAGGGAAGAGATGGAGGTGAAGAGATGTCCCACATAATTCAGTATCAGAACTAATCCTGAATATTTTCAGTAATGCCTTTAATATAGACTTATAGGAAAAGGGTTGATGCAATGTGTTTCAGACATAAAACTGGAAAGTACTTTGAGTGAAAACCAAGTTATCAGAAGAATTAAAGAAATATTAAAAAAAAAAAGGCAGGATTGTTTCTTGTTAGAGAAGACTAGGAGATTTTAGCTTTTTTCATTTAGAAGAATAAACCCAGACAGTCAAAAAGGTGAAAACCATTGATAAACAGAGACATTAAATGACTTTGTAAAGTAAGAGAAAGTGTTGTCATGAGAATAAATCTGACCACACGGTGCCTATGACAAAACACTACTGGACTCCACCCCAACATTTAGTTTCTTATATTATCCCACAATAAAACCAGCAGACTTTATTTTGCAAATTATTGGAAGTTTATAGTCTCGTATTTAATTGCCTAATGTCTGACTACAGTCAAGGTATCTGATGTACAATAGAAGGTTGTGCAGCAATAAAGTATTAAGAAACTACAGTCACAATGAACTGTTTCTAATGCAAAATAGATAAAAGTATTTATAATTCCTTAAAAAGAGAATTTGCAGCATTAAGGATAAGAAGTTTTAGCAAGAAGGTGAGATATTTCAATATGAATGCTGCTGAAAAATCTCATCTTGTAAAAGAAGGTACTAGAAGAAGGAATAATCTGATGAAATACTGGCATTTCTAATTGAAGAACACCTCTCAGCAAATCAACTAAATTCTTTAAACAGGCTCTTTCACAACGTGATTGTTCTGAACTCCTCTAGGTTTTACTTTACGATGAGATGAATTGTGCCCTGGAAGTGTCTACCTCTCCCTGCTGACTACTAAATTACCCAAAGTGCCGAGTTCAGGTGTACACATGGCATCCTCAGCTTCTACAGCTGAAGCAACAGAAGACAGATCTTTCAAGATATCTCTTAAATCAAAGACAATGTGTGTGACCTTAGCAGGGTCATTTGTTTCCTCTGTGTCTTTATGCTCATCTATAAAATGAAGATAATAGAATTTCCATACCTTACAGGGTAACACATGGGATTGTGGATTACATAGCTCTCTAATACCATGGCAATGGATGCCCTGTAAGTACCCAGGCTTATTCTGCACTGTTAAATGAGGAAACCAAGAAGAACAAAAAGCAAAACTTGCAAACTAATTTATTTGCAGAGAGACCCATTTGATACCTCCCTGAAGCAATGCACCATTGAAAGATGGGATTCCTGTAAAGCATCCCGTTATCCATAACACTAAGAGCAATGTTTTTGAAAGAGGTGGTATCCCTCCATCCTGAATAAGAGAATTCAGACTGGATATGTGTTTCTCTTTTGTCACAAGCTGGTCCATTTGTCTCATGACTTAAACAATTGCTGCATCAAGAAAACAATCCTTTATGTCTCTTACCCGCTGACACATGATACATCCTTTTAAAATGTCTGTGCCCTATCTTAAGATGGGTACCAGGGAAATGTTTTCTGGTATTGAAATATTTACTGAAGCCTTCATTCCTAGAGTTACATTTCTAGAGTAACAACTGGACATATGCTAAGACACACGTGTGTCTCACATATGCAAAGGATATGATTTCAATCTTGTTTACACCAATACCAGTTGGCTTCAGCTAAATTACTCCTATTTTACCCTAGGATTGCTGTAAGAATCATCCTTATATTTCAGCCAGAGCTTACAAATCTCCAGCAGGAAAATGTCTTTTTATTGTAAGGATAAATTGGCATTCACCCAGAATTCCCTGGGAGAAAGGTTTTTTTAATCACATTGATTTAAAGAAATGTAGAGGCCTTATTCATTTAAAATCAAGGATATGAATATTTTAACAGCAAGAGCAGAAGACATAAAGAAAAGGCATCCAAAATTGCTATTTATAAAAAAAAAGAAAAAAATACCCGTTACATTGTTTGGAGCTAATGGCTGTTGATGGAATTTGGAGAGTGCAGAGAAAGAGGTACAAAGAAGTACTTGTCAATAACAAGAACAACAGCCCTATATTTGCAATCCAGTGTTTAAAGCCAAAATAGACATTCTTTTCTCTGTTTGATCTCAGGAAAAGCTATCTACAGCTCACAGGCCCAAATTTGAGTCTTCTTATATCACTCAAAAGAAGTACTGAGATAACTGTGCTAGAGATGACAGACTAGTAACCCCTCTAGCAAGCCAGACTGGTGGGGGGGTGTCATGTTTTTTGTATCTGGGCTGAAAGCACTCTTCCTACTTAGAAATGCTCTCTTTTGTTCTCCCTGGTGCCTGAAATTCATTCTCAAGAGATATGAAAAGTTGAAATTCATCTCATAGAAAAAAAAGGTGTCTTCAATTTCCATAGGAACAAAGAATCACCAAACAAATGTAAATCCTTTTCTCTTTTTATTTTCTCTCAAGGCAGAACTGCTCACAGTCATCATAAACCTAATCCCCAGCTGTATCAGCTGTTACAGCAGCACTAAAGTCAGAGAGTGTCACCCCCAGAATCTCTCCCTGTAAGAGAGACATAAGAACAAGCCAATACTATTCAATATCAGCAATATAAAAACCAGTGAAATAAGGTCTGCTCACTTGTAAATATAAATTTGCAACAAACATTATTGCTAACCAGACTAATGTCAGGACAAGAAAGAAAAAATGATATCCTACTGCCCTATTGTATTTAAATTGGAAAATTTTCTTTCTCTGAAAGGATTTGCACAACGTTTTACTTGTTATAGTAAATTGCAACTCTAAATAATTCAAACCATATTATTCAAACCATATCCTGAAATATCAAAAACAGAGCTCCTAATCTTAAAATCTAGTAACATTATCGATTGAATGGTATCACTTTACTTCAGTTTGGTAATTCTCCTATTCAAAAACAAAACTTCCATGAGAGCAAACATATTGCTAATACAGTGCAATGGCAAGCTTTCACAGTTTAATTTTCAATGAGCAATCTAAGAGAGTGTCCTAGTATTGGCTTTCATTTGCAATGGCAAAGATCATTCAAATCTAATTGTCAAGTTCCTATTAACATACAATTTCTAGTTTTAAAATAATGCCTATGCTATTTGTATCTTTACATACGGCTAAGGATCCTCTGTTCTACTCTATTAACCCCATTAGTTTTCATATCTTGTTTCCTCTTGGAAACTCCCTATTACACAGAAAAATTGTAAAACCCACTTTCTTGTCCTGAAGTTCCCCTTCTGACCTCATCTATTGACCATAAACAAATAATGCGAGCAAGTAATAAGCATGATGTCCACTCACAGCCCAACACCCATCAGAAAAGGAGCTATGCAGGCGCAGTGGTGCCACAGGGTAATTTGCAGTGTAAGTGTGTGGACCTGAGACCAAAACCCCGCACACAACCTCCCTTCAGAGCCTTCTCCACCACTGACTGATTTGGGCAAAGAGGGAACTTTCTCAGTGATGGATTTGCGTATGGTTTTGTGCTTCACATGGCATATTGCTTCTGATTAAGGTCTGCTTAAGTTTTGGAAGCTTAAGTGTAAAAGACAAACACATGTCTTGAAGACTCAAAAGCTTTTGGCTCTAGAAGGCTTCTGAACTGTTACTGCATAAGACAGTTACAACTTCCCTTGTACTCTAAGTACTTTAGTGCTTGAAGTACTTGTGCAAAGAGACAGTAAAAAGCGTTGATGACTTTGTTAATTATTTTCCTTCTCGAGCATCCTACTCTTGGGTCACTGAGAAAGGAGCAATGGGAGAAGTGACTTTTGCCTCATCTACACAGTGACTTTTGCCTCATCTACACAGTAGACATATCATTGAAATTAGGAGTGATACAAGTTTTAGTGACTAGCTTACAGCAGAGCAAAGTAAATGGAAGAGAAGACAAAATATACAAGAACCCTCACACACAATCCTTGCAAGTTCTGGTAAAGCTATTCCGTGAACACAGTTAAAGAGCATCTGAGACAAAAGCAATAAAAGTGTCTTTCAGCTCTGATAATGGGGATCCTGTTTCTTAGGCATAGCCACACAGTAAGCCTATCAGAGGTCTCTCTGTATTTGCTCATCAGTCCAAAGCCCCAGACATATTAACTCTGTTAGCTGGATTGTCTAAGAGGCAAGTCATTCCTTTTTTTCATCTTTGTAATCAAAAGGGTGTGCTTTGCTTTTACTCTTTCTAAAGTTTTATAATATTTACAAAACAGAAGGATGGACTCTAAAATTTTTACTGTCCTTTGTCGGTTTTTTATAGAATATTTGCTTAGAATCTGATCCTGATTGACAGATATTTTACTGAATCAATCAGGTTCAAAACCCTGGATAAAACAATAGGAAAAAACCCAAAATAAACAGATGAAAAAAACCCTCATACATCTTTAAATGCTCTGCCAATCTGCCAAATTTTTTCTTTTTTTTAATTTCAACATGTAGAAATAACTAAAATCTTCTACTCCCAATAAAAGAAATAGAATAGAGAGCCTGATGTATTTTTAATTTTACTTATAATTTTACTTTTGTCAACATGTGGAAACATTTAACATGCAGTCAAACAAAATACATTTTCATTAAATATACGAGAAGACTGTAATTCTTTTTTTTAAGAAAAGACTCTTTTTCTGGATAAGTAATATATCAACAAGAAAAATTGTATAACTTTTGCTTCATTGAAAGCCTGTGTGTGAATAAGGTACCTCTGTACAATCTAAATGTATGAAGAGAAACACTATCTGGAAATATAACTGCAAGTAATTAAAAAAAAAAAAAAGTTTATTTAAGCTAATTTCCAGACTATAGTCACATATAAACTTTTGGGAGATGAAAAATGTGCATTATTATTTTCAAATACAAAAGATTCAAGACACATTAGGCCATTCTTCAGGGTATACATTTTATGTGTGATCAATATAAAAAAATTATCTCACAGCTAAATGTGCAAAAATGTGCCAAATATGTCACCCAAATAATTCATTAACAGTAAGCTGATTAAGACAACACATTTTATTTCAGAGTAAAATTCAAAGCCTGTTATGGCAAACAATTTAGGCTTACAGGATTGTATTGAGCCCTGTTATGCTTGACCATACTAATGTAGCTGGTTTTATTTCAGAAGCACTGGGGAGGGAAGCATGAAATCATTATTAATTATATAAACATTAAGGCCACACAACTGGCTCTATTACTGTTTTCAAATGGTAGCATCTGCAAATTCAGCCTGTAATAAACACTAATGCATCCACAGATGAGAGTGCTGACACATGAATGGGATGCTTTGTCAGACTTGCATAAAAATGTAGATGAACTGCAGTGAAAGAACGCCAAGGAATTCAAAGGGTTTCTTGATTGCCTTCTTTAAAATGCCAAGAACTTAGGCTGGCCTTTCTTATCTTCCTCTACATGCATGTGACACTTTAGGAGGCCTTTCTTATTGTACTATAATTCAGTAATTGTTCCATCTCTGTGCACCATGCCTTCCTTCCAAAGGGCAGCATGAGATATATAATTCTGGTGATGAACAGCTGCATAATTTAAGGGTCGAACTAGCAGGGCACTGTTCCTTATTTTTGTTTTCTTAGCAGTTGCCTGGGTGTTCCAAGGCTATTTAGGAATACAATCCTTTGTCTGCCTTATTTCTTTTATATAGAATATATATGCTGGAACTTGGTAACATTCCAGAAAACAGATTTTATCAACTGAAGTTGCAGAGCAAGCTTTCCTCTCATTTTGCTTCAAAGGGCAGCAGTGCAGAACTAGTATGAGGTAATTTTTTTTCCTCAACCATGAGCATCGTCTGTTCTAACACGCAGACTTTTTTCAAACCCTGAGCCATCCCCTTTGCAAAGCATGTTAGACTAAAACACAGAGCTATCAAAGGCATTTCCACACAACATTTCTCTCACCAAAGCTAATCTCCCAAATGTTAAAAAGGTCCAGGCAGCTAGGCCCTACAAGATGAAGGCTGCACGCTGATTAATCAGCTGCTTTTTTATTCTGTTCTGGCAAGTGTTCCCTATCTGTAAATAAAAGGTTTACCCTGGATTTCCTGTAAACTAAGGAACAGAAGGCATCTTTGGATCAGACTCATAAAGCAACAAAGCCTTCTGCTGTCACATCCGCAGGGGTAGGTTGTTTGTTCTATCACAAATATCCTTTCAGGTGTCCTGGGGAGAATGAGCTAACCTAACACAAACATCCTTCCAACATAAGAAAATTACATGGTAACCACAAAGTCACCTCATTATTAATTACGTTCTTTGGCTTCCCACAGCACTTTAATTGTTGCTTGCTTCAGGAGACCTGTCTGCAATTTGTGTCATTGCAGAAGTTCAGGTTGGTTCACGATGTGTAGCTCAGCGTAGCACAAGTCCCTCAAAGAAACACTGTCATATTAAAGAAAAATACATTTATTTATGTCTCACAGTGCTGGCTTTCTATTCAGATGGTAAATAGGTAGTGTGAAAGAGATGTGACAGACTCAAGAAGACTAGAAATTGTCTGCAAACTGGCAGCCACTGTGGTTCACTGACAACCAGAATTACTTTCAGGCAGTTTGGCACATCTCCATTTGTCACACTTAAAAGCTTGAGCCAAAGTTATCCAATTAATACAGAGCACAGTATTTCTCCCTCCTCAAAGCTGGAACAGAAATAGAAATGTTTAAGATTCACAGTGCACATCGTGCCGCCTATATATCACAACGGGGTGTAAAACAGTTATAAGTAAAACATACATAACTTAACTCCCATCACACCCTCTTGGCTGCCATTCACCTCAGGTTGTCTTCTATGCTGTGCATACCATCTCTGTGCTATTTATTCCAGACAATGATTTCTCATGTAGAGTGAATCCCTTCTACTGTAAATCATGCAAACAGCTGGCACAAATAGTTGGTGAATATAAAAAGTATCAGGGAATAAGCTTTTGAAATATCAATCTAGGCCAAGAAAGGGAAACGGTTCCCTCCCCCAGCAAGATTTTGAAGGCAAGGTGAAGGTTGCTTATTTTGAAAGTAGAAGACCCTTCATGAATCAGTATCGGTTTTTGACATTATTATATGCCCATCCATCACTGCACAGCAATAACCACTGTATCTTGTGCTGTGACCCAACGCTGCTTTATATATGATTTTATTTGAATTACTGGTACTGCAGTCATGAGGGTCAGGTTTATACAGCTCTCGTATGGATGAAATTTTTCATTGAACCACAGGATTTCCTTGGAGAATTTCCACTGTCCCTAAATTTACAGAACTCCTCTTTTATCCAGATGAGCTTGTGGTGTTCAAAGAAGAGAAAAAATTCAAATCTTTCAAATACTATGAATGCTAATCAAAAAGATCTGTGAAGTGCTTCTCTAGATTCCCTAAGGTCAATTTAGGTATTTAAAATAGACAAAAGGAAGGCTACACTCCTGGCAATCTATAATCAAAAGGTTTGAAATTCTTGTATTTTTCAAAGTAACTGGGTATACAGATCTTTTTAAGAAGCAAAGAAGAAATCACAGGGGTTAAATAATGAACAAAGAATGAGAATGGCACTTTTCCTACTCTCTGCTATTTGAAGAATGCTGCATCTGGCCCCCTTCTTTGCTTGTCCCCTTTGAAACTTTCATGAAAAACTGATTTAAAAATTCTGAGATTCTTATCTGAGTTACAGCCTATTCCCAGTCAAAAACTGATATTGAACTTAAATTGGTGAGAATTAATATTGTTTCAAGTTTAGTGGAGTAAATAATATCAGAATCTTTGCTTTCAGTTGCCAATTAACATATTATATCATAATTCTTTCTGCTTAATGCCATGATATTTTTGACTGCAAACTCCAGTAATAAATATAGAAAATTAAATGTTTGCTAGTGAGGATATTTCAGACCAAATTTTAAAACTAATCACTGGAATATATTCTGGATTTCAGATATTTTTCTGCTGAATTTTTCCCAAATAATTTCCTCTGTTATATTCTGCTGAAAATTCACCTTTGAATTGTTATTCTACCTATAAAAAAAGTATAGTTTTGCTTTTTTGTTGTTTTATTCACAATATTGATTAGTGGAGGAATAGTTTCTAGCAGTAGCTTGCTTTCTACATCACAGATATGTGCACTTTGCTATGGAGAAACTTCAATAAATTAGCCTTTATGAATCACTTGATGACATTTTTTATGTGAGAGAAATGGGTGGGATTGGAAAGAGGCGTAATTGCATGCCAAGATATATACATGTTTCTAACAGTGATTATTTTAGGGTTGGGACTATTTTTTTTTCTCTTTTGTTTTAGGCAAACCAGCCAAAGAACCTAGAAGTCTAAACTACAAAGGGTAACTTCTCAATTACTTCAGGGTCTCACAGTCATTAAAGGAAAAAAACACCAGTGCCCAAGTGAGATAGGGCTTAGAATGGTTTTCTCTTGGAACAACCTCTCCCAGTCAGAGTGTGGGGAGGAGAGCATGGGGCAGGGGTTGTTCCCAGCATCCAGCCATGCTGCTCCTGAGACTGCAGTGAGGTACAGGGTGCCCCGCTGGCCTCATTGCCTTGACACAGTCCCAGGCATATTTATGGTATAGTCAGACTCTGTAGCAAATCCAATGAAAGTACATAAAAGACATTTTGTAACTTGTGTGATTTTCTGCTAATAAAAATAGAAATGGAATTTTGGTTGTCTGAAGTTATGTATGTGACTAAACCAATAAACATATTCAGTTTATAAAAATAAACTTGGAGCAAGGGGAAGAACTACTGTGGCTTTTTTTTTCCCTCCAGAGATTTCAGTCTGCTTTTCAAAACCCATGTAAATATATTTCCTACATTAATTGTTACTGCCACAAAAAATATCCTGGTCTGTGTCACATTTTATCCAGTCCTTGGAATTACTGCTTGCATTTCACTGTTCTGTCAAGACTTTTTCAAAAGCACTTGATTTTATTTTTATCTTCTTTTTAAAAGAGGGGAAAAAAATACCTTTCATTCAAAAAAAGTTTGAGGCAACTTCCAGAAGAAAAAACCATAATGAACTACCCTGTCACAAATACCTAGCGGAATTGAAAAGAGAAAACAGAAGAAGATTCATTACACTTGTCTGCGTACAGATGATTGTTTGAAAGGTCACACAGATGAAAAATGTCCTAAAAACCAAAAATGTCTGTCTGGTAAAGAAAATCACACTTGTAGGACAAAAAAATATAAAAGTGCTATTCTTATTATTTACATTAAGAAAAAAATGGTGTTTTACTGGTCAAATACACATATATCACTCTTAAACACACTGCCTTTCTGATGGGAGAAAAATCCACATATAAATGTCTTATTTACTTTTACATGTACAAACACATCTAACCAGATTTTGCTGTAAATAATTTTATTTCTTTTTTTTACTTAAGACAACAGAAGTTTTCCAGATAAAGCTACTCAATCAGACTGTGAACACTGATTAGGGTCTGAATCTACAATCTACAAAACAGTCTTGAATAACCAGCTATCTTTAAAGCTTTCTCTGCCCCTGTCTCAGATGCTTTGCATTCCATACTGCATTATAGAAATTCTTTGCTGCAAATGCTGTCCTGACATGTTTTCAGTGAAAAATAATTCTATTAAAAGATGCATCATGCTCTTTCAGCTCAAGAAGAACATTTTCTTCAGATAAAACCAGTGTTGGGACACAGGCTGAGAAGCAATAAGGCTACATGAATTTAATGGGATCTAACTGGCAAATCTAGATCAAGGTTATGCTCCTCCATCCTAAAGAAACTGTTTGTGAAATATGAGGAACTTTAAGCTAATGTAAAGTCCATAAATAATAGAGAGAATTCCCTCAATTAGTTGCTGCTGCATGAGAAAATGCTGTAGGGTATGCTCTGAATTCATAACTGAAAAAGAAACTCTGCAAAGGATTTATATGAACAAATTGTGCAGTGTCTCCAAACCAAAAATATTCAGCATGCTGGTTTTTTGTTTTTTTGTTTGTTTTTTTTTTTTCTAACTACTGTATGTATGCTTCTTTTGTCCTAAATATGTCATGTCAACAGTTCTGTGTTTATTTCATGCACTGCAACACTAACTGAAGTTATTGTGGTTGCATATCAACATACAGGAGCCAACTGGCTGTTTAATGATAACAGAAATGTTTTGCTGAATGACTTGCATAATTACACAGGGACACACTATTTAGATAATGAGTTCTTTTTAGGATTTCTATGCTTGGCTGTCATGTTACTGAAATCTACATGAAACTGGAGGTTTAGTAAGTAGAGGAGCTCCTGTTAATGACAATAATTAAAAATCCATGCCTGGATGTAGCTCTGACCTAAAAGAAGTCTAGAGAGATTTTAATTAAAATTATTATATTTCATAGAAATGGAAGAAATATGCTTAAATTTAGTGCAGTAAAGAAAATGAACAGAACTACAGGTAATAAATTTCTTAATCCTTTTGAACAAAGTATTTTGGGTGATGAGGGTCTGCTCTCAGTAGCTGGCCATCATCCACATTTAACAGACGTTAAATTTTAATGGGGATAATATTAAAACTAGTATAAGAATTGGAATAAGAAAGGAAAACCATGTCCTTCTTTACTGAAGACCACCTAGAGCACAAGGATATGTTTATATAATTGCTTAATCTTGCTCTACCTTCAGGACACTTCCAACCTTGTGCAGGGACATTGTATGGATAAGCACGTCTTTCTACACATATATACTTCCATGTAGCAATAACTGAATAAGTATATAGTTAAAAGCAAAACTAGTTAAAAGCAAAACTAGTCAAAAGGATTGACAACTCTTCACGAGTTTCAAATGCTTTCTACCTCAATGCTTTCTACCTCAACTTTAATCTTTCCAGTTTGATAACACTGCTTTATAAATTGTCTCCTAATATTATTGCTTCAGGTTCTTTCAGTTCTGGAACAGAACAGAATAATCACACTTTTCTGTGAACATGTGGTGACTTATTAAGAGCTAACAGCACTCAAGTAAATTCTTTCCATTGAACGATCCATTACGGTGTAATCATGACCAAGCACACAGCCCTGATCAATACAGAGGTACATAGTTGCTGTAAAACAGCTCCACTAACCAGGGTAAATAATCCACCATTCTAAACACTTGAAGAACCAACCAATTAAGCACCAGATAAGGTCAAATATTATTGATTGTAGATTCAAGTGAAATTCCTTTTGTTAGTTTTCCTTTTCTTGGCTTCGCTTGTAATCCAAGTATTATTTCATTGAAAATACTTTCATTTTTTTCCCCAGTGGCTGCACTTACATAGCAATAGGATATGAGTGGCTTCACAGAACAACATAATGATGCATTGACTTGAAGATCAATACTGCTAAAAAACCTTGGAGACAGAGAAATAAAAAGGAAAACATATTTTTCAAAATGCACTAATCTTCGAACTTCTACAGCTTTTAAACACCAGGGTTTGACAATCCCATGAACTTTTCTAAAAACTATCAGATGACCATATTTTAATAATTGGGAAATGCTTACAATAGCTAATTTAATTTTTCTTCTGTGGACAGTGGAGAGAGAGTCTAAAATGCTATGAGGATCAAGAGTAAGGCATTCTTGATGAATACATTTCTGTCTCATGAACACAGTAATGCTCTGCTACAGTCTGGTCCTATTCTTCTAATATATGCAAAAGTCTAAGATACCAACTACAGGTTATACAAACAATGCATTGCTCTTTTGTTCTCTTGTTTTGTTCTTTTGCTGCTTTAAAGTCATGAGTGAGAAGATACAGATTTCACAGTTTGGAAAGAAGAAATATAAAGTACTAAAAAAATTACTCAGATGCAAAACTTTTTGCAATAAAAATCCCTTTAACTGTTAATCATTTTTCTCACTCTTTTAATCTTGGCCAAACTCACAAAAAAACCCCAATTTTTAAAAAATCCTTTGTTTCACATACCCTTCTGGGATATCTTGTCCACAAAGCAGTTAATATCTTTCATCTTCCCTTCCAGAAACGTTTTCATATCACCAACATGTGGTTTCTATTTTAGACCCACGAAAAGAAGGGAGTGAAAATATTCCTTCTCAGTTGGTAAGGAGACCACCTCCAAGCTTTTTTTCTTCTAAGACTCTTTCTTTCTGAGAACAAAGTGCCTTTGATGAAGTTTCACACTGGCCAGATATTCCCTACATCAAGTTCCTGAATGGGAGTCTCCAGCACAGAGAAGGAAATGGAAACCTTGATTTCTTTGCAGTTCTGTGGGGGAGACCTACCTTTGAAGCACCAAACTGGTAGGGACTAAATGTGCACTACAGCAGCCTTCTGGGTTCTGTGATTCCAAATAAGCCAGAGAGCTCTGTCAATCTGACAGTCATCTAGTTTCCTTTTTTACTCCAAGCACCTGACTTATGCAATAGCTATTTAAAGTTCATCATAAGCTGCTATAAACACTGATAATCAGGAGATAACAGCGATTATTTTAAGCTTCTACAATACAGCAATTTATATTTGGTATAAATCCATCCTTCTGGTATGCATGTTTTCATTTTTCAAATACATTTAGCATGCTCTCTTAGCTTTTCTCTAGCTTTCTAATAACATTTTCATTTACCCTAAACTCATTAATAAACTTCTGCTTTGACTTTCTTTTTAGTCTGCTATTAAATTAGTTGCAGTGTCATATGCATTTTCATTCATCCACAGGTAGAATGATATTCTGGTGTGTTTTTATCTGTCTGTCTCCAGAAAGCTGTGAACAGAGATGTGGAAATATCACATTTTTGGAGAAATGCCACCTGGCACAAAGCAGTCACTGTGTGGCTGGATATTTTGAAGAGAAACAACTGGGTCAGTAGAAAATCTACTGATTAGAACCCAGCAGTGCATGTGACTATCACATTTAAGAGAGAACCAAAATATTTTTCTTAAGTTAGGCTTTGATGGTGTTTAACAATTTCCCTATTTTTGCCTGGCTCAGTAATGCAATCTGTTATTGCATTATAATTATTTGTCTGATGATGTTCTACTTTCTTTATTTGTCCATTTGTTGTTTGGTTTTTTTTTTTTTTCCCAACAAACAGCAAAAGAAGAAGAAGAAGAAGGAAAGTTTTTATTGAAGAAGACACTGGTACTTTTCATGGGACTACAGAGACCAACACAGATAATCCCTTTACACAGTACTTTTAAAATTTACTTTCAGCTCAGTATGAAATAGAAGCTATCAGAGCTTCTCAAGTCCAGTGATGTCCTTTGATGTGACCTGTTCCTATGACATAAGCATCCTACCTGCCTCTGTATCCGTGACAGGCTTCTCTATAGGTCAAACAGAAACAGAAGCAAGAAACCAATTACCTGAGCTAGCAGAAACAAAGCATAAATTTTGTAGCAGATTAGGTAGACTTAATTGAAAATTTCCCATAAAAATGTGGGGCTTTTTCTAGTGGAAAATAGAACTTTTCATGATGTAAATGTCTGCCATTTCTAAAAGGTTACTGCAGATGAAAATCCAGGAAGGTCAAGCTACAGAAAGGTGCATAAAGAATCTGCATTAAAGATTTTTGGTGTTTTGGTGTACAAGCCCATATTTCTGAATTGAAATACTTTATCCTTGGCTAGAAATTATTTGGTTTTAGAATTTTTTCCCCAAAAAAAGGTCCCATTTATTCTTCCAAATCCCTCTTTTTAGATGTTTCTGAGGTATAATTTGGATTGAGTATAAAACATGATTGAATTTTAATATTTACCATTTTTCTCCTTCTTGTCTTAACACAAAAGCATATGAATGAGGGAAGTTAAGTTGAGATCAACAAACATTTCATGCCACCACAACTGTATTCTTATGTTAGAGCTTTTATTGGATGTGACACTGAGGAGCACCGGATGTGAAAAATTCTGCTGAAGTCCTACTGTGTGTTACCTTCTCCCCATGCTTGTTTCAAGCCCAACACCATGGCACTGGGATAGTTTATGCTGACAACCTTAAATATGACAAGGAGGGATGATCTGCAGGAAACAGAATATCAAGTAGCAAGTCAAAGGAGGAGGTGCTATAACTAAATTTGATGTGATGAGACGCATGCAATAAACTCTGCAAGTGTAACATTGGACTGCATTTACTGTGCTGCTTCTCACCTGTGCTTGGTCCACAAATTCTGTTCTATTGGGACCACTTTGAATGTTCCGAGTGTCTGAGGACCTGTCAAACACCTGTTCGTTTGGTTTTTTGCCTTTAAAGGAAATCCAACTGCAAAAACTCCATGTTCTTTTTCTTCAGCACATTATATTCATTTTTGTATGGACCTAACATTATACTGTAGCACTTGCAGTCAGAAGCCATCTCTGAAAAGACTTGCACATGAAATTAAAGAGCAAGTACTTTTGATTAGTTAAAAAAAATCTAAATGTAACAAAAATAAAATAGTGTACATGCAAGTTCTTGATAATTATTTATCATCTTAAGGAATGTGTGAGTTAATGCACTCTAGTTTGTGAGACTGCTTCTTTTTGGGTCTCCTAAATCTGTGGTATAAGCATCCCAGATCTAACAGACCCATTTTACTTTTGTTCAGAGGACAGCTCTTTATACCCACCAAAACCTTGTCTGATTTCTGATTTTCATGTGAATTCTAGTGAGTTGATCTGTTAAAAAAAAAAAAAGCAAAAAAAGACAAAAAAAAAGCCCAACAATTTGCTTCTACAAATTCTCTCCAAGAAAAATCCCCTTATCATGTGCCCTAAGTACATTGCCTATTACCTCTCCTTTAAATGGTTAGCGGCTTTAAGAAACTCATTCTGCAGGATATGATGAGGAAAAAACAGGGATGACCTTGATAGTTCTTACTGCTTGAAGTGCCAGAGTCATTTAACAAAGTTGCTTAAAAAAATACTTTCTAACCTGTGAAAATTTAATTAAATTGAATTACCGCAACAGATAAAGCACCTTAAGAAGGAAAAAGTTCTAATAATTGCCATTTCAATACTCTTTTTATACAATTATCATTAGCATTACAACACCTACAGTGGATTATTATTGTTTATGGGGATTCAGAAAGTAATCATCTACAAGATACAATTATTCCACCAGAGACATAGTTCAACATCAGTTAATTCTTCAGAAAGACTGTCCATACCTTTCTGACAGTTAAAAAGAGTTAACTTTTCTATCAGATACATCTTTGTATGCCAAACCAATTCAAACCACTACCCTCCTGCTCCTCCAATTACTCCCTTTAGAGGAATGCACACAAAATAAATTTTCTTCCTTTGTTATATTCATTGTGTAGTCCAATGCTAATTCTGAAGTGGTGCAAAATTGACTTTGTCAGGGGAATCAGATACATAAGTGGTAAATGTGGTTCTGTGAGAACCCTGGCTGGAACAGTAAGCACAGGAACGTAAATGGAAGACGCATAGAATGGACAGCAGCAATCCTTTAACAAAACTGTAATCTGCAACAATTTATAGCAGCAGAGAATTTGGTTCACTGATTCAATCCAAGAGAAAAAACTCACAATGTATCTCTGCAGAAATGCTTCTCCTTGGCTTAGCTCATCAGGCACATTGTTTTATCCACTGCTGTAAACAAAGAAAAACTGCCTGTGCTCTCTGTGCAATCCTGAGACTCCATTTGATTTCAGCAATTTCATGGTTCATCTACTAGCTGAAAGAAAATATCTCCCAAGAAGACTACGCACATGAAGCACTGCCAATCTCAAGCACTTAAAATTCTGAGTCAAGGATCAAAATTCAAGGCAGTTTACAGAAAAATAAAGATTACATTTGATTGCTTACATACGCTTTCTCCTTTACTGCAGGTCTTAAAACAATATCTTATTTCCGGGTTTCTTCCCTGGATCATAAGTAATGGGCATTTATTTACTTTTCTAATAAAAAAATTCTGTTCACACATATTTCCATAATTCTGAACATCTAAAATAAGAATGTTCCAATGGCATGAACATGTAAGCCTAAAGAACTGGCACTGGTCTCCTTATATAGAAAATGCCCAGAAATAATTTGTACAGGAAAATTTCCATCAGATAAAAGATTTTTAAAAATAGAAATCTCTTCAACATTTTGCTGATTTACAGTCTGTAGCCTGAATTCAGGTCATCCACCATTTCTTAGCAAAGAGAGAAACTGAGCAAAATGACAGTGACGATAGCTTGCTTTTCCTTTACACAGTGTCATTATATTTTATATTCTCTTCCCCATTCTACTGCTGATTTTTGATGTTTGTGCTACTAGAGGTCACACAACTTCATAATGTTTTACATGAAAATAATTTGCTATTCTCATTTGCTGGCCTCCCTACTACTATTGAGAACATATACCAGATCGTCTAGCAAATGTCTTTACCACATAATTATCCTTTTTTTTTAAATAATTTGATTTAGCTGTTATGCAATGTATAAATGTTGTGTGTTTCCAGCAGCAAAATAACATCTGAGTTCACTTGGGGGATGTGCAGTCTCTTTAAATTGCACCTATTGTACTACTGGAGAAGAGGGGGAGAGGGAAAAAAAAGATTAACTGTTCTACTTAATTTACAGAAAGAGAATAAATAAAGTGAAAAAAAAGTAGAATAACATGCTGCTTAAAACTTCTATATAGTTTTGCCAGGCACAATTTAAAGTAGAAGGAAGTAAAATTAAGATTAGGATAATCTTGAACTGCTATTGTAGGAAGTTATTGTAGTTATTGTAGGTCTTAAATTGCCTATAAACCGCATTCACACTTGTGTGCTTTTAATATTATTTTTAATTGATTATGTGATTGTAGGGTCAGATCTACAAATATGTGACCATTTAAATATTTTCGTATTTAATATTTCTGTAGTTCAACTCACTTGGCAATGTTTATAGTGCTTTTATTTCTTTTTTCTAACCAGATAAATTTTGGTAAAATACTTAAATAAAATGCCTGGGAGAGTTTAATAAATATTATAAGAAAAGGAAAAAAGGTGGTGTTGGACAGAAATTCATTGAGTTTGTACCCACTGAAAAAGTGTTAACCAGCAACATACTTGGTGCTGTCACCATTAAAAGTTTAACTAACCCAAAACTTTAATCTTATGAATGGTAATTAGACTGCTCACAAAAATTATGGATTCAATTGAAATATTAGGAAATGACAATGTAAGATCTCAATCCTTAATACTTCTTGAGAATTTCAAATTGAGGACGATACTAAAGGACTTTCATTTCAATAAATTACTGATTAAAGAAGATGTTGTTGTTAATATAAATTTAAAATATGAAGACAGCCCATTTGAAACCTTAGTCTCTCAACTTTTGTCAAATTTATTACTGTTTTCATCTAAAGTGCACATACTGACATATCCTGTAGGACCAAACCGACTGAATTGTTTACAAGAACACAGAGACAAATAGTATTGAATTATAAGTCTATAATGAGTAAACTTGGTTCATGATAATTATTTTCTTCTTCATTTGTAAAAATGAAAAGAGAAATAAGCCCAATATTTCCTCTATTACATAAGTATATCCATGACAAAAAATTTGTTGCATTAAAAAGATAACAGTGAAGTCCACTTGTTCAGTAGGAGCAGTGAATGAAGAGATGATTGAAAAAGCTTTAAGTACTAGAATGAAAACTGGATATAAATCTTGACTCACAGTTCAGAACTCTTTATTAGTAAACTGAATTATCATAGAAAAAATAGGATTACTAGGGAATCTAATCTCTCAGTAGAGCTAAGACAATACTGAAGGTAATAACATCAAATGCCTTAATACGCATGTGTATTGTAAGGACACAATATATTGTCAAGTGAATGATGTATGAAGTGCTGCTCATAGGCAGGGAATCGATTATGGAATCCATGGGCTGATTATCTCTTATTGGAAGGAACACAGCACTTGATAACCTTTCAGTGGATATTCTAGCACATTAAACAAGGATAATGGTTGCAAAAGTTAGAGTTCATTTAAAGACAGAAATCTCCTTAACCCATTCCATAAAATAGAACTATTCCTGAGGTAGTTTTAAAACCATATGCTTCCATATCTATACTGCTGGAAGATTTTTCTACTGTTTAATATAAATCTTCCTTACTATATTATTGTTTTATCTTATTCACTGTCTATATGGACAACAGAATTTGCAGCAGTCTGGTACGTATTTTAAAATTATAATATCCTTCAGTCATCCCCTCTCTTCATGACAAGTCAAATTTCCACAATCTTTACAAGCAGATCACTGTTTTGAAATCTCTTCTTGATTTCTTCTGTACTCTTTCCAAATGGTCTGCATCCTTCAAGTTAGGGGTCTGCTCAGAATCAACTGAGAGAGCTTATTTCTTTCCATGGACTATTAAGGGAGCTTAGGGTTATTAGCCTCCCAAGGATAAAGTTAATCTTTGTGAAGCACTGAAGTAAATAAATTGTATTTTGTAGTGTCTTGCTAGACGTCTGCAATGTAAGGACCATTGCTCTTAAAATAGCTCCCTGACTATTATTGTATGGCAAATGATGTGAATGACTTGTTGCTACATTCACAATACAGATGGTCTCACAATGCAGAGCTATGTGACTTTACTGTGTGACTAGGTTCTAAAGTGTGCTGTTTTATTAAACTTACCATGTAGAATACTTCAGTTCTCTAAGGTATGTTATCAGTCAGAAGGCACTCCCTGGGTACAAAATATTTGAAGAAAAACTTCACTGAGAAATATCAGGCCCTGCATCTGAAAATGGCTATTCATCTCATTATGCTTCTTTTGCTCATTTTTTCATTGAAAATGTAATATTGTAATATTGTGTGCGGGGTGTGTGTGTGTGTGTGTGTGTGTGTGTGTGTGTGTGTGTGTGAGACTTCATCATGTGATCTAAACCAGCATCAATTTTGACTCTTCAGAATCTTGCTTTTATAACCACTGGATGCAAATTCTAAAGCTCTCCCACCTCTGGCTTAGTAAAAAGCTTCTTCATAGGCATTCAAACGCTGTTTATTGCCTCAGAAAAATAAAACTGAAATTCAAAAGTAGAAGAAAATATGTTGCTGTGAACAGCATTTCCTTAATGTTGCTGCCTGTAGGTCAGCCAGTTCTGGAGAACTGAATGAACAGCAGCTAAGAAATACTGGAATGGAATGGATACCACCCTGTCCTTCTTCAGGACATTTTAAAATCACTAATAAAATAAATCAAAATACTGGGTCAGTCCATAAAAAAAAAACACGACAACTAAAATTTTTCCAGTCACATAGCAAAGTCATAATGTATAATAGTGTAAGCATGCAATGTTTCCTTAAAAAAAATAAAATGGTTCTGCCATTGGAAGCTTTTTGCAACAACAATGAAAAGTGTTACTGGCTGTAAAACTGATGAGTAGGTTCTGTTCTTTCAGTAGAGAACTGATGAAGATGAATTGCATTCTAAAGGAAGCAGCCAGAAGACCCAGTGTGGAAGGATGCAAACTCAGAATCCGACATCTACAGTCAAGAGAAGGTACAAGTACACCACATTTTGCCAGCTGTCTTTTGCAATAGGTTACCTGCAGTGACTATTTATCTCACATTGTATAAAGGTTAATAAAGGCTAGACACTCAATTAATTCAATATCAATCTTTCATCTGACATCAGCAGCTATTGAATTTGGCGCTCGAACAAAAATGTATGAGGGCATATTTCAGAGATATTTTCTTTTATTATCTTAAAGGAAACAACATTGATAACAACAGAGGTAAAGATGTTCTTTTTTATATCTCCTGGATAAATAAAGCTGTGAATTAATAATGATAAAGTAAGAAAGCAGGAAATAGTGAGGGATGTTATTTCCTTGTAGCTGGTATTAACAGCAAGTCATAAATTCAGTCACACACACCTGCGCACATGCACACAAACACACATCTCTGTTTCAGTGCTTCCACCAAGGTCACTCTATGCAAAATGGAACTCGCACTCCAGATGCTGAAACCAAGGTGGTGTTTATTAATCTCAAGAAGTGCTGTTTGTAAGGGGTTATCACCTTCACGACTGCCATAGAGTAGATCACAGATCTCTTTGTGTTGAGCAAATGCTCATTGCAAAATGTGTGTTGTCATTGTACTTGACAAGCGTCTGACACTATTTTTAAAACAGTGGTTTCCACAGGCAGCTCACAAGTCTAACACAAAGGAATGAGGACAAACACAATCTTTCAAAAATTTAAAATATATATTTCAGTATAGCAACCCTGGGTGATTTGAAAATACAGTGAAAACAGCCTGAAGTCAAGTACTTGAACAGTACTCGACATCACGTAGGAAAAATCTAAGGTAACATTGATAAACATGAATTTTAGAACCTGATATCATCTTCTCTAATCATTACCATACAAACATATATGTTTTATTTGTATTTTCAGGCAGCTTGATCCAGGCACATCAAACAATTATCCCAGCTCTATCAAACTACTTTTTTCTTTGAAGCTGAAGAAATCTTTACTTGTAAGAGACACAAAAGGTAAGCCAACATTTTGATACAATCTCTGATCAGAGAAAGTCTTTGAGAACAAGCTGAAGGTAATTTATTAAAATGGGGTACCACTCTGTTTTCTCAAATACTCAAGTTAAGATCTTCTCTATTCCTATACTGGCTAACCAATGAGATAATCTACATAAAAATGTACCCCCACTGTGTGTTTCCACTGAATCAATACAACTCTCAATCTACACAAAAGCAACACCAGAATGTATTAAGTACATACTACCTGCACTCTCACAAAGAGTTTCCCAACTGATGCGAAGAGCTGTGTGTTAATCTTATAAATTCACTTCTACAATCCTCCATCTGTTTCAAGTTCTGCATTTTAACAGAAAACACGTATAATTCAAACTAGTCATTCTTCTATATAAATTGAAATTTGCTGTACAGAATACAATGGTTTGAATTGAAGAGATGAATGAGAATTATGCAGATGACTTTTCCATATCAGAACCCATGATTTTTCATTTAAGGTATTAAGAACACCACTTCACAATTCCAGATCTGAGAAGATACCCACCTAGAGCTTGAAAATAATACCTATACATACTTTGTAGCTGTGTTACTGAAGGTTCCTCAGTGCTCAAACAGGATTCAAAACATTGGAATTCATAGAATCACAGAATGGTTTAGGTTGGAATGGACCTTAAAGATCCTCTAGTTCCAACTCACTTGCCACACACAGGGACCCCTTTCACTAGATGAGGTTGCTCAGAGCTCTACCCAGCCTTGCCTTGAACACTTACAGGAATGGGGCACGCACGGCTTCTCTGGGCAACCTGTTCCAGTGCCTCACCACCCTTTCACAATGGATAATTATAGTTCTGTTATCTCCCCAGAAAATTTATACTTCTTAAAGAAATTTGCAAATCTAGTCTAATCTGCATGCCTTTTGTGCCAAATTTTCACTGACATAAAATGTAACTTTCCATCTTTTCATAGCTTGGCTTGTTTTGTTGTAATGGATGGAGTATGTCCCTTAGCTTTCAGGATCTGTGTAATATGTTCTGGGCATAATAGCAAGAAATTTGGGGTGGTTTACTAAATCATTTTACTCAAAAACCTAACCCCTCTCTCTCCACCTCTCCCTCTGCTGGGGAGGAGGACTTTTGCTTTGAATTTTATCTTATGTGGCTCTGTGGACTAAGATCCCTACCATGTGTGTGCCAATTTGAAGCCAGTGTTTGGTTCAGATGGTGTGTATCTGCCAGAATTCAGCTCTCTCTGAAAGAAGTCTACCTTAAAACTGAATCAGTACACCAAAACTGCTCTGTAGAGCAAAACAACAGAGGAAAGAGAAAACCAGAATTTTTTTAGGGCAGAACAATGGATATAAACCAAAATACTAATGCAGATATACCACTATATAATCACTGTAATGTTTTTTCTTGATTCACACAGGGGAAGAGAAAAAAGAATAACAACACTGACAGCAGGCATTGGAAGCCACTTCTAAGCTGATGGTCCTGTGTAGTAGCATTAAAAATTGAATGCTACATCTGAGCAACTATTCAGTCTGACATGATTAATCAGAACACCTTATCAAGAGAAAACATAAAATTTTACTTATTCAATATAATATGCATTTTTTTTTGTCTTTGCTATATTTCATAGTACTATCAGTATAACACATAGCTTAGAAATACAGACTCTTTCAGCCGTAACCATTGGTACTGCTGTCAGGAAACTGCAAATAAATCCCAAGAAGACTTAAAAAAAACCAAACTTACTTTGAGATGAAAACAACTGGAATACACATAGTTCTGCAGGTCTTAATTGTACACACAAAATATATTTTTGACAGGTAATTCTCATACTTTTTTTTTTTCCCATGGCATTAACTGTAATACAAATGTAGCAATGCTGTGCTAGATTTTGTTGTGAAAGGAAGTAGATTATCACAGGCTTAATGTCATGTCCTAAATCAGATCAGGTCCTTGTCCCATAATTTCATACAATACACACAGCGAGTCCTAATCTCCCCTCCTGACCTAAATGTCTGGTGTGGTCAAACCCTCACAAAGCACAGCAAGTCACCAAATAGAGTGTGAGGAGGGCCCCCTCTTCTGACTAAGGCCATCACATGCCAAATGTTGTCACTGCTCTTGGACTACTCAAAATTACTCTGCTCTTAACTTGTTAAAACTCACCCTAGTGAGGAAACAATGCTTCTGTTAATGAATATAAATGCTGTTTCTAAAATCATATCTATATGGTCAGGTTTTGAACTTTCCCATTCTAAATCTTTCTCAGATATATGTTTCTCTACTAATCTCAGCAGGGGTGAGGAGGTAATTTTTGGGTGTGGTGTAGAGTATTTTGCTTTTCTGTTTTGGGGTTGGTGGGGTTTTTTTGTGTGTGTTTGTTTTCTTTGTAAAATTAAATCAGTAAAACTATAGATGGTTATGATATTGTGAAGATATCCTAAAAAAAAAGAATGAATATGGTTTAGGCAAAGTGCAATCAAACAACTTAGGTGACAGCAATTAAAAGGACAAAATAAATTTGTAAAAGTGTCAGCTAGATTCAGAAAACAAAACAACTCGTACATCACCCAGAACTTTTAAATATCCTTGGTACTGCTTGCACAGTTAGCACCCTCAATATCAATACTGTCACCTTTAAGATATACAGTAAAGCAGATGCATTGCTAAATTCTGCCATTCTAAACAGATTCACCCCTGTGTAAAAGCAGAATTCACTGGTGAGAGAAATTGTTGTGTCAGAAAAATATTTTCTTTCCATTGTTATGAACTGTGAAGTATTTAATTTGATTTTTATTTTAAATTATTACTATTAGTAATAATAGTAATAGTGGAGATACTATTGCCATAAGCCTGCTTTGGTAAATGGCCAAGAAACCAAATAAAGATTTTGCAGCAAAGATAAAATATTAGCTTCTGTGAACATCAACTGGAAGTTTAGCATCTGCCTCCTTGTAAGAAGTTTAACACAGATGGCAAAGGGAATATGTTTAAGGATTTTATGGAAATAATGATGAGTTCAGTCATACAACAGACTGAAATAGGATCTTGTTTGAAGCAGGATTTTTTCCCCCAAAGTTCATAACTGAAAGAATATACTTGGGCTATATGGGAAAATAATTAAGAATGGCTACTTTTGACCCAGCACATTAAACTGCTAATTTTTTTGACAGCCAGAGCTGAATTACTAGTGTACACTGAGACATGAACCGTATGGGAAGGGAAATGCGATTGCCAAATAAAGGATTAAAATGAAAGCGTGTGTGGGGAAATCTCTTTCAGGGAAAAAAAAAAAAAGCATGAAGGAAGACCAAATGTTGTTAGAGCGTTCGAATGTGCAATTTGCAGATTGATTTCCCTGCTCTCTTTGCATAGTAGATGTAAAGATTATGCTGAATCTAGGAAAATTTGATTGTACATGTGCCAACGTGAATCAAGAACTTGAGTAAAATGCCTGCCCCTGTTCAAAGAAATTCATAATGAGAAAATATCTCTGCAAGGCATTTCTTTGCAAACACATCCAACAAATTTTGCAGCTATGCATTTTAAGAGTGCCGGCATGCAAGATGGGTCTCTCTCACTAATTTAGATAATTCTTGCAACAGGACTGACTTTGTGCAGCTTCAGCCTTCTATGATAAGCATGAATGTCAAACATCTTATATTTCTCACATTTCTGTGCTCTCAGTGCTGTTTGGCTGGGGCTTTTTAATTACTTGTTTTCCCTATTTCTGGCTCACATTTGGCAAGTCTGTGGCTGTTCCCATGGCAGAAGGTAGAAATACTGAAACCCCTTCTCCATCCCTCAAGAAATATTTCTCAAATGCCACACATAGTCTGCTTAACTGATAGATGCACCACCTCTGGAGCAAAACTTGCCACTCCTATTCTTCAGTCATCTCTGTTTATTTTGGGGAAGTTGGCTTTCTCCCTTCAGATACTTGTCAACATTTCCGGAAGATGTTTTAACTGGCACTCCATCAGCTGACATATCTAAGGCAGGAAGGCTGACTAGCTGTGAAAGATGTGACTCCCAACCCCAGCAAGACTCAAAGCACTGGAAATTGAAACCAACCCCTTAAGAGCATATGTTACCCTACTTACAATGAAGTTTTGTGACATCGTTTTAATTGCAACCATATGACACTTGCTTGTAAGCCAGAGGCACTGAATATGAGTGAAAAGTCTCATGTGAAGTACTAAGATTTGAATTTTCAAAGGTGATTTCTAAACAGATGAGTAGCTTCCCTTACAGCACAAAAATAACAAAACCCCAAAAGTTTTTCTTTCCAACAGTGCAGTTCTTATAAAAATCATTTCTGGCAAAAACTTATAAATACTGGCTAGCAACCAGGTTTTTAAAAATATACTGTTAAGAGAGTCCCTATTTTGTGAATGGCTTGGATTGGTGGGAGCAGAGTTAATCATTTGTACAGAAGGAGGCAATGTGATGGATTATTTTTAGTGAGTGCAAAGCATATGGCATTCCAAAATGCTTAGAGTCTACTGTTAGTCTTAGCTGCCCATGTGTTCAAGTAGTATTCCCCTAGATACAACTGAAGTAAGTTCATGTTTGCTCCAGAATAAAAGAAAATTTATTAATGTCTATGCCCTCAAAGCTTCTTTCCTGCTTTCCTTCTCTTGAAAACATCCAACACAAGTTTCAGCTTTTTCACCATCTCCATTCCTCTCTCTGCCTATTTCTACAACCAAGCACACTTTAAAGGATGTAAATACCAGTTATCTGATTCATTTATTTTGTAATAAGGTATGAAGCTCCAGAGTGGCTGCCATTAGCAGGTCTTGCTTACACTGTGTGAGATAGAAGTGAAAGACAGCTCTACATGACAGAGTTATGAGAATTCAGAGAGTGAGATAACATGCTGAGATACATAATGTCAGCAAAGTAGGATTCATAAAAAAATGTAAACTCATACAATCTTCATTTCAAAAGAGCATAAATAATATCAAAGTATCAAATGGGAAACATCAGAGAAAAGAACAAGGAAGATATAAAGAATGAAATAAAATTAAAATTTGTATATGCTAGATTAATCTCACTAGAGATATCCAAGTTTAGCCCTGGATGTAATTTGGTCCAGAGTCAGGAAAGCACTTCAGCATGTGTTAAAATTATCTCCATTTAGAGAAGCACTTTAGCACATCTTCAAGCATGAGCTTTAGGAACCATTGACCTCTGTCAATGAAACTTAAACACAAGCTTAAAAATGTGATAATGTAATTAAAGCTCTATATTGAATAAAGATTCTTCCGTGTAAGAGAATCTTTGCCATGTACCTTCAAGTGGTTAAATTGAAAGAATTCTAGAAATGAGAGTGTAGCATTTAAATGGTATTGGAACATTAATACTTAAAAAGCAGAATAGAAAGAAAACAGCAGCTACTTAGGCAGAATTTATTGCATATTCAGGTGTACAAATTTTGCCTTAACCATAATTCTGAAATGGTTATGGTTAGGAAGAAGCTTCCCCTATTTTTCTGGGCAAGGTTCTTAAATAAGTGTTTTCTGTTTCCTGCGTCCATGTGATTTGATTCATCAGTTAGCCCAGGCAGAAATAAAATTATTCTTCCACTTCTGTAGTCTGTAGTCTGCCTACACTGTGGTTTCCTAAAGACTCTCAGGAAAGAACAAACCTGGCAAATCTATTGTCTATGTCCTTGAAAAAACACACTGAAGCTTTGCAGCTTCCCATTTCTCAACCAAAAAGGTTTCCAGCTGGAAACGACACAAGAGTCATGAAGATTATGAGAAGAATGTCCAGTGGCTTTCAAAACAGCAAAGTTAGGAATGAAGCTTTAGCAAGACATGACTAGCCAGTCATGATTAGCATTTTTGTGATAATGGAGTTTTGTATGAGATCTTCAGAAAGCTAATGGATTTTTCCTCTGGCAAGCAAACAGGAATTAATTGTCAAAACAAAAATTATTTGCCCAATGTGGCACTGGGAGTCTATGTGAAGAAGGAAAATGAATATACACTAATATAATCCCAGGTTAACTGCAAAGACTGAACTAAATTAAATTAAATCAGTAAGACTGCATACAAATGCAAATACTAGAAACCAAAAGCAAAGATGAAAAACATACTTAATAAAAACATGAAAAGAACAGGAGGCATTAATTGTAATGGTAAAAGTAAAAAAAGAAAATAAAAAAAACCCCTTGGTTTAAAGTTAGATTTTACAAAGGAATGGCTTTGCTGAGTGAACTGAAAAATTCAGAAGATAAATTATGTGCACAGTTTCTAGAAACAACTTTTGAAATATTAGGAAGAAGATTAGGCTGAGTGTCAGAAAACATATTTACAACCCCAAATCAAAACTAAAAACAAATGCAGAAAATTAATGTTTGGAAACTGACAGACTTGAACTTTCTGGTCACATGCTGCTCTGTGCAGATTAATATGAGAGGATCTGACCAACGGCAGAATACAATAATTCAGAATTTTTGGTATCAATGGGATTCATCTCACCTACCCTCATGTGTGTAACAGTGACACCAGGGAGTGGATAATCACTGCAGAGCTACTGTTACCTTCAAATGGCAGTTCCTTCCTTTCCAAAATTATTTTCAAAGACAGGCAGTAAAATTAGAACTAGGGCTCAACAAGGAACATTGCACAGTTTCGTAGGAAGGCAGATTAAAACATCCCAGCAAACCCTGTGCTATCCAGAAATGCTTTTAAATATCAAAAATGCTCTGAAATCTATTACTTGTAATCATGGATATTGTTACTGAAGAAATTTATATCATTCCCTGATCCAGAATCTGGTGGTTGTACTCACAACACCAACATTTTAGTCGAGAGACACATGGAAGAGCAAGAGTGGTCATAGCATACCTTATACCTGAATCACTCCTTGGAGATATTTTCTTCCCTTAAAAAACAGCATGCTAGCAGTTAATAAACTTCCAGTGAGGCACCTGACAAGGTATCAAGTAATAGGATAAATATAAGCCTAATTATATAGACAATCCTATCTGTAGACAACCTCTAATCCACTAAGAAGCTTTCCTGGAAATAGGCTAACCACAAACTTAATTTTCCTTCTCTAAAAATATTAGTTCTTCAGCACCTCATTCCCTGATTAAATGAGAATGTACTTTCCTGATACTGTCTTGCAAGAATTGCTATTTCAAAACTTACCTCCTATATATGTGTTTTGTAATGCATTTGCTGTGTACAATTTTTCATTAGGATCTCTAAAAGACTTATGGTGTCCTTCAAAACTGTTTGGTTAAGAACTCTACTTTTTTGTTTGTTTGTTTTTGTTTGGTTTTTTTTGTTGTTGTTTTGTTTTGTTTTCCCTTGCTATGTTGCTCAAAGTCTAAATCTTATTGCTAAATATTTTTGTCACCTCAGGCCTTATCTGAAAACCAAGTTAAACTTGAAATAAAGTGAAAATCAGAAATAGAACTTTACTGAATTAGACTGAATTAGGGAAGAACACTGAACTAGATCATCTGGTTCACATTCATTTTCTAGGATTCTCTGGATGAATTATGAGCAAGGGCTTCAGATTAGACATTTTCCTTTTTTAACAGAAGAATTTTGTTAAACCAGAAACAGGGTAAGAAAACTGGCTAAACCAGAAGAATTAATCTGGAGTATTTAATGAAAAATAGATATTCCCAACTTCAAATATAGAAAAATCATTATTATGAAATATGTGAGATGAACATCAAAATTTAAAGAAAGTATTGTGACATTCCCAGTATACTCAAAAGCTTCATTTGGAACTAGTGCAATTTATTGTCAGCATTCACAATTACCTGAGTTGTGTTTTACTACTATTCACATTATCTTTTCCTCACAGTGAAAGAATCATCAACATCCATTTGTTGTCTTTTATAGTAAACAAAATTTTCATTCTGAAAAGCTAGTTTTTCAGGCCTTTTGAAATTCTTCCTGCATACAATAGAAACATGACCAAGAGCATCCCATAGATTAAAGGAGTCTGAATTAGTTTAGTTTTGAATTCAGTTAATTTCCAGCTTTCAGCCTAATAAGCTGTTTAAATAACAAGTTCTTAGATATCAAACAAGGTAATCTCTCTCTGCAACATATGATTGGCAAATTCTGGTCAGTAAAAGACCGAAATATACTATCTGCTAAGCTTTCTAGTAGAAAGTAGGCTGTTATCATGCCTGCCGGCACCCATGCCCCCAAACACAAATTAAGTAGAAACCAAACATGAGAAGGCTAGAGACAAATTGAACCATGGAATGGAGAAGGAAGCCATTTTAAATTAGTAACATCCAGCAAGAGTAACAGAGAGAGGAAACCAAAACATTTTGTCTATCGCCAAATACTTTCACTTCTAAATATTCGTAGGGAGATACCAAACATTCACTCATTTCACTGCATTCCAAAGTTAGCACTGACATTAATCCACCTAAAATACCATAATGTATTCATAATCACATATATTCCCAACTGTACTGCTTTCTAATCTGCATCTCCTAATTATTTCCACCCTTTTGCTCTTTTTCCCATTTCTCGTCACAAAATCTCCTCTGGCAATGAATAGCATTTTACATAGAACACTAAAAATATGTGACCTAATGAAAAAGCTGTTCCCCAGTTGTTAATTTGCTCTAGCATTGGAATTTCACTTGAAGGTAGAGATCTTTTGCCTGATGCTTAAAACACAATTCAAAAATCATGCAAAGGACCTTTCATTTTCCCTGCTGGAGAATGTAACAAGATGCACAAAGCATTTACTGCATATCAACATTTAGCTAGAAATAATGCATACCTTTGAGTCCAGCAGATTTTTTTTTACAAAATCTGGATGCCCTGATTTCCCTTGCTTAATGTCTTGCATATTTGTAAAATTACTTATCAAACTTGCTTATTTACAAGAACTTTAAATTCAATACTCTAGAAAGTAATATTAAGACCTGTAGGAAAATAATCAGAACCTTCTGCAGAACTTTGCAAAGAAAAAAATACCTAAACAAAACAAAACAAAACAAAAAAACTATCTGCAACATATTACTGGCAAGCTCATACAATATACAACTACCTGCAACAATAGATAAATTGTAACATGAAGTGTTATAGAAGATCAGCGAGAGCATAGCTCTGGATTTCTATTTTCAGGAATTCTCCACTGAATTGTTCTCCCAACTTCTTTCTAAATCAGTTGCTGCTGCTGGCTATTCTGGGGATATTTTCATATTTTGCTTTACTCTGCCACAAATGCATTTTCAGTGAAGTCCTAGGCATAGAAAGTAGCATCCATCGTCTGTTGTTTGCTTTGGCATGCTGATCCTTCCTCCACCATGTCCTCATTCATCACAACCAGTTGTTTTATCTGGTCTTAGATTAGACATTATTTTTGAACAGAAATCATGTGTGTATGAATGCTCATTTTAATACCACTTCTGAGCACCTCTATTTCCAATTATGTCTTTTGAATGTTCATGGAAGTTGTTCTTTAAAATGTCACACATAAGCACATGTATTCTTCACTGCCTAGTATGTATTTAAATGTTATTCAGCTCAAAAAAAAAAACCCAAACAAAAAAAAACCCATCCCAAAAGACAACAGCATGCATATCATATGGAAAGAAAATAAAAAAAAATCTCAGAGTGTACTTGAGGCTGCAAATATCTTAAATAAACAGTTACCACAGCAAAGATTCTAAAGGGCTTTAGGCTAAATGTGGAAATGTGTGTGAACATGTTCACTTTTAAGTTACTGACTTATAAATGACAACAGGTACATTGTAATAAATATGAAAATATTTATGGACCATACACACTTAAACAGCAGCTAAGAGAACCAATAATTTGATGAAAAAATAGTAGATCCTTCAGAGGTCTGAGAAGTAGGGGCTACTTGGTACTGACAATGACTTAAAATGAAATGACACAGAAAATCCTAAATAAGTCACATTTCAGAACAAGATTTAAAAAACGGTGTATGAAAACTGTACTGAGAATTCTCCTAAGGCCAATGCATGGAATTAGGAGATTATTAGGGATCTATTAATAAGTCTTTCTAACAAACTGGCTATTTCTGTCAAAACCTACAGGGGAAAAAATCTGGAAAATAGTCTGCATTAATCTAATTTTGCATTCCTCAAGTTTCACATGTGACTAATTTATGGCAAACTTACAGCAGAAAAATACAGTAATTGGTAGCAAAAGAATCTTACAGTTTTCAGGAAAATTAAATTGCATGAAACTCCCTCTTTCTCCAGACACTTGCAAGTGCTTCAGAAATTGTTTCAAAGCAATATTAATAGTTCTATAAGTAATTGCTGCTGGAGGGAGACTGAAAATGGACCTTCCTGGGAACAAAACTGTAAATGATATTACATTCTTTCTCTCTGTATAAGCAAAAGTGGTCAGATATTAAAAATATACTTCCCAAGAAAACTGAATTACACAGAAATAGAAATACTCATTCAAAATGTGTTTCTGGGCTACATTTTTAACTCCTCTTTATGGGAATGATTATGGAAATCCCTTTGCTAGAAAGCCTGAAGGAGAAAGTAGAGTGCAAAACTGTGTTTTTAAATGAAAATGGATTTAAACATGAAATATTGCAATTGTTTTAATTCAACACTTTCACAACATAATAATATTTTATACGGGTTTTTCAGATACTCTAGTAAAAGAATAAGTTGTTTCTGATTTATATAACATCTGGTAGCTCGTAGAGTTCAGATGCAAGTATACTGTCTCTCATTTCTGGCACCAAGAAGCAATATAATTACACCCAACTTTAAGATCTATGTGTAACCTCTATCTTTCCTTCATGTAATAACTTTGCTACAACTCAAGTATACATGTCCTGCTGCAATTAATCTAAATATATTCAAATAAATAAGTCAGCAAAGGAAAAAATAACTTGCACAATAAAAATGAGCTATGTTCCCTGGCATTTACCCACTTTATAGTGTGATATTAAAACATAAACCCATGCTGTGTATTATGCTTTACTGTCATGATTTACCACATGATTCTACAACCATCATATACAGCATCAAAGTTTCACTTGTGCTGGTTTCCTACACTCCATTAAGGATTTAAATCTACATAGTGATCACTGCCTCAAGTACTTTTCATGTGAAACACCTTGGTACTGATATCTCTGGAACAAAATGGTCCACAAAGCTCAAGATGGAACATGGAATGGTGAGGAAAATGGTAGGCAAAAGACATCCAAAAGAATAAGCAAAGCATGTTACAAACAAACATAGAGGAATAAAATGTCTTCACTGGGACATTTTTGATACAGGAAAGAGAGGAGAACAAGCCTCCAAGGCTGTGACTTACACATCCTGACTGGTTTTTGGCATTGAGATCAGCAGCATGTAAAGCTTGTGCTGCTGTTATTAACTCTTTTGCTCTCCAAAACAATCAGGTCAGGATGAGGCATATCTGAATTGCCTACTGGGGATGGTCTCTGGTCTATTCTGGCTGCTGGACTGTGCCCAGGAGCTGCTTGGAAGAGTCTTACTTGGTCTGGGCCAAAACCACACGAGGGACAAATCTAACAATTTAACAATGTAGACAATTTGGTAGACAATTTGGTTCCAGTGGCTGGAAACATTCCTTGAAGCTGTTTTATGCAGGATAAATATATCCTATGTTGTCACTAGAGATTTGCTATTGATAGTCAAGTTATGTGGAAGGTATTACAATGACATGTTTATGAATGACAATAAAAAGCCTTAATATAAAAGACAGAAGCATTGAACAGATTTCATTTCCTACGGAGCAATAGCTCTTTAGAGAATTCAATCAGGAAAAGATACTTGAAGCCTCTAATACAAAATGCAAAATATAGATCTTTCAAGATTTGTTAAATTACACAGTGGGAAAAAAATAGAATATTTTAGATAGTATATTAACATATTTTTTATCGATTATATAATTGAAATAATCAACTTGAATTTAGAATTATGCCTTTTAAGCAGCATTTTTTGAATTCAAGATATCCTAAGCTCTTTTTAGAAACAGCAACAACAACCCCCCTCTAGTGTCAGAGGCAACCACTTTAAGGTGTAAAGTGACACATTGACAGCAATATTATCAAACATACTAACATCTCTGTGTTCTCAGGCTAGTCTGTAGGCTTCTCAGACATGTCCACAGTAAAAAGTATACTAAGTACAAATTTGATCAAATTATTAAAAAAGAAAACCTCATAGACTTCTATTTATGAGAGAATTTGTGCACCAAATACAAAACCTTACCAAGATTTCAACAGACTGTGAAACCCTTTTTTATTTATAAGGGAACATCCAAGTTGATGAAAAAATAGGAACATAAATCTAATAAAAGTAACACACTCAACATTGTAAAATACCATCACAAGGCCCTAATAAATAATAAAGTCACAAAACTAAAAAAGAAGAAAGGTAACTGGATTACTTGTGGAATGGCATTATAAGCAGGATATTTATATATTTAAAAAAAAAATTGCCTTCTTTTGTCCTTATTTTCAGGACAAAAAATAATAATTTGTCCTATTATTTGGACAAATAGGTCCAAAACTGGAAAATCCCATTCCTCTCCTTCCCTTTCCCCAAAAAAACCCAAAAAAACTCCCAAACAATCTAAATCTGCTTTCATATAAATATTTAATTACTTTCCCTGTAAAATAAAAAAATTTGCAAGCATAATTTCTTTTATTTGAAGAATAAAGAATAGAAACAAGTTCTTGGCCAAGTTGTGAAGTTGTGCTCTTGTAGCTGTGCTATAGGACATGCAGAAATTCTGTTTTGACCTCTTTTAACTTCCAGAAAATAAATGGGACAGCACATGTTCAATCAAAGTGATTATATTACCTGAGGCTTCCCCCTCAAATCTGCAGCTGCTAGCTGGAAAGCAGTGAAATGAGGTCATGAGGATGAACACAATGACTTCCAGAGCTAAAGAAGCACTCCTGGATGCTCCCCCAACCGACAACATGCTTGAGCTGGCAAATAACCCCTTTTGATCAGATATTTTAATATTAATAGATAAAATTAGTTTTGCCTGTAGTGACCAGAACTACTCCGGACATTTAAGTCATGGTAGGAAACAGGTCCTGGGCACACCACAGCTGCTGCCCAAAAGAATGGAGAAAGCAAAGAGTTTAAATTGGGAGAGAATCTCAGGAGGTTTCTGGTCCCCTGTGTGCTCAAAGTAGCATCACCCTTAAGATTAGCAAAGATTGCTCAGGGCTTTTTCCATCCAGGAGAACCTCTAGAGATGGAGACTTCAGAGACCTCCAGGGACATTATTCCTGTGCTTGACTATCTTCAGAGTGAAAAAGTTTCTCCCATCTATAATCACTGCCAAATATGCAGAGACAATCTTATACCATTTGCTTAGTAAAATAATCTTACTGGTATGCATGCAGACACACCATGCATCATGTGAACTGCACAAGTGGTGTGACATCACTTGTAGCTGGACTCTCATGTGCTCATCTCTTGACATCTTAGGTGTGAAAAAAAATCCTTTGTCAAGAATTAAGAGTATGAAAATCCATAAACATACTTCACACAGTGATCAAAGAAACCATTATCTGCAACTCTTGATGTTGTTACCTTTAGGAGATATTACTGTGACTATACACAAATGGGGAAAAAAAATTAAGTTTGCTTCTGCATACCTGGTCAGGTCTTAATATAACACAGCAATCATGACCACATGTGAGCTATCATGTCCTCCTCAGGGCTATGTAGTGCCAATAGCAAACAACTTATTCTCATCTACCAAATTAGTTTAAGAGAAAAGAAATTTCACTTTTTCAGATGTGAATACACAGGGATATTGAAGCAAGGTCCCAGTTTTCTTTGTAACTTATACTTGAAAGAATGTTTGCAATTTTTCTAGCTATGAAAAGTTACTCTTGTAAAGAGAGGCTGTCTGTTCAGTTGTAATTTTTAAGTTCTTTATAGATGACAAAAAGAGCTTGTCAGCAACAAAGCACTATTTCCAAGTATTTTAGCATGTACTAAAACTATTTATGATACAGCTTCTAAATTAGAGAAATTTGATCATCTACGTGCTTAGGTTTCCAGCATCAGTGAAAGATTACCTGACAACAAAGAAGTCATGACAACTAATTTGCTCATAAACATAACTTTTATCTAAAAACACCCCAGGGTAAAGCAAAAGAAAATGAAAAATAATTGTAAAGGCACAATCATTTGCAATAACCTAATTCTAAGTCTTATTTTGAGGAATAAAATTTGAATTCTGATACTTTCTTTTTGGGCCAAGGGAAAAAATAATATATTTTCAAAATTTTATAGATTCTGCAGAAATCCCTCCAACATGGAAATGTTTGGAGGGAAAAAAGAAAATTATCTAACTATCTGAGTAATGTCATGTAGTTAACACTGGCTTATGTGTTTGAATGCTTCAGAAATCTTGCTAAGAAATAGTATAAATAATTTAATATTTTATCTTAAAGTTCCATATTTTTGAACTTTTTTAAAACTTTTCATCTTTCCTTCAGCCATTTCTATAGCATATGAAAAAATATTTTGATTGTGCCAACTGACTGGGCATATTGTAGAAGTCCATTAAATATGGGCTTCTGTTAAGGTAGAGATTAAAATTAATTTCAATTATATGCCTAAAAAGTTATGAACTGAAATTCGAAAAGAAAAGATGTATTGAAATACATTGAAACTGATAATATTCACCAGTTAATATTAAGTCAAAGCTAAAAATAATTAAGAGCATTCATTGAGGATTATGAGAGCTGTGTGCATTTATACACAGGAGAAAAAAATACATCCACTGGTAAGGGAAATGCTAATTTTCTTCCTTTATCCTTTAAAATAAAACATTTTTCTATAGTTAATAGTGTTGTTGTTGAAAAATGGTTTTCAAGTAAAAGGGAGAAAGTAGTATGGTTGAAGACTATTTTAATTTTCATAACAACATTATGTATATAGTTATTACTTTCTTCTTGGTGTCATTAAGGAACATTTGCAAAGGTTCTCTGACCACTCTCACCAGCCAAATATTAAGTAGATCACCAAAAACTTAAAATACCTTTTTTTAAAGTAGCCAGCAACTTGATTTAAACTTAATTTTATGTCACCATTATGCTAAGCAGGCCAGGGGCAGCAACTTAACTGAAGAAGGATACAACATTTTGCTCCCCACTCACACCCATCTCCCCAGCTGCAGAGGTAGCACATGTTACTACTAGAGAACTCAATTTCCTGTGAGATTCTGATGTCAAACTTTCTACAATTCCAGCAGGTAGTGTTGTTCAGGATCTCAGAACAGCAGAAAATTATAGAGAAGGTAAAATGCAGTGCAAAGCCATGAAACATACTTTTTTGTCTTTTAATCGGAGGTAAAGCATGAAAAGAGGTTCATATTCCCCCACCTTATTAATTTGCTGGCTGAATCTAGCCTCGTAACCCAAAGACAGTGCAATGTCCTGTTATAAAAAAACATACTGAAACAAATAAAGCAACTGGAAAAATTCTGTAATCTGCATTATAACGTTTCCTTCATGGGCCTCAGGATCTGATTTTACATACTTTCCTATCTGGCATGCCCACCTACAGGCTTTCAGGAAAGCTGGGGAAGCCATTTCTGTGCTAGTCTTCTACTGGAGGAAACTAGAAACAAACTACCAGTGCCAAACCATCAGTAATGTTCACTTACAGAAACCAACAATTTAATGCAAGGTCAGCTGTTAAAAAATGTATTTCTTCCAAATAGAAATGTATTTTCTTTTCTTTGTAGGAATAAATGACTGAATTAGAAAATTATGTGGAATGTGACAAAAAAATTGAAGCACATTTATCAGCCAAATCTTACCTACAGAAGTAAAACATATTACGTGTGCCAGTTAAAATTCAACTCTTCATTTCCAATCCGCAGGGATTTGATTTTATTTTATTTTCTTACACTATGTTGAATATTTTAGAATTGGAAATCATCCATTTATTGGGACAATGTTCCTAAAACTGCTAAGGATTATTCAGTAATTTCATATTGACAAACCCATCCTCATCCAACTGCAGTCTGGAAATTTTACTCTGTTTTAAGGAACAAGTACATTGTTTTATACCACCCTACCTTTCGTATTCAAAAGAGAACTTGCAATATATTTGAGTTACTGAACAAGTAATCAAAATCCCTGGTGGTATCTGACTCCCCAGCAGGGTCTCTTAATAAAGAGAAAAACAACTACAACCATTTTGAAAAATAACCACGTTAATTTAATTCTCCTCAATCTGGATACATAGTTGTCATAGGCTAACAGAGTTATCATGAGTTTACCATGTTTTCAGGAGTATGACAGATGATATGCATTTTCAAATTCACATGTATAGGGACTAGAAAAGAGAGCCCAGAATTACAGACGGTAAAGTAATAAGATTAAATTAGATACTGTCAAATATGAAAAACAAATCCATCAAAAACCTCATACACATGCATTTTGAATAGAAGCAAATGTTTTATGGTTTATAAGGCAACTGGAATGGAATTTAGTATAATAAGACTAAATATCCACATCTGAGGTAATCACCCTTGGCACCTTTTGTAATGAATGAAAAACAAGTTTATCTAGCATAAGATTCATTTCTACATAAAGAAGTGAACCAAAATAGACGAATGAGTTATACCCTAAAATAGACATCCATTAAGGTTAACCATTTCCAGTGCAGATGTGCATCTTGTAAATGTCTAAAGCTTGGCAAGATAAACCCCAGTCAGAATGACCTGTTAAAGCAACTATGAAAATCCATTAAATTGAAAAGATTTGGTCAGATTACTCCTCAGTACTGGTGCTTTAAAAACATTAGTCTGAGAGCCCTTACTGCTTTCACTTCTCCTTGAGAATGAATTTTTGCTACACAAACCTTTGACTAAGTGTCTTATGTGTCAGTGTTTTAAAACTGCTGAAGTTCCAAACTACCATGCAGCTTCCACCTTAAAATTGCAGTAAATTAAACAACAGTTCTTAAATTGTCTCTAAGTGTCTATAATTAAGTCTTCACTTCTAATGATGTCGTCCATTCCAAGGACAAATTCAATATGGTAAGAGGTGTAGGAAAGGAGAATTATAACAAAATCCTATGGCTTGGCATACAGCCATGTGTAAAGGGCATACATTACCACTTCTATGGTTTCTGCAGGAGCTGCTGGAAAAGAATCAGGCTGGACAGGATACAGATGACACACAGTAAAAGATACAACCACCTTTTCTTATTTTCCCATGCCCCTTTAAATTTTTTTTCTCTTGTAAAAAATTGTGTACTTTGTCAGAGGAAGCTTACCTAAATTCTCTTTCATATGCTTCTTTTTCAAGGTATAGGCATGCTAATAGACCAAAGATAGCCAGTATTAGGGTGCAAGATCAAATACAATTATTAACACACTCCCTTCCCTAGCATTCTTTTACTTTCTTTGGAAGGTCTTATCCTTAAACCTTGTTAGATGATTTGCCATAGAGGAACCTGCAAAGATTCCTCCTTTTAACATGCTCAGGCTGAAAACAGATTATGGCAATGGATAGTAGAGTGAATTTTAACACTGTGTGTAAATAGAATATACTATTCTGAGATAATGTTGCCCCAAACCAGAGACCCCTAAAGAGGAAATTACCAATGACAAGCCTTGCATGAAATTGTCATCACTTGGATTAAGCAATAATCAGATAATTGCAAGGGACTTATGAGAAACAAATCATTTTGACTGGAAGAATAAAGAGGCACGACATTTTGTGATGGGGGAGAGAAGTAACAGAGCAGCACTCCAACCCTTGTGTTACACTGCCTCAAGTCATCGCACCACTGTCCTGACCTCCTTCTGGGTCTAATGGGGTCTCTGCCTCATTTGACAGCATAGGCAGCTGCACTCCAGCTGAGGCATGGCGTGACAAGGTGACCACACGCTGGGGACCTCACCTTGGACCACTGTGTGAGCCCAGTGGACCTTTCACACCCACCATGGGTTGTAGGGAAAAGCACAGGCGCAGGTCACACACAGAGCCAGCAGACTTGCAGCTCCAGCAGACGCAAGTTTGCACGTGCACAGAAGCACATAGTTGTGTGTGTGCAGCTAGAGCCTCCTGGAGTTATTGGAGGGCACTTAGAGATGTGTAGGGGTACACTTTGTATGTGTACAATATCATGCTTTATCTGTTGTGTTGCTGGTATTGATGCCAAACATACAGTTTATACAACTGGCCTATTAGTTACACAGGATTCAAAAATCCTTAAACCACTTTGGTTTGGTTTAACCTAAGTAAGCAGAGTAATTATTTCTTGCCACATTTGCTGCACTTATAATTTAGAATAATTACACCTATGTTAAAAATATCAAAATAATTCCAACCTATCACCTACTTAACTTATGCCCAATAAGGTCATACAAGACCAAGTACTTGTAAACTAGATCGCATCTTAGATCACCTACACGCAGATTGCTGAAGATTTTATTTATAAACTGATTCAAAAATTGTCCAAGAAACTGAGAGAATTTCTATTGGGAAGCAGTACCAAGCAAGCAATAAACCAATTTATTTTTTACGCTACAGAAGTATGCAAATATTTTTTGTTTATATGTTTACTTGCATACCTTAAGATAAGTAATTTTTCTCCCTGGAGGGCTGACAAAATCAGGAAAACACAATAAGAAAAGTCATTGCTGTAGAAGTCAAGTCAATTGTCTAAAAATAAGGTACCTCAGATTCTCTTTGAGTTGAATAACTGGGGCTTTTCAGATAACACATTCATTTTTTTCCCCATTTGATCCTTGTACTTACATTTCTGCAGAACCTAAAAATTGCAACTGTGCTGGTGATTTTTGTGATGGCTTTTCATCTAAGTTAACCTCTGCTTGATGTTATGGAGAAATTATGATTTTAAGGATAAAAAAGAGATATCAAATATAAAAGTAATAGAATATGCTAATGATGTAACTTTTTTAAAAATCTAAGAAAAGTAATGATATTTTCACCAAATAAAGGTGTATGAAAAAAGACATCCTTTTTCTTTCATTAGACACAAACCCAAAATCTCCTTCCAAAATTTCTTACTTAATATAAAATAAAAAACATAATAAAATTACTTCATCAACACTTTTATGACATAATCAGTTCATTGACTGATACTATGAATGTTTAAATGTGCTAAAATTTCAAAATTTTTCTTTTAAAAATATTGTTAATTTTCTAAACTATTTTTTCCACACAGAAGATTCTGTTGAAATCACTCTTATGTTGATAAAAATGGTTTACCTGAAACATCAGATTGTAAATTTGGCTTCTTTCCATTTACAAGCAGAAGGTGGAGAACTATAATGTTATCTAAAATGATTATTTCTCTTTTTCTCATATATCAGCATTTGCCAGTGTTTAGATGCTGTGGGGAACAACAGGAATGTAATTTTGGAGAAGGTTTGTCATAAACCTCTGCCAGGTCATCCCATGACACTGTGGCCAGAGATTTTGTTATGAATGCAGGAGTCAGTGTTCAGATTTGGCCACCACATATTTCAGGCAAAATAATCCCTGCAGCAGTCAGTAAATGGAGCTGTAATTGATCATTTCTATGAATTCTGCCTTGCAAAGTTTTGCAGTTTTTTACTCCCTAGATCTAATGTCTATTTTGCAGGTGAAAGCAAGTCCTGTTAAGGTAGAAGAGCAATGAGTAGATATAGGGCTAAAAATTTTAGGGATGTTATATGAATACACTGTTGGTATTTATTTTAGCTAGCTTTAAAAGTATACAGAAACTTTTATATATATATGCATTTCTATTTAATGAAGCAGATGATTAGAAGGACTAGGCAAATACTTTTGGAGAGGGTGAGTGGGGTCACTGCAGTGTAATCAGAAAAAGTCTATCTAAAACCAGAAGGTGCTGTGTTATTTCAGTCTCTTTTCTTCTACAAGCTATTTTCAAGCCTTTATTTGACTTTCTAACACTAATTGGAGTATTGACTGACCATATAAATGCTTGCCCCCATTGTTCTACTCCCACAAATTAACTAGTGAGTGCCTCCAGTTATCTAAATAAGGTGCTGATTGATCGTGTGGAAATAATTAATCAAGCCAGACCTGATATGATCTCCAGCCATGTCAGAACTTTCTTTTCTCATTATGCTTACCTAGTGCAGAATTTAAATTTACAGCCTGTGGCAAAAGGTAATGTTTTTTGAGAGGTTTCTACAAGTCAAATTACAAGGAGGAAGTCAGATTTCATTGTAATAAGACTTTAAATGAGCCCAATTACATTTCAGTTCAAACAGTCTTGTTTCAAATATTGTTCTGCCTGTCTGGCAGCGTTTAATGGAAGCCAATATAGAGTTTAGTGCACTGGGGAATAATGTGCCAACTTTCCTACTTGAATCAGTAGAAGTAGGCGTCCTTAGTGGACAGGCACTTAAATGCATGTAATGCAGAAACTGAAATGCTGTTACAACTGTATTTCTCCTTAACAACAAGTACACACAGTAAGCAATACAATGCCTTTTACTGCAGCAACTCATTTATCATGAACAAGCTTACTGTCCTTCACCCTTCACCCTCCCCAGGTACAAAGGCTTGAAAAAAGAAAAAGCTCTTTTTAACTGAAAAAGCAGGAGCAGCATACACTGTAACTTCGTTCAGCAAAGTACGTTACACTCTCAGTGAGCATAAAACGTCCCCAGATGTCTGCTCAGCATCTTAACAAGAAAAGCACAGCAGAAGTGATCTTCCAAATCATCAAATCCAGACTACTACACTGACAAACGGGTGCTAGTTGCTAGTCTTTTTTGACACACAGTCTCAGTTCTGGCTGGTGCTTCAGCACAGATGTTTTTACAGAGAACTGGAGTTACCTAGCTTCTCCTCTCGACACACTAGCAATGAGACAAGAGGAGAAAGCTTTTAACAAAGCTGTCATAATCTTATGACAACATAAGGAAGCTGAGTGCTAACCCAGCTACTCCTGCAGTGTAGAAGTGTGCCTGTATTCTCCAGCAGTTATATCAGAAGTCTAAAGGCACAGGATCTCAACCTACACTGACATTAGATATTTGCCCAAATAGCGCAGAATTTCTGCTATACCCAGAAACACAGCACAGTTAATGAAAGCAAAACAAAAATCCAACATTGGATTCATAGTTAAAAATACCTCCTAAATGTGCATACCTCAGCAAGTGTGAAAAGTTGCCTTGGATAAGCTTGGTTGTGAATCCAGGCCCTAGAGCATTTTCTATTTCAGAGGTGGCAGAAACAAAGGCTGTTTTAAGTGCATATGAACCAGCTTTAAGCTGATTTTTGCATTGTTAAAATAGTACAATTTACAAATTTCCTCCAGCCTACAACAGAAAATTTATGCTTTTACTCTTTGAATGCAGAGAGCATGTATTTGTAGTAAAGAGGAAAGAGCTGGATTCTGCACATTCAGATATATTCCTGCTTGAATATATCTGCAAAGTGTTTGACGTTAAAACATAATTACAACAAGGAATTTTCACACAGAGCATTCGAAAGCAATGCACTTAGTTTGCAATAATATATCTTTAATAGCCCTTTCAGATCTTCACCAAAAGGAACAGAACACAAATCTGCAGCATTGCCCTACTGGGAAAATAAATGGTCATCTTGTTTCACTCATAAATGAGCACTGTTGGCAGTGAACCATTACAGGGAAATTTATTACCTTATTTCCAGTGGTAGACCATTATCAAATGCTACCAGATGCTCATCTCAATTGTCAATGTCATATTTGAAGACTCTAATGATACCAGCCAGCTTTCTACATAACAGAAAAATAGGATTTCTTCAGCTCAAAGCTGCCTATCCCAGTATGCATTTGAGTTTTGCAAGCAGGTTCATTTCCATTCTGAATGCACAATTTCCTCAAAAGGACCACCACTTACTGGAGGGTTTATTACCCTGCAGAAGATTGCCCTGGTAGCTCTCCATACCTTAATTCCCAAGAGGAGATAAATATCTGAGATGCAACCCCACTAGTTAGACTAGCAGTATAGAGTTTGTCATTGATGCATTGTTTTATGTTTTAAATCATGGTAGAGAATTTAAATCAAGTACCTATTTTCAATAAAATTTGAAAACCAACAAAAAACCCTCAGAAGTGTATTAATATACTTACGTACTTATTTAAAACAGGCTTATTCTGAATGCTGTATACTTTTAGATACACACAGATCTATGATATAGATATATACAGATCTATGATATAGGCAAGGCTTTCAATGCCACAATTGCAAGTTATGGCTTAGATTTTAGGACAGCTAATCAATTTTGGCCTCTGTTTGCAGTTTGAATGACATTTTAAACTAGGCTTGAGTAAAGTAAAAATGCCTAGCACCCTTGAAAGTCATGCAGTGAATAGCTATGTTTATGTGTTTATGTAAGTGGATCAAGCCATGAGTCAGAATGTTGAATGACCATTTGGTACCATAAATAATTGAAGGAATGTCATGAAATAATTTATTACAAATGGATTTTTAAAAGTGAATCACTAAGTGCATATGAGTTCATTACTAGGAGATCTCACTACTTCAATCACTGTATTCAAATACCATTATTGAGATCCTGCTGGGAGAGCAGCATAGGTACTTTCTGTATTTGCTTCCGTCTCTATTCTTGCTGTGTAAGTGTTCCTTGTTCTGTAGAAAATACATAACTATTTAAAAGGTGGCTAGAAATAATGGGCTGAAAAGGTTTGTTAAAGTTGGATTTGAAATTACAACTGACTCCATGTCAGAAAAAACCCAAAAACATTTTATCCACATTAGAATAAAATTTAATTCACAATTCACTTACAGACCAAGCCTAAATCCAAGCCTATTAATAGAGGCTTTGATAAATATGCTTCAAATTTTCTCTTGAAGTGTTGTGCTTCCATGCAGCAGTTCCTTTTTAAATTCACAGCACCCACTCTTTCCCAGGCACAAGAAACCCCAGCATCTCACTGCTCTTAGAGGCATCACAGTCACATGCAAAGCAACTCCTGCTTTAAGTAAAACCCTGTTTAGCAGCCACAATCTTCATCCTATTTTAATCAAGGGTTTTCCAGGATGTCCATTCTTGTCAGGGCATTATTACTTATAAGCAATCACTGTGGGCTAAAGAGAGCACTCAATATTTTAAAACTGAAGATCATATATTTATAGCATTTAAAATTAAAATTACAAACAAAAATCTTCCAGAATTTTGAAGATGTAATTTCATTAAATGATGAAGATATGAGCAGTTCAAAACTTTGTTATCTTCCACAAGAGACCACAATTTTCACCACGTGTGATTTCTTTAAGCTACAATTATGTTTCATTTTAAGAATTTTCCTAGATCCAAAAATTGCCATAATTTCTTTGGTTATGGGAACAATGTTTCAAGAACATCAGTGGCTGCAAGAACAGTCAGGTACAGTAACATTCCACTGCTTTCATAAAAAAACCCCAACTTATTTCACAACACCTGGCACTGACATTATTATTCAGGTTGGGTGATTCAAGCTAGTGTTGCATGGCAAGAAGTTTATATGTATTCTTTAAAGCCAGAACTTATAAGTGTTCTGTATTTGAATGACCATGCTCGTGAGTGGCCTACAGCAACCTATAAACAACAGAATTAGCCTGCAGAATAATTCATCATGTACTGGGTAGGAACACATTTTAGGAGTCCAGCCTTGCGAACAAGACAGCAGCATGCATACAAATTCTCTTGCTTCCAGTCCTGGGGTATGTGCATAATTGTTTGGGAAGCACACAGCTAGCCTGGACAATCAGAAAACATATTTATTATATTAGCTAGGAACAAGTGAGCCTCTTAGGCTTTCTATCTAGAAGTTATATTTATATTCAACCAGCTCTCTTTTCTTCTTTTCCTTAGCATATTGAGTTATTTTGACTTGGGGCTTCCAGGAAAGGAATGAACACTGGTCGTGCATGCAATGACACACAAGTGCAAAAGTATGCTTTGCTGTCTCTGATTCCATTAAGCTCACGTGGTTTCTGGTTTTTGCCAGGAGCTCAATGTCCAGGATTATGTATGAGTGCTAAAAAAAATTCTGTAAGGATATCCTGTGGTAGTCACTTGGGCAGAGATTCTACTAAAATAAAAATATTAAGAATTCATATAAATAGTTCCTTACAGATGCCCTAAAGATAATGTCAATGTGATACATGGACAAACAGAAATAGGAATGACAAAAAATTGGAAAATTTTATCAGTAGATTCAGACAGATAGGGTACAAAACATTACTAATAAAAATAAAACTTTTTTTTAGATTTGAATTATTACACAATTCTACTTTTTCTCTCAGAAGCTAGTAAAGAAGCAGGCAAAACAATAGCCCAGAAACACAGTAATTCACTGTCTTTATATATATATAATACAATAGAAGGGAATGAAGACTGCAAAATGACATTAAATAACCAAGATTAATTTGCTTTACCCTGGTGAAACCATATGTGGGAAATAAATTGGAGATAAATTAGGTGATTACATATTGTGGTGATGAAGACTAAGAAAGTATCTAGAATGAATAACTAATAGTAATATATTGCTTATTGAATATTTTAGAATTATTTATTATTCAACAACCATATGTATTTATTATTTAAGTATTTAAATAATTAAATCTATATATCTGAACAGACTTTTTCTACTCTCCTGATCTTGCATGCTAGCTGATCAAGTTCTTTCATATCTTGCTATTGTGTCTGAGAAAAAAGTAGTAAGAATTCCTGAATACATAATAATATTGATTAAAAAATTAAAATGTTAAACTAACACTAACAAAAAATTATAAATTCTTGCACCAATGAGACTATAACCTAGAAAAGACTAACTCAGTTTAGAAGATACAATGAAAACATTTATGGTGACAAAATAATAACACATTTGTGCATCTATTGCATAGGTAAAGATTACAATTCTATTCATGTACTGAATACATGCTATGGATGCAATGAACTGTTTGTAAATAAGCTTTAAATTACCCTTTTGTAAATTATCATGAAACATATTATATTGTGTTAATACTATTTACTTTCACGAGTAATTGTTATATTGTATTGTTTGTAAAATAACCCCAATAAACAACCAATAAACAACCCCCACCCAAACCAAGAGGGCTTTAAGAAAAATTGAATACTAAAATAAAATCAGTCTTGAAGAAAAAATATCAAAACAAAGTATTGTCATATTTCCAAAATAAATTTGGAACTCAGTGCTTGAAAGATTATAAAAACAGATGAGCTGAAATAAGTTAGAAAAATGATAGAACTATATCACAAAAGACATGTTAAAACTATAGCACTGAAGAGAAGATACTGTCGCAGACATCTTTCATGAAAAATCCTTTCTTAGGATTTTTCCTTGTGAGAAGCTGCAGTTTCAGTAACTAAAGTAAACAATGGTTATCTGCTGCTGTGGAATGCAACAGGTAGACCTGTGATTGGTCTCCTGTGGGTGTTTGGATTTCTTGACCACTCATGGCAGAGCTGGCTCTTGCTCTGTCTGAGACACAGATCTTTGTTATTCATTCTTTTCTATTCTTAGCTTAGCCAGCTTCTGAAGAAACCTTTTCCTTTCTATTGCTTTTTAGTATAGTCCTAATGTAACATATATCATAAAATAATAAATCAAGCCTTCTGATCATGGAGTCAACATTCTCATCTCTTCTTCATCCTGAAAACCCTTGTGACCACAGTCACAAGATACCTGTCGAAAAGCAGCATGGAATCCAAACTACTAAAGGCTAGGGGAATGTAAAGATCATTGTTGTATCAGTCTTGAATTATATGAAAGGCTTTGCTGCCTAGACAAGGTTTGGGCCCATCTATGCAAATCACATACTAGATACAGATAGTACTACGAGCTCTTAAAAGCATTTGGCAGCAGATGAGACCTTGATCGTTTCACTGGTATTAAAAAGAATACCAGTGAAACAGTTACAGCAAAAAATTAGGAAAAAACCCAAGCTGGATCAGAAACAAATGTGAGATTCTTTTTGGTTTGGATGCCATGTATATTTCCCCTCAAGGCACAACAATTCAATTATTCTTTGTTCCACAGGTACCAAATCTTACTTTGAATCCATTCCTCAGGAACACAGCGCTTATCCGTGTTCCCCTGTAACCTGATGCAGAGCTTCTGGATGATCCAGTCAGTCCAGTCCATCTCACTGCAGCCAAAGCCAGCTGTCAACAGCTGGCTAAATAAAGGTCTCATTTAGACAAATCATCACTTTCCTGTAGCATATAAGGTCATTGTCTTGGGTTTGTATCTCTGCTTAAAAGCTAATCATCTCCTGACTCATTGTGAACTCAAAGGGCCATCCATGGTACTGCACATCAGGGCTGGTCTCTGTTACTGATTGATATGTTTCCCATTCCTGAACAAGAGATATTTACAAATTTGAATACGGGGTATTTTTGGCTGAAAATTTGTTTGGGTGGTTTAAGATTTTTTTTTTTTTTGTGAATAGTGAATGAATGAGCTTTCAGAGAAAAAACAAAACCACTCCCACCTCAAGATTTAATCTAATTCAATTAATTGAAAACTCCATCTATTTATTTCCCATTTACAATATATTGAACTGAATTAATTTTGGTTAATTCTTTTTATATGTGAAGGAAATAAATACCAAAGTCCAGTTTCCCAACTGCCAAAGATATCTTTTGTAATAACTGGCAATCCTTTTCATCTCCCTCTGTCCCAGTTCTCACTCCATTGTTTGTTTAATATATCCTTCTCATTTTCCATTGGCATGGTGGCTTTTTAAAAGTAAAGGCTTTTTAGAACAAAAAAAACCCTGTTTCTGAGATTAAATGATGAATACTCTTAGAGTTACTGAATATATACATTGCTTTATACACATGTGTGTGTAGGTGTATATGTGAATGTATCCCCATATCCATACCTATATCTTTATACATACACAAGGAATGTTTTGCCAATTCATACATATGTGTGTCTAAGTTTTCATTGATTATAAATATGTATATGTATATATACATATGTATAGCATAATCAAAACAGTTATTAGATCTATGCTAAGAAAACAAAATACCAGGAAAAATAAAGCTTGTTGCATTTAGTATAGCTCTGTGTATGAAATCTGTGGTGAAAGGTAAGTGGATACAGTAATATTATGCAGTCCAGAGTTGACATATTTATTTCTTTTGTACTAAAATTACAGTAATTTACCTATTACTAACTGATGCCAATGGTTGTACAGAGGGATATATATTGGTATAAAACTACAGTGTTAAGAAATGTGCACATGTTTCATGAATCATTTAATTATTAATATTCTGATTTAAAATCAGTAAATAACCCTTACATAATTTTAGCACACAAGAATTCCTACATAAAGGAAAGCATAAATATTTATGATTATACACCTCTTCATGGTATTTTGTTACATAGGCCAGCTATCACAAAAACAAGCCTTATTCCAAATCCAAATGTTACATGCAGAGTGGAAAAAAGGTAATGGATAGTTGATAATAAAGATAAGTAGCTAACATACTGCAAAACTACAAACCATCTAAAGGATGCTGTCTGTGAGCCTATGTCTAATACCCAGTGAGTATCTGTTTAGCAAGAATCACTTACAATAAATTAATTGCACTCTTTTTTACTACATACGTGAAAATTGCTTCACCTGAGAAGAAACTTTAGAGCTCAAGATCAAAACTGTGAACCAAAAATTCAGGGCAAGTAAAGTTATAATAGTTACTCAGCAGTTCAGCTACTATATATTAAGTATGCCAAAACTTTCCTTTGAGGTTAAAAAATATCCAATATTTTGAGTCTTTACAAAGGCAAATTTTTCTGTTGTACTTTGTACTGAGAAACTGTTTGTGCCACAGCAATTTGCTTCAGCCATTAATATTCATTTCACTAATTTTACTATTTGAAAGTTATAATTACTTGCAATTCTGCTGTTTGACCTGGATTTTTGATTTATTAAATATTCTTAATGAATAGTGCAGAGATGTCACTATTCATGTTGATATGGAATTCCTATTAATCCTGACACACTGCAAAGAAATGTAATATGCTAAATTCACCTACACTAAAATTCTTAATTCCTAGAACTTTAAATCAATATCATGTTTTGATTTAATCTTACACTATGATAATATCAAATGTTAAAGTAAGAGAAAACAACTTATATTTTAAACTTGGCAATATTAATATCATGTCAACAAAATAAATTGTAAGAAACTAAGTATAAATTGGCTTTCTAAAGCACATTATTTGCATTCACTTTCAAAACACTCATGATTTTGTATCATCCACAGCACACTGCCTTGATGCAGCTGTAGAACACCAGGTGATTTATAGGCAGAACATTTACAAGCATTCTTTATAATTACTATTATAGAATGTACCTATATCTTTTCAAGACACTTGTATATCATTGACAGCTAATAGATCAAAATAATAAGTGTAAATGCTTGATCTTCTTCAATACCCAACAGTCATCAGGTTTTATGTCTGTCTTGTGAATTAAATTCTTTTACAAGGCACACCAGGAATATCAACTCTAAGTGGATTAAAAGTCAGCCCAATGACAAAGATAAACTTGGATCTTATTAATGATTATTTCTCACACTCATCTTTTACTGTGGAAAAGTGAATTTGCCACTCTTACTGTTCACATACAAGCAAATGAGCTTGATTTATTTTCAAATTCAAACCGCAACAAAGATTTTAATTAGGTTACAAGCCCAAAGTATGTATCACCAGAAAACACATATTAGCTTGGCTGTTGGATTCTAGGCTGATTTTATTGACCTGGCATTTGGAAAATTTCTTTTTTCCTGGCTGGCAACAGAGCCCATTTAAGAAAGAGTAAAGGAAACACAAGTACATAGTGTCATACTATCATTTTTGCAGTCACTTTCAGGGCTGCACTAATGCATTCTTCCCTGTTCCAAAATTTCAACAAAGGGCCTTTCATAAAGGCATTCTTACAGAACAGTACCTGGGCCCCTCATTCAAATAAATTCAAGCCGAGGTTTCCAAGGAAAGCTTCTGGCCATAATTCACATGACCTACACAAACACAGTGAAGAAAGAAAAAAAGACTGCCTAACAAAGCACCAAAAAGAAACAATATCCCTTGGAAACAGACCATCCATTCAAGTAAATAATTAAGTACAAAGCACTGCTATAAGTGAAAAGACCATGTGTAAAGAATACTAGAGAGTAAAACCTTCTTGCTAAAGAGATGCCATACTACCAGCTGACCTTCACACTTTCCCCCTCAGTGTAAGGCATTATGCACAGTACAGCGTTTGAAGAACTAACAGAACTAACAAGGAAGAGCAAAAGAAGCAATTAGTATGCTCAGGCACACATAGGAAGAGAGAAAAAAAACCAAACTAACAAAAGCCAATGAAATAACAAACACCCAAACTGCTATGAAGCAGTGTAAGAGCCCTATGTTACAGCTCACTCTCTCCCTGCCTTCCCCCTCTCAATGCTCTCTCCTGCATATTAAACAGTGGGTTCAGTAAGGGACACAGCTTTCTGGATTCTCTAATGGAGAAGCACCCTTTTTCCATTCCAAGTGCATTATGTAACTGTGTCAGCACTGGAAGCCAATTCCACTGCCATGCCCTCGAGCAGCATTCATCTAATGCAAACGGCCATGCAAAAGTCTGATGCTGCCCCACATGTGATCCCAATCTCAGAAAAATGTAGTTCAGGATTTGCCACACCTCACAGCCTTAACCATTTCCCTATAACTTACCAATTTCACAGGAAAAAAAAAAATATTTTCATTGTGCCTCATTCCAAAGTAATAAAGTAAACTCCCTACAGTCATAGATGATTTTTACATGAAAGATTTAGCTTGACTAATTTCAGGAAAACAGTTCGGGTTGAATCTCTAACAAGATTCATGCTGATATTTAGAAATAAAACATAAGCTTACAATAGTTGCATTTATTGGCTGTCAGAGCAGAACTTTACTTATCTGAACCTCCTGACCATATATTGCAGTTTATATGCTAGCATTTGCAACTATTATTTTTCAGGACAGTAAGCAATGTTTCCTTACTCCCAGCGAAAAATAAACAAGGACCCACAAGAAAACCTTCAAACAACTGTATCATACAAAAGGGTCATTCATGCAATTCTTGAGTTCATGCTTTTGATATTTAAAAACCCTATAATCTCTAGTGACCACTGATTCCTGTGATCAAGTTCATAAAAAAACCCCTAAATGCACTGGTTTGGCATTTAAAAGAAAAGTCTTTTAATGTAGTTACTTGTCCTTTGTGCAATGGAGAGAAATTACTTGATTTAAAGGGCATGGTTAAGGAAAAAAAACCAACAGGAAAACCAAATACAGACAACCCCCTCATAAAAAGAAAACACAAAAAGAGAGAGCAAGAACAAACCAGAAGCTGATCTTTCCCTTCACTGCTCCAGTTTGTTCACCTATGGGAAAGATGGTGTTGCAGTAAAGAGTAATGGGCACAAGAGGCAGGCAATGCCTGCTACTGTGGCTTCTGGGAGGTAAAGACTCACAAACAAAAAACTATCTAACGTGTTCTTGTAAGAAGCCACTAAGTTTTCCAGATTTGGTAGTAGAAAAAGCAGTTTCATTGAGGTTGCTGCAACTGCTGCCAGTAAATATTAATCACGGCTTGGTTGCTATTAACTAAGTAAACTACTTGCATAGATCTTTAAAATAAAGTTAAAACTGTGTATTATTTTTGGAATTTTCAGTTACTATGCTGAGATTTTTAATGCCATTTGAATGCTAAATCCATACCAGTGTTTTTTCACAGATGAAACAACATTTTTCAATGATAGATTTAAGGCTCTAGCAAACTTGAAGGGGTAGGATTTCTGTCAAATAACTTCACCTATCTATGCCACAGAAGTGTCTATCTGGGGACAGGTTAGGGTCCTTCATGGTCATTTCAGAGAAGTAGAAAACTCCTGGGTGAAGGGTTTTCCTAGAGCCATCTGGGTAGAGATGTTCAAAAAATGAAGCAATAAAGTAGATATTCAGTAAATAACAAGCATTTTTACACATACCATTTCTTTCAAGGAGCACATCTGGGCAATCAGTATTAAATTTCAGCTTTAGGCCCTGATCAGGTGAAGGATTTCAAAAAGCAGTAATGAGAAGAAGGCATTTCTCCTTAGTGTTTGCTCTCCTTGTAATGGAGTTGTATTTGAAAATCACTATTTTATTTCTAAGTTACATTAATACTAAAAATAGAAAGGCCAAAACTACGAATGGCATAGTTGGTTTTTCAAAAAACAGATTATTCATGTGTTTTTCTTCAAGTCAGCTTTGACTTTGATGAGACAAGGATACCAAGGATGCTTTGATTACCAGTACACCAAACATTGGTCAATATACTTAACCACTCACTCAGTTGGGCTTTTTAAATTTTCTTATGTTAGCTCATTTTTTTTTCTTTTCCTTTGTAGTTATTATTTAAATTTTTTGAAAAGTTGCTTTGGTTTGAAATAACTGAGCACAGGGATTCCAGAATAATGGAGATTCAGGCGTGCTTGGAAACCAGCCAGCTGCCACAATTTTCACCTAAACAGCTTGCTGAGCAGGTCAGCAACTTGAGGACTGTGATATTGCTGAGTATGAAACTAGAAACTAGTTACTGAGAGGGTATAAATCACAACAAAAATTTAGGGCCTTCTAAAGAGATTAAGAAAAAGAAGCATGTGATGCTTTTGGCATCCACAGTGCAATAGGGACATTGCTTATAAAGGAAAAATTGTTAGAGCATTAAGGCTCTTTTCGCCAAGATAAACCCAGTACTGTACTTAGCTTTGTGGTTTATAAAGTCTCTGCTTTATGGTTTATAAAACCTGATGACTGAAGTCAGGAAGAAGTCCAAACAAATATTCCAGGGTTAGGCAAGTACTTCAAAAGTTTCTGGAGCTGGTGGGGGAAATTTTATGTAAAAGGAAAAAAACCAAATAACTACTGTAAAGAAATGCTGGTATAGTTCTAAACAGTGAGAATGAGGCAAATTTTATTTCCTGAAAGATATCTGCAAATACTGAAAACAGTTTTATCTGGATTCACATGTATGTGTATTTATAGATATATCTTCATACAGAATGTGGAAAAAAAGTTAGTTAAATGCCAAAGATTGGATCAGCCATAAAAATAGTGACACAACTGTTCCGCGTTGCTATAGGAATACACAGATAAGAAGAAATAAACACAGAGTATATCTGTACTGTTAAATAAATGAGATAAGGGAGCAAACTGGAGCACCAGCCATAGCAACTGCAGAAGTTTCTGCAGGACTCTAACCAGCTCTCAGCAGGACTCAATCCTAGCACAGCTCTGGGAGAGACTGAGTAAAATATTATTGGTTCAAAAAACTCAAATGTGTGTTTGGGGGTTGCAGGGCAAGGAACACACTCAGCATGGACTATGAATTTGGAAGCTGTTCTTGTCAGGGCCCCCTTCTAAAATTAACATGAATGTCACCACCGTGGTGCCCTGTGCTGTTCCCTTATCAGCACTTCTCCAGCAGGCTTACTGGTATCCTAAAATGGCCTTAGCATTCTTGAGGACAAGGCATGCTCAACCTGAAATTCAACACTCATCCTTTGTTTCATGCTACAAAACCCCTCTTTGATGGTTTGCAACACCTTCAGATTAGTTCAAAACATCCTGAGCTCCTACTATTTCCTTGTACAGGAGTACCAGATGAGGCTCTAAGGAAACCCACAGGTGAACACTGTGTGGAGTGGACAGATCTAGTCTGCTCCACAGGGACACAGTCCAAGATGACACATGTATGAACCATGCTGCAGAACTTTTTTGTGTGTAAATAATTTATTTATTCCTGTGTGAATATATGATAGAAGATACAGTTGTTCACAAGCAATAGTAAAAATGTTCTACTCTGTTTATGACTTGCTACATTCACTGCGCAACTCAGTAGTATTAAAAGAAAAAGCAAAAACATAGAAACATGCAAAATTTCAGGCAACAGAACCCTGATCACTACTTAGTTTTAGACAAATAAATTAGGAAGCCTTCAGTTACTCATCCTAAGCAGTGGAAAAGCTCTGGTGCAGCCCCATATTTCTGGGCAAGATGCTTGAGAATTCTTGAGAACTGAGAGCTTGAAAGAGCAAATCAGTGAGAACATGTGAGAAATGTAACAGAACAGCAGAGGAAGCAAAATTTATGTTTGAAATGCTGAACAATACAGTGGGGTGTTGATAGCCTGCAGAAAGAAAAAACACCCTTACAAACCTGCTAACTGAACTACTGTGATCTTTTTCTCTCAATAGCTGGATATGAGAAAAAAAATATATGTTTAGATGATAAATTGAAAGCAAGAGCACGAGAGCAAAGTTTGTGAAATGCTGTAGGAAATTTTAAACAGTTTTTGTTCTATCCACTTTTCTAATAAACTTGCTTTTTTTACTTTTGCTTGAAACTTTCAAGACCAGAATGTTTTATCACCATTCCCATATATTTACACATTATTTCTTTTCCCTGCAACTTAAGTAAACAAAACACTCACAACTTCAATCCCTCAAGAAGAACAGAGCATATACATATGCAAGATTTTGACTTTTAAGATTGTTTAGATTTATTATCCTTCTATTTGTTACCTACTTCACATTTTTTTTTCATATTAATCTGACTACAGTCCTTTAGATACTTCTTGAGCAATGAAACTGAAATTAATTCTTATGTACCACAATTTGGTTTGCTTCCACAGGAAAAAGAGGTAACACTATTCCACCACAGAGCCTTTTAAAGGATTATGTTTCTAATTATTAAAAAAAAATCTTCATGTAAAAGGAGAGCCTAAGGAAATACATAAAAAAACTTCAGTTTTTACCTTCACATCACTGCATAAGAAGTATCAAATCCTGCTTTAAAGAAGAATGGTGGAGGAAGAGAATCCTACACAACTGATAAATTAAACATCTTGACTTAATACCTTTGTTAAATGAATGACTAAACAATAAAGCATGATATAATGAATGTGTGTTGTGGGTGTGATGAGGGGGTGTAAGTGAAGGACAACTGAAGTATTTCAGTGGAAAACAAGAGTAAAAATAGCTGTATTCCATCATTTCTCCCAATCACAGTGATGTGATATCAAATAAAAAAACATACAGTAGATTCTCTTCTGCAATAGTCACTACATGCATAAAGACATATATTTCAGAACACATGGGATTAGATTTTCATGTTTATCCTTTTATTTCTGGAAGAAGCAACTAACTCCCACAAAGCCTTTTTTTTTAAACTTACAGCTGGTTGACACTTGCAATATGAGGGGTGACAACAAACTTCTTAAAACTCTGTTTAAACCTCATGAACATTACCAAATGTTGATTATAGGGATTCTGATGAAATAAAAAAGACTTGTCAAGTCTAGCATCACATGATCGTTCCGGTACGCTAAGAAGGTATCATGGAGTTCAACAATTTTAATCTTAACTTCCTATAAGAATTTCCAGGAAGAGCCTTTAGGCTTGACCAGCCCTCAAACACTTTCACGCTTCACTCTTATCAGCTTCAAGGAGCTGCTCAGGTATGTCTAACGGAAGATTTGGGCATTCAGACAGATTAAAATAGTGATAGGCTACTGTAGATAGCTATATACGAAGAATATACATCTGAAATAGGTGAGAAGAGATTAGTGAATATGGCACTGTTAATGATGGAGAACCTCTGCAAACGTGTTAATAAACTTAACACTCTACTGAACGTGCTCAAAAATCTACATGCTGTTTTGGCATTTCAGTCTTTCGCACTTCAAAAGATACTTTCAATTTTACAGATTTATTGAATATGTTATAGACAAATAGATTTCCCATTCTATTTTTATATCCTTGCTATAACCTATCCTAAATCTATAGTTTTTTTCCAGGCATCATTCAATCCCAATTCAGTTGCAATGATGCACTTCTCAGAAACATGTAAAATGAGACATGGCTCTATATATCCAAATGTAGCGCATCTCTCTTTATCTTGTAAATGTTTGAAACCTTTTAAAGAATTCCTTTTTTTCACTAAGAAGAGTTGATTGTAAAGGAGCTTAGGAGAAGGAATGAACAGTGGAAATGGATAATTTTGTGCTGCCTTTAGTCATCTGAAGGGGGAAACTCACTTTTGTAAGTCTCCTGATACATGAAAGGTTGACTGGAGAAGGTAACCTTGACTTACTATTTGTGACTAAAGTACTATGTATATTTACAGTTCTTTAATTATAATTTCTTTTTGTGTTTAAACCTGGTGATAAGGACAGATGTAACTCTCCAGAGTTCATGGCATACTTAGTCCAAAGATGACTTTCACCCTGTTTTATTTATCTTATGTCTTGGGTGTAGAACCTCTACATTTCCCTTGAAAAGAAATTATATATATATATATAAGACTCCAGTTTTACAGGCTGAAAGAATAGATATATCAGATATATCAGTACAGGTATGACAGATTTTCTATGCTTACACTTCATAGTCTCTTTTTTTCTTCTTTTTATTTTTTAAGAAAAATAAAAAGCCACCTAGTTAAAAAGTTTAGAATGCAGTGATGTGAAAAATCCCTCAGAATGTAGTAATGATATATTTTTCTTTCTGCACATCTGCTCAAATTTCAAGTCACAATGAAGACCCTATAAAAATTCTAAGTCAGTGGGAGAGAGACATTTATAAGTGTTAAAGCACTGCTGAATCAGTATTATCACTACAGATATCTTATGGATAAGAAAGCATAGTGGTTATAGTTGCAGTTTCCCAGCTGGGACATGGGAATGTATGGGCAACAAATAGAAGTGAGAAGACAGCCCAGGCCTGTTTCCTGTAGCTTGTTATCTTCATGCTTTGTTAAAACCTCACAAAGAATGGAGGGTGAACCTGGCCTTTGCTGATGTCAATTGAAAAGTTTTGTCATTTACTTGAAAGGTTCAGAATTACTTATCATCTTTCTATTCTTTTTTACTTTAAAAGAATCTTTCCAGTTAGGAAGCAAAACCTTTTTTTTAGTCTGAAGATGGCCCTAAACAGTAAGTCAAAGAGAGGAGATCCATAGTACTCATTAATTTATTGGATGTATTGAGCTTGCAACCAATATATAAAACTTTAAAGTGGTCATTACTTTTGACTTCTGTTGCTAGCAGGAAGACCGAGAAGTTTCTCTGAGGAAAAAGAAAAGATGGCTCTCAGTGAGAAGAAAATTAATGGAAAAGAAGTGTGTAGAAGAAGAAAAATAAAATCCAGTTTTGGTAATTTTCTTTTTCTCTGCTTAGGATAGAATATTTTTGACTCTGCTATATTGAAATTAACAATACTTTCCAGCCTTTCTGATATTTTCCTGTAGTCTGGTAGAACTATTATTTTTCTATTTTTTCAGTAATTTTTAATGAATAATCAAATTCATTATAAATATTTAAATATTAAAAATAAAATAGATACCATATTAGACAGAACTAGCTGCTTCAGAGCCAGCAATGTGACCAGGTGGCTAAGAACACCAAAGAAATCCTGATCTGTGTAAAAAATAATTTGTGCAAATAATAATGCATAAAAAATAATGTGGCTAGTGGGACCAGGGAAGTGATTGTTCCTCTGCATTCAGTGATGGTCATGCCCTGAGTATTGTAATTTGTACAGTTCTGGGCTTCTCAATTCAAAAACAACCTTGAGGTGCTGGAGTTTGTCTAGAAAATGGTTTAGACAGTGAGTCCTGTGAGGAGCAGCTGAGGGAGCTGGGTCTGTTGAGCCTGGAAAGGAGGAGACTCAGGGGAGACCCTATTGCTCTCTACAGCTCCCTGAAAGGAGGGTGTAGCCAGGTGGGGGTTGGTCTCTTCTCCCAGGCAACAAAAGACAGGACAAGAGGATATAGCCTTAAACTTACCAGAGGAGGTTCAATTTGGACATCAGGAAGAATTTCTTCATTGAGAGGGTGGTTAGGCATTGGAATGGGCTGTACAGTGAAGTGGTGGAATCACCATCCATGGAAGTATTCAAGAAACCCCAGGATGTAGTACTTAGTGCTATGGACTATTTGGCATGGTGATGTTTGGTCTAACATTGGACTCCATAACTTTTCCAACCTGAATGATTCTGTTAGTCTAAAAAATTTCAATATTTTTAGAGTAAATCACAGGTCATATTCTTTCTTTCTTTGTTTTCTAAGAAAGCCTTCAACTGATATCAGTGAGTGCACATTTCACTGTTGAGGAATGTATCTCCACATCATCCTAAGTCTACGTCCAATTTGCATACTACTTCAGACTCAGAAGTGTTCTTCTGACCTGCAACATTGGTGTGATTCTGGACAGACAAATTGATGCAGGACGTTGCCCTTTAGCTCAGGCACATCTGATGAACTAGAAGAATCCATGGAGCTTGGAAAACTGGTTCCCATAGGAATGACTTTTGCCATCCTTTACCTTTCTTATTTTCATCTTTTTTATCATGTCTGACAACTTTGGTTTCAGAGAGTTTATTTAGACACTGGGCAGAAGAGATGAGTGTGAAGTGAGCAAATAAAGACAGAAATATTCTAATAGAAGATTTACTTTACCCTTGGTATGATTCTTATAATGAAATAGAAAATGCATTTAAGGTATCTTTCCTCACACTAAATCTCAACAAGAACCCCAAAATCTCAGCACAGATTATTTTTGGAAAGAAATAAAAACCAATGAGCTTCAATATATACATATAATTATAACATTTAAACTGTCTCAATAAAGTTCTGCTGTATTAAATTGCATCACAAGTAGAAAGCAAATGAATGATTCAAGATCAAGCATAAAAAAGTAAGCAGCTAAAGATTTGCAAGGGACAATGATGAAATTATCAACCTAATTCTTCCTAATACCAGCATCACAAACTTATTTTAAATCTGTGCAGGAGTTGCGTGCAAAATACATAAAAATGCAAGAACTATGGTGGGATTAATAGCTGCTTTTTCTGCAGAGAACACACATTCTTCAAAAGAACCAGGCTGACACAGTGGAGAAGGAAGAAGTATCTCTTAAATTGTTTGAGTTGCCATAAAGAGTAATAAATGCTGAGTGAGGCACACCCACACATAGATCACTTTTTGTTTAAAATATTATTTTTCTCTGGAATTCTATGTCTGCTGTTAAAGTAATGGATTCTTCATTTGAACACGGCTGTCAGATCATTAAATATCACTACTCAGAGATAGCCAGGATGAAATACATTGTTGCCTTATCTGCATGGTAAAACAATTTGATACTTGTGCAACTATGCTTTGCAACCAATCTACAAATGAAAGAACTATGGAATACAATTTTATGAGATAAGGAGTGAAGAATAACGCCTTAAACCATACTCAACAAACACCTTTATGTAAGCTAAATAGCTTTGTTGCTGAGTTTACTCCTCATATCCTCCTACCCTAATTTTTATTGTCACACAAATCTCTCTAAACCCATTGTTTCCAAATGAAAACCTGTGTATGGTTCTGAGCAGATCTTTGTCCAGGGATCATTTCTAAACACATGACTATATCAGATTTGTTTTCTTTGCTCTGCACAGTCCTCTAACACACTTTACACAGGTAGTCTGCCTGCAAATACTCCTGCCTGCCCTCAGGACCCTCTTAAGGGGAGGCCAACCTCACACTCCCTCTTGTGCTTTAAAATTTTCATGCTGAGGACTGCAGTACACTGTATTTCCAACACCCCGACCTGAGAAAGCACACAAAAAATGATTCCCTTGTCTTAGGGTGACATAGTCATTGCAGAGAGCCAGAACTCTGTGCTATGTAGCATGGTAAGTCTGGTCTGGTAGCCATGAGTGATGTCCTGCACATGAGCCATTCTGCACTGCTTGGCATGGGATCAGCCCCTAGGGGTGAGTGCAGGTGCAGCCAACTGCTAGAAATGAATCCAAGGTGAAAGCAGCACTACAAAGTGTGGCAGCTGAAAACAAGATTTCTGCTACCTGCTCTATTTGTAATGCTATCATGAAAGACTTCCATCTCCTTGAAATTCAGGACATTTTCTCTTTGGATGTAAATATTCATGTCTGTACTCAACATCACTATAGTCCACACCTCAGCTGCACACACTTAGAAAAACAAACAAACAAACAAACAAACAAATAAAACCAGAAAAGGCACATAAAGAAACAAAATTACCATATTGCTCTGCAGCTGAGATTTCTAAGACAACTTGAACTAATTCCACCACTGTCTACATTTGAATGATACATGAGTATGTCTATAAGCATATACATGCACACGAAGAGAAGGTGTAAACTTACTCATCTCATCCTGAAGGTACCTATAAAGCTATCAGATGAGTGGGGTATGAAGTATAATCAGCCCTGGTTTCTCCTGGCTCATTCACTTCTAGGAGCAGTGAAAGCCTCAACACTAAAGGAATGCTAAAACATGATAAGATATAAATTTATACCTCAGAAGCAGCCCAGATAGTAATTATTACCCTGACTTACCATAAGTGTATGCATACAGTTGGATACATACTTAGCTGTAATGGAAGAGTATCAGAACAAAATTAAAAAGATGAAATCTTACAGAGTGTGTCTGATAATAATCTGAATCTGCAAACAAAAACTGTCTGACATTTTGTAGCATGAACAACCCAACTAGACCTTTCCCTTGCTGTTCCTCAACACATCTACACCTTCTATGGGACAGCTTTCATTTCATGTCTCAGTGCAGACCATGGCAAAGATCACAAAACAATTGTCCAAATGAAAATGGAGCCTCAAGTTCTACTTGGTTTTGTGCCTCTTCCACCAATAAGGACCACACCATGTGGATACCCCAAGGAGACATCTGTTATGGTACCAGCACCCCCAGGACAGTGAGCATTAACATTCAGCATTAACAGAAGCACTTTTACTACTCCACTTTGGGCAGGGAAGCTGCATGTCTTCATTGTGAGCCCGTTGCCCAGTGTCTGCAATGCTATTTCTCACAGATAATAAGTTGGACAGAACAAGCTACGGGACTACAAGGATCAATAACAAAATGAAACACAACAACCAGAAAATAAACCATATGAAGGAGCGGTAAATGATCTAGTGCCATCTACCAAACAGAAAACACTAGGGACATGATCAGTCTCTTCAAGTACCTACAGGGTAATACTACATAAAAGAAAGAAGGGATTTATTTAGTCTAGAAAATGATAAGGATGGGGCATTGGCCAAAAGCAAAGAACAGAAAAGTGGTGGAAGTAAATAAGAAAAAGGTATTAACGTAAAGATCAATTTGTTGCAGAAATAAGCTCCTTAAGGGCATTTGGTCAAGGCACTATTACTGCAGATGCTACTGCAAAGGCTAGATAAATCATTACTTGCAATGATGTGACATGGTTCTGCAAGGGGCTGAGGAACTGCCCAGCCTGATGGTTTTTTAGCATTATTATCACACAGATAACATCATAGATACAGCTCACTTGCCCTTAGGTTTCATAATTTGTCTGTAAAGCAGGTCTAAAAAAAATACCAGGGATAGGAGAGGTACCAATAATTTCCATGTCCAGCTGCTTATATTTTTAACATCTCAAGACTTAACTTTTATTTGTAGCATGTCATTGAAATATTACTGAGAGTCAAATTTTACACCAGCTTGTTATGTCCCAGAATTGAACTATTTATCAACATCAGCTAGATGATAACCACAAATTTCATTTTTTTAAAGTAACTTTTTCAGAGCATGTCTATTTCTGACAAAGTTCCTCTTTGGAAAAAGTTTTTTTTTTTTTTTTAATGCTTTAAGTGGCAAAGAATGACTATAGAAGTATAAACTGTTTAAGAACAACAATTAAAAAGGAAACAATTTTCCTTATATGTGGATAAAAATTTATAGATGCACCACTACTTCAGCAACAATTTTTTGAATGAAACAAAAGGGAAATCTGAATCCACTGGAGCCCTGATTAATGTATATGAATTTCTTATTTTAAAAAAGACAATCACAAAATTCCTTTGACACTAACAAGATCAGGATTTCATTAAATTTAATGAACATCATGTCCCACAAGAGTACAGATTAAAATTATAGGATTAAATAAACAAAAAAAATTGTGCAATGCTATGAATTTATGCTCCTAGTAACAACTAAATCTTATGTGTTGAACAGGCTATTAAACAGATCTAACTGACATTTAAGTGTTGTGCATTCTTTTGCAGAAACTTTAATTTCAAATGCATGTTCTTGGTTATAGTGATAAGAAATGACATGGAATAGGGATCAAATGAAAGTGTCCACATGCCAAGCCATTATCACACAACCACAAAGGTAGCACAACTGCCTGGATTGTAACTGGGCTGTGTCTGTATAAGAGCAAAGCTTATTTACAGACTCCAGAGCTTGTAAAAGCCTGGTACAAGCAGCTAATAACTAACAGCACAATGCCACTGGGCTAGCTAGGATCATCAAAGACCATATTTTGGGTAGATGAGGTTTGCTTTCTTTCTACTAAACATGTGGGGTTACACTGCCTTCAAAACAATATTTTCTTCACCACTTCTCTCATGATGCACTATCAGAATATAGCAAGAACTAATTTTTTATCCTTTGAAATAACACATTATGATCACTTCTCAGCAACAAGGTCATGTAGGAAGACCTGTATGGCCATGTAGGAAAATAACTGTCCCCAAAACTTATGCTTAAGTAGTTGTTACCCTAAATACTGTTAACTGAAAGAAAATTTGATTTGTTATGCTCTTTGTGTACACTAGCAAACAAGTACCATATCTTTAACCTTGAATCAGGTTTCAATGTTTGTGTCCTGGTTGCATTTAAGGTAGATTTAATTTGTTTTCAGTGGCTCTTACAGTGCTGTGTTTTGGATTCAGAATAAGAATGGTGTCTATAACACACTGATGTTTTGGTTTTTGCTGAGTGGTGTTTATACAAAGTAAAGGACTTTTTTCTTGTCTCATGCTCTGCCAGTGAGGAAGAGTGCAAAAGAAACTGGGAGGCAGCACAGCTGGGACAGGTGGCCTGAAGTGACCAAAGGGATATTCCATACCACAGAACACCATGTCGACTCAATGAACTGGGGGGAGTTCCCCAGAAAGTCTGGGTTTGGGATGGGCAGCTCTGGCATCATTCAACAGGTTGTGAGCAATTTCACAGTTCATCACTTCTTTATTTACTTTTTTATCGTCATTATTATTATTCTTATTTAACATTATTATTGTATTTTACTTTATTTTCAATTATTAAGCTGTTCTTATCTCAACATAAAAGTTTTACTTTGATTTTCTTTCCTGTTCCACTGGGGTGGGGGAGGTGGGCATGTTTGTGGTTAAACCACATTTGCGTCTTTATATGGTCCAGATAATTTTTACAGGTGTAAAACATTAACTTGGTGTCAAAGAAAAAATTTGTTGCCATCTATTTTCCTAAATATATTTTAGAAATTTGATACAAATTAATGCAAACAAAAGTGTATGGAACCTAGATGCTAGAAATAAATAATGTATCCTGGATATGGTAAATTTGTTACTTAAATAATTCTGTGAAATTAAAAAATGCTGTTAAAAGGTAATGCTAATAAGTGTTGTTGTTTCCATTCCATAATGGGCTCTTTTAATGAATGAATGTATGCTGAAAAAATGAGCTAGGATTGCTGATTCTAGTTAGTGATTAATTTAGAATGTGGGTGTTTTGGGGTTTTTTTTTTCCTTTTTTGGTTGGTTGATTTGTTGGGTTTTTTCATTTGTTTGTTTGTGGGTTTGTTTTGGTTAGATGGTTGTTTTTTGTTTTGTTGTTTCAGATACATCTTCCAGAAGAAAAAACACTATTACATATATTTGATATTCTAAAGCATGTTTTTTCCTTCAATATAACAGGCTCAAAATGGCTTCTGTCACCTCATACCTGTGCTGTGTTGCCTGATATTTACTCCTTCATGTGCACAGCTCCATCTAACACTGGGGAAAAGCAGCATTGAAAATGTTATTCACGGTTCTCAGCACCTTGGACAGATGTACACCAAAGAGATTACAGCACACAAGGACACCCGACAAGAACACCTGTAGTCCATCAACTTTCACACGGACTTAATAGTTAAAATAGCATGTTTTGGTTAAACACACATAAGGTTCAAATCTCAAAAAGCTGTTTTAATTAATTGCAACAATTATTTTGTTGCAGTGATGAGAAAATGGTAGGGCACTGCTGCAAACTGAAATAAACACTTTGGGTAGGAAAAAAGCATAAAGAGGTTTAGAAGAAGAGGAATTATGAATTAGATACTGGAGCAACCAATAACCAAGAGCAAGACAGAATTTTACAGAGTCTTGGAACTGCCAAGACTGAAGTCTTGGCTAGATGTGTGATCTCGTTTGCAAGCTTGGTAAAGAAACCTACTTCATGTCTTTCATAGTTACTATTCCTCTCGATTCTACTTAGAATGACTTTTTCCTCACACACATCTCACATGTTCAGCTTCAGAAATTCTTATCATGATTAGAACAAATCTGCACAATGTTGTGTAGTCTATAATCTGTTTCCCATAATTTAATCAAGGAAGTGTCTCAAATCTTTAGAAAACTGATCACAAGGTGAGCCGGACAGATGTTTTTTCATGTTTACTGAAAAAATTATAAAGGAATTAATACATATTGTATTTCTTCTCTGCTTTTAATCATGGTGATCCAAACAGATGTGAACATATAGCCATAAGTTATTTTTTCTTGGGAACAGAAGAAATAAAAGTTGTCCTAGTGTTGTGGGTTAACCCTGGTGGGCAGATAAGCACTATACCTCTGCTCACTCACTTTCCCCATCCAGCCTTCACTGGGATTGAAGAAGAGGAAAGGAAAAATAAAAGAAAAATAAACTCCTTTATATCAAGATTTTTAAAAATAAATAAATCATTAAGCAGAAGAGGAATATAGAAGGAATGGTTTAATAAGCAGATGAAGAGAAAAGACAAAAATAAAAATTATGCAACAGCACTCACTGTTCAAAGGGTAGATAATATTTGGCCAGGCCTGAGGAAAAAGATGGCTAACCTCCTAAAACTTCACCTCTCCCTTTTTATTGCTGAGCATGATGTTGCATGGTATGGAGAATCTCTTTGGTTAGTTCAGGTGATCTGCACAGATTTTTCAATTTACAACCTATTGAGCAGTGACCAATCTATTCACTGGGTGGTGGTGGGGAAAAGGGAGCAGAGTGAAAAGCAGAGATGCCTTTGAAAACAGTACTTAGCAAAATATAGATTATTAGTGTCTTATCATTACTCTTTTGGTCAGAAATATTTAACACAGCATCATAGGAGCTGCTACAAAGAAAATGAACTCCATCCCAGCCAGGTCTAGCACATACACAATATCAAAATACACATCCCAGCACCTACACAATATCAAAAGTAACTAACAGGTAAATTAATTTTAAGCAGAAGATTTTATTGGGTATTTCCTTTCAAAATCAGTACAGCTATGATTTTAAGCAGGGGTATTAAGGCTGCATTTTACAAACTTTCAATTTCCCTTCATATTTTAAAAGAAGCTGAATTCAAACTGAAGTTATCATTTTTGTGAGGTGCTGGGAGATGAGGAGGCAAAGAAAACTCTGGAGAGACAGAAAAACTGTAACAAGTAAAAATAAGTTTTCAGGTTAAATTTTTACAGATTAATAAATTACTGAAAGAACTGCATTTAAATATTTTACTCTTAGCAATTATGCCTGCTAGCCTTTCTTTCTGATGGTTCTAAACTATACATGGAATATGAGGAATGGAATTATGAGTGCTCTCTGATATTACACTGCATACGTTTTCAACTTATGTTGATAGCTGTCACACAGAAATAAAGATAAAGCCTATTTATTTTAATTAATACATTTATTAAATAAGAATTAACAGATTACCAACTAAATTGAAAAGCTAACCTATAATTATCATAGTTTTAAAGGGAAAGCTAAATGTGTAATCAATTAAAAGCCTAATTCATTAACATAAGGGGAATTTCAGCAACTTTTTTTTCCCCCTGCTTTTGTAGTTCTTCAATTATAAAAGAATAGGTCAAATTATCTTGCTTTTCAAAGATGTTCTTGTAAAAGTTACATGAAATTAATGTGCAATTAAAGAAAGATGAAATGAACTTTTAGCTTTGCTGGGCACTTATGTGGCTCCTAAGAGAATAAATTAGGGAGTAAAAGCCAAGGGCTTTATGTCAGTGTGGAAATTGATTACTGCTAAGCAAGAGAGTATTAAGCGATGAATAAACTAAAGCGTGATTTTTAAACTTTTTATTTTAGTGGAATTCATCAAAGTTACCATCAAAGCTGGCAGAGCTGTCTTGCTTGACCTTAGCAGATTTTTATGGTACATAGTACCATGCACATTTGTGTGAGCAGCTAAACCAAGCCTTAGCTACTTGGTTACTGCGACTAAGCAGTCACTGACTACACCAGGAGCTTTCACACCTCTCTTAGAAGTGGGTACCAGATTTAAAGTACTTAGTGTTTTCTCTGTGTGTATATATACCTTTAAGTGTTTCTATTTCTCTTTGTATTCTTTGGGTTCACCCCTCAAAACTTTATCCTGGGTTCTGCTGGCAGCAGCAACATGGGATCAAGAATCGTGTGAAACATCCCCACTCCATGACTGATTTCAGCATTCTTGCTCTTGGTCATCATTTTAAGAATGATGACCCTTCAAGCTTGTTCCCTTAAAAACACCAAATTCCTCATTTATATCCAGAATGTTTTTGACTGTCACCTTTTGCATAAAGATATGACAGAGGAACATTAACCACACTTAAAAGTAGCATTTTTAAATGTAATATAAAATTTACATGTTTCATAGGAATCACAAAAATCACAGTGATAATTATAGTCAGTGATTGAAAGGATTTAAAGTCATCCAGACATCACTATATTCTCATCCAGATTACTCTTACAATTTCATCAGTCCCAGCTAGTACTTTGGTTTTTTTCTCAATCCACTTCATGCTTAGAAATTTAGAGCGCTATGAAACACAAGAACTGAAATGAGTAAATGACTTTGAGACAATCCAGGGTGAAATATCTTTATAGCAATAAGAATTAGCAATTATATTGTTGGATAATAGTATTAAGCAGCTTGTGAGCTAAATAATGCAAGCATTTATCAAGGAAACATGTTTTAAGAATATCCACAACAACATCCTCAAAAAGATACAGCTTTTTGGAAGATCCAAGGAAGAACTTCATTTAGATAAGCTTTTCACATTTTGCAGATTTATTATGACAATAGTTAGGTATTTTTATTTGAGAGACCCTGCTCATAGCATCTATCAAATTTTTTAAAGTAGTGAACAACATTACTTAATAGGTTTGCTATTTACATAGAGAAATAATTCATTCTGTTTAGTGTATTCTCTATTTTTGTCTTAGAAAGGGATTGGTATCTCAGACTGAACTATCATGACCCCAGATGAATAAATAGGATAGCAAAGAGCTATTTTCATAACCTTTAGATCCCTGAATTTATGCTTCAATGAAACACCCTTTGCCAGAGAAGGAATTAAACTAGAAACTGCCTCTTAAGGAAGGGATAGAGAAATCCATTAAGTATCAGCTGGATTTTTTGGTGTTTCAGGAAATGTCAACAAATTAGCTTTTATTATTTGTGCCTGAAACAATTACGAACTTGGTGATTAGAATAGAACATAGTTTACTGAAAATAACTAAATAAAGAATAATTTAAAAGAAAATATTTAACGTAATGTAATGAAAATAGAATTAAAATACACATAGCAATGTTTTAATCTCAAAGCTACTGAGTTCAATATCTATTTTAGAAAGGGCAAATTCATCTCATTTATTGGGAGAGAAGTAGAAAAAGAAGCACATTGGTGAAGGCTTTAATTTTCCACTTTGAAAAAGCAAATGAGTGTTTAACAACTTCCTTTTGGCAACAAATTGAAAAAAAACAGTTAACTAAAAATATGATTAGCTTTCTTTAACTGCTGTCACCCAGATCTTAAATCTTGCATTCGTCTTCTTATCCCAGTTTTAAAATGAAGTCAGCTGTGTCTTCTGAATTCAAGCTGAGAGCATATTTGAACATGCTTTAGAAGGCAACATCTGCTGGCCTTACTCTTTTCCAGCACAGGGTGCCAAACTTATGATCAGAATGAAATTAAAGAAAATGCACTTTGTGTATGGAAAGAGTAATTTTAACTTTCTTTCATTAGCATTAGACTTTTCACTGTTCATTTCTTTTTAATGTCTTGCCTATCTGTTTATGAGATAGAAAGAATTAAGCTTCCTATTCACCTGCTCTATGCTGCTTGCTTCATCTTTAACTATCTCTTTTTAAAAATCCACTTTTTTATTGCAGCCATTAACAGACTTGCTTTAATGAAAAAAAAAATCAGAAATGGAAATATGTAGTGTCTGAAATATTATAGTTTTACAATGACACAGCACACCTAACTTCTGGAGATCCCAGGCAAATCACAATCCAAAATTACAAATCTCTGTCAAAATAGTTTCAGCATTGCTTCAATGTAAGATTTATTGCATGGTTTAAAGACACAGAACTCCATTATGACTTAACAATTACAAGTAAAACAGTATCTATAATAAGGGGAAATTAACCATTACATATAATAAAATGTTAAGCAACGGCCCATGAAAGAGACTAAAAAACAAAGGGAAATCTAACAATGTAATCATTTAAATCTCACCACTGTTAAACTCCAGTAGGAACAGTAATGATGCCCTTAGCAATCATTGAAACACCATATTGCATAGGACAACAGCATCAATAAAAATGAAACATATTCAATATTTTTTTCTTATTTATTGAAAAGCTAGAGTGCTGAACATGCATGTAAGAACTTGTAGAATACATAAAATTTTTTAGGAGTTGTATTTAAAATATGTGTTCAAGCTCATGGGTTTACTGAAGAACACTCAGTGCCTATAAATATGCATATTATTTAAACTTGAGTTCCACATTTCTCAAACACAAGATTAACCTGAGGTTCATAAGAGAAGGTCTTTCACTCCAGGTTAAATTATAAAATATCTGTCTTTTAGTGGGATGATAACTATAATATTTCAAATGGAAGGGATAACATTTGAGCTGAATACTCAGATGAAATTAAAAAGTGTCAGTTACTCATGAGTTTGAGTTGTGGGCTGGTAATAGAGACGTTTTTCAAAAAAAGAAGTAATCTGATGATTTCCAAATTGCTACTTCATTGCTGATAATGCTCCCAGCTATACAAATAGCAACAAACAAATCCCATCCCTATGTTCTCCTAGGGTGGACATTAAAAAAGCCTGTCACAATTGCAATGAAGAATCCATTGAATAACTGTGTGGGAGGTTTTACCAAAGCCAGCAATATTCTGAACAAAGGTCTTATCATACACTTGCTTCTGTATCATATTAATTGGTTTCTTATCACATCAGCCAACTCCCCTCTCCCTAATACCATACAAAAGTGAATAATGTGTTAAAACATTGATAATACTTTAAGACTTATTAACAACTTTCATGAGATTAGCTTCTTCCTTTTTCACAAGTGCTCAGATCATACAATGTCAAGTACCTTTCATATGCCTTGGTTTAAATGAAATCACTAAGGCAAGAGACAGGCCAGTGACATAAAAGTCTCACTGTTTAGGCAACTTCCTAAGTAGACAGGCTTATATTTTGTTACATGAGATCACAGAGAGGATTTCAATATGCACCTCATATGATAGATTATTATGTTTCGTACAACAGTCAAACAAAGGGCAGACTTAGCATGCTCTCTTCACAGTGCAGCCACAATAATAACTTGGGTTCCTGGAATACCTCTGTTGATATGTATGACTGTAGCATTGAGAGCTGATAATTTCCGTGGTCCTTTCCCTGTATTTCCAGCTAGTTGCTCTCTGATAACTGACCCCCATACTAGCATGGTAGCAAAATTAAGGAGCAGGTGCAATCACTGACAGAGGGTAGAAACGGGGCTTTATAGATGCCTTTTAGTAATTTGGATAAGAAAAATATTCCAAGTTGAATTAACATAAAGTTAACAGGAAACAACATTTCTGAAAAGAAGATGCCAAATGTTCTCACAGAAACACATCTCTAGGCTTTAAGTTAAGGGGAAATTGCCAAAGAGGGAGTTCTTGTAACTGGATCGGCAGGATGTATTACTTCATTTTGTAATGCAAATGGTTCATTTACCTTGGGATCCAGCAGAGCACTGGGAGGGTCAGCAAAAGCAGATGGATATGAGAAACTTTGTATGCATCTGTGCTTACAGTTATGTTACTGAGTATTAATAATATTTTAACAAAACTGTATATAGGTGTTATCAGCACTGCAATTTAACTAATAGTTATCATAGTATCACAGAATGAGAGAATATGCTGAGCTGGAAGGCACCCATCAAGATCATCAAGTCCTGGCCTTGCACAGGACCAGTGACCCAAGAGTCACAGGATGTGTCTGAGAGTGTTCTCCAAACTCTTCTTGAACTCAGATAGGCTTAGAACTTAGTTTTGTTTTGACTAGGCAGTACTAATATTGATTAAGCAATCAGCAAGTTGCTGGTGCTTCATAAGGTGCGTTCTTTAGTCAACACAAAATTCACAGGGGATGGCATGTGTCCACATAAAAATTATCTGTAGAATACTTATTTAGTGTGTACAAAACATTTATTTAGCTAAATGTAAGCTCAGCACAGGTATCCCTTTACCTGTGACTCTATAAATGTTATGATCTGAAGCCCTTTTGAATCTTCAGACTTGTCTACTCTCTGCTATTACCTGTATTAAAATGCAGGTCACAAAAGGATAAAATTAACCCAAAGGCATTTATAACAGGTATCTCTGTGGGCTGCCACTTTTTCTCAAAAGAGAGAGGTAGGAACATGGAGATGGAGATAGAGTCAGGGCTTTTACTCAGCTGTCACCCTGGAATGGCTAGCACGGATGAGATACTACAGAAAGAGGCAATGAGTCAGATATTCGCAACTGACATAGTTTACTTTCCTTTAGGAACAAGAGTAGAAAAAATGACAGCTATGATTTTCTAAAGCACAATCTGGTCTCAGCTCTCAACTTCTGAACAGCAAGAATTGCACTTCGTTTTTCTAGAGGCAAAATTTCACAGCAGTATTTCTTTATCAGAAGCTGTAATAGCAGTACAGTGTTGAAGATTGAACTACAGTCTTGAAAACTGTGGCAGTGACCCATTATCTAAAGTTTCAGCTCTAAATTTATTTCTTTTTTTTAGTCAGTTCTGTTAAGAGGTCTTCTCTGTAGTATTCACCCTCTGGACTGTAGCAATAATAGGACAGATAAATCTTTAAAGATAATAAACAACCTATGAATCCCTCCCTTTCAAATACATAATATTTGCATATGAATGAAAGCAGAAGTATACCTCAACATATATTTAAGGAATGACTTACATTATAGTGTCCCAGATTTTCTGTTTATCTAAGTTTAGATTGCTTTTGTTTCTTCCAGTTAAGATTGGGTTTGTTAATTTTTTTGGCTTAACATTTATTTTTCTAAGAAAAATGCCTTGGAGTAGGAGATGCAAGAGATGTTATATAATTTTTTTAGCAGCAACATGGAAATCAATGGATCAAAAAAAACAGTACAGAATCCCCTACCAAACCATCCAACAGATAACCAAAACCAACAATGCCAAGAAATCAAATAGAAAAAAAAAGACAATTTTCCAATATATACTTATTGAGATGCAGTTAGAAAAGAGTTAAATGGAGAATAAAATTTTCTATTATGAAAAACAAACATTTGACCTAATCTTTCTACTGTGATATAAGAGCCTTTTCTTGGTTACTTGTGTAAGTTTCATTTCTAAGAACAAATAACAGCTAAAAAAATGTATATGCATGCCTGCATAAGAATACGTAAGAATTTCTATATATATTTTGTGGCTGTATGTATGCATTCATAAATACTTATATGCACATACTTCATCAATGCCAGTGGTTTATATTGATAGAGTCAAAGAACAATATAGTATAAATCTGTCAGTGTTCACATACTTCTGTAATGTAATCATCATTAACATTGAAAGCAATAGGGGTAGAGAATGAAAAAAATGTAACTACCTTTATTTTAATACAGCTTGTATACACACAAGTTCATTAAGAAACTCAGAGTAATAGTTAAGATAGTAAGTAATTATATGGTATAGTTTTAGATTTAGAAACACTTTCAAGACCTGCAAGTATTTCACAGATAAGAAAATTAAAGGTACTTTTTTTTCCTAAACATGATCTCTGAACACCTGCCTTCAGTACCACACCTTGCTCAAGTATAGTACACTTGCCTACCCCAGTCATTTTCTATCACTAATCTAACCTCCCTGTGAAGAACCAGCAACATTTTGTGGTCTCACTACCATATTTCTAAGGGGCCCATGTCTCCTCATCTGTTTTCAGACAAATAGTCAAAACATTAAACCATAGTGACAACACAGGTACAATTAATCTTATCTCCTTGACGCAAAATCACAATGTCGGCAACAAACAAATCAGTTCAGTTTCCCTCAGAATCAATGGAGAGAAATAGGTGCTGCTAGCATGGAATTTATTTGATCTATTAGATATCTGCTTTAGGATAAGATGAATTATTCCTAGAACTTCCTTTCTCCTTTGTAGCCTGTAATCAGAGTCTAGATTGGTAAGGGTGCTGCCTGTAAGATAAATACCATTCCTTTTTTTGCTCTATGTCCCTACTCCATTTTTTGGCATACTGATTTACATAAAAGGGAGAATTTAGAGTACTCACTCCTGATAAAGAACAAAGATCCTGTTCGAGTGCCTATTTTATAAAAAGTTCAAAGAGGGACAAGCACAATGAGACTGAGAGAAACAGCCCAAAAGAGTCAATAAATGGATCTGTTTTACTTACTCCAAAGAGCCAGTTCCAAATGCCTGCTTTGCCACATTCATGTCAATTTTCAAAACGAATCTATTACCCATTCTCTGAAAGTAAAGTAGTTCTCAGAAAAAAGACTGTTATGTGGTAAACAGGTCTTGCTAATCTCTTGTAGATTTCCAGAAGTCTTAGTTTTATTAAATGCAGACCACAAAATGTAAAATATTTCAGAAGACTTCACAGAATAGAAAAATCATTTGCCATTGTGCTGGGTTTGGCTTGGACAGAGTAAATTTCCTTCACAGTAGATGGTTATGGGGCTATGTTCTGTGCTGAAAATAGGGTTGATAACACAAGGAGTGTGTTATGAATGAGCAGTGCTTACACTGAGGCAAGGAGCACAAGGAGCTGGGAGGGGTAACAGCCAGGAGAGCTGACCCTTACTGACCAAAGGAACATTCTAGTGTTCTATATGCTCAGCATACACCCCTGAGGAAGGAAGAAGGAAGCAGGGGAATTGATATCCTCCCTCTTTCCAAGTAACCATTGTGGATGATGGAGCCCTGCTTTCCTGGAGAGGGTTGAACACCTGTCTGCCCATGGGAAGTGGTGAATTAATTGCTTGTTTTGCTTTGCTTGTGCATGTACCTTTTGCTTTAATTATTAAAGAGTCTTCATCTCAATTTACAAATTTGCTTACTTTTACTCTTCCAAATCTCCCTTCCACCCCACTGGGGGAAAAGTGAGCAAGTGGTTCTATGGGGCTCAGTTACTGGTGGGGGTAAAACCAAAATACCCATTCAAACAGAAGTTCAAATCATATATTGAGAAAACAACAATGTGCCTCATGATAAAGTTCAATAACTGCTGGACTTCATCTTTTCCATTCAGAAAGCAAATTTATCTTACATTTGAATAACTCCTTCAGCCAAACCTGCAGTAATGGAATCATGCCAAGGTCCTAGTTTGTCCCTTTGAGCAGGATGGAAGTCAAAGCACTGGAGCTAGCTATGTAAATGAGAAAAGATAAACGTATTAACTGATATTTAAGGTGACTTTGACTGCCAAGAAACAACATTAGAAGATTCTCACTCTGGCTTTGCCTTGGCTTGGTGTCAAACATGAATACAGAGCCAAGCCAGCCACAGGTGTTGAACTGTAATTTAACTTTAACTTTCATTATACTCCTCATCACATTGTGGCCAAAACAGTCGACCTGCCAAGTCTTCAGCTGGAACCAAAAAAGCTTTTAATTGGCCACCAAGGGTGAAGACAGTAAGAAAGAAGTCCTGTTTTATTTCCCATTGGGAAACTGAAAGTCTGATATTATAAAGTACAATGATGAGGTACAGAGTCCTTCCATGTTTTTGGCTTCCAACATACCAGTTCCAAATCACCAGAGTAGGCAGAATGTTTCCTTCATTTTTTATTTATACAAAAGCTAGGAAAATAACTATGTTTAGACAGTCAGTATTAATCCAGTCACACACACACAAAATAAAACTAGAAAGCAAACCTAAAACCAGCCCTTCTGTCACCACTGCCTTAGTATGTTACTATACTAAAAATGATCCATTCCCTGTCATTCCCAATAGCTTTCTACCCCAGCCTGTTATTAATCTTGCAATCTGTTCTACAGAGAAAACTTATACCAGTGTGGACTGTTTTTTTTTTAAAGTTAGCAGGGCAGTAACTGGGACAAAGAAAACAAGTGGTTAACCACCAAATCACTCAGTCATTTGGGAGGATCCTCAAGTGCAAGATTCATTCACCTAGGTTAGTCTTCAAAAATCAAATTGAACATACAGTCCATGCTGCCTTTATAGTTAAAAGAAATAAAAGGCCACTTTGAAATTTAGGTTTATAACACCACTTTAAGATGGAGTTAAACCATTGTCTGAAGGTACCTAAACCCACTGCATACAGAAATAGCCTGGGAGAACAGTTTGACTGAGAGAAATAATTGCTAATTATCTATGTATTTAATTGCTAGTGAATTCACTGGGAACTGTACAATTTTTGTTCTTCCACTAAACTAGAAACAAGTAAAATAACAGATCTACTGATTAAAAAGTAAAAACATATTTTTATTCTACCTAAAGCAGAACCAAATTATTGCAATAACCATTATTTTCATAGATTCTTCATTCATTCTTTCCTCACCCTGTTTGTGATATTTTCTGTTTTTAAAACCTCTCTTTCTAGTCTTTTTAAATATGAACAACAAGAAAATTGAAATTCTATAGTTTTGATGTACAAATGTCATGTTTTTCATGGCATTACTCAACTTATATTAGCTATAAGAAAGTTTTTTTTTACAATAAGAGTGTTGAAACACTAACACAGGTTGCCCATGGAGGTGGTAGATGTTCCATCTCTGGAAACATTCAAGTTTAAGGTCTAGTTAAAGATGTCCTAGCTCATTGCAATGGGTTGGACTAGGTCACCTTTATTGGCCCCTATGTGAGTGTTGTCTGCTATAAACAAAAATTTGTGACATGGAAAATTTTTCAAGTCCAGAAACACCAAATGCTCAGCATTTGTACATGTTTCAAGAGACAGGGAACTCTTGGAGAATGGTGGCCTCTCTTTTGCTTCCACAGTCTTGCTATAAAAAACAAATGCTGTTCAAATAGCAGAAGCTTGAATTCAGATTCTATCTCATCCTCTCTAATCTCTTTAAAATATGTAGATTTCAATGTTTATTACAAACCGTGGGTGTTGTCTCTCTTGGAAAACAGAAGCATTTTTTCTAACTTGAGTATATTTTGGCAAGAATAACTATTTACCTGTCTCAACACTAACCTGTGTACAACTTTCTTACTATTTACCTGTCTAAACACTTACCTGTGCACAACATTCCAGCATTAGGTTTTGAACCACCATTTGACTATCCTTGAAAGAGACAGTTAATTTTTCTCATGTCAGTTTTTCTTGTAACTCCTTAGCATCCAGAAAACTACCTTTATTTATGTCCAACTCCTGGATGTTCATATTGCAATCTGCTAGTACCTGAATTTTGGGCAGTGGGTTGTAGTGGTCTCATAACTATGGACTCGTGCTCTCTAACAGCCTAGGAATTAATATTTACCCTTACTGAACCTTTCAGCATGTACCAGAAAATTTAACATAAGCTGTTCAGACCTCCATCCACCCTTGACTGGTAAGATTCAGTCAATAATTCATTTTGATCAGAATTACTCTGTTGGCCAGAATGGTTTCCATAGTAATCAGGTGGTACACAGAGTTGAAGCTGATTTCATCAGTTGTAAAACAGCATTAGAATTATCCTACACTTCTGATTATATCTTAGTAGGACTGACTTTTGCATACTGTAGCTCAGAAGCATAAAAAGAAGATAGTTTTAACTATGAAAAGGCTTCCAGATGGAAAGAAACTTCCATGACCTCTCCTAATAGCTGGTGCTCTTGTAGATGTTTTGGGGTAGTGGTTTTGGGTTTTGGTGAAGTTTCTTTTCTTTGGTTGCTTGGTCTTTAGGTTTATTTGTATTCTGGTAAGAATGTTGTGAATTAGAGGAGTTTTACAAAAGGAATAAAATATGATGAACAACAATTAAAATGAACTTACTGTATAACACTGAAACTTTTAATCATTGTTCCATGTGCTAATGGGAATGGTTCCATGTGCTAACTAAACTGCTGCAGGTCTCAGAAATTTCATGTCAGAAATGATCATGCACCTTCAAAAACAGTAGGTTTAAATGTGAGGATAGGTAATTCCAGAAACAAGGACAAATGCATTTTCCAATCCATGTTGTAAACATTTCTATTGTTATTATTATTATTATTATTTCCTTACCGATTTTCCATTTTTTTTCTTTAAAGAAAAAGTCCTTGGAAAATTCAGTATGACATTTTTTATTCCATCTGGTTCCCCTGGTATAGCAGTAGTCAGTGTATGATAACCATTCCAAATGAATACTTAATCCTTATTTTAGTGGCAAACCCAAGTTGGTTGATGCATGTTTAGAATTGGTTGATGCATGTTTAGAATATTAATTAAACTTGAAAAAAGGCAGATGAAAATTAGTATATATGTTTACATTTATCACATAACAGCTTAACCGAAAGGATGGTGGCATATTTACAGTAAGTACTCCTAGAAGCCCTAGATGGACTTAGGAGTGAAAGAAGGGGGGAAAGGGAAAAGGGGAAAGAGATCATAAATAGCACAGTGTTCATTTTGCAAATGAGAAAGACATGAAATAAGGCTGAATGGAGGGAAAAATGCATTTTTTGATGAGTCTCTAGGATGATTAATTTGCAGCTTTGGCTCAGATTTGAATTTTCACCCTATAGGCCCTTGTGTACACACACCTGATTGAAAGTATTTTTATTACATGGACCATTATAGCTGTACCAAAAATCAGACATCCATCTTTAAAACCATGACCATGTAGCTAGCCAAAATCAGACATCCATCTTTAAAACCATGACCCTTGCACTAAGGCATGAAGTCAATGACAGGAAATTACAAAAGGGAATGATAATGCATCTTTTCCTTCTAGTAATGATTGTCGACATTGTTGTTAAACAACAGAGGAAAGACATCAAAATATTGCAAATCTGTAATTTTTCATGTTTGATATTTTGAGTAGCTTATGACTACTAAAATTTGTGCAATAAATTATGGAGCATGCCATAGCACAGTTAGAAGTCAGCTTCCTAAAAATACTACTAAACATTATTCTAGTTCATGGAGCATAAATGCTCAGTGAATGCACACTATGAACATGCTCTACAGCCAGGAGATACCAGGTGGTGGGCAGAGGTTTGAGCTGCAGAGCTGCAGGCAGATGCTGGCATGTGGAAGACCCCACAGCCAGATTCCTTGAATCCCATACTTGTGGCTGCAGGGCTGCCAGATTGTCACTGCTCTCTGTTCTTGAAGGAAGGAGCCCCCAGTCCTGGGCTTAAATGCTCTTCAGATCTGCACCTGCAGTAAAGATTCTTGGAGCAACAGAAAACTCCTGCTGCAGAGACAAGACTCTAAACCTGGAAATCTTCCAAATTTCATATGAGACCTGAACCTCCAGGGTGGTGCATCAAGAAGCTATAACAGTTAAAGAACAATTCTGATGATTATGGGAAACCAAGCATGGCTACCTTCATTTTGCAGGTCTAATTTTGCCTGGAGGTGAAGTTGTTATTTACTATTAGTATTATTAGTTCAATGCCCAAGAGATACAGTCAAATTTAAGGACCTAAATGTACCTGATAAAATATAAACTTGGAAAAAAAAATTTTGCAATTTTGTGAAAAATAAGACTTTAGGACAAGGCTTGGAAAACAGTTAAAAAAGAAATACTATGAAAAAGAAATGAGAGAAAAAACAGAAGAAAAATTAGATAGAACACTTTGGAGTACTAAAGGGTATAAAGACTAGTACTCCTAAAGGGGACTATGACTTTTCAATTTATGACAGATCATTAGTTTGTATGTGATTCGGTTCATTAAAACATCCAAATGAAGCATCACTGCTGACTGATGGCTATTCAATTGCTTATGAAAATTGATCCTATGATCTCAGGACACTTTCTGTTGGACAGATATCTGTATTCCAATTGACATGCTCCTTGACAGTATCCAGAGCTCTATGAATAGAGCTCAAGTGGAGAAAACCTTTAAAGAGATTTTGATTTCTTACTAAAAGTTTTTTGGTTGGCTCTTTCAATATAAATCTTTGAATAATCTTTCAGAAGATACTCTTTGTAGCTAATCTCAGACTGGCATAAGTGATTACCACAGCAGAAATATGGTGCTCAACAGTGTTTCAAGAAACACATGTAAAGGATGGGATTCTGCATTTAAATCACTTTCATTATTCAAAGCTGACTTCTTTTGGACGTGCCATTTTTGAATTAGGTAAACAGCTATTCCAGTATTTACAGAATTTCATAAATGCCTTTATCCATGTAATAATTTATTCTGAAATCAGGCCCGACTACCAAATAGTAATTACCGACAAACTTTCATCATGAGCAGTCTCATTAAATTCATTATTATTCCTAACACAACTGCAGATAGTTGAAACCCTAAGTGTCTTTTTGAATCAGGGCAAACCTAAAGTAAAGTAATTTGTATAAGATAAACTGGTAAGACTCTAAGGGGGGACCACTGTGTACTAGATTTTAATAAAAGGACAAAAAGCTTAGCAAAAAGTAGTCATATGCTTATCACTCCATTTGTTTAAGAGGGAGGACAGAGAGCGAGCAGCAAAGGAAATGAGTTCCAGATTTGCCTCGTAATTTGCAAATGCTGGGTAATTAACAAATTAAGTTTAATGTTGCAAGGAAAAGCACAGAAGAAGGACAAAAGTGTAACATAATTAGAAGCACATTAGAATGAAAAGACTGAAGACCTGATCCTGCATGTGTTGAAGGCAATAGCAAAACTCCATTATATTTGACTCAGGCAAGATTGAATCCCTTAAAAAACTGTCATGTTTCCAAAATGCCTAAACAACTCATTCTAGCAGCAGCAAAAGGAAACTCAATCATATATGTATTAGTGTGAGATATAATGTACCATAATCTATGCAAAAATCTTTGAGGACCTTTAAGTAGAATATTTTAGATGAGAGGTAAATCCAGATTTATACTTTCCTCCTATCCACTTAATAATAATTGAATTGTAATAGAAATATCCTGGGGAAATTTGAAAGAAATGTTTCCATGAGAGATTTATCTTACTAAATCTACAACTAAGACAGAGTTTTTTATACACAGTAAGAACTATTATTTTTAGAATACGATCCTCATTTATTACCAGGTAGCTATTAGTAATAAATTAGTTGACTCATACCCTAGAAAAGCCCACTTCTTTTCAGTAACTAAAGAGGTAATCTAAGTAACAGGGTGAAGCTGGATGAGTCTCACAAGGTAAATAACTAGAAATGGGGGGAGAGGGAAACTACATCATGGGGTTTAGAGTAGGAGCACTAATCTTCCATTGGGTTGGTTAATCACTACTGAAAATCTGGGAGTGGGGACAGAAGACTTTAATTAATATAAGCCTCTATCATGACCTGTCTCATAAGTATCATGGACTGAGATTTAACAAGTGATCCTTCTATATTCACACAGAAATGTTGGGGACCAAAGGCCTCTTTCACCTCTGTGCTCTTTTTGCAGAACATTCCTTCTCACAATTTAGCCTTCAAGAGAGCAGCCTCAGATGTACCCCTTGCCTGTTTAGAGGCAAGTTGTGCCTGGCCAACCTGTCTCCTTCAATGGGAGAACTGGCTGTAGGCATGGAAGGAGAATGGTGCATGTGATATTCTTTGACTTTAGGAAGGGATCTCTGGCAGTCTCACTGTACTCTTACAGTCAAATTCATGAGCTGTGAACTGGAGAACTGCACAATTAAATGAGAGAAAAATAGGCTGGACTGTTGTTGGTCTTAAAGAGCAGTGATTGGCAGACAAAAAGCCAACTTTTAATACTATTAGGGAAAATATTGTCCAATGACTCTTAAAAACTTGGAGGATGAGAGAGAGGACACTTTGAACATATTTGCAGATGATACAAAATTAGGAGGAACAGATGATATGCTTCAGGGCAGGACTGTTATTTGGAGGAACCTGGACAGGTGTGAGGAACAGGCTGACAGCAACATCACAAAGTTCAGCAATGTGTAAAATCCTGCATCTGGGAGCAAATAATCCCATGCAATGCTATAGGCTGGGTCCTGGATGGAGAGAAAGCAACTTGACAAAAAAAAGTCTGAACATTCTTATGAAAAAACTGGACAGGAATCATGTGCACCCTTGAAGCACAGACAAAAATTGGCAACCTGGATGCATTAGCAGAAGTGTACTCACCAGGTCCAGGGAAGCAATCTTTCTCTGTAGTTGTGAGACTACATCTTAGGTGCTGTGTCCAGTTTTGGGCTCCCCAGCACACAAATGATACTGGTACACTGAGTGGGCACAGCAAAGTTCCTCAAGCCGGTGAGATGAGGGGAATGGAACACATGATGTGCAAGGAGAGGCTGTGAGAGGCTGCAAGGTCTTTCTAGGCTTAAGACAAGGCTTAGAGAAGACCTCACATACCTTTTGGGAGGGCACAGAGAAGATGGAGCCAGTCTTCTTAGAGTTACATGGTGACTGGTCTAGAGTCAATGGACACAAATTGGAGAATGGGAAGTCCTCCAAAGGGCATGATAATGGGAAAACACTGGAAGACATTACCCAGAAGGATTGTGGGGTCTCTACACAGATATCAAGACTTTTAAATGCAACAGAGGATGAGAAGATCTCCAGTGTCTCTTTCCAGCCCGTCGGGTTCAATTTCCTGTGAATGTTTCTGGCTCTGGTTAAGTACTCTCTTGCTTCTGAAGACAGAGAAAGCCATGAAGATTTTCACTGTTTCCTACATCTGGAAGAAGAAGAAGTGCAGGATGAAATCCTAGTCAGGCCTGCCCCTGGGTTACAGAGAAAGAGTTGGGCAGACTGTTTAAAAATCTTAAATAAAAGGAAAAAATAAATTAAAAGAAAAGTATGTATTCTATATGCTGGCTCTCAGCAATGCCAACAAATTCATATTTAGTTCAGATAAGGGCACTTCAAAGAAGTCACTTAAAGAGACTTGATCAAGACTTAAGGGACCAGTGGAGTATGGTAGCCAAAGGGAAATCAATGTCTGGAAATAGAGTTATGAAAAATAAAGTAGTTATCTGAAGAAGTAGCAAATAGAGACATAGCAAGAACTCTTGGTGGGGTCAGCAATCTATTAGAAGGCATTAGTTCCTGTGTGATTTTGTTTTAAAGTAGTTGTCCACTGCAAATAAGCCAACAGATTTCATCTAGAAGCACACAGTCTAAGGTAACACTGCTTATAGAAAAATACTCGAAAATCTTGTCTTGCAGGCTGCCACTGAAGGTGACACTTGTTTAGTCTAACATAGAGGACTATTTTCAGCTTCTGTCATCCATCCAGCTTCCTGTCAGAGGACAGGAGACTAATATGAGAAAATTAAACCATGAAGACAATCTCTTTAATGCAGTTCAGAAAGAAATGTGTGTTTGTATATTAGGGATAAGCTGCATGAGCATATGTTCTTCTCTGAAACCTCCTGAGTTTAGTTTACACATAAAAGGGACATTAGGCTTTGAATAGGAATATGATCTGCTTTTCTAACAACTATATGGACAGCCATGGAGCTCAGTAATTTCAAAAGTAACTGCTTTGTGGTGCTATTAAGTATTCAAAAGAACTACAAAATAGTAAGGCTTGTAAAAGGAGTTTCATAATTCAATCCTTTACACAATGGAACAACTACAGTTTTAAGATTAATACAGGTCTGTATAACTCTGAGTACAAAGCAATACTAAGACTTTTCTTCCCTGAAATTGTAATCATTCACCATGTTGCAGTAAGTCTTCAAAAAAAAAAACACAAAACAAAAACAAAAACAAACCCACCTAATGTTTTTAAAGCTTTTTTTACCTTTTATTGCTAATCATTACATTATATGGTATGGAGTATCTCTGGTTGGTTCAGGATGTCTGCAGGATTGTGTCAGCTCCCAACCCATTGCACAAAAAGTTGTGTGTCACAAAATTGTGTGTCACAGTGAGACTCAGAGAAGGCCTTCTTGCTAGCACTTAAGTGTCTTACCAACTATTATTTGAGTATTGTTTTGGTTATGAATTTAAACCACAGCACCATATGAACTGCTATGAAAAAATTATACTAGCCAAGTACACCTTACAGCCTATCTCTTTCCTTCTCTCTCTTTCTTTCCCTTTCTTTCAAGAACTGCTTCTCCAGAGTGCTATGATTTTGACTCTTTTGCTCTTAGTAATATAGTGTATATAATATGTATATATTTATATATCATTATATTTCACTTCTGCATGCTAACTTTGCATATAATTTCTCTTTTTTAGACCAGAAGGCTGGCTCTTTATGTTCTAAATATAAGCTTGTAGGAACAAACATTCCTATGGTCAACAGACAGGTACATTGCAAAAGTACTTGTTCTTTATTTATCACTCAAGTCTTTCCTGAAATAGCTCACAAATATCAACAAGGACATAGCTTTAGTCAAACAGGAGCATAAATTGCAAAGAAGTTTGTGAAGAATTGGCCTTCAATCCTCAAAAAATTCAATTAATGACATTTTTATTATTGGAAAACTACTGAATCAATGAAAATGTTGTATTTGTAACTGCTTCTGCAAAAACTCCAGCCTTCATGTCAGTGTTTTTTAGTTAGGTCACTAGAGAAAGTACCTGAGGTCACATGAAGAGTTTTTCTTCCATGCAGCTAAGACACCCGTGTAAAACAAAAATGCTTTTTTAAAAACAGATATTCAGCTAATAAACAGCTGAATTCTGTCATCACAGACCCAGATAGCTTTAGACTTTTAAATAATTTAAGCCTGGTAATATCTGTTTTTGCAGTGAAGCATTTCAAAAGGTGGGGAATTGAGGCAAAGACAGACCAAACAAGTTGTGCATAGAAGAGTACAGGAAATCTGATTAGGAAGAGAAAAGATGTGTGATTAATGTCCAGGTACTGATAAATTTTGCTAAGAAAACTTAGAGTTGCCACAAATTCTGCTGTTGTATAGACCTAGAGGCAACTCCAGAGAGGCTACCTGACTTAAACTGTGTATTTTGATATGTTTCGCACTTGAAGCCCATTGGAAGAAATGGACCTGCACCTGGTAAGGCACCTTATCTGAGAGGCAAGTCTGATAGGTGGACACAGCTGAGTTCACTGCAGAGGCAGCTCCTGACTAATGTTTTTTGTTTTTTGTTTTTTGTTTTGGTAGTTTTGTGTTGGATTATTTTTGATAGGGAAATTATCAAGAAGGCACGAGAAGTACAGCAACCTATTTTCCAAGAGAGGAGGGAAGCAAAGGGAAGGAATGAGAAGGGAAAACTCAAGATGTAACCAAATAACTTCCGCTTGATTTACCACTCATCACCTGAGATAGTCAAATTTGATGTTTTGAACTATCAGCATATCATAAAGAAGAACTTGCTCTTGCTTTATTTTTTTGTTTAAACCATAGTTGCTATGACTATTTGTGTAAGAAAATCAAGAGTGAGATTCATCTCCCTTAGCTTTATCAACCTAAAAGCTGAGTATCTACTATAAACTACTGCCTCAGACTCACTCTACATCCAGAAGGGTATTTCCAGAGGAAAATTCTTTAATTTTGAGACAGCTGTCCAAAATAGATTATATGACTTTTACTCAACAATAACTTCAGGAGTGGAGAAGACTTATTTTTGTGTAGTAAGAACAGCCTGATCCACTACTTAACTATACTTTGCAAAAAGAAAAGGATACAGTGCATTCACCTTTCACTTTGCAGGGTAACAATACCCACAGTAAAATAAAGATTTACAATCTATAGAAGGTCATTCTTAGGGTCAGTACTTTATGCAGACTTCAAAATATTTTATTTTCCCACCTAATCATTCACTCCTGAAAAGAAAAAACTCACTCTGTAAATACAGATAATGTCATGCTATTCTTAAATGTGTTTTTCTAAGGCTTTATTTGGGGCATCTATAAGGTTTCTATATCAAGTGATTAAGCTAAAAAACAGACATACCAAATTATATATCTATATATAAAATTGTTCAGTAGGGAAATGATTTGAGGAATAACTAGAAGTGAGTCTGCCCCACCCCAGATGCTGAGAACAGTGATATGAAGAGCTTGTAATATTCATGTAACACTCAAGCATTATTTGCAGCAAGTAATAGCCAATTTTCCAATATAAAATGCTTGATAGGTTAGCAGGTTAGGAGTATATTTTCTGCAGAATAATTAAGCATAAATAATGTTAAAACTAACTGGTACTAAAAGTAAAATGAAGTTAATTATTTTGTTAAAAGAAATAAAATATTTTACTGAAAGCAATAGTTTTCATTCTTTCAGTGTCTGTTGATTTGTTTGAAGTCTCAAAGAAAGCCCATTTCCAAGTTGAACCTATAAAATCTTAATGCAAGGGATAGGAAAGCAAATCAAGGAAACAGCAGGGAATTATTTTTCTTTCCCTTGTCACTTTGTCAACTCTGATAAGCATATGAACTCATTTTAAAAGCAGTTCCAAATCCGTGAGGTATTAGTTCATTGACAGGAAATCAGTAAGTTCAAAAGATAATGCACATGTGGTGTTTTTTGTGTCTGTCATCCTTCCTGCCACGACATGGTCTTTTAGCTCTATACAGAGTGACAGTCTCAGCACTGGCAGTGCAAGAGTGGCTCGTGGCATTCTCGTCCTAAGATAAACAGAGCAGATGTTTCCAGCAACGGCTTCCCAAAATGCTAGAGTACCAGTTCACTTAGCCCTTGCTTGTATGCTTAACATTTAGAAAGTGGCAGCTTCCCTTTCACACATAAAAACTTCAAAATGCATGAACAATGACCTACAAATCATCTTTTGTGCTCAATTTGATCAACTCCAATCATGCTGTATATATATTTATGCAGTCATGTCAAAAGGAAACTCTAACCTCCTCAGTTGCAGTACAGGAGATATTTCGAATGGACAACCATTTTTACAGACCCTTTGGTCTATGTTTATAGTATGTAACACAATTACTTCAATTATAATGGCTCTGCCTCTTTGTGACCTGGTTCCCTCAGGCTTAGCAGTCACAGGCGGTTAATCTGGTTTTCTGATTTTTTATTTACTCCAAGTTCCAGTAACTTTACTTTTATGCAAGTTTCCTAGAGGCTGTGCAATGGAGTGGATAGATTAACAATCTCTCATCCTCTAGTTCAAGCATAAACTCAGAACAAAATAAAATACTAGCTTTCCCAAAGCTCAGTTACAAGAGGTAAAGGCTGGGAGAATCCCAAAGTCATTAAAACAGAACAAAATCAGGGGACCCAGAAATGACAAAAAAGGAAGGAAAAAAACCCCAAAAAACGTAACTTGGAAATAGATATTATTTCCTGAAAGGCACCAAATTAAAAACCTCAATACAAATTTGGAGGATCTGGAGGTTGGGAGGTGGGAGATATCTCACTCCCCATTAACATTGCTATAATCTCAGTGAGGAATAAAACAGCTACTCTACTTTGAGAAAAAACCTCTGGGTAAAAAAAGCCTGGAGCTATTTCACTCACACGCTATGAAAAAATAATATTATATGCCATTACACATACAAGAATTCCCAATACCTGTCTTGTAGCAAATACATAGTAGCTTTTTTCTTCTGAAAAGGCTATGAACAAATGAAAGATCCTTTTAGCAGTTTGAGGCTAAATTTGAATATACTATAGGTACATATATATTTAAAAGAAATATATTATCTTAAGTACCATTTCAAGTCCCAGAAACCCACTTAAATGACCATATGGGTATCAGTGGCTGAAGAAATGTTTACTTTGCACAAACTATAATTCAGCTGAATTGTCTGCAGCCATGATTTAGCTGACAATAAAATCAGTAGCAAATAAAATGGTCTATCTAGCATCCTATTAGGTCATCCCTTTAGCTGTATCCAGGGAAGATTATTTTATTCTTGACTATGATAAATGGAAAAGACAAATATAACTGGTAAATCTTCTGTAAATTGGCCAGCATTTTCTAGACAGCAATTACAATGAGGAAAGTTACTTTTAAATGTATGTCACTCAAGCAGTTGTTGAATTTTTATTTCCTCATGTGGTGATCACACACTCATCTTCCTGTGCCCACACTTTTTGCTTTTCTCAGTAATATTTTGTTTTTCTCATTTGTCATCAATTCTATTAAAAAAAAAGCAATTTTATGCACCATGTACTAAGGTATTTTAATAACATTCTGCAAAGCCAGAAAGGAAATTATTAGTAACTTAGACAAATGCATTCATGATGCATTGTATTTGTTTCTCCTGCAAGCCTTCTAAATACATTTTAGACAATCCTCTTTCCTCAATAATAGTAAAGTAAGCTAGTCCAATTAGTGTCACTGGTATCACTACAATATTAATTTACATTACCCACTCTTGCATGAGATGATATGGTGATGATACAAAATAGTATTACAGAAAAAGGTGTCACCTAGATGAAAACCCTGTTAAATATAATAGAACTGCCAGTGAGAAAAGGTTTATTGAATAACACTCTTGTAGTTGCTTGAATCGAGGGCAAGACAATTTTTTTTTTTAATATATGATGATGATTTTATTTTCTATATTCTGCTGTCTCACAGTTCACTTGCATAGGTTTTGCTTAAAGAAAGGTGGACTTCTATACCAAAATGAGACTCAGGAATATTAGAGTTGTTAAGAGTAAATTCATTCTAATAGCTGTGAATGTTAATATGCTTTCTTACCGCTACACAGTATCTGAATTACCACTTACACAGAGATTCATCACAAGGTTAATACCAAGACCCTTTTCTTTGAAAAATAGATGTTTAATATTATTTTAACATTAATGCAAATATTTGAATGTTATGGTTTTCTAAAAGTGTAGATTTAACTTAAATTTCATAAGTAAGTGCTGGACTGATTTGGGTGGTAATTAAAGATCAAGCAATTAGTGCTAGAAAAAGAGATTCAAAAGGCATCAATGGAAGCCTTTGTAAATAATTATAAGAAAAAATCATATTTAGAAATAAAATAACTGTTAAGGTATTCAATCCTCTTTTTCCTTCCTCTCTGTTAATGCATTTTCATATGTTGTTACAGGTGACTTAAAATTGCATAATTTTACTAATGCATCTGGATTCATTTCTTTGGGATTCAGTGGCAGTGGTACAATTTCCCTAGTTGCTAAAATAATTTCCTCTTCCTTGGTTAACAACAGCCTGTTTACTAATTTCCTAGAAACAGACAAAGTATTCTGTCTCTTATTATTGGTTATTATGAATAACTTTAGCTGAAGGTCCTATGGTTTTGCAGTGCAGTCCTTAGCAGAATTATACTAATAAGGACTAAGTATGCTAATAAGTCATTTTAACATGGGCACTTTAAAAGTGTCCCCAAGGCAGGAGGTATCTTGCTGTAAATATTCACCACAAATTTTAGTAGTGAAATGGATAAAAACATACATTTCTTTCTTAATAAATCTTCTTGTCTTTTGCATAGTCCTTAATTTTTACAAAATCAATTTCAACCTACATATTTTAACTAGTTAAGGCCAAATTACAAACACAAGTTTTTTCATTTTCCTCAAAATATACTCTTTCCTATCGTATTACATTAAGAGATTCTGTAACTGAACCTTCACACCATGGTATTACTATGGAAGAGTGTCTTATTCTGCTAAAGAACTTGGTGAATGAAAGCTGCATGGGTCATCTGGCTAATTAATCCTATGATCTGTGTTTCGTGATTGTGAATTTATATAAAAGAATTATATTTTTCCCCTCTGATTAACATCAGAAGTAAATATACTATGCCATAAGACAGAATTCAATCAATAGTTAGTTTCCATAGAGAAAACAAACCTTGAGAATTGTTTGTTAGAGGCAAATAATTACCATATGCAAAATTCCAATAAAAACCATGGGCACACTTGAGAAGAGAGGAAAAAGATATTTTTTGTGTATCTTTCAGTTTGACTGAACCAGAGAACACTTAATGTCAGACTCCCATCCTCCTGTCCTAATAATCTGCTGGCAATGACCTTGGAAGAACGTGTAGGAGGATTACTTTTTGTTTAACTACTGTGCTTAACCTTCACAGCATTTGCTTGCTGTGTTGTCAGTAAACACAGGACTTAAAGGATATGTGCTGCTGGAAGGATAGTTAAGTGCAGCATTAAGCAACTTTTCCTCAATCTTTGTGTAACTGCAGGTGGAAATGAATGGATAAAACCCCTGTATTTCTTAAGCAGAAAAACAAATTAAAAGAAAAAAAATGAGTGGAAATTAAAGACAAAGAGCTCACAAGCAAAAGTCACTTGTTTTCATGAAGATTTCTCCAAGTGGACTGCAAGTCTAATTTATTTCACACACACACCATACACACACACACACACACACAAAAAATGCTGGTCATTTATCAAGCCTCCTGTAGATTTGGTTTTTCATTTCTTGTTATGACAGTATCCTCAAGAATTCTTAACTGATATCACATTTCTAAAAATTTTTTGCAGACTTGTGAGGAGACAAGCCATTGGCTAAAATTACCTTTATACACAAAACAGAGAAAGAATGTAAAGATAGATGGGAACAGAGAGAATTGTTCTTAGTCCTATAACAGTCAGTGGCAGATTTATGAAGAGAATTCTAGATTTCTTAGTCATATTTCAGAGGCTTTACATTGTGCAACCAGTCCTACTCACCAGGAAAAAAAAAACAAGTTAGCAAGGGCAGTGGGCTCTGTAGCCCTTATTTTACTGAGAATGGATGTTTTGCTTGAGCAGGCACTGCAGGATCAAGAGGAAGCATTGACTGTTAAGGAAGATAAAGCATTCACAAACTTCATTCTTCTGTTGATAAAAAAAACCTATAAACGCAAAGTGAATAGCCATGTGTATGAAAAGAAATTGATCATTTAGAAATTTCTGATTATTGCATATGTGAAGTCATTGATTTACCAAAAGAAACACAAGCTTGAGTAAGAAAATCAAATGCCTTTGCAACACTGAATCACACATGGATTCACTCAAACACAGAGACCAATAATATCTTTTTCTTCTACTTGCAGAATATTGACAATTTTGATTTGCATTAGCTAATATTGTGAAAGGGTTCTTTTTAGTTGCACAGCCACAGAAGCATAAAAATACTCTTATAGCATTTATTTTCCCTCGGTGAAATTCAGTGAAGGGTTCAGAAGCTTGCATGCTTATGGCATAAATTAATTTGTGCTCATCTGCCAGAGTCACAGAAAGCTGAAAATACACTTTTATGGCATTTATCCATTATTAAATACCATTTTGTTTGAAGTCAATAGAGTACTCCAGAGAAACTTCTTGGATCTTTTCTATTTTGTCTTCATTTAGTACAATTCTTAAAGTATACATTTTCTAATAAATTTCCAACTGGTTTGTGATGTTTGGCTTCTTAAGGACTATTGTGTTGTGTTTCTTTATGACACAGAGGAAGACACAGGACTTGCTGAATATCCACCATTCTCAAATGAAGAATATCTTTTAAAAAGTACTGACATAAAGGAGAATATTTTTTTCCCAGTTCTGGCAATGAGCAGACACTACAGAATGAATACATCATCTCTGACATCTCCCTAATATTTCAGTAAGACTTTACAAAAAACTGATGTTGAAGACAAGTAATCAGCTTTTAACTTGTTCTTGAAACTTTACTAACTCTTCCTGTAGATTACCATACAGAAAGGGAAATGAATTTAATCATGGTTTGTTCAAAATGTTATTCGTGGCATTACTAAGAAGCAACAAGATAATTAAGCTTTAATATCACAGAAAGAGAGAATCTTTGCTTGTTAGCCTGCTTTACTGCCTCTGAATAAAATGATGTAAGCATAAAAACAGGATTATTCATTTTAGATAGAGCTATTCATTTTAGATAGACTCCTATTTCTTTATTTATAAATTGCAATAGAAAACATATCTTGATTTCAGCAGTTTGGTCATCCTCATGGTGAAGAGGAGGAAAAATGAATAAATAAATAAATTTAGAAAAATGAATAAATATTATTTCATCTGAATTGAAAAGCCAGTTGAACAAAATAAAAGTGCATCAGTATAAAAATATGGCAAAACTTCTCTCCACTCTGGAATATTAATTGAAAACCATTTGCAATGAGTAAACTGTGACTTGCCAGAAGCGCAACTCCATTAGTGCAGCATATGAAAATGTGTCCTCCTCCTAACAGTGGCAGGGTTTATTTGCACTAGGACTGCCTTTCTTAGATCAGCTTGTGAACAACTCACCCAGAATATAGTCTCTTATGTAAATAGTACTCGGCCCAGGATAATAACTGCCAAAAGAAATCTCCAAACTTCCAACAATATCTGAACAGTCTGTATTTCACTAGATTAACTTGTAACACCTTGCCAAAACCCCAACATTCTATTTAGACCAATACAGTAGCAGAATATGAAACCAAAGCATTTTTTCTCAATCCTTGTAGTTAATAATTAGTAAACAGAAGCAGGAGAGCATCCTGATCTTCATACCATTTTTAACTGCAGAATTTTCTCTGAGTTGTACAGACAATGCTGCCAGTGCAAATTTAGGGTTTTGCTACACATTCTGTGTAAAAGTGAATCAGTCTCCTTTAAGTGGCTGCCTACATGATGGGCTAACCTAGGGCAATAGATTCCATCCAGCTGAGCAACACAGTAATGCACATGCTCAAAGAGCTCTGCTCCAGGGAAGGTTGTGAGTCATGCCACTAAGTACAGCTGTCAGCAAGTACATAAGAACAGAGGGGAATGGATGAAAAGGCAAATAAAACAATTAATGGTATTCTGTGTGACTTGAAGACAAAATACATTACTTTTTGGTGAGACTTCCATAGGTGTTCATAGTGATAAAGTGTGACATGATCAAAAGCTCTGTATTTACAAAGAAACTCAAGAAACATTTAGAGTATCTTTGTTCAGACATTATTGTAGTTCTGACAGCTGCTCTTCTGAGTATAAAAGTCAGGAGTAAGCTCAGTGAAACTATAAAAAAAGGCTATCATTCACATTAATAAAATTAGTAGATGCATGCATAGATGGGTGTCTAAACAAGTTAAATTAATTTACTGTTTCCCTATCCAGCAGTTTCTTTGCAAGATCATGCTCTCTATTTTTCATCACAATGCTATCTAGCAAAAAACTCTTTCAGATATTCTGATGGTTAGTATTGAAACAACTAGTAAATAAATATGTTCCTGTTGCATTTCAATTTAAACTCAGTACACACATTGTGGGTCAAACAGTGATATCTTCAAATATAAAAACGTTGCACAAACCCGTGGAAGATATAGAAAAGAAATAAAGTAGAAATGTGCATCTTCTAATGCTATATTTTTTTCAAAATGTAATGCAACTGCATTCTGACTTTGATTTTAAATTTTCCTGAAAGCCTCACTGCAAAAATATGTATGTTACAGTTTTCAAAAAAGTCAATCTGAAAAACAATCTTCCCAAAAAATTAGATATTTTTTAGAGTTTTTCAATCGAAATTACTTTATTGTGTTGTGTTGACTTTTTTACTATGCTTAAATTCTATACTTGTTGAGACTTGGTGAACTACATATTGTCGGCCATACAAAAATTTCAAAGTTTATTTTTTAAACATTTGTATAGGAGATCCATCAATTAAAAAACTCCACACCAAAAAGAGAAAAGCAAGCAAGCAAACAACAAAAAAATCCCCAAATTGAAAGCCAAGAACTAGATATAATCATGACCAACAAAATCTATGTTGTCTATGAGCCTATTAAAAAGAACTGAACATAATATGGAGAAAGAGACAGGGAAAGGTGAATTGCTACATGGTAATAAGAATTAATTATAGGACCCAGTTTTTCTAACTGGTAGGAACACCTGAAAGGCTTTACCTACCTGAAGTGATTCTATCTCAGAAGACTAATCTACAGTTTTCCAATAAAGATTACCAATCTGAAGTAGTGATTGGAAGAGATGATGTTGGGTAGAGTTAGGAAAACAAGCTCAGGAAAAAGACAAGTTCAGTTCTGATAGTTAAGCTGAGGTCAGAATGAGAAATTCTCAGAGTAAATTTGTTAACTGAAGTGTTGCCAGCTTAGAAAGGAAAGCCAGCATCCCCTCCTGCTTCAACCCAATTTTTCTGTCTGCACTCCAACAAAAACATACCCCTCCTGGAAGCTCCTTATTTTCCTGCCATCATTTCCATCCCATTTAAAACTTGTTCTATTGCTAGTGTTACAAACCTCAATATTCTGTTTGCTTGAGTGGTAGCCCTCAAGGCATGTGGGAGCAAACTGTAAATGCACTGTTCTTGCATTAGGATCTGCTTTAGTGATCAAGTTCAACCCAAAATTATACAGTAGCTAGACAGGTACAGCTGTCACTTTCACTCAATTACACCCACAGTTAGTGTAATTATTACTAAAATCATTTAATAGTGAGCAATTAATGCCAGGGTCCATATTTTTCCATGAGCCATAGAGTGAGGTACAATGCTTAGGTGCACATTTATTATGAAAGCATGCAGTGGTACAAGCTAAATAATGTAGATCTTCAGCTGAGAATAATTCTATCAGTTATATAAGAATAAGATAAACTATATCCAAAGTATGTCTCAGGGAAGAAGTGCTAAACTCCTTACTTTGGTGCTGAAGACAGGACTTAGAAATGCCTTTCTTTGTCCAATCCTGAAAGCACACGCCTTACATCAACACCTCTCTTTTGGATGCTGTAGATACCCAAACTACTGCAGAAATAGGAAGCTAGGGAGTATCTCCCATTGATTCAGCCTTCCCTTACATTTTGAAATCATGAAAGCCTGTGCTCAAAGCCTGTGCTGGAATGCCAGCAATGGAACAGGAACTGTGTAGGGTGCCCCAGTGCTACTGCTGGTGCCAAACCAATCAGAACATTCAGTTACAAATATAATTCCTGGCATTGCCAAGTGGGGTCCCACAAGATATTCAGAAGCCGGGCCATTGCACCACATTAATTCACCACCACAGAAAAAATGTGAAAGCATATCAGATACCATATGGTATTTGTGGCCTTTTGCTCAGCTTCTCTTTCATCAGATTTAGAAGTATCTACCACATTCAGCACAAACAACAAATAAAGCCATTTCCACAAAGAATGTTACAACTTTATTTGTGGACTGCAGGGGAAAGACATTATAAAACAGGGCTGAGGCCTGCTATAAATGACATTGCTGTGTGACTAGGCCTGAAGGAATAATGAAAGGCGCAAAAGGGAGAGAAAAAGGTAGTCATGGTCCAGAAGAAGATGAAATTTTGGTTTCAAATGGCTGTCATCACAGGCAGGATTAATGGCTTGACAGAATTTGCTGGTCTGTTCAGAATGTTTAACATTTTTGTCACAGCCTCCAGGAGCGTTTATGTGCTCTATACAAAAATAATTGACTTCAGAAATCCAGTCCCAGGAGCTGGGACTGGAATAATGTTTTTATATTTTGTCATCTTTCCAATTCTGCATTTCTAACTATTTCTATCTATGCATTTTCAGGAAAAAAAGAGAAAATTATTGTAAACTATGTATCTATGTATCCCATTGTTGTGGATCTTCAGCATTTTCAATTTATGAAATAAGATCCTGACTCTTTTTTTTTTTTCATTCAAAAACTATTTCAATTGATCATACAAGCACAACAGAGAAAGATAAAAAGACATTGAGAAAGTCTCTAGTAAGAATACACATATAGCCCTGTACTTGATGCAATCTTTCAGGAAACATACATTAAAGTTTCATCAAACACTAAATAGATCTAGGCAAAAGTTTCTCGTATGTTATATTTTCTTAATCAGTGGAATGTTACAGAAACTGTACAGAAATGTGTTTTTCTCTATTTTGTAGGAAGAGGTTGATCTTGAATCCCAATTTCCAGAGTATGTTCACCAATGAATCCAACAAGAAAGAGAATACTCTTCCAAAGGTAGGGCATGACACTCTTCTCAGTGCTCATTGCAACCCCAATCTGAATAAGAGTCTGAGTTTTTTGTTCCTCTCTCCTCTTTCCCCAAGTAAATCCATGCACTTGAGCTGCTCAGTAAAAAATGTCAAGTGGAAATCAACTAATAAATAAATAAAAAACTTTATATATTTAAGCTCTTCTGAATAACACTATTTAAAATCTTATTCTTACTGGTGCATAGGTGATGCACTAAACATCCAAAGAATATTTACATTCTCGGGGAATAAGAATTCTTTGAGTGAACCATTCTCCCTTTATGGACCTAGCCTTCAGCTACTAATATTTCCAATAGCATCCTTCCATGTTTCAGTGTCATGCTGTAATGCACAGCTATGCTTAAAATGTGTATTAACATTGGTAAAATTAAGAGATACACATTTTAAATTCAGAATTAGAAATAAAACATGATATTTTAATTATTGTCTTTCACATATTGAGGGTATTAACTAAAACCAGTCTTTTGTTAATAATTGAGCTGAATACTTCCTTCTTGAACATTTTAAACATTTTTAAATTAAAACATTTTTCCTTAAAAGACAGACAAGCCTTGGCTACTCTATTTAAAGATCAAGTCAGTCCAAAGAACTTTCTCCAAGAAGTGTCATTATGACTAAAGACAGATGAAGTAACACATTTTCCCTTCCCTTCCCTTCCCTTCCCTTCCCTTCCCTTCCCTTCCCTTCCCTTCCCTTCCCTTCCCTTCCCTTCCCTTCCCTTCCCTTCCCTTCCCTTCCCTTCCCTTCCCTTCCCTTCCCCTCAAAATCTCAGTGCTGTTTCCCAAGCAACTGACTGATCAGGTCTTCTCAAATTCTTTCTTCACCCATCCACTTTCACAAGATTTTTCTTAGCCATTTTACAAAACACAGTAGCAGTAAACTAATTGAATGCACACATCCAAATTAAACAATTCTGGTGCAGAAGTTGTCCTTTTAATTGGCTTAGCAATACTCCACTATTCATTGGACCGAAGTTAATTCCTTGATGCTTCCTTTTCCTCTCATCTTGAAAATGGAGTTGTCTTAGTTAACTTCCTTGTGGCTCAGCCTGTCCTTCAATCCAGAACATCCACACACAGGGAGCTGTGACACTCCCTGGCAGTCTGAGCAGCAGTGCCAAGCAGCGAATGAGCAAGCATTCAGTGCTCAGCCATGCATAGGTATGGCCTCATGCACAGCCGTGGCCTCGAGATTGCTGCACGCTGGCTAGGCACTGCAGAGGAACTATTTCCCTTTTCAAACTAAATCTCAAAATCTGCCCATCCATGGTCACTTTGCATAATGGTGAAGGCTCAGTTTAGTCAGCTTAACTTCAGGTAATTACAGAGAACACAGTAGGCTCTGTGAAAAGACAGACTCACAGATGAATGAGTCATCCTTTGGAAAGGCCTGTTTCTTCACAGAGAAAAACCCAGTAATTGTGACTCTTATTTTAGAGCTTTTAAGAGCACTAAAATTAACTTTAGTGCTTCAGGTAGCTGCCTTAATTCAGATGGGTAAAGCCAGGCATCAATTTACTCTAGCATTATGTTAGGGCTCCTGTTAGAGCTGCAAAGGAGTAAAGCAAAAGACAAAAAATGTGTTCATACTACCTTGTTAAAACCAAGAAATATCTAAGCCGCAGACAACAGAAGATACAGAATTGAATCATAAGGGAAAGTATTTTAGGCAAGTAGGTACTGTAAATATTTTTAAAGTAACAGTTTTTAGTGAATGAGTGAATTTGTAAGTGGAAGACTTTTTTTGTTTGTAGGATTTTGCTCCTTTTTTTTTTTCTGCTGTACAAAAAAAGAAAAGAGGATTTATGTATTTTTTTTTAACTGAAAAGAAGCTCTCTCTCTTCCTATATTACCGTGGAAGTAAATCACAGAAGAATGACATAGAATTAAAAAAAAAAATACATAAGTTCTAAGATCCAGCAACATATTTGGTTAAAACATATTACTTAAACCACTCTGATAGGTCAAACCTGAATCCAAATATGGAGGCTTGTTGTTGCCTTTTTTTTTTGGGGTTGGTTTTTTTTTTGGTTTTTTGGTTGGTTTTTTTGGGGTTTTTTTTTGTTTGTTTGTTTGTTTTGGTTGGGGTTTTTTTGTAATAAGTCCTTACTTAATCCCTAAATACTTTGGAATAGATTTTTTATTCTCCCCATTTTTAATTTCAAAAAACCCAGCCATAATTGGAGAAGGAAGTAACTGAACACTCTCACATCCTCTATATTTATTCAGATTTGTGGCTAAGGATGAAATTCTGTCTCCTGATGTGCATCTCAGGAATGATTTAGTGTCCGGAGACTTGAAAGACCACAGCCTCTGACTCATTAATTTTACTGCAATCCTAACTTTTTTCCCAAAGGAATTTCTGTCTTCTGATAGATTTGTAGAGAGTTTTTCTCGAAATGACACACAAATGCATTTAACCTGACATTAGTGACAACATCAAAGTGAAAGATACCATGAAACACTTCAGCCATTTTCTACATAGAGCAAGTTTGACATTATGTTTTTTGGCTTACATTCTATGAAGAACAAAAAAAAAAAAAAATTATCACAGAAGTGAAGAAGCATACATAGATGTTACACTCGAGATGACATGTTCTTCAACACTGGTAAACACTTGATTTCCCAATCCTCCCCATAAGGGAACATGAAGGAGAGGACCACACTTTATTTTAACCTAGAGACACAGGTCTACTGATCAAGAAATAAGAGTAAATAGCTCAGGATTCCTCCTCGAAATAAACTCAGGACTTAACTGAAGCATGCAGCCTAACCCATAAAATGGCACTCAATGTTGTATTGTGCCTCAATGTTGAAACAGCCTAAGGGATATATTTCTCTACAGAGAGGGAATAGAAACATGGGTCTATGTTTCCAGTAAGTTTCCATGTTTTCTTGGGTAGATTTCATAGGCTTTCTTGCAATTTACATTAAAAAAAATAGGTACTCAAATATTTTGTTAACATGGGTGATACCTGCTGCAAAATCACTAACAATGTCTCATGAACATTTCACAAGTAAATTCATTAATACTTCTGGATTCCAAAACAGAAGGCTAGAAGTCCACCAAAGGGATTTTAGAAGAGAATAACTCCAAATTAATTCTCAAAATTAATTCTGCATTAAAATTACATAACGGTAAAAGAATTTGACCCACAATTAAACTGCAGAACTTTTGTCACCACAGTGAGGTTTATATATTGCAAAGCTTTAGTGTATTAAAGTTAACAAGAATGTAAACAGACTTCCTCAATTTCTCCCAGACATAGTGAATTTCTGATAAACAGTCTGTCAAAATATTCCACGGAGATTCCTCTATTTGATTTTTAGGTAGCTATGAAAGCACTTATTTTTCAAGATTTGTTCTGCTACAACCTGAAGAGACTAGGCTCTCCATCTCTCAGTTTTCTATATTTTATAGCATTGTTAGCATAATTTCAATTATGTTTGCTTTGATCTTGATGCAAGACCCAAAATCCTGAAAACTAGTTAGGACGTCTTACTTCCCATATATCAATGAATAATTCACTATGAAGTCACTCACACCTCATTTATCAGTAAATCTCACCTTTATTTGGGTTGAAATGAAATTTTAAAATCATCAAGCAGAAACTTTGAAAAAATGACAGTTTAATTTTTTATATAAGAAATAAAATTTAAAAATAATAAAAAAACTAATATGTGTAGGCTTTACAACAAGTGAAAGTGAAGAGAATGGACTGGCATCAATCTTAAAGCTATAGTCTGCCCTTTAGCAGGTCCATGGGTCCATGGAAAATGACATTCTGTAAGATGAATCTGCAACTCCAAATTATGTTCTTTCTCTTGAGTCCCAGTTTATTTTATCAATATTCAGCGAGTGTGAAATCTGTGAAAGACAAGATATTCCCTGTGAATCACAGACCAGGGAAGTGATTGTCCTTCTGTAGTCAGCACTGGTGGGGTTGTACTTTTAGTACTTTGTCCACAAAATATTGAGGTGCTGGAGCATGTCCAAAGGAGGGCAACAAAGCTGGTGAAGGGCCTGGAGAAAAAGTTCTGTGAGAAGTGGATGAGGGAGATGGGGTTGTTTAACCTGGAGAAAAGGAGCCTCAGGGGAGACCTTATAGCTGCCTACAATCACCTGAAAGGAGATTGTAACAGGTGGGGTTCAGCATTTTCTAATGCTGACCAGGAAACCAGCAACAGGACAAGAGGACATAGCCTCAAGGCATACCATGGACAGTTAACATTGCACATCAGGAAGAATTTCTTCACTGAAAGGGTCATTAAGCATTGGACTGGATTCTCCAGAAAAGTGGCAGTCACTGTCCCTGGAGGTGTTCAAGAAAGGACTGGATGTGGCACTGAGTGCATTGGTGGAGCTGGCAAGGCAGTAATCAGTCAAAGCTTGGACTCGGTGACCTCAGAGGTCTTTTCCAGCCTTAATGATTCTGTGATTCTGTGACTGAGAACACTGCCTATCGGATCAGAAATAGTATCAAGAAGTAAAACCTGCAAAATGGAATCTGATAGACTTTCCCTGATTTCCTGATTTTAGTATTAAATCAAAAACATATATGTATATATTTTTATATCTAGAGATCTACAGGCATCGAATGATGCTACGACACAACAATTTCAAATACACCTCTTCTCAAATTCTTCACAAAAATCCCATCTGAATGTAATCAGGACAGTCCAGAAAAATATAGTGGTAACAGAAATATTTGGGATTTTTAATTCTGATTTTCATTCTTTCTCTGAAAGAACTGAACTAAAAACACCCAACCCTTTCCCCCCAGAAAAGAAACCAAAGCACCAAACAAAACAAAACCACCCACAGTTTTCCTGTGGAGGAAAAGAGTTTATTTATATTTTCCTTTGGAGGAAAAGAGTTTATTTATATTTTCCTGTAAGAACTTGGAAGCCCAGTTGTCTCACTGAAGAATTAGATGGGCAGAAAAAGTATCAGTTCTAATTTTTTTCATGTACCTCCAAAATACTAGATTTAATCCTCAGATTATTTTAGCAGCCTGTGTTGAGAAAGGAATGATTTCTACTCTCCATTACTCTTGGTTCTCAAATTGTTGAGCTAGAGTTAAGCTATTGTAACAGCTTTTTCAATCTTTTCAATCGTGCACTTGAATTAAGAAGTGCAGTCAAGTTGCTAAATTTAAATTGACATGACTCTGAAAATGTCAGTTCAAGCTGAAACAAAATTGTTTTTAAAACTAGTAATTTAATACAAATTGACTATATTACAAAGTAAGCATATATTTGAGTATGCCAGCCCCATCTAATACTATTCATTATACTCCCTGAGAACCTGTGAAAAATTAATATTCTATACTAGTTTTAGCTAGGAAATAATATGAAATATAATATCAAATGAAAGGAGAGAAAATGTGTGTTGTAAACCCACACAACCAGATGGGGTATTTTCTTATGTTGTTTCCACATAGGAATAGGAAGATAGTACATCTGCCTCCACAGGTACTGTCCCTTTCTCCCTTTGTCAAGCAACCAAGATTCAAAAGGGCCCCAAGTAATTTCCAAGCTCCAAATTACACTTGATATGTAAAGCACTTAGATATTTTTAAAGAAATGTATTTAAGTTCATCTGCCTTCTCTTACAGTCATTGAACTAAAAGAATCACCTTAAGGGCATTTCAGAATAGAAATGGGTACAGTCACTGGGAAGGCTTGTCTTTCTTCGCTGCCTCTTCATTAGTACTGATTAAATAAAATAGAAAAGGTCTCCTGGATGGCAGCTCCTTTGGGACTCATTGATGATATTCTCAAAAGATCAGCTTACCTATGTGATACTAGGCACTCAGCAGCTGACTCATGCTGTCATCTTCATCTGCTAAACTCAGCATCCACTTCTGTCAGATTTTGCAAGTACAATGTAGCATCTGGTCTGGCACAAAACTCTGAAGCACAGTCTATTTCTTTAAAATGCTGCATTTTCTCCCTTTTTAAATAACTCAAGCAATGGGGCTTCCACCTCCTCCTCCAAAAGACTGTTAGCATTGAGTTCTCTCATACACTGTTTTGCTTTGTGTATTAATTCACATATTTTATTATGTCCATTAATAATATGCATTGCTGTAATAATAAGTATTTAGTACTTCTTTCCTCCAACCATAAAATTTTCTCATTGTGAGCATGTAATTACTAATGTTTTAGAGACTTCATCATAAGCAGAGTATCTAAAGTGAGTTTTTTTTTCCCTGTAGTGTGAGTACACTTTTCTGGTATTATTTAGCTATAATTTTAAAATAATAAAGACTTTTCTACATGTCTCTTCAATGAATATTGGATTTGCTTTGCTGAATTATTATTCTTACTGACACTGTAATTGCCATCATATATAGCAATCTCTTTATAAATAAACATGTGGATGAACATTTGAAAACAAGCCACCAAAATAATGTAATGAGGAGCAATTTGCATTTAGCAGAACATCACAAAATTGCAGAGAGCAATAACAGAGAGAAATAAATATTTTTCCTAGTGTATCCAAAATTCTAATCGTCTTCTCTAAAGAATCTGTGGCTAATCAGTCACTTACTGGGAGAAAGCTCTGAGCTGAGAGAGGGACATACCATGGCAGTAAACCAGACTTGACCACAAATAGTGCTGCCTAGGAAATTATTTTCCCATCAATATTTATTTTTTAAGTTTTCACAAAGTTTCTTATTCTAAAATTGAGGAAACAAAGGTCTGCAAGAGTAGGGAGAGATCTACATCCATTCTGGAATGAGAAACAATGGGAGAGAAGAGGCTGGCAGGGACTGGAGCCATGCATCCCTCAAGATGATGGTGTCCTAGCTCCTTACACTAATGAGGCAAAGCAGAGGCATGAACTGTACATGCCAGTGAATGCCAGTCACCAAATATTGCAGAGTAGGTGTTTTCCTCTCTCTTTTCTGAAAAAGATTGATGGATGTGGGAAATATTTCTTGGGACAATCTTCACTGGAACTGACATGTTTCTGAACTTTTTTGCTGAATTTGAGTTTTCTAACAAAAACCTCCATCTTCTTTTTTGAAAAATCAATTCTCACTGTCCCAGTTGTATTCTAGAAAACAAAAACATCAGCCTTGACAGCAGACCACGCTGGGCCAGATCTCAGCACATGAACTCTTGCCCCAGTGTAGCTTATCATTACAGAAATGGTACATCTCTATTACCTATTGGTTTCCAAGCTATTCAGTATTTGTATTCCAGACTATTTTGCTCCACTTAGCATTTTCCTCTTTTTTTTTTTTTGTCATTTTCATTCAAACCCCTCTTTAACTTTGTATTGTTATCACTGGTTGTTCAGCATTTCTAGCTAAATAATAATTAAAGAACAGAAAAAAAAAAGAAATAGAAATGTTTGGGCTTTCAATGTAAAAAGTTCAAAAGTCAGGCTACTTTCACTCTTTTTGGAAAATATTCAAAAGTTCTTTAAATTGTACTAGAAACATATCTCAACCAGCAGTATTTATTGAAAAAATGCCCAATGAATTTAAGCTAGAGCCTTAGAGCAAGCTGAGTTCCGTTGATTTATGCGAACAAAAGGTCTGACCTCGAGTCTTTTCTGTAACAGGGAGAATAATAAAGCTAAGAAAGAAAAGCCAAGAAAGAAAATACTGTCTTTACCTGGACATACATCAGTATATATCAAATATTACAAACCTGGAAAAAAGCACTTCACTCAGATTTATATATAATTTGCATTCACTATGTCTCCTTAGAAAAAGCCAGCAAACTAAATAATTAGATATATAGTCATTGTTGACAACCTAATTTAGTTTAATGAGGACAGCAATATACCTGTTTTCAGCACAAAGAAACATTGTGCTTTGATGAAAGCGCATTATGTTGTCTCACAATGGAAGTGCTGCAGAAACAACTATTGAGAGTACAATAATATAAAGTGAAAATATGACAAAGATCTTTTTACTAGTGTCTTTTTATTAATGAATCCTACACATCAGAGGTTGCTGGGGCATAGTACTTTTTATTTACAAATTCATTAGAGAAGAGAAGGATCATAACTTAAAAACCATAGAAGTTTCAAATACATTAAACAATTCCTCCCAATCATGTGTGAAGGAATAAGTATTAATCCACTTCCAGCTATTATTTTAACCACTAAAATGATATTATTCTTCAATTCATTTTTTTTTTGCAATTTTAGTAGTGGTAAAATAAGAGAGAACTAATAAATAAAACCAAAGTCATTGATTGCTACTGCAGTTTCCTTCCAGCAGAGCCAAGTCTATCAGAACAAGGCCAGGCCAAAGACAAGGCCTGTATCTGCATGTACAGACATGACATCTTAGGCAAGCTCAGGAACTCATCATGGCTGCAGCTAATATGTGATGTCAAACATGGAACAGTAGATAAGCCAAACTCAGATGAAACCAGATTTATCTACTAAATTCTATTAGTATATGCCTTAGATTACATATATCTCCATTTCAACTTCTGTGAAAAAAAACCCCACCAATTAAGCAATTAAGCAAGATCCTGAGAAATTTTGTATGCTGATTAAAAAAAATTTCCCATAATGTATTCCTTAGATTATGATATAACTCCCTGCTTTCAATATGTTTTTTTCAGGTACTGCTCATGGGATTTGAAGCTCAAATACAGTAAGATTTGCATCATTTTATTCCTCTTGGCCAAGTTCCACAGCAGAAACAAGTAGAAGCTGTAGTGGGAAGGTAGGGAGCCACCTGTTTCTCCATCCACCTATGCAGCTGGAAGAGGAAACTCACAGGCAAAGATCATCATCTCTTTAGTCCTTCACCTGATATACAGCAACCACTGTGGGATGGTGAAAGCACCAGGAGGGCATCTTTGGCCATTAAAAAGGACCCTTGCTTCCAAGACAGCCCAGCTAGAGCCAGGAAAATTTAGTGTGCAGCTGAGTCAGCTACTTCTTTTTTTTTTTTTCTATTATTTCCTAAAAGAGATTAAAAACAGCATGAAGCATAATCATCTCAATATAATTGCACTGCTGGACACTGTCTTGAGAAATCAATCTTCAACAGTAAGCTTTCAAAAGATTTATATAGTTTAAACAATGAAAAATCAAAAGACACTGTGAGTTGACAGAATATAAACAATTTGATTTTGGATCATTCCCAGTTCTCAGTTTCCCTGTCCACACAGATGGAAATACTATTTGTAAGCAAAATTAGGACAAAATATGCTGACTGTGTCTTCTTGAGAATTAAATGCCTAACAGTACTTTTTGCTGGAAGAGAGTTATGCAGCCTGAAAGAAGAAATTACGTCTTTCATGGCCACCTTTAAAAATGATGATTTCAAAGTACTGTTAAAAAAAAAAACAAACAAACAAAACTACTTAGAGATCCAGGACAGTAAAAAAGCAGAATTTCAGAACTGTCAGCAATGAAGCATTACATAAGATTTAGTGAAAAGCAATGAGGACTTTGGTTCTTTACTTTGTTAACTTGAGACAAGGCCCAATCACAGCACAATATTCTACACCATTAGATAAAGAGATTAGATATAAAGACAGAAACTAGTATTTCCTAGAATCATAGAATGGCTTGATTTGGAGTGAACCTTAAAGATCATTAAGTTTCAATTCCCCTGTGCCACAGGTGGGGTCACCTTCCATCCAATGCAGTCTTGACCACTTCCGGAGATCACCCACAGTTTCTCTGGGTAACCTGTTCCAGTGCCTCACCAGCTTCATAATTTCTTCATAATACCAAATCGGAATCCACCCTTTAGTTCAAAGCCATTCCCCCTTGCCTTATCACTGCATGCCCTTGCAAAATTTCTCTCTCCAGTCCCCTTCTTGGCTCCCTTTTTTAGGTACTGAAAGGTTGCTATAAGGTCTCCTCAAAACTTTCTCTTGTCCAGACTGAACAACTTCAGCTCTTCAACCTGTCCTCACAGGAGAGGTGCTCCAGCCCTCTGATCATCTTCATGGCCTCCTCTTGACTTGCTCCATGTCCTTCTTGTATTGGGGCCTTCAGAGCTAGACACCGTACTCCAGGTAGAGTCTCAAAAGAGCAGAAGCAAGGAGAATCACCTCCCTTGACCTGCTGGTAACGCCTCTTTTGCTGCAGCCCAAATCAGCTTCCTGAGCTGCAAGTGCACCTTGCCAGGTCATGTTGTTTGCATTGTCCGCCAACACCCCCAGGTGTTTCTCTGCAGGGCTGCTCTCAATGCATTCTCCACCTGCAGAATGTGCCCTCTGCACTTGGTCTTGTTGACCTTTATGAGGTATGAACATGCTCACCTCTCAAGCCTGTCAGGGTCCCTTTGGATGACATCCCTTCCCTCCAGAATTTCAACAGCACCACATTACTTGTTGTCATTGTCAAAAATGCCAAAGATGTACTTGATCCTACTGTCCATGTCACCAGTGAAAATGTTAAACAGTGCTGGTTCCTGAATCAACCTCTAAGGAATGATGCTTGTCACTGTTATCCATTTGGACACCGAGCTGTTGACTGCAACTCTTTGAGAGCAATCACCCAGCCAAATCCTTATCTACTGAATGATTTATCTGTCAAAACCATGTCTTTCCACTTAAGAGGCAAGGATGTCATGTGTCAAATGCTTTGTATATAGCAAAGATAGAGAGATGGCATTTGCTCTTCCTTTACCCACCATGCTTCTAACTTCATCACAGAAGACCACCAGGTTTGTCAGGCTTGACTTGAGCTTAGTGAAGCCATGTTGGTTGTCACCAACCATCTCTGTGTTTTCTGTGTGCCTGAGCATAGTTTCTAGGAAGAATTTCTCCATGATCTTGCTGAGCACTGATATGAGACTGATCAGCTTGTAGTTCCCTGGGTCTTCAGGGTTTGGGTTTTTTTCCCCTTTTTAAAAATGGGAGGTTTTTCCCAATAAGAAGTCAATAAGAACTTCACCAAACTCCTATAACTTTATAATATGATGGATAATGGCTTGGTCACTTCATCTGCCACTTCTCTCATGACCTTTAATACATCTGATCAGATCCCATGGCTCTTCAGGTTCCTGAGGTGGTCTCAATTGTGATCTCCTACAGTGGGAAGTTTGTAATTCTCCCAGTGCATCCCATTAAAATTAGTACATCCTATTAGCATTCAGAAAGATGTCATAGTTCTGGAGGATTTCCCACTAATCAAGTAAATCAGGGAGGTATATTAAGGCATCTGACACTGCTCAGAATCTTATAGCCCTGTATCACTCTTTCTTGTGCCTCACACTAAAAGTTATGGAACCAAATTTTTGTTTGCATAAGACCTAAAAGTCTCCTTAACCCAGCTTTTACATAATCTTCAGAACACTGTTACTCTCATTTCATATTAAAAATTTATTCCAAAACAAAATTACACAGCTGTTTGCTTTCACCAATAAAGTTGTTTTGCTGTGTGTTTATTTTATTTAGTTCTTGGGGTTTGTTTTTTGGTGTTTTTTTTGTTTTTGTTGTTTGTTTGGTTTTTTTTGTTTGTTTTGTTTGGTATTTTTATGGGGGTCATCTCATCTGTTTCTCTCTTATGTAAGTCTTATCTCTTTTCATGATAGGTCTTAATGAACATATAGTGTCTCTTAGTATTTGAGAACTCCTACTAAAGCTAAACTTGAACTGCATTACTCCCAAGTAACAGATTTATTAGACTCCCTACAATATAAACTATAATTTTCTCTATAAGATGTGATAAATGACAAAAGATGAACTCTTCAGAATATTTTGAATATCATTCACTATTCATTTCACATTCTCTCTTATACTAAGTACCTTATAACACTTACCATCCTTGGAAAATAACACCTAGCTCTAGTTATTAATATCTTTCTTTAAATGCAGATCTTGATTTTCCCCTGGAGACAAGACTTATCATTGAGCTATCAGGGGAAAAGAAGACTTTGAGTCATATATTGTCCACAAAGAAAGGATTTTTCTAGGGTCTGGTGAGTAATCCTATTTTTCCTTTTTTTTTCCCCTCAGGTGTGCTGGCAATCTATAATTGTACATTTGCCTTTAATACCATATTGTACTTTCAGTCACAGGACTATATGTAAAGCAATTGCTTTTGTATCATGAGTCACTAGGCACATTACAGTCTATAAATGTAACAATAATAGTGATATTAATAATACTTGCTTGTCCTATGGCATTCTTTTATCAACATAATTCAGTAAGTTTTAAATGGAGAGATTATTACTCTTGGTTTATGGGTCGAGAAACTGAGGCATTGAAGAGATATAAAAATTGGATTCAGTGTTTGCAAACCAGTTTATTAAGTTTTGTTCCTTCATAAATTCTGTATTCCAAGAGACTCCAGCTGTTTAATTGAAACTAAAGTGTTACAAAGGCCTGTAGTGGCTGCTGACTCAATGCGGTTTCTTCTCAGTATGCTGTCAGCTGATTAAGAACGGGTACAGAGCAAGAGAATCTATTTTAAATGTCATGTTCTAGGGCATTTAAAAACTGACCAAATTTCTCCCCAGATTTTTAAAAGAGATACAATGAAGTCAGCCAGTCCAGGCACAGAAATGGAGTTCCAGATATGTTTCCTGACTATGAACTCAACTGTAATAAACACTTGTAATAATCAAATTATAAGCTTTCATCACAGAACATGCCCCCCTCTCCCTGTCTTCTACATCCTAAAATAAATGTTACAAAGCAGTAGAGAAAAAAAAAGTTTTGTTTTACGTTTAAACGTAAAATCAGAATAACCCTGGAAGATATGCCCTAGAAGAGACTTTGGTACCCCATTTTAGTTCTTTTCTGAAGTCATAAGGTCCTTTCTTTGCACAGAGGCTATGTTGCAAAACAAACAAACAAAAAAAAAGAGGCAATTTGCAGAAATTAGGCTTAGTAACTATCTTCTAATAAGAAATAGAAGCACAACAGAGGAGAATTTGATAAACTGATTTAAGAATTATGCTCACTTGATACTGAAGAAAGAGTGGAAACCAGAGGAAGAGAATGACAACTAATCCCTAAAGGTTAGGAGATCTGGAAACATTCTAGATGTTAGGATAGAGATGAGAATAAACATGGAAAGACAAACACATGCTTAGAGGTCCAGGTAAAATTCCACATGTGGAAAAGGTCCTTTTAAAGGAAATTATTCCTATTTCATTGAAAAGAAGAGAAAATAGGTGAAAACAGTTGTTTGGCTGGTCTAGCAGGTTAATCATGGCTACTCACAAACATAAAGAACTTAGTGAGCTCAAAAAAGAAAAAGAAATATTTTTCAAGGACTCATTACTGAGAATAGAAAGAGTATTCTGCGTCAACACACAGCTAGGAGGATGATTTTTTTCCCCATTGGGTAAAATTCAATTATCTTCAGTTAGGAATGGCAGCAATGTGCTGGAATGTGTAGTCAATGAAAAGAAATAACCATTTCCAGATGACTCAGCTAATCATTAAATGAGTTCTATCCCTGAACATGAGAGATGGTATTCCATCTGGGAAAATTTTATCTAGGCTGTTTCTTCCATCAGCAGAGAAAGTGCAGATGATTAGTCATTTCAAGACTGCTTTTAAATTTAGAGAATGGAGACACCTTTCTCCATGGACTATAGAGAAACTCTATGGAGCAGCTTAGACCAGCTGCCTGACTTAGATTACTAAATAAATATTAATCACAACATAAATACAGGATTAATTATGTCTCTCTAGTCACTGTGCAAGAATTTATTGGTGATGGTCCATTTTAGTGCATGTGTTATTTATCTATCTGATTTCACAGAACTTGTGGGGAATCAGCTGACTCAGCCAGTTAAAGTACATAAATGAGCACCTACATAGGAGGGGGTTAAGGAGAAACAGATGAACACTCTTTTAGCACAAAATCAAGATGTCAAGAATAAAATTAATCAAGGCACCAAGAAGCTTGAACAGAAATACTCTACTTTCCTGTATATGAATGGTAGAAAACTGGATAATAAAAAAGAGAAATTGGAATTGGAATTGCTCTTTTATGACCTAGCTAGTATTACTGACACATGATGGGAAGATTTGCATGAGTAAGATGTTAAAATCACCGATATACTGGATTTAGACAGGATCTAGTGAGAAAAGAAGTAAAAAAAGTCACTTTCTATCAAAACAGGGTATTACCTGTACCTGAGTTCTCTGGTAACTCAGGAAAAAATATTTTGCATGTTCATAGATTCATGTTCTAAACAAATCAGCAAACGAACAACACGAACAACATGAACATATTTGTGTTCAAACAAATCAACAAACAGCTTAGATAAGGCACTAGCAAGTATCTTTTATAGACCAATAACTTAGTCTAGTAAAAGAATGGCTGATTTCTGCTGCAGAAATGGAGAAACTGCATTATAATGTGTGACTTCAAGTTGAAAGGCACAGTTGGAAATCTCATGGTCCTTACAATTTCTAAAAATTATCAAAGAAAAAAAATGAAATAAAATTAATGTTTCTTCCTAAATGTTCTATGCTTGTTGCAGTTATCTCAAAAAAACATGGAATTCTAAAAGCACAACACACCCCACTTTAGATGTTGCTTTTTTGACCTTACAGTAGCCTTCCAGAACCTAAAGGAGACCTACAAAAAAAGCAGAAAAGGGACACTTGACAAGGATAGGATAGTGCAGCGATAGGACAAGGGGGAATGGCTTTGAATTGAAGAGGCAGGTTTAGATGAGATATTAGGAAAAATTCTTCACTGTAAGAGTGATGAGGCACTGGAACAGGTTGCCTAGAGAAGTTGTGGATGACCCATCCCCAGAAGTGTTCAAGGCCATGTTGGATGGGGCTTTGAGCAACCTGATCTAGCGGAATGTGACCACACCCATGGCAAGCAAGACTGAAAATAAATGATCTTTAAGGTCACCTCCAACCCAACTCATTCTATAAGTCTATGACCTAATTATATCTGTAAAAGGTAAATAAGACTAAGTCCAAACAAGTATGGTATGTATTCTAGGCAAGTTTGTGGATGACACCAAACTGGGGGGAGTAATCAATATGTTGGAGAACATGGCTATTATTCAGAAGGATTTCTACAGGCTGGAAGAATAGGAATGGCCATTCATTCTGCGAGTGGCTGGGAACTGAAAAACTACAAAGCCACAGATGTGCAAGTGCAGTGGCAGAACCCCCTGTGCTGGTACAGACTGGCTTGGTAGGATTTACAGATCCTGTTCAGCGGATCTGTACCAGCAGATCTGATGGGCTGGAAACTAAGCTTACTTTAGTAGATATTTATTAAACCACTTTACTATTTTACTGCAGCACTCTCAAGGATGCAAGTTAAGTATAGAACCCAAGGTTACTGTTAGAATATGCCACCTTCACCTTCAAAATTAAAGCTCAGACATTCAAGGCCACCAAGCAAAGAAATACATACATATGTTTCAAAAATTAGGTAAATTTCATATTTCAGTAAAAAGAAAAACCAATTGAAATTGGCACAAAAATTTAAAAGTCAGTTTTTAGGACATGAACATGCTTCATTACTATTTTTCTTTTCTTGTCTGAAGTACAGTGTCAAAATGACATGCTGTTAAGATTTAGAAAACTTTCTGCCTTGAAGGAAGAAAAAAATTGTTTTCTTCTTAACTGGAAGACTAGTATGAAACAGATTCAATAAAAAGAATGCAAAACATTCCAGGTGAGCTATGTTTTGGAGATTAAAATTAAACTAAGGAAAGGCAAGGACAAAAGGTTAGTGTTGTGGTGGGTAACACTAATCCACAGATCGTTCTCAGAGGAGAATTAACCTTTTTTTGTTTTTAAGTTTTGTAAAAGGAATTCAACAAAGCATCACTAAGCTGTCAAATGAAAATACTAGAACCATAATTTATCTTTTTTATCAATGCTTCTCTACGTAGGGTTTTGGTTTTGTTTCCATTTGATTTTTTTTTTTTTGTTCCTTAGGGAGTGATCCTATACTAATACAATTGTATGCTTTGTAACAGTAGGAGGCTATGTATGAAATTAAATGGTGATGATTGTACTTGGAAAAAAATAGATGCAGAAGGGAAAAATATACTCTGAAAGATTTTCAATATAGTTTCTTGCATAGGTGGCACAATAAATAAGATGGAATTTACTGGTTTGAACTGGATTGCTTTCCTTTTTCTGAGAGGAGACGTTATTTATTACTATTTTATTTATTTGTAATTAAATTTCTCTTTCATTGTGGTTTCTGAATCCTGACTGCAAAATTAATGGATGTTTAGGAAAAAAATATTAATTTGCAATAAAAAAGATTTTTTAATTAGTTTCTCTTTTTTTGTGTGTGTGTCTTTCTTTTTGTAGTTTCAGTCAATTTAAAGACACCTTATGTATTCTATAGCATGCAATCTGCTGAGCCTTCTAATTATATTAATATTTCTTTAATATTAAAACTTTATTATCTTTATTTATAGATCTGAAATTTCCATAATAATATTTCATTATGCTACAGAAAAAGCAAAAAAACAGTCTTATTCTAGACAGTCCTCACAAAAATGATAAATAATGAAAAAAAATATTAGAATACCTTCAGAGCTGCAAAAGGTGCTTCGCTCCATAACTACATGTGTTCTGCCATCTGAGTTAAATAGTACCAGAGAGTAACAGTAATTGTCAGTTGACCTTTTGATTAGACCTAGTCCTATTAAATATTATGAGAGTAATCAATTGGTACTAAATAATGAGCAAACAAGCAAACAAAATTATTTCATTAAATGACCTTTTTTAAAACTATGTTAGCTTAAGAAAGATAATTTTTGGTTTTAGCTTGGTTGTGACAGAAAAGAAAACCAAAATAATTCCCTCTAAGGGAACTCAATAAGGAAAAAATCATAATGGTTATCTAAATCCAGTAACTCTCTTACAATGGTTTCTGCATTTTCCTGTGTAGCCCTTCCTCTTCCATCACCCTTATCCCCTCCACCCCAACAGCATCTATCAAATGCCTAGGTTAAGTGCAGAATAGGAGACTGAAGAACTGAAAGCAGGTCAGGGCATAAAAACTTTGCATAAGGATGCTTTGTCTTACAGAACCAGATGTGGAATGACCTGTGAAGAGTGATGCAGATACCAATATCCTTTATGGACAGTGTAGGGGGTTCCAATCAACAGCCTTTAACTCTTGCAAAAGTATCTTTATTACAGAAAAAATTGCTTACTTAAAATCCATATAGTCCAGCACCCACTACATTTGGTTATTTTGTTAGCTACTTTTCTTACAGTATATTCAATTGTCATGGTAATTAATTTTTATGCTGACCTGAGGCTATCTATTTCCATTTCAGGGTGTTCCATTCACTCATTCTCCAAGATAGGTACAACTATTCAGCTTTGCTTCACAGTCCCTGAACTCTGAAGCAGAACTGCTCACCTTTTAAAACAAAAGTCTCTCCCCTCCAGGTACAATAGCAAAATAAATTGATGGTACAGCATATACAAACTTATTTCAGCCTTCAGAGAATTGCTTACTGCCTTTCATGCTAAGACACATATAAACACGGTAATTCACTCTGATTTTATGAATTGCCTCCTGACTATCATTGGGGAGTGATGGCTAGGCAGTGCTAAATGAAAGCATCTAAAGCAGGTTGAGAATGAGTGCATTGTGCCTCTAAAGATCGATGAGTTGGCAGGTACCGTTATAAATTACCATCGGGTGCCATTCACAGACGATAAGAGCTCCATCCTGCATGACAGCCATTGATCTGATTCAGAACTAAGATGCAACCTTTGATGACACTCCTTGAGGATAAAAGGTTATGCTTCACATTTAGTTATGAATAATAAGGTCATGTTTTAATTAAAGTAGTATCTCAGTGGAATATTAGGGCAGTGAAACTGTACAAATTAGTATGACTGTATAGCAAGTGTTGCTGAAAAACAGTCTAGTACTGAGTGTAATAACAGAGAATAACAATGAAATTACATTAATGAGGTAAATAGCCCATGTTAATAGAAGGAGCTTAATTAGTCAGATCCCAAAATTAGAAGAAACAATAGTTTTTAAGCTTATGTTTGACTCTAGACCTGGCAAAACAAGAAAATTGAAATTAAGGTAAGAAATACTTAAATTATATACCTATGTTTTGGTTACAGTAATTTCAATACACTTTAATTTTAAAATATTTCGTGCAAAACCTAATATCAAAGCTAAAAAACAAGCCTGGGACTGACTGTTCATAGAGATTTTTGAGTCTTCTTTTCTAGGAAACTCAAAGGATTGTTCACAAATCTCTTTTTTTGGCACAGTCCCAACAACATTTCCTGACCAAGGTTTCTGAAAATAAAGCTTGCTCTATAATGAACATGTATCCAGAACAGCAATTAAATGGAGCAAATATTATTTGTAAATATTTGTGAAATCCTATTATATAATAAAACATAATTGATAAATATGTGTGCTGCTGATATAGGAAAATATTGAAGCTTGTGCTTTAGTAAATTATCTAACCAATACCAACCTTAGAAACTGAATTAAGCAATGTAGGGAGACAAATATTTTCCAGTCTACTCCATTGTAAATGAATTGCACATATTCTAACTCACACTCCAAAAGGCAATTTTACTCACCCAAGATTTGGAAATTAACCTCTTATATTGAAAGTGTTGTAAAAGTTCAGTCATGAAGATTTATCAAGAAACTACAAATGGTACCTTTTGCATTCTGTCAGCATGGCAAACTTTATTTATTTATTTACTTTGACATACTGCAAAAGCATGTACAACCAAGTCCTTCTTCACACCCACAGCTGTTGCAGCTTATGGTGTCCTCAATCCAATCTAAATGTTCATTTTGCAATTACTCTGCTGTCAAATGATAAGTGAAATACAGAATATATACGCAGTAAGTACTTAATAGCTTTAAAAATATACTTTCTATCATAATGTCACCAGTTGCTTGTCAGAATTCAGACATTTTAAAATGTTTAGTGCTCAAACTAGCAGAACACATCCAGATCAGAAACCAGGGATAGCAGCTCTGCAGGAGAGCAGCTATGCAAATGCCTTGAAAACATAAATTGCTCTGAAAAGGCTGAAAACACAAGATCAGATTGGGAGGTCAAGAGATTATGGAAACAAGCTGTCCACCTCCCATAGTGCATGACAGATTTTCATTTCCCTTGCTGTTCCTAATATAACTGACCAGCCATAAAGCAAAACTCACTTACTACAGACATAGCAATGCTTGTTTTGGGGATCTTAGTAAGTCTGGGCGCTTAGAGAAATGCAAAACCTCAAGGCAACTACAGGACTGGACCAGTTACTTTGAACTGCCTTTAATAAAACCAAAACTGGTTTTGAAGCTGTTATGAGTTTGTTTATATACGTTTTACAGTCATAATCTATAGCTTGGCAAGGCAGATATAGAGCTTTCTCATTCTGATGAGAAATACGTGACATTCCAAATGAAAAATGTAGATCTACTGAATATTTATTCTGCTTGTGTTCTATATTGTTACTGATGTCAGACTATAGCTAAAATTCTTTATTAATACAAAGCATGGACAGAGATTCTTCTTCAAAAGATTCTGTCTCCAGAATCATTACCTAAGATTTTATATAATTATTTGTTTTCAACAATTTTTCATGCAAACTTAAGAACATTATTTAGCATAATGTGATCCTGATTTTTCTTGCTTCCAGATTTAATGAGGAAATGCACGTTGCTTGCTTGGAGAAAAATAAAAACGTAATTTAGCATGCTTCAAGACATGTCCTGTGTTCTGACAGTCATATGCTATAGACTTCTGCTCTTTGAGGAACACAGAGTAACCTTACTTTTACATTAAAGTCTATTTTCCAAAATCTTACTAGATAGCAGTACTTTCTAGAATAGAGAAAATATTAAAGGTAATTGTGTGTGTACACAGGGATTTGGTAGAAGAACAAAACAGTTATGGCTGAGATAGATACACATATACATGCTGACATAATGCAAGCATCTAATATGTAGATATCCCATTTATTGAGTGAGAAAATAAAATTGCACCAAAGAGAATAGTTTAGAATAATATTGTATTTTCTGACAATACTCCTATTAAAAAAGATTATTCTTTCTGATTTTTTTTTATTTATTTAAAATATTTCCTGTTTCATACTGGTCTGTCCTTTTTTGTGCAAAAGTATGAATCAAATCAAGAATTGTAGTCAGTATTCTTCAAATGAAATCAGTAAGAATTACATTAACAGTTTTAAAGGATGAGTTTACAATCAATACCTGGATGATATTTGAACTATCGATTTGGTTTTGAAAAATGCTCAGAAATTTCAATTTCTAAGCCAACATAAATGTATTGTATTAGTGGGGCACAACAGCATCCTATCAAGCATCCTCTTAAGAAGACAAACATTAAATAAAAAAAAATCACATACAGTACTTCACCTATAAACTAACAGACTCTGAAATGTTAGATTTTTTATCTGACAAACAACCTGGATTTGATTCCCAAATACTTCATGACAGAAGCTCAAACAACCATTTCCCAGCAATCCAACAAAACTTATAAGGAGGAAATGGCAACAGATTTCCATGCTGTTTAAACACTTACATACTGTGTAGAAAAGTAAAAGATATCTGAGTAGAAAAGAAAAAGAAATAAAGTGATATAGTAAAACAAAAGCCAGAAATCAAAAAAGGCATATGCTTTTCACCTGCAGGCAAAGGAGACTTGATTATGAATTTCCAGGTGCAACAGCACAGTCCCAGTAAATGACCATATTAATATAAATTTCCAGAGAGCAAAAAGGTTTCTGAAGGTAAGGAATATTACTTGAAGCTCTTATTGGTTACATCTCAGTAGAAGAACATGTGTAGAAACATACTGAAGATCAAAGGTCTAAATAATTATCTTCTTTATTAGTTAATTCTGAACTTGCATTTTATCAATGTTCTTAAGATATCTGTTTCAAGGATATAATACCAATACTGTAATACATTCAATTCAGTGCAAATAGTATTTACCCTTTGGTGATTGATAAATGATTACATCATCAAGAAGTCTCTGTCTTCCTTTATCCTTTTGGCAAAACCAGTATTTTTTATTAGGCACTTACCCTTCAAAGAGGTAAGACAGAGCATGATCTCAATAAATTTATTATGAGGGAAATTGACTTTTTGAAGTAAAAAATTGACCAATGGGATTTGGTAAGAAATATAAAAAGAATAAGAATTATAAATCACATCGATGATAATATTTTAAATCTTCTCTAGATTTACTTATATATTCACCTTTTTGCTAGAGTTTAAACTAATGCTATGTTAAAGCTTCATTTGAAATCTAAAAAGAGTGGTATAGACTGAAGACTGACATCTCCTAAGTTTGTTAAAATGTATTAAAATTAACACTAGCATTTCATTTCTGCTCCATTTCCCTTTTGGGTTACACACATTTTCCCTTAGTGAGAAGCACACAAGATCTATTGTATTGACAGTCATCTACATTTGGTATGTTAATTAGGAAACCACCTTAACAGTGGATGAGCAACAAACATTCTTTTACTCCACACATTAGAAATCTTCCCAAAATGTTTACAGATTTATATTAAAACCAAAAATTATTAGAGGATGAGGGAGGGAGGCTTGGGTTTTCGTTTTTTTTTTTCTCACTGATACCCAATACTGATTTCAACGTTCTGTTCTGTGTTTATGTCTACTAGAGACTGCTAAGTGATTAGGACCATATCCAGCAAAGCACTTAATATTTAGTTTTGACATAGAAAAGGATATCTACTGATCTCAGTAAGCTACAGGAATCAATCTAATAGAACCAGTTGAAAAAACTAGCACATTTTAATTCCCTTCATTCTTCTTATTAGAAAAGTGAGCAAACTATCCCCTGAAAAATATTAAAGAATATTGCACACAAGCCTACTCCCTCCCCCACACACAGATGCAAACAACTGTACACAGAAAAGATACCATTTATGAAACAAAATTAAGCTAAGCAGGCAGGAAGTGAAAATATGAAACTACTCAAAGGTGCATTTCTAAATAAATTTTAAAAACATAATTTGTTTAGTTTTCATTGTTTTAGACAGAAATACTATTTTTAACAACTCACAGCTCATTGTTATTTTATTAAACACAAATAATAATTATTTATGCACTTTTGTGACTCTTCAAAGCACACTGCAACATTGCAGTTGAATAACTAAAAGACTATATAATTATTTTACCATAACTACTTGTCAGAGTCAGATTTATGCCCTGATATTGCACCATCAGGACTCAGTTATGTCTCTTATTTCTATTATATCACAATGAAACATTGCAAAACCAAGCGCAGTGTTAAAATTACTGTGACTTGTGGTGTCCCTCAGGGGTCTGTACTGGCACAAGTAGAGTTTAATGTCTTCATCAATGACATAGACAGCAGGATTGATTGCGCCCTCAGCAAGTTTGAAGAACGACACCAAGCTGTGTGGTACAGTTGACATGCCTGAGGGATAGGATTTCATCCAGAAGGACTTGGACAAGCTTCAGAAGCAGGCCCATGGGAACTTCATGAGGTTCAACAAGGCCAAGTGCAAGGTGTGATACTTTGGTAGGGCCAATTCCAAGCAAAAATACCGGCTCAGCATTGAATGGTTTGAGAGCAGCTCTGCAATGAAAGACTTGGGGGTGCTGATGGATGAAAAGAGGGACATGACCCAGCAATGTTCATTTGCAGCCAAGAAAACATACTGTATCCTGGGCTGCATCCAAAGTAGTGGGGCCAGCAGGGCAAGGGAGGGAATTCTGCCCTTCTGCTCTGCTCTGGTGAGACTTCACCTGGAGGGCTGCATCCAACTCAGGAGTCCTCAGCACAAGAAAGATGTGTACTAGTTGGATCAGGTCTAGATGAGTGCCATAAAGATGGTCAGAGAGCTGGAGTACCGCTCCTATGAAGACAGGCTGAGATAGCTGGGGTAGCTCAGCCTGGGGAAAAAAAAGCTCTGGGGAGACCTCATTGCAGTCATTCAGTATTAGAAAGGGGTTTATGAGAAAGAAAGGTGGGGGCAGACTATTTTTGTGGTGACTTTCAATCAGACAAGGGATGATATGTTTAAACTAAAAGAAGATAGATACAGACTGGAAGTAAGGAAGAAATTTTTTACAGTGAGGGTGGTGAAACACTGACACAGGCTTCCCAGAATGGTGGCAAATGTCCTATCCTGGAAATATTCAAGGGCAGGTTGAAGGGGCTTTGTGCAACCTGATATGATGAAGGTGTCCCTGAGCTCATCTGTCATTGCAGGGGGTTGGACTCATTGGTATTTAAAGTCCCCTCCAAACAAAACTACTCTATGATCCTATGATCCTCTGATTATATTCTTGCTGTTTCAACTCCATGTAATTTATTGTAATTTCTCTTTTCTCTCTTTTTTTTTTTTTTTGACCAGACTGGCAGGTCCTTTTTCTTTGCACCAACCTTTTTTCTCAGTCATGGATGCAGACACGCGTAATGAGGGTTCTGCCTAGTAGCTTCCACTATGCTAACTGCAGAAGTTGGTCAACCATGTTCTGGTCTGACCCTAGTCCTAGAAGAGACAAGCAGATGCCCCAAAGAAAACTTCCTTGGGACTGAGATAAATGTGAGTAATTCTGACAAACGTGAAAGTCCCAAGAGTGGATCACGAGTGCTCAGTGCTCATATGTGGCTTGCAGGTGGAAATAGTACTGTTCTGAATCATTTATACTGAACAAGTCATAAACTGCAAACCCAGGAAAATGTGAAGAATGCATTTCTCCATTATCCTCAGGCACTGGCTCTTGGTATGATTTTACATATGCTGCTTGTTATGATGATATTGATTACTAAGTCAACAGAAGCATTCACAAGGGAGTGCAGATCTCTTTACTACTGCTCTGTAATATTAAAATATCATTACTGAGACACCAACTTTTTCTTCTGCTGTAATATTATTCTCTGATGGTTGCCTGCCTGAGATGAAATTTGAAACTGTCACCCACAGACTTGTAGAAGTGATTCGACTTCACTTATAAGGAAAGTGAAATTAAATATTCATCCTTGGACTGCATTTCAGGTTCAAACTGCCTGAAATTCCTCAAGGCAAAAAGTACTTAAGTCACAGAAGAATTTTTTTCTAGTTTTAAAAATTCAGGAAGTCTATTTATAAGGGCTGGATAGTCAAGAAATCATTTATCTGGAAGTTCTGTACACAGATATTATTTTCCCTGCTTTGCAGCATGGCTTTAATTATTATGGCTAGATAAGCTACTTCCTAACCTGGATTAATTTTAGTACACTGAACATCCAGACTGAACTCTTCAACATGTAGCTGTTCAGATAAGTGGTGGAAGAGCTTAAGTTTGAACTATCTGAACATTTTTACATTCGTGAGCAGGTTTCTGCAGGTAGCAGCCTTTGAAATTAAGGTAAGCAATTACAGTAATGACAAAAGCCCAGTTAAATCTTTAAATGGATGTAACACCTTGAGGCTTAGCTTCCAATCTACAGATTCACTTGAGGATTTACCCACTCTGAAACCAAAACTGTCTCAGCAAATAAAGATAAAATACTATAGTTCCTGCTAGACAAGATTTCCTCTGAATACCAAAAGTGATAAAATTCACCGATCCAGAACGTAGAAGCAAAGGATTCTTCCTCACAAGGGAAATTTTTTTTTTTGGACAGACAAATTAATTGAAAATGGCCCACAGACTTGAAAATTGGTTCTTTTACAGAGCTCAATTGAAAAACCACTATTTTGTTTAGAATTTTCTTGTTTTATTCGCACTGCTCTTGCTCTAACACCGGGAATATATTTGGTAATTTTAAATGCCATATCAATAAATTCTAGTCAGATATACATTACATTTCAGGAGTGTCCCAAAGCCATATATATTCACAAAGAAAACAGTGAGGCAGATACTGCAGGAACCAGCACAGACAAAGCCATCAAGAGACTTTGTAAGCTCTGAGTTCCACGTAGACTCATGCTGCCCAGGCAGCAGAACAGAGGGGAGGCAGAAGATTTGGGAAAACATTTAACTCATGGTTGTTCTTCTGTGACTGCTGTCAAATGGCACCGAGAAATATATGACAATATTAAATATTTTCCCTTCTTTGGCTACTACTATCATTTAGTCAAACTAATAGTAAGCAAATACAAGATTTATAGAATCCAAAACTTAAAAAAAAAATTATGTGACATAAAAAGCAATATGCTTACATATTCATATATTTTTCTAAAAATTACAGCCATCTCAGATACCCAACTCTGCGTGTAGAAGGGTTTTTTCTTTTAAAATTCATTAGTGCAGTGTTTCTTTCTCTCTGTGTAGGATGACCTTGTGATAAAGGCATTTCTGGACATATTTTCCAGGGTTCCTCCTTCCTTTAATACAGATGATGTGTAAAGGTTGAGGTGGAGTATAAAATAATTGTCATTATGAAGACAGTAAAAGTGGAAACATATTTTTGGAAAAATAAGCAACATACAGGACAAGTATTCAAGGATAAGGCTGGTACTGGAATGAGAACCACTATAATGGACAGTTGGTGCTGTTAGTTATTCCCAGCCCCTTTAGCTCTGGAATAAAACTCCAGCTTTCAATTAAAAAAACCAAAAAAATGTCAAGTACACACCAGCAAATATCATTTATTCAAGCACAAATTCTAACCTTTGTTTTAGAACTTACGATTTTGGCCATGAGAGATGTATTCAAGTAATAAAATGTGGGGTTTTGATTTCTCCTGTTTGGTCAAGAAGACTAAGTAAAGTGCTGAAACCTAGTCTAGGATTATTTGGGTCAACTTTTCCTTTATAATGGAATTTAATTTCATTTTTCAATGGACTCAGTATGATTACATGGCATTTAATTTGCACGTTGAAGTTTAACCCAATGACACAGCATAGTCAACAAGACTTTTCTTCTAAATTTCATTCCCATCTTTACAGAAATTTCCATCTTCTATTAAAATAATGTTCTGCTTTGTCTTTGATCTCCATCATGAACACAATTTGTGCTTTTCCAAGATTTTAAAATTTCAGACAGGCTCCTTTGTTTAAATCTATGACACCCATGCTTATCTTCTTTGTATGATGTGTGTCTCTCCCAAGGCTACTCATCTGCTTGAAAGATAGTCTTGGCCTCATGCTTTTTCTCCCAGTAGAAAATACTGTGCAGGAAAATTACTTCTTGATTAAATTTGGTTTCTGTCTAAGCAGGTGTCAGAACCAAATTATAAAAGGATCAACTCAAATTACTAATTGCAGAAAACATGTTTTATCTCTGCTTCTTTTTGATGAACAGCACAGCTAGAAATATTTAATTATTGTTTAATTATGTTTACTAGAAATACATACAAAAGCTATAATATTCCAGGAGTGAATTCTGGGAAAGAAATTTTAGTCAATGCTGTCAAGGCAGAGAATGCAATACTTAAACTTATCCTTCATTAGAGATGCTTCCCCCCTCCTTCCCCCTACCCCTTCCCCCCATTTAATTTATATGCATAACAGGAACAAAGAAATTGCTTGTTGCTCCTCAAGGATCAAAATTCCTGCTTAAAAGAAAGGGAAACTATTTGAAGAGGATACAAGTACTGACAATGTGATTGAATTATTTATCCCTTGGCATCATGTATTGTCCCTGAATAATGGCTTAGGCTTTGTCCCTAAATCATTAGCACACTCTCTTAAACTGTACGTGTACCTGAAATCCCAACAGAGTTTTCATCTCCAATGGGAAATAATAAAAGCAGCGACACCTAGCTATCATATATCCATTTCTCATGCCAAAAAAATTAATGCTCTCATTCTGGATCTAAGCCTAAAATATCTAAAGATAGATATTTGGAAAAAAATATTACTTGTTTATCATGCCACTACTTATAATTTGCCTTCAGCTGATTCAGAGAGATTCAGCACAGGATTGTACTTAACCATGCAAGAAGAGGGGAAAAAATGTTACAAAAGGATTTCACAAAAGATTAAATGACTCAAGGTTTCTGAATTTCATAAATAATCATTTTGAAAGGACACACTTTTTTCAAGTCATGGAATAATCTTCTATTTTCAATCCTTTAGAAGCTCCAGAAATGAAACTATATTCAAACACAGTGGTCAAGAAAGATGGTACCTAACTATTATAGAAAATTATCAATGTTTTACATAATAAGCATATCTTTATCTTATCTACAACAAACCTAAACTAAACTTTGAAGGTTTTGAAAAGTCCTTTACAAAAAATGGGAAAAAAGAGGGGATTATTTTACTTTGAGGTTTTTATCAATAGAATGGTTGTATTTTATCACTTAGTACAATTCATGCTTAGAATAAATTAAAACATACTCCTTCTATAAGGGAAAATTAATACATGTTGCTGCTATTTTGCAAATCTGTAAATTGAAAATGAAATTCATGAACATATGGATTCTCTGCTTTCTCAGATGTGTTACAAAACTGTTATTAGTTTAAAGTGATAATTTACAACTAAAAGAGAGAATCATCTCACTTAACTTTAGAACTCATAAAAGTTACACATGTAAGTGTGAAGTAGCCATGACAGTCTCCTTTACAATCAATATGGAATATCAGAGTACAGAGGTGTTTTAAGTACTTATCTAGCAGATCTGAAGAGTTATGATGCATAATTCCTTTCATTTCATAGAAATATGGTTCAGTATGTCTTCTTTCATGACTGGCATCTGTATTTAGGAAATCTAGCTTAATATCGATCAGGGTGTATGAAACACAGAGCCTGATATGTAATGCAATTTTCTGAAATATCAAATAGAAAGCTAATGGCAAAGAAGTGGAATCTCCTTTGTTTGTACAAAAATGTCACTGTTTTATCTTAAGAAATAGAACACCACTGAAATCAGTTAAGCTATTGAAAGTATTATGTTTTGTTTTTTTTTAAAGGACTAAGAGTATTAAACAAAGTTTTTATTAAATGGTATGAACTCATCTACACAGATGAGAGTTTCATGAGAACCCACAGTTGCCTTGTCCAGAATACTTGTCCTTAGTTCAAAGTCATACTGACTATCTGAATAAGGAACTGCTTGTATTATGTTGATTTTTTTTTATTATTCTTTTAGCATTAAAATAAATAATGTATGAAATCAAAAGAGTACTTGAAAAAAAAAAAGTACCTAACGTATCTCTAAAATCACATTTTTCTACAAGGACTGTCCAGACATGTGATTTGAGTGGCAAGAAAAAGTCTTTCCCTTTCTTGAAATGTAGTGGAATGAACATGCCAAATGAGAACACAAGCAAGAGTCAGCTTCTTGCAAAAAAAGCAATAGATGGGAATTAATGAAGCATACAGATTTCCTAAACCCCACTAATAAAGCATCTTCTGCCTAAACAGGTTGTTCTGTGGCAGAAATAAGATATCTTACATGTGCCTCTGTCTAAATTCTTTTATACAAACTGCTACTAGATCACAAATGTGTGGGTTGTGAGAAGGAATGTGGTTTGAGATATTTTGTTTAAGCATTAGTAAAATTGCTTACTCAATCACTTTAAAAGGAATATAGCAAGGCACAGTGGTGCCCAGTAACAGGAAAAGGGGCAACAATCACAAACTTTATGACAGGATATTCCACCCAAATATGAGGAAAAGCTTCTGACACAGACTGTGGAATCCATTTTCACATATTCCAGATATTCCAAACCAGCCTGGACACAATCCTGTGTAACCTGGAGGGAAGTTGAACTAGATGATCTCCAGACAACCCAACCATTCTCTGAGTCTCTGATCTTTCAGACCAGAGACATTTTTGTATTAGAAGCTAAATAGCAATCAAGCTACCTTTTACAGTCCCCAAAACTCTTACTTATTTACAAGACTGCAGTTTAAAATAAATTTGAAATTTGTACTACCCAATATTGATCACAGTTCAGTATATCTTGCTTCAATAAAAGTCACACTGAAAAAATTACAAAACCTGATTGAATTGTGTACTTTGTCTATCAAAAGAAAATCATGCATGCAAACAGAATTGAACAAAAAATACATCCTTATTTTTAAGAAATTAACCAATAAAACCCAAATAGGCGTTAAAAGAATAAGGTATTTTAGTATTTTAATGATCTAAAAAAATTCCTGATGTTTATTTGAAGTGTCAAGAACATATCTTCAGCTTCTTGAAGTTCACCAATTCCTCACTTACACACCTCTGCATAATGACTGTTTAGCACTGCAATTATGGGCACTATTTAGAATCGATGCTAAAAAGAGGCAGTTGTACAAAGCAATTTCTGCAATACTCTAATTACTATCAGAGACATTTCAGAGCAGAAATTTGCTCACATCCATTTGACAAAACATAAATCTCTCAAAAGTATAAAAGTTTGCATATACTAAAAATACATCAGGATTCTTGTATTTGTATTGAACTTTACTAATAATGCAAGTGACACCTTGCATTACTGCAAATATGTGTGCAGTGCAGACTGTAACTATTGTCTAAAGTGTTTTCCCCAAAATCAGTAACTCAGATTTTGACTTACACCATGAAGCTAATATTACACAACCATGTTAATAACAGAATTATTAATGCTTTGTTGTCTAAAAGCTGTTATGTACATGATATTCATACATATGCAGTAAATTGTGTAAATAAACTCTCACCAAAGAACCTCTTTTCTATTCTTCAGCTCTCCATATCTCCCTCATTTCCTTATTTTATTTTTGGTGGTCATATGCACTTTAAGTCTTACTGGTGCAATAAGGCTTCCTTAAGGCTCAGCCATAAGATCAAGCAAATGAGGTTTTCCAGACATGGCCAAGTCAACCTATCTGTAGCCAGCTGCTTGTTCTTAGATCACAGAAAATGCAGGTAAACTGCTTTGTGATAACATATTCTGGCTGTGGTGGTAGTAGTTTCATTCTACACCTAGCTTCCACTGTGCTTTACAGTAATTTCCAGTGGCTTCTGCAGTAAATGAATTTTTTTACTGTAGATAGATGAGAATGGAAACTCTAATGTAAAGTCTTTTATCTCAGCAGCACAGTGTTTAGCAATAGGTGCCATAACATATCATTACTTGTGAAATTAAGTATCACAAGACAGCAAAATATGTGGCTAGAAGTAACCTGTCCAGTGGAAGGTGCCCGTGCCTAGGGCAGGGAGGTTGGAACTAGGTGATCTTTAAGGTTCCTTCTAACCTAACCATTCTATGACCCTATGACCCTATGATTCTGTGATTTTGGACCTTGACAAGTGAGCAGCAATATCATTCTTCTCTCAGAGTGTTATGCTCCTCCATAACTTAACTTGTACAAGAATCCCCAGCAAATGAGATTATAATAACAAATAAATATTACTGTAGAACACATTCTTACCTTGTGTTCCACAAATATACTTCACTCTCAGTCAAAAATTTTATTTCATAAAAATGCATTAATAATTTTTTCCCTTAGTTCTCCAAGCAAAGTAATGTTCTCCCTCTGTAGTTTGAGTTTGACACAAGACAAAAGTTTAGGAATTTTTTTGTTTTGCTTTGTTTTTGAAAGAGAAATATTATTCTGACAATTTGGACTTTTAATAATGAAAAATAAATTGTACTGCCATTTACCTGGACATAGACAACAGGATGGGTGAAATATTCATGAAATGTAAACTACATTTTAATGTAACATATATTTTGCTGTCAGCTCAGTTTAGACATCTTAAGTGTTTTCAAAAGCAGTCACATCTTTTTGTAACCTCAATAAAAGAGATATGCACTATCTTGTAAATTATATCTAGTATATTGGCATACCACACGTATGCCAATATAGTAGATATAACTATGACACTTTCCTGCAGTTTTTGCATTTGGAATTTCTTTTTGGGGGGAGGGAATTTTAAGGGGACTTTTTATTATCTTTTTAATTTTAGTGACAGATATGAAGATGGGAATCAAATTACCTGGAATATTTTACATCAGTGATTGTGTACAAAAAGTAAATTGTTCTCTTTTCTTCAACATTGCTCTCCCTAAAGTTTTGTTAAAATTTTTAAGCTTTATATATGTTACATAGCAACTTCAAAAGCATGAATAATTTTTCTCTGTTGCCCTTTTATCTTCAGTGATACCTGTTTTGGTACCTGGATGTCTTTTACATAACTTTGCTCTCCAGTAAAATTCCAATGCCCTTGCTCTTTGCTTAAGCAAAAAAAAAATGAAGCCTATAAGCTCCAGGCATATCAATCAAAAACAACATAGTCAGCACTAACTCTAATAATGAAAACTGTGATTTCATAAATCATCCTGCACAGGTTGGGGTCATCTTTTAAAAATTTCTTATCAGGCATGGCTCAAGATTTCTCAGACTCTCACTCTTCTTTCTTTAATAAAAACAATAAGAAGGATGTCAGCATACAAATGATGTGACCCTCTTTAGCTTAAAAAGATCCTGAAAATGAAAAGACTATGCTTTGCTTTGCCCTTGAAACTGTGGAAGTCAGGATTTTTACCTCCCCTCCCACAAAGTTCAAAGAAAAAATTTATCTCAAAGCTCCATAATGAAATAAAAGTATATAATCTTACATGGACTTAATTTAATAAACTGTAGATTTAATTTGTAAGGAGCTGGTGGTACAGGATACTTTCTCTACTGCCTGTATTCACTACTTAACAGGTTATAATTGCCTAACTGGCTTTTGTTGTTGCATATCCTTAAGCAAACCAAGAGCCCTCTCTTAATGAAAGGATATAGTTTTAATTCCATCAACAAGTTTCAATGCATTGCTATAAAATTTAGATATTTCTGTAGTTTGAAAAAAAGCCACCAAAAACACTAGCAAAATATGAGTCCGTTGTTCTGTCTTTCAAGACTAATGTATGAAAGAAAGAAAAAAAAGAGTATGACATTCAATCTCTGCTAATAAAAAACATATCTTTTAGCCTTCACCTCCTGGTCTGATGCCCCACTGTGCTTCTGTACTTTTTGCACTCACACAGCCTGACACGACAGCAACATTCAAAATTCCATTAAGTTTTTTGCAAGCATCTAATCTACTCCCTCATTAACAAAATAATTATCTCCCAGTAAAAAAACAAACTAACAAACAAAACAAACAAATAACAAACATACAAAACAAACAAAAACCAAAGAAACTCCAAACCAAGCTAAAAGCCAAAAGGAGAAAATCAAAAGAGATATCTAACGCACAAAGACCTATGGGAAGGAAAAAACCCAAACCTAGTTTCTATCTGCAGAACTAAAAGAGTATCACACAAATATGACAACTTTAGGAAGCATTACAAGACAACAATATCTATCTTAGTTAATTGCATCTGCCCTAATTTGTAAACAAAACCTGGGTTTGTTTTTTACTCAAATTAGAAAAGTTTCTATGTTAGTATGGGATGGATCATGATCACTTGTTCAGTTTTGCTCTTACAGAAGGATATAAATGCTTTGGATGCATCTACACTGCTGGCTGAGATATGTCTTTAAAAATAGACTCAGACTCTGCACAGAGGGCAAAAATGCAAGAACAGATCCATTCTGATCAAAGTAGGCTTTCTGAATAACATGGCTGTGAGCTGGCATCACGTTGGCTGAACTATGTACCACCCTCTATGAAGGAAGAGACACAGCACTTGACTGCAATGAGAGATACCAAGTTGTGGATGCTATATTGAACAAAGATTTTTTTTTCTGTGTTTACACAAATTAAATTATTATCTTTGACTGAAGCAATACAGTTAGCTCAAAATGTAAAGAGAAAAAACTACAGGAGTGGTTCACAGGCAAGAAGGGACAAAATCTCCTGAAAAGACCTGAAAACTATATAGAAAACCTGACTTAAGCAGACCTCACCCTGACCTGGTGATGTCAGCTCCAGAGCACCTTGCTCCTATGTTTGGAACACTCAGCAGGGCCTTGCTGCCAGCATACGTGAAATCTGCAATTTGAGCTGCTGAAATGCTCCTTGGTGGTAATCCCTCTTCTAAAGTCAATGCAGAAGGCTTCTGAGCATGTTGCCTCAGGCAGATATTGCTATTAACTTTATAAAAGAGCTTGAGATACTACACTGCAAAGTGAACAGTTCAGATATGAGCAGACCATATGACTGAGTAGAAAAATTGTTTGACTTTCAGCATTCTATCAGTTAGTAAGTGGTGGAAAACATAAAAAAAATGTTCTGGTAGGAAACTACTATTTATTAAGAATTCATCTTCCACACTGAACAGTCCTTGGGGTCCTGTCCCCACTTCATAAAACATTGTTCATCTTGAGCTATCAAAGTAAAAGTTAAGATGTAATATTTGAAATAGGTTTATTTCATCACTTGCTTGAGTAATTTTTGTTTTTTCCTATCTAGTCCAGGATCTGTTTGATTTCTAGGCCAAAACCACATATTGTCAGCTCATATCTAACTTTTCATACATCAGTACCTCCAAGTCCTTCTTGTCAGGGCTGTTCTCAACCTCTCCATCCCACAGCCTCTGTTCATACTGGGGGTTGCCCTGTATCAGGTGCAGGAACATGCACTTGGCCTTTCTGAGCCTCATGAGGTTCCCATTCCTGGCTATCAGGGTTAACCCACAAGAAGAAGAATGAATTTTAATCTAGCTAGCTGTTTAGCTATCTATCTATTTAGCCATCACACAAAAGCACTTGAGATTGTAGGCATATGTACATAGAAAGAAGGTGAAATATATACAAACAATACATTACATGTATACACGCACACATATATATATATACACATATACATTTTTATATATATACACACACACACACACACACACACACATACACACACACACACATACATATATGTATCGATTGAAATGTTTCCATTATTGCAGGGCACATATACCACTATACATTTGCAGCAAATTCAATTCATTTTGAGTAAAGGTTTTAGATGAAAGGCCTTCGTAAGCACTTCATAAACATACACACTACAAGTTTACTGATTGTCTAGCCAGCCCTATAGCTGAACGATGGCTTCTACACGTCATAATCCTATGAATTGTGGAAGATTCATCCTTTGGATTAGTATGAATACATACTCCTCAGAATTCACAGCATAGAGCAAATTCCTACTCTAGGCAAGTATTCCAAAGTTCTGTGCAAATTGATTGGCTCATAAGACACGCTGGCAATAAATATTTCAGCACTTCATGCTTAGGAAAAAAAAATTGTACATTTGAGTCCTTCTTAAAAGGAAGTAGAGACTTTAGAATGCAAGTTCCAGGCAAAGGTACAAAAGTCCATCCCTTTCTAATACTGGGAAGACAGACATCTAACCTCACAAGACAACTTTCTGTTGTGAAAATATTTTATCTGTTAATACAACAGCCCCAATCCAAACCCAGAATAATGTGCTTAAAGAAATAGGCACTTTATGCTCCTTTATGGGGGGTTGGGCACTGTTTGTTGTGGGTTTTGTTGGTTGGATGGTTGGTTGGTTGGTTGTGGGATTTTGGGTTTTTTTATTTGTTTGTTTTGGGTTGTTGTTAATTTGTTGTTTGGGGGTTTTGTTGTGGTGGTGGTGGGCTTTTTGGGGTTTTTTAAGGTTTCTTGGTTAATCAGGCAAATCTAGTGGATTATATAATTTATACGTTTTTATCCTTCTATTCTATGGGGCTAGTGTTGCTATGATGAATGTAATATATGGCAAAATAAGATGGTTTTAAAAGAAATTAACCAACCCTTGCTAAGGTTAAGAAAATACATTTTTACTAGTATGAGAATTCTTTATATGTCATCCTAATGTGATTTGAATCCTCCTGTTTTACAAGGAATTAGTGTATCAAAGAAAGATTACATTTCTCTTTCTCATTTATTACTAACATAAGGAAGTATATAATAATTCAATTTAATTTATATTTCCCTGAAGAAGTGCAATTCAGTGGATAATAAATACAGAGCTTCTGTATTAATAACACCTAGCTGGAGACAGTAGAATACATATGGCATGTAGTGGTTACAATTAAGTAGGAAGACCTGAGACAGAAGCATTTATATCAGCAGCTTTGTACTGCTTAGGAAAATAATGGAGCCTGAGGCAAAGCTGAGGGACTTATTTATCTGCAATGATTAAAACTATTGATAATTCCCTAAGTGGTAGGTTCAGCTGCTGTTCCAAATTATATTGCTTAAGATATTAAAGAGAAAACAGAAACATTGTCTGTGCTATTTAGTTCATACCAGAGGCCATATTTCATTTGCCAATTCTACTTTAGATTATTCTGCATTCAAGTTGAGATTAGTCTACATTACTATTGTTGATTTCATGTTTTATGAAATGTTCCTTGGCCTAACCCTTCTATTAAGAGAACATGATAGCATTACTGCTGTGCCAGGTCTTTTGTGATACCTAAAGAATATCTTTATTGTGATTTTCACTTATTCCTATTGACCAATATTTGAGTATTAATCCAAATTAGAATTAAAAATTTAGTTTGGATTAAAATCACTTCCATATATATTGTTTGTTCGTAGAAATCGTGAAATGTTGAGTGCTGTAGAGAACTGCTACCCACAGAGGAAAGTAGTAGAGCTGTCTTCCCTGTAATCATTACTCTGAAACGATGCTTGACACTGATCTCCATTCAACACCGTCTTTGTTAACTCTGAGAGTTATCCTATCAAGTGGGATTAACAATGAAATATTCCATCTAAGCAGCAACACATAAGAGGAGCAGGGATCACTGGCTCAGTCAGTCACATGAAGATGCAGTCAGAAGCCAAGCAATGAGTTGAAGCTCTGATTATAAATTGAAGTATGAAATGATTTTGTCAAGTTGTGGTGTTTGACAGTGAGAAAGATTCATCAGAATGACTCCATAGAATGGGTGCTTGGGACATGAGATAGTAGAAAGTATAGGACTCAAAAAATCACTTCTGATAGGCCGTTAAACCCATTAAAAATTTTAAAAAATATGCATAACTATTTAATAGGTTAAAGTCATTACTTTGTCTCTCCCTAAGCATAAGGAGGCTTTACACCCTTAAATCAGCACATTAAAGCCTTTAAGCCACCACCTAGAGTGTTAATTGCTCTAATTTCATATTCAAAAAGACTTTTGACAGATGTCCTTTCTTTTTGTCCTGTCTGGGAAGCCCCTTTTTATGGCTGGTCAGTAAAGAGTTTAAAGACAAAAAAAACCCCAACAAAACAACAACAGCAACAACAACCAAAACCAAAACCAAACAGAAAAACTCAAAAAAACCCCAATAAAACAAACAAAAAAAAGGAAGAAAGAAAGTAACTCCATGCTATGTTTTAGGAACATCTGAAACCATGAAAAAGAATTAAAAATAATTAATGTTTAATTTAAAATGAGTCTTTGCACAAGGATTCTCATATTTAATACAGATTATGCGATCTCACCTGCAGGCTGAAATAATCCACTGGGTGTCATTTCCCAGTGTTCACAGTACAGAAGGTGCACTCAAATATGTGAACTCTAAAGGCTATCCTACTATTCCCATTACAGCTCTGGGGTGTTAGAATTACAGTACTTTAAAATGAAGGCTTAGCATATTTTCATATGTTTTATAACAGCCATAAACATGGCTTCATGCATTTACTCTGACAGCCATGGATAAAACTATAAAATAGTAATGTTTTGGGAATAGTACAGAGTGGAAGAGAAAAGAATCTAACTGTCTGATGGCAGGTTTTAGAACAAAACACAAATATCTCAGTATTTTCTTTCCTGAACTGGGGCTTGCTACTCAGATTATTAGAATCAAATTATAAGAAGGTAAATATGGTAGGAGCATAATAGGTTCGAAAATAATAGGAGACTCTTTGGAGACAGATGAGGAAAGAGCTTGTGTATTTTACCATCCGTAAAGTGCTCAAAAGCCAATTTTTGAGCCACTTGGTCTGAACAAACAGGCCTAGGAGGCCAGATTTTTCTCTCACTCCTGAACTCAACACCTACCTTCAGAGTCAGCAATCTGAGGGAAGAAACTGCAACATGAAACCCCCTCACCAGATTAAATATGTTATGTAATTCCTATAGAATATTCCAGTTATGATGGGAATGAGTTTTCAGACAGAAGCTCTCGGCTATCACTAAAATTCATATTACAGAAATTTCAACTTTTCCATGAACAACAGATGTCTCTCATCCCATATGATACTATACATACAAGAGTATATAGACTATATAGTACATACTATACTATATAGTACATACTATTCTATATTCTATGAATATAAATATACATATTTATATAAAAATATTTGCATGACAGTGGTGCAGAATGTATGCTTCATACAGACACACAATTTTACTGTCACTCTTTATCACCAAAGAACAGAGAATGACCTTTGACTGCTTTCAAAAGGAAAATTTTGAATTTGCAGAATTGGCAGAAAAAAGTTGATTAAATATTTCACTAGTGAAACCCAAATGTGTTATTTATTTCTCAAAACACTATGTCATATTGCAAGTAGGACAAATAGACAACTAATTCAATATAACATCTCTTTACAGAATTCACAGATCTAAGATAATGTAATAATAATTAAAATTCCATACATATATTGAAAGCATATGTTATGATTATTCTGTTTTATATCCTTATAGAATATCCCATCCTTTAATTTATTTTTCTGCAAAAATAGAACTCACAACAGATAAGATGCTTTTAATTCTGACTTTATTGCATGGCAGACCACCTGCTTTGATTTCTCTGGCCACTGTCAGATATTTTGGTGAGATGGCTTTAGACAGAAGAAATGGTTTGCATTTGGGTGTCTTTTTAAGACAGAAATACTAACATGTTTAAGCTACACAACATACTCTTTTTTATTTGACAGATCAGTGGCAGTCCCATTAAAATAAGATATATCCTTCTACATTAGCCTGACAAGGGATTACACTAAATAAAATGTTTTTGACTGGCATGAGTTTCCTATTACTCAATTTGTCCTTTGCTGCCAGAACAGGGATATAAAAAACTACATAACATGAAAAGTCCTTGTCCTTGGGCTCCTTGACATTACTTGGAGGCCAGCAGTCCTGAAATTAATATGTATTCCTTATTTAGGTTTTGCTAGTATGCTGTTTTCTAGTCATAATGCTAACAGGTAAATGCATCTATTTGTCAGAAATAAATACCATCCCAACTGATAGCTCACTAACAGTTTTATATTGATATTTTTGCACATGCGCAGAGCTGTTTGTTCAACCGCAGATACAATCTAAAAATAGTTGTTATTCAACACAATATGCTATTATTTTTCTGCTGTATTTTATTTCTCTGCCAAGTCAGAAAGTAAAGGCTGAACTTGGGCTCTTCTATTATAATTTTATTCTAAAGTGATATTGACAAAGGTCATCAGTGGAACTGCTCAATTAACAAGTCTGCTCTCAGATGGACAGTTCATGGCCTGGTTTCTAATACGATCAACATTAAATCATTTAACACTTCTGTGACATTCAAAAAGATTCAGTTTTTGTCAATCAAACTAAAGAAGAACCTCAGTCAACACCAAAAGAATTATATGGGTCACCAAATAGCCTGTCTTTTTAAATAAGCTAAAAGGAAAGGAAAGGTTCACTCCTGCTCAGGAAAACATACAATATGTGTCCTGATTGGAAATCACTCTTGCCACTTCGTTGCCTGCTTAATGGTAAGGAGACATTACAGTTCCTCACCAGGAAGAGTTAAAAGCTAAAAAAGACCTAACCATCCCACAGAATCTTTCAGCCCTTTAGGTACAAAGAGTTGCTCCTTTATCCCACTGAAGAGAAAAATCAAATTGGGGTTTAGAGAGGGACAAAGTAATAATTCACAATTAAATCTAGACATTGCACATCTTATTCATGGTTTTGAATTAGCTCAAGCAGTCCTTCAGTTTCCATGGCGTCAGAGGTTCCTGCCTCACCAAATCAAAAGTGTGAAATAATTATGCTTTACATCTAACAACTCAAGTGGGTTCACACAGGCTACCGACTTGCAGACACTGAATGCCTAACTCCTTTGATCAAACTATACTAGCTCATTAAGCAATATTTTCTCTATAATTTTTTGTATGTAAACATTGAACAAAAGGCTAAATATTGTGCCAGAGAAGAACTGAATACTGCGCAGCAGGGTTTGATGATAGCAGCCAATTGCCTCCCCTGCAGTTGGAAGACAGTTTGGATAACTATTCCAAAGATTAATGAGCAATCAGTTCTAAATTAAACCAAGACCTATGTTTAAATCTTTCTCACTCACACCCTTTACAAGTCTAAATTTGAGTTACACTCACAGAGAGAAAATGCAGTATTTGGCTTTGTGTGTTGTAGAACATTATTAGCAGAGTAAAAAATTGCTTCTTTAGCATTTTCTTCACATATTTCAGCTTTTATTTTCCTGAACAATTGGAAAGTAAATGGACCATGATGACGTTTGCTGCTTCTGCACCAGGCTATAAACAGAAGTTTCCTGACATTTCTAGAAACTATACAATCCCATTTTGGAACTGGAACAGAAGTATTAGATCTGTGAGGCTCGTGACATCTGACACACCATTTTCATACTGAGCTCAGTTTTTAATGACTGACAAGGCAAATACGATAGTGAGCAATGTGAAGGAGAGTCATTGAAGGGCTTTGACACAGTTCAGGAAATATCACCTTGTTTGTCTCTATGCAGTCTCTGTAACTCTACACCTCTCTCTCTCTATCAGCTCACTTTCTAAGTGTAGCACTGATACAGTGAACCATACTGATTAGGTTATGTATTAGGTGCACATGTGTACAAGCATGTAACAGTAGCTACATATCATAAATACCAAGGTAGCTTTTAGAATAGTCTAACTAAAAGTGTGTCAGGAGAAGAACATTCCCACTTTTGGATAGATGGCAGAACTAACAGAGATCAATTTCTTACACATTTCTCTTCTAATTTCCTAGCTAACCTCTTTTTCCTCTTCCTCTTCCCTTAATTCCAACCTAAAAAGTAGGAATGAAGCAGGAATTCAAAGACACCTCAGAGACTGTCAAAGAGATCAGACATGCAAAAGCTACTGCCTAAGAAAACTTTCAGAACACATAAATTTGATGGGTAAATTTCCTTCTTGTGTGAATTTGCCGCATTTTTCCACTCACGGTTTATTATTCATGTATGAAGGCAGGAATGAAACATACATACCAACAAATTGGGTTTTTCACCTGTTACTTGTTTTGGGTAAAGAGGAAAAACACAAGATAATTTTGCAGATTTAAATCTCCTAAGGTTCTAAGCTTACTGAGAGTAATTAAGATACAATGAATCAGAGTAAATAGGATTAAGAATGTAATAGGGTTTGGCAAATTCATTTAAAAAATTACCACAGTCATACTGTTCATTTTGCTGCTAGATAGTAGAGGGGTTTAAAGTAGTCTATATAAAGAAGCTTTCAATAAAAGGCTTTCTATTCAATAAAAAAAAACCAAACAAAACAAAACTAAAAGAAACAAGTAAACCAAAACAAATAAACAAAAAAACTCCTGTGAAAATTACAATGTACTACAACTGTGATACCATAGAGCTATCACAGGTCAACCAGGTGATGGCGGTTAGATGAAATATGATCTCTATTATGGAGTTCAGCTGTTATCTGAAAATATATTCTTGAGCTTTGTGAAATAGATAAGAGGAAGCACTTCTGACATGGTGGAAAATACATGAACTGATTTAACCTACTTAGTATTGACAATGTGCTATCATTATACAAAATACAGGAGCCTTCAAAAGTCTTGCATTTTTCCTATCTGTAAAAATAATTTATGAATAACATCTGATCATTTTCATATCATAATCTAAAAGTTATTTACAATGATTTTTAAGCATACATACTTTTATAACATACATATATTTAATTTAAAACTGCTGTTATTATTAAAATCAAGCTAAAGAGAAAAAATCTCAGTGAAATTAGTCACAGTCTGGGTGTGGTAGGTGTTGCAAGATAAATAACCCCACTAGAATGTCGATGATTACTAGAAACATTCTAAAATCCTGAGATGCTCAATGTAGACTGGGATATTGCTCATCCAAACTGGGAATGGACCTCTGAGCTGTAATATTATGTCTGTGTTCATCCTGTCAGCATTCTTGGGATACAGCAACTTTATGAATGTGTTCAATTTCCTGTCAGGAGTTATCAGTTAGGCATAGAGTTCTGCAAAAATAGTCCCACTTCTTCTAGACCCAAGATATACCACCTTAAGAGTTTCTCTACCAAACTCACCTACTTTTATATATATATAATTGAAGAAAAAAAAAAAAAAAAGATGAAGTAAGACTTGCCTGCAGTCATCACCAAAGATAAGACAAGAGGCTCTATTTGGTATCTTGATACCTTGATTTTGTATGTGTCAGAATCTCCTGCACATCTACTTTTATGTACAATTTTCTGTATGTATCTGGTTTCAGTACATAAAGGATAAACTAGGAGGAAAAGAGCCTCTCATAGTCTTTGAGTGTTTTCCTGGAAAACCCCACATCCTGGAAAGACCACTAAAAATTTTCCTGAAGGTATTTTCATATAGCTCACCACATGAAATGTTTATTACCGGTAGTTTAAGATTTCCTGTCAAAAGAAAGTTAATGAAAGCAATTTATTTATCCATCACTATTTGATTATATAAAAAATAGATATGAATCATATATAGAGAGACAGACAAAAGTAAGTTCTTGTTTTTAAAAACCTTATGTTCACATTATTTTATCATCACTGTGTTAGAGAAATGACTGGTTTATATTCAAATAAATGAAAAGGAATGGAAAATGAAAAAGGAGAATTGTCTGTGATAGAGATTCAGACTTTAATAAGCAACAACAATGTTGTACAATGGTTATTAATTTCCTTTAGAACCAAATATGCCCTTTTCTCACACACAGATTATAGTTTGTATTTTGATTTTCATTACTTTTTGGTGCTTATTTACTCTGGGTGATTGGTTATTCAAGCATGTCAGGAATATACCATTCACAAGATTGGTCCCAGCATTACCGTGAGCTTTCAGAAATGCAGTCTGTTTCTCTCATATGCCACAATTGAAAGCTCAAGACATTTATCCACTCACTACTCTAACTACCTTGCCGTCCCACTGTAGTTTCCACAAGAACAGCAAGTGCTGTGCTTCTCTAATTGGCACTTCCTTGCCAGCCCTCTGTTCCATTCATCATCTCTGTCTGCAAATGGTCAGCTCTGAAGGGCAGACCAGCTACAAGTCTCCAGAGAAGTCACAGATGAGACACACAAGGATAAAAAAAAAAGAACCAGGGACACTGCTAAAAGTAAGGACAAAAAAAGACTGAGCAAAAAAGTGAGCTAAGAAGAGATTAGAAGAACATGTCAGAACAGATTAATTTGAGGAGATGAAGCATAAGGCATAATATTAGGAATTTTTATGGAATAGCTAGAGAGACAAGTCAACAAGGAAAAAAAGAGAGAGAGAGAAAGGCGAAGCGAATGAAATAAGCAAAGCTTTTCAAAGTATATCAGAATAGCCCTAGATTAAAATGAAAATAAACTTGTCAAAAAAAGGAAGGATGAAGTAAGTGGTAAGCATAAAGAAGGAAGGACTTGGTAATAAAATACTAAATTAGGAATTTAGTATGTAGGAATGTAAATTGCTGGTTAAATGCATTGGTTGAAGTACACTTTATCCTGACAGAGGAGAACATCACCTTCAAAATGTAATTACAATGTCACTTGCAGTAAAGACCAAATAAATTATATGTCACTTAACTCAGAGGAGGCAAAGTTCAATTTGCCTACACTGCTGAGAAGCTTGCTCAGAGCCTGCATCTGCTTTCCTTTGTAAAGTAAGACCATTCAGCTAATGCTGAATCATATTTTAATGAATGTACTTGATATTCACAGTCTTAATTAGTTATATTTTTACACACAGCTATCCTGAATGTTTATGGCCCATGAACTTAGGTTTTTTTTCTAACATTTATGGTCTGATTGTTGAAAATTAAATTATTTGCATGAAAATTAAATACTTTGTGAACATTGGCTGAAATTTAGCCTTCTGTTCTCATGGGAGCTTATGAGGAATTTGAAAATATATAGTTAACACAAAGGTTAATCAAAGGTTAATAGTTCTTATGATTGAGTAGAGTGGATAGAAAGTAGGGGCAGTTTAGTGGTGTTTTAAGATGTTAACTCATTTCAGCTGGAAATCTCTCAGGGCTCTCAGTGACTCTCTTACCTCTGTTTCTCAGATGAAAACAGTCTAGTGACATACTAGGGCATTAGTGTCTAATCAATTTGACGTCAGTTAGAGAAAAAGTACAAAAAGCTATATTTAGTAAATCAAATGTGATTTATACAAAAAGTACTACACAAATTAGTCTTCTAAATAGATGCTGAAAATGAGTAATCAACCCTGAAAATAGCTGGCATATTTCTTACCTTGAAACAGTTGTTACACTAATAATTGTAGATATGCTGATATTTTACACAGAATTATAAAATTCAGAATATGTAGAAAACAAAAAAAAAAAAGAAAGAAAGAAATCTAAATTGGGCAATGTATGGCAATGTATGTCTGTGTTACTGACACATACCGTACACTTAATATTCTTTGATATAAAATCATAAAAACATGTTAAATTAAGTGTTTTTATGGGAAACCTTTAAGAAAAACAGATTAAATTAAGTCATAAATCACAGCATTTTCAAAATTGACAAAAGGAGGAAAAAGGTTGGAAACTGCTCTTTCTTGAAAGAGCACACAGAACCCAGGTTTACATTTTTTTTTTATTTGCCTGAACAGATGTGACTCTTTGCTTGTTCTTTACAAAAAGATATGCTAGAAACATTTCTGGGAGCTGCTGTCAATTTACTTCATATAAACAATTAAAAATTAATGGAAACAGAAACAGAAAGTTGCATATTTATCTCCTGGGTAGATGTGCTAATCATCAGGCAATAGCAATATTTTCACTCTTGGGTCCTATAAGTATTTGAATAACTTCCCAAACTGAGCAAAATGTCTGCAGCAAGATGTACTGAATGAAATCCAAGTCTAAAATCATTAGACTCTAACACTTTGGAACCTGTACTGAAAAATGAAAAAAAAACCAATAAAATTAAGCTCCTAAGACACTGAATGCATCTTGCTCTCTCTTCCTTGTTGAAAGTTTAGCCCCTGAAATGTTGTGTAAAAGAAAGGTCATAGCATCCTTTCCAGCTCAAGATAATCATAAATAGCTCGAGAAAAGTGGAAACACAAATTTCAGGCATAAAAATAATTGAAACAAACATCAGCTACGGAGAAAGCAATCTGAGAAAATACAAAGGAAAGGAAAAATCTTAGCTTCATCTTTTCAGTTATCCCGCAGCAGACATTGTGTTGATGATGAAAAAAGGTGGATTAGAAGATATTTGGCTGGCTACTCCATTTTCAGGTACTGTAGCAATAATATAGCATGACTAGTTTTATCATGAAGAAATAGAGTGTGATTGAGATCAGGCCTCTGACATGACTACACCCTTGCACTCAATATAATTGGGTGTCCTCTGGTGCCTCTCCAATGGTCACCAATACTGGAAAAACAGTTACCCATCAGAAGGCTGGCCAAAGGTCACAAAGGAGAGGAAACAGATACACTCTGCATCTCACTCTCTCCCAAAACTGCACTGATCGCCAGTGAAGTAAAGGGGAAATAAAAACAAACAACATAACTGAGGAAATGGTAATCATGGAAGACAGCTAACCTCTAAAGAAATGGAGGGAGGGTGTGTGTTTGGATTTTGTTTTTCTTTATTTCTTAATTCCTTTATAAATAAGAGACTTTTTTTTTTTTTTTTACATGGGATTCTTTTGATTTACTTCTTATTTCTGAAAAATGTTACAAGAAAAGACCAAGTAGCTAAGTTTATCTTATAGAGAACCTTAGAAACATATAGTCTGAAACTGACCTAATACAAAATCTAATACAATTAGATACAAATAGTTATTAGTATTAGTTAACCTAATACAATTAGTTACAAATACCCAGTACTGTTTCTAATATAGACATTTGTCATTAGTATTTTATATCAGCTGCTAGCATGCTATTCAGTCTTTTTATATAAAATAAAGAATGTAGGCATTTAAACAATTTCTGTATCAGACCAAACTGGGCAAAATCAGAATATCAGCCAAAAAATTGACATCAATTTTAAGACATCCTGGTTAAGGTTAAGAATAGATTTTAAGAGAGTACCTCCATAAAAGCTGGTTTAAAGCTGACAAAAAGATTAGGCCAGCCAACAATATTATTCAATAATATTCAAATAACTATTATTTGAATTTTTAGATTTTTATTCCTTTCTCTTTTCTCTACATATCAGTCAAGCAATACCTTACATTTCACAAATGAAAGCAAAAGCATAAGGAAAAAGTGGTATTTTCAAAAGGGAATTTTTGCTTGGATGACACCATGGATTATGCCTGCTATAATCAGATGGGAAAGTCATGGTACTGGTAACTTTGATACCACATAGTCACAAATATTGAACAGTGCTGACTTTTAAAATTATTTTAAGGGACTTTTGTTTTCCCTGATGGACTTCAAATCTTACAAAGACAATAACCATGCAAGTAACCATGCAAGTTCTACACATGAGTCACAATTCAAAGTTTTAAAACTTTTTGCTGTTTTTTCACTACTACCACAGGAATTAAGTTTTTGTCTTTCTGTTCTACTGCACAGGAAAATTTGAAAAGTTATAAGATTAGAAGAAAAGGGTACATTTGCACTTTAATCACTTGTCTGGATTTGCTGCACATAAATCAGACAGTCAAACCCCATCAGCATACTAGAAATTATACTCATAGACTTTCAGTGACAGTACTTAGCAATTTTACACATTTCCTGTTTTATGTCAGAATTTTATGGAATCTGGTTTTAGGGTCTTTTTTTTCCTTTTCTTTTTTAAGTTTGGAGTTAGAATAAAGGGAGGAAGAAGAAGAAAAGGAGCTTTAACATTTTCATTTCTTGGGGAAAAATTATAAACACAAACAATTACAAAAAATACTTAAATTAAAAATTACTGTAAAATATTACTAGAGAAAAGCAACCAAAACCAAGAAAAAAAAAATGCACTGAAAATGCCAGATACACTTATTTGACTGTAGATATGCACTGAATTTACTCAGTCCAAGACAGGACTGCTTCATATCTATATGCCATCACAGACACCCACCAATCCTCAATAAAGCCTTCCTGACAAGACTCCTTCACAGAACTGGCTAACTTTCAGAAGATACATGATTACTTGAACTTCTGTTGTGTAATTCTATGAATCCTGTACAATTTTTAATCACTTCCAGAGTACTGTAAGTAGATGTTGGTGAGAGATTAGTTGGTCATTGTCATATACAAATGCTGTATTTCTCAAGCAGAGGTGGTAGGGATGGTCCCTAGGACAGAAAGGTGCCCTTCCTTATTGGAGTATAAGTTAGTTAAAGACTGGAATACAGTGTTGAACTCTTCCCTATTTTAAAATTGTATCATCTTACTGCATCTTTATAATCAATACATATATATTTCTCATTTCTTAATGCTTAAAGGGAGCTTTTGTGGAATATTGAGTTTATATGTACACACCAAACTTTTGTGCATCATGAATATAATTTGATTGCAAAAAGCCTTCTTAGTGCACTGACCTTTATATTGTGACAATGATTAGAATTATTAAGTTGGTAGAAGAAAAGTAAAAAAATTAAATGTGTTCCAAAGGAGGACAGACAATAAAAAAATCCTGTTACAAACTATCTTCATTATCTTTAAAAAGCTCATAAGTATCTACCACCATAACCTAATATTTCTGACTAGTTTCCCATAAAAGAAATACTAAGAAACAGACTTGACAGCACAAGCTTAACAGAGAAGCATCATCTAACACACAATAATTTTAAGGCTTATCAGTACTATATTAGTCACTTATTTGATCTCCTGTACAAAAGCAGTAGATATTCACCAGCCTCTTTTTTTAACATTTCTGTGCATAAAATTCCTCACTTTCTTTAAATAAAATTAATTCCAATAACATTTCCCAAGGAAAGATTTTAAAAATAAAAAAACTAATGACAAAAAAAAAGGAATAATCATTACCAACACTGATACATTTGATATAAAAATACAGTAAATATGATAAGTTCCATAACAACTGAAATTTTTTGTGTGTTCTTTATGTAGTTATTTTCATTATATTATTTATCAGAATCTACCATATCTATGTATCTATAGACATATATCTATATATATATATAACTTCAGCAACTCATGACTCATGTTTCTTCATAAAGAAGCCCCTCCATGCTTTTTGCTTTTCATGGAAAAAAAAAAAACAACACATTATTCCATATAATTTTTACAGCATAACTATTTTGAAACCACTATTTAAAAAGCCATTAACCCAGACCAGTGAGTACAAATAACACCTGTCTGAAAAGATACGGCAGTCTACATTTTTCTGCCAGTACACTGAAATTACTCAGCCTGGCAGATAGCTTCTAAGACAGATCACATCTCCCATTGAGAAAAAGGCATCTGCTTTTTCTTTACAAGCACATTCTTTAAACACCTCCACCATTTCCACAATCTGCTGGGGTCTGTAGCTCGGTAGGGATTAAAAACTGCCTGGCAGTCACTCACAGTAATTCCACCGAGGAGTGGCAAAGTCAAATGGTGCACCACTGCCAAGGCTTGAGCGGCACTGCTTCTGCACAGCCAGCTTCCCCAGGGATTGACTGCTACCACAGGAGCAGAGAATCTTCACTGCTAATCTCCTCTAACTGTTGTTGACCTGTCTCTGCCTTCCACTCCCAAGTACACAATAAATCAAGCACATTTTACATGAAAAATGAAGTAATTACTCAGTGAATCCAATGGCTAATTGCGCACGGAAGCCTCTGGGAGATGTGGGACAAATCCATGTCAGATTTCGAAAGGCAGAGAAAAAGTAAACTAAGTTAATAACTCCTCAGATACTGACAGACTGAAAGGGATTGAAATGCACCATTTCTTCAAAGAAACCAATACCCTGCTTAAAGGAAATGGAAAATTCTAGCTATAAAGTTTAACTTTACAGCAACAGCAGGAGTGATTTAGAGGAAACATTGAACCAAAAGCAACCAGTTTATGGAGAAAAATGTTATGGGGCTGCAGCTTCTTATGTCAGATATCATTATTACACAATATTTAAAGTAACTTTCTCTTTTTTTATATCCTCCTTTCTTTCCACCTGCTCTGCAACTGTGTACTTCTGAGTCCCGTAATTCCTCAGTCAATTTAATTCAGTCCACTTGCTCCCTCTCCCCAGCTTCTCTCTCGATTGCTCCATATCCAGGGAAACCTTCCCCAAACTCCTATTACAAATGCAGCACTCTGCCTGCTTAAATGCCATGTACCTGAGCTCGCTGGCTTTCTCAGACGCGTTGTGGAGGGAGAGGAGAAAAGGGAGTGGGACAGGGACAAAGAAGGTGAAAGATAAATTCCCTTGCTCCCTTTTGAGTTCCTAGCCAGTCTTTGCTCAAAGCAGAACACAGCAGGTGTGATTAGTTTCACCCTTGCAGCTCTGACCTGATTGAAGCATTTTTTGATGTATTTAAGCAGAGCATCTCATCATCTGGACAGCAATAGAAACTGTAAGAGATGAAAACATGCTCAGTGACTTTTTTTTAGAGGTAACAGTAGTGAACTTCTGGTAAGTATCTACTGAACATATGTGCTTTTTCAACTTGGCTAAATTTGCTTGGATTGTCACAGGATAGCAAAAGAAACATTCATGACACAAATGCCACTCCTCTGCCAAGTTTCAAGGTCACTTGCAATTTAGTTTTGAAAAGCAACACATTTTTCTGAAGCCTAGCTGCTGTAAACAGCTGAACCATTTTGGCAGACTTTTTTGAAGTCGTGGTCCTGACACAACTAGCCAGAATGGAAAATTCCAGCCTAAATAGTTACAGAACCTGCCAAGCCTAAAGTGTTTAATGTGAGAGGTTATTTCCTTGATGCTGCCATAGCAGTTACCTTCATGTCATATAGCCACAGTGTTTTTTGGGGTCTTGCCCACAGTCCAAGGCACCATCAGCAGGATACAGCTGATCAGCTGATAAGTTCTTTTTAGTACAGGGGAAAAAGAGGAAAGAAAATTTTCAAAATCAAAAAACTTTTCAGTTTGTTCTTTAAAAATACAACATTAAAAAATTTGCAGTGACTCTTGGAAATTAAATTTGGATGTCTGTGCTTCTCTTCTCTTTATTGGTAATACTTCTCAGTGGGGGCTACAAGCTTAGTTATGTTAGAGGATAATACCATGAGAGAGAAAAAGGAGAACTGAAATCTCTTACCTACAGTTTCTTTAGCTACCAGAAATAAAGCACATTTAGACTCAAAAGGTTTGTATTAAAGATTTTAATTCAGCAGCAGAACTTCAAGATTTGTTAAATGTAGAGGAGACAGGAGACATTTGTGTAAGAGTTAAAATGTTTTAATACAGAGAAATATTTCAAAACAAAGAGCAAAAAGCTCTTGGGCATTGGGAGATCTGAAGTAATTGGATTTGATCAGATAAAGAAGAAGGCAATTATTTACATAACAACAAAAAAATCCATAGAGAAAAAATAATCTTCCTTTCATGATATCTTAGAAACAATCGGACATCAAACATTACTTTCATGCAGCCATGTTTTATTGTCTCCTTAGGCTTAATGAACATGCACGGATGAGCTGGAGATACACAGAAATTAAAAATTCAATTGTGCTATCTATTTTTCCTTAAGTTCTCTTCAGAAAGTTTAACTTTGCTAGTATAAAGTACTTCCTTACATAAAGCAAAACCAATTTCCTTTTCTTTTATCACAGCAAAAGACACATGTCACTTTTGGCACATGTCACATTTTGACACATAATGGATGATGCAGGTACTATTACAGGTGTTGCAGCAAAGATGTTAAACTTGGAAAACTTGCAGCAGTCAGTACTACAAGGTGAATCGACAGATGGACACATTCAGTGGACATTATACCACATATGTGTGTGCTAGAAAGATTACTCCTTCCTCCTATCTTTTTTTAATAACTACTTTCTCAACATAGCTCAAATTCAGTTCATTTGGCCTTTCAAATCAAAATTTCTGGCATCATTTCAGAGCACCTGAATGTCACTATCTGCACCTCATACTTGAGACGATGGAAAAGACAGGAGTAACCTACTCTGATGCATTCATATGCCTCATGGGTAGGAGGAAAATTATTCTTTATTCTTGTGTTAATTGGTTAGACAGAGGAAGGACATCAAAGAAGAAGGTGACTGAGTTTTCTCTGAGCTTTGTGCTGACATGGCTGGCACTCCAGTCAGCCTGAGTACATGTATACAAGCCAGAAACACAGAAACAGTACAGGAAGTCAATGTGGCAATATATTAACGTCATCCAACGATTGTGTGTGTGTAGGGGGGGAATTGCTTATATTTCTAAATTGTGCTGAAAAATTTTAATGCTGTACAAAACAGCCCTTCTTTAAGCCCAAATACTATGATTTAAAATTGTTGAGAATGAGTATTTCTTCTTAATTATATTATAGATGGACATCTCACATTTACACGATCAAAGCCCAGCAAAGTTGTATTAAGTATGAAACATATTTTTATATTTGTACATATCAATCATTTTTCTGAGAAAATATGTTGTCACCAAAGAAATTAAAATGAATGCAGTAAATATACTAGCTTCTTAAATACTACCCCATGTGCAAAGAAAATGCACAATTTGGAATAAAATGAAGACACTAAGAAATTTGTCTGTTTTCAGAAAAGTGTATGTGTTCTAAACTGTGCCAAGTGTCCTTTAAGTATATTTTTTTTACATTATCTTTTTGTTAAATTTATAAATATTTTCAGTCTTTTCTCAAGAACAACTCCAAAAAATCATGTTGCCTGTTTTATGATTTAAAATGGTATCATCTCAGTGTGGCTTTCTTGCACTGTAATCCAAAAGAGTTTATACCGAGGAACAAGTATCAAACATGTTTACTGAAATATTTGAAATATAATGACTGTTTCATTTGCACCTTTTGTATAATCATTGTGGAAACTGATTTTCAGAAAAGGTTTTTGTTTTCTCCTCACTCACTTCAGTATTTCCACACTGTATTTCTAAAGGAAACACTGATTATCTTTTTAATGTCACATTTGTTTCCTCAATACTTATTATTATATGAATAGTCTTTTTTAAACTGCTTAAAGGGCAACCTTAAATCACTACAGGGGAAAACAGACTGCTATATATTGAACCAAATATTAAACCTCTGAACCTCTTGCAACTCAGTTTTTGGGTTATCCCTGTTACAATGCTATGCAGTGATAAGACAGTGAGTTTGATGATAAAGTGCTGAATCTGACACACTAAAGATAAATCAGAATTACTGATAGAAAGCTGCTCTACTTTTGCTGCACTGTATGAGAAGGTGGGTCCATTTCCATCTCCCTGTCAGGCACCTGAAAACAACAGGCCTTATGCCTTCTTAATCTCAATGGGTTACCTTCATAAGCTCTTTAAAAGTTATATATGGAAGCTCAAGTAAGCCGATTAGCAATGGTTGTTTGCAATCGGACATCAGCAAAGTACATAATAATACTGCAACATAACTGAGAATACAGAATGAGGCTGGTACCACTTGGAAGATATAGCAATGTTATTTAAGACACAGAAGGATTGCATAAAAGTCAGAAAGCAGCCAATGTGCATTTTAAATTATGTCTCTTCCATCCTGAAACAGCTCAAAATTTCCTGACTTTGAAGAGGGCACCTTTGCTGATACTACTCAACCTAAAAAATCTTCACCATATATCATTCTCTAGTATTTGCTCTTTATCAAATTTTAACTTTCTGAAGTTCTGCAGCAATGATTGATAGCACTTAGTTATGTCTATTAGGTATATTTTATTGAAAGACTCTTTGAATGCCTAGCACTAACCAAGGCACATTTTCTTTTTTTTACTTCATTAATGCAGCATTTATAACTCACACTAGTGTTTTGTACTGGAACATGCCCTCAACTAACAGTTGTACTGTGACAATAGTTGTTATAGTGCAGAATCATCACAGAACCATGGAATTGTTTGGGTTAGAGGGGACTTTAAATGTCACCTAGTTCCAGTCTCCTCTGCCATGGGTAAGGACACCCTCCACTAGACCAGGTTGCTCAATGTCTCGTCCAACCCGGTCTTGAGCACTTCCAGGAATGGAGAATCCACAGCTTTGCTGCACAACCTGTTCCAGTGTCTCACCACCTTCACAGTAAAGAATGTATTTCTTATAGCTGATCTAAGTCTAATCTTTTTCAGTTAAAAGACATTGCCCCTTGTCCTATCACCACATGCCCTTGTCAAGAGTCCCTCTCCAGTTTTCTTAAAGGCCCCTCTTAGGTACTAGAAGACTGCAATAAGGTCTTCCTGGAGAGCTCTATTCTCCAGGCTAAACTACCTCAACTCTCTCAGCCTGTCCTCACAGGAAAAGTGTTTTAGCCCTCTGATCATCTTTCTTGGTCACCCCCTGGACTTGCTCCAAGAAATCAAGGTCTTTCTTATGCTGGGGACCCCAGAACTGGATGCAGCACTTTTGGTGGGGTATCACAAGAGCGGATTAGAGGGGCAGAATCCCTTCCCTCAACATGCTAGCTACACTTCCTTTGATTTAATATGTTTGGCTTTCTGGGCTGCAAGCTCATACTGACATATGGTGTCAACCTTTTCATCCTCAAACATCCCCAAGCCTTTCTTCTCAGGAGTGCTCTCAATCCCTTCTCTGCCCAGCCTGTATTTGTGCTTCGGATTGCCCTGACTCACATGCTGTACCTTGTATTTACCCTTGTTGAACTTCATGAGGCAGTTAACCAATGTTGAACAAAATATGATGCCTAAAAGCATTCTGAAAAGATTTTAGCCTGCCTTTCAATGTTTGAAATTGTATCTGTCATGTTTTCCCATTTGTCAGTCCCAAATAACAGTGAAAATTGAGAACACAGAAAAAAAAAAGAGTTGATTAAAGTAAAAAATAAGGCAGAATAGCATATATGTTAGCTGAAGTTCTGTGTGATTCTCCTCTGAGATCAGACAACCTTTTGATTTAATTTTTCCTGACAGTTCAGTATAATATAATAATAGACAGAATGTCCTTGGTTATCATTTTTGCTTCCCCTCACTGTTGTCCTTGTCTACTGCAGATGCTCAGCCTGAACCAAACCACTTTTTAGACAAAGCAAATAAGCCAGAAAGTGTTTTACCCACAATTTTAGGTGAAAGTAGTACAAAGGGCCCATCTGTGATTTTTGTTGCAATTCTAAGTATTGATTACCTTCCCATTCTTTGTTACACAGCTTAGACATATGGTACCCTCCAATTGTTTGATAAGCATACATGCCAACTTCTAGGGCTACATTTCCCCACTATGTACATCAGAAATGCTCAAGGATATGTTCAGAAATGCCCACAGCCCAAGCTCCTTAAAATCCTGAGCATGTTAGCATGTTTCTGTAGTTGTGCTGATCAAGGACAACCACAGCCAAGCACAGAAGAGCCCAGGCTGCACAGCAACTCCAAAGTATTTTGGAGGTGCTTTCAGACTTTGCCACATCTGTGTTATAGGAAACAATGGTCAGAAATAGTAGATGCCTACTATAAAGTAAAGCTGGGGACATGAAGCCCTCCCTTCACCCTGTGACATACATGGCCAGAGACACTGGCATAGTCACTCAGAGGTATAGAGGTATCTAACCTTAGCATGGGGTGGATGAGACTTAATCTTAGGGGAGTAAACGTGAGGAGATTTATGACAAGTAAATGCTAACACTCAGATCCTAACAGATGTTTTAATGACATGGAGTAACACATGATATTTGGGGTGCATTAGGTCAACATATACAGCATATTTGCACAATTGAAACTACTTCAAATGTTACAACAACAAATATTGGTCACTCTTCCTTAACATATTCATATACACCTGGATATGGAAAAACAATTTTTTTTGTTAAATTATTTCTATCATCTTGAATCCCAGTTTCAAAAGGAGAAACTGAGATTTTTGGCTGCAGATTTGAACATTGTAATCACAGTTTTAGAATTGGTAATGTTTAACCCACACAAGTTAGTCCATATGCAGTGGTATATATTGTCCAGAAACATCATTAAAAGAACAAAAATTATAAGCATATTTTGAATGTCATATGTATGAAGCTATCACCCTATCTTTAAAACAATGATATCTTTATATTTCAACTTGCAACAAAGATACTACAAAAATTTACTTTTTAAATAATAATGATTCTTATCTTTTCATCTGTAAATCTCTATAGTTTTGTTAGTACAGTCACATTTACCCTGGAAAAACAAGACAATGATGAGTGACATCTCTTTTCCCATAATAACGATGGAAAAAAATACCTTCTTTGACATGACCCAAAATCTAGTCACCTTGTTTCCTTTTCATTATTTGAATGTCCATATTAGAGACACAGACGGCAATGCAATACAGGAAAAAAGGTAGATGAACCATTTTGATTAAGCAGAAAGTGGCTACAATCTTTATAAGAATATTCAATTATTCTTTTGCAGTTACTGTTCTACAACCTACTAAAAAATATTTCTAGGTCTCCAAGCATATTCTAATTTCTCAAACTGGGAATTTAATGTCTCCCTGGAAAGGCTGAGTATCCTACTCTTCATGGTTCACATGCTTCAATACTTGCCATTTCTTCATTGTAATGATTGCAGAGGTTTTTAAGGGACAACAGAGGTAATCTAGCTTTGAAAAGAGATGGGGATGGATGGAAGATACTTGCCTTTCCCTCTTGAGCACTTAAGGTGTATGAGAACTGCTTTGAGAATGAGAAATTGCTTGGCTGCAGTTTTAGCCACCAATAGAGATCTCCCAATAATATATACTGAAGATATTTTTAAGTAAGATGATTATCTAAATCTCTGTGAGACTGCTGATTTTTAAACTGATTCCTTCACTGTTTTTATCCCATTAACTAATATTTCTACCAGACAGTTAGCCATACTGGAATGTTCACAGTAAATATAGTGGTAAACCAAAGAATGCATAAAACTAGCTCTGTAAATTGTACTGAAAGCAATTTTATTTTATTTAAACCAATGATAACTACTACAGAAGGTTGTGCAGCTAAGACCTGCCTAAGCTCTGATTGCAAATATGTTTTTTTATGTAGCAATGAAAGGTAAGTTCAAGTTGGAAATTATTCAGAGTCCTTTTAAATCTATGACTCCAATTTGCATATCTAAAGAACAGTCTAATTATATTCTGTTTCTTACCCAATTCTGTACACTCACATTAAATCTTGAAAATGTGGATACATACAAAAAGAATCTCTATAAAAGGTGATGGATGACTGCCTACTTGAGAGGCAAATCCCTGCTTTAGCTCTTAGTGCAAAAGGATAGCTTTGCATTGCTTACAAATATTGTCCTGTGCCTGTCTGGTCCCTTCTGGCTTTCAGCACTGTGAGATTATCAGCCATCCATATATTCAACACAGCCAGTTTCCTTTCACTTCAACAACAGCAACTGAATTAGTCTTGTGTCTTTTAAATTATGATAAAAAAAGTTAATTAACTACATAGACACTAAACAGACCAACACAGCCAAAGCCTGACCTGTTATCACTGCCAATAAAGTATTTCAGTTCAAGTATCCAACTGCTACCCTTTGGATGGAGAATCATTGTGATGTTATCTTTAATTTATCTCACCCTTTGCATTTATACAAATTGTGATAAATAATGAAAACAAAAGGGATTGAAGTTGTTAAAATAATGTTCTTGAAAAGTGCTTAGACTGAACCTTATTAGGATCTTGTCCCCAGACATCCTAAAAGCTTTTCTTCTAATTTTGGTTTTAAGAGGCAAAACATAAACATGGCTTATTTGTGTTATAAAATTAAGTATAACAAGTCTACAAGATAGGAGTCTAGAAATAAAATAGATTTTAAAAGTCACAAACAAACACGCCCAATCACACACTCAGTAGAGTAGCCCACTTTTCTGGTAACTCTTTTTGGGAACAAAAATGAACAAGAATGAGATAACACAATCTTAACATGATATTTTATTGAATGAACCAGTCTTTCAACCTGGACATAAAAGAGGCACATAAACATTTTTCTTCTACAATATTTTTTTTCCTTTGGTCAAGTGTTTAAAAAGAAATATATTTTTACTACATATAGTTATATGGACACTCACACAGTGAATTGGCAATAACATTTGAGGTTTCTGATGTTTCTTGAATACAAATGAAGGAAAGCAAAGGCTTTTATTTTCTTCATGAATACTGTACATATGCATTAAAAAGCTTTCAATCAGTGAAGTAGAGCATCCCAAAAGATAAACTGTATGAAACCCTATGATGTAAGGACATAGTGGTCTTTATACATAAATATACATAGAGGCCACATGTGAGACAGTGTAACATAGAGTAACCATAGCAACAATACTGTATGTGAGTAAGTCAGCTTAAAAACTGTCGAGTGCATTAGATATGCAGGGCATAGAGGGTTTTTTTTCATGCTCTTGTTGAATCAGGCCCATACTAATGTTTTATATTAGCCATCTCTATTATAAAAAAAAAAGTCCCTAAACCTTCCCAAATTAAGCAAGAATCACTTCAGGCTCAAAAAAAATGATTGCATACTTTAACACAGTTAGGAAAATGCTTTGTTTGTAAAATGCTTTGAAGATAAGTGCTAAGCAGAGCTTTTTATCTGCACAAGCAGTAAAATAGAGTGCAGGACTGCACATAGTTATATCAGAGAAAATTGAGAGTGATTTTGTGCAAAAGTGTATGTTTAATGTAACCTATAGAACTTAATCTAATTCCTGGCATTTGATCACATGGGATTCTGCAGCTGAATTTCTGCAGGAAAATCAAGCAAATAATTGTCTCTTCGTGAGACTGCATCTATTAGTTTTTTTGTTTTTATTAATTTATATGGTTCTTGATGTATTTTGTATGATCAGAATATTACATGAACAGAGGATTATATATTTTCTTAGTTACAATTAAGTAAACAGATAGTTAATTAAGACTTTGGGCAACACATAATTTATCATTAAGGTTTTGATTTTCATTCTATTTACAAAAAAGAAATGAAAGCATTTCTTTAATATAAATATCTAGGTAGAAGATAAATGTTCACTAAATTAACTACATCAGGGGAGACTCCTAAGTTTTCCCATTAAATCCAAAGAAATTCTCTTTGAGGTCTTGTAAGATTAGATCCTTCACACAAAAAACTTTCAGTCAGCTTCAGTGTTTTTTCAGCTGTCATATTTTATAATGTCAAATTTAATTGTGATAAAGTCCAGCCCTCCTGTATCCCTCAATAAACACTGTTGGGTGAAAATAACCAGTTTTATGTATTTTTCTTTCAGTTCTGTCCTCCAGTTAGCTGTAGGCAGTGTTGTGGAACAGCAGCAGCCAGAGCACTGTTGCAGAGATGGCAGCACACACTGACTCTGGGGTGCTTCTATACATGTATAAAAGTAATCTGTTTTCAGGGTTATTGAAATGGACTACAAATTTAAAGCAGCTTTTTTGTAAGGAGTGACAAAAGATATAGTAATTAAAACCCAGGTTATTTTTTTCTTTCTGTTGTGGTTGCATAAGAGATGCTCAGAACCTTGTTTTCCTGTCCTTTCTCACGGTGCCTTCTCTCCCTATGACTTCCATAGGCCAGCTGTTTCAGATCATGGGGATTTTTTTACTAAACCATGCCTATAATAAAAACCTTCAAATAAAAGATGGACCAGGTATGTCAAAAGCCTGCAACTAAATTCAGGTTGCCCGTTAGGAAGCCTTCATGCTCCGTTAGCTGCTAGAAGGTATACGTGATGACTGAGAAAGCAACCTCTGACCCACTGGCTTTTTCATGCTCTAACTAGTAAGTAGGAAACAACAGGGGTTGAGAGGAGCTCTATGAAACAGTGCTCGTCAGAGCGAGACAAATTGGAAAATGGGCTCTTCTGTATTCTGTAATGACAAGAATATTTAATAGGCTGTGTAGGGGGTACATTAAAAAAAGATGTTAGCTAGCCTGAAAGTACACTCCTGGGGTGAAGTCCTAGTCCCTCTTGAAGTCAATTGCAAAAAGTTCCATCAGATTGAATGGGGCCATAATTTCACTCCTGGAGTATACCCAAGTGAAAATGTCGATTTAATTCTACAATAGATAGGAACTCCAATGCACACTTTTTGATTCTATATGAAACACTAAAAATACCTGTTTAGGTGAAATGGCATATGCCATTAGAGCTCCTGAGGCTTGAAATAAACCAAACCAATTTAATTTTGACTTTCTACCTCACCTCTCTCCAAATGAGAGTCTACCTTTAGATGAAATGTGCTGAATTATGTCAGTTGCACTTTTTTATCCCACAATTCAACAGGGTGTAGAGGGCCATAAAGTGGATTATTGAAAATTGGCTTGCAAGAGTGCAAAATAAAATTTATCTAAGTCAGCTTTTCCTCACTCTTGGCTCGTAACTCTAGCACTCGTAATTTTGCTCCCACTGACATTTATTAGAATTGTGACCACAGAAAGACTGGAAGGGTAAAGAAATGATCTAAAGGTTGGGGCATAAAGCTAGGATCTGTGTTTAAGTCCTTTGTCTTCCAGAAATGGCTTGGCAAAGTCTCTCTGGACTCAATTTTTAAAGGTGTTAGGCTTCAAGAAATAGCAATGGGCACAAGAATAGATTTTCAAAAACAATTTAGGGTATCTAATTTTTTTAAAATTGTGTGCTGACTATACAGAATGGGGGAAAAAGTTTCTAACAGAAATAGTGATAACAGAACTTAAATACCTTACACATGCCACACACACACAGTGAAATATTTCTGTACAAATAATTCATGAACACCTTAACAGTCAAAAGAGAAAGACAGGCCCATAATTATGATATTTTTCCTTTGAGTGAGAAGTATCTTATTAATCAATATTAATTAGTTAGTTTTTACACAATATACATATATATATGTATATATAAAATACACCGATGTGTTGGGTGGTGAAGTAACAAAGTATGAATAAAGGTAGCAAATTTAACCTGAAAATTATTTTATTTTCACATGCAACACTAATTACCAGTTGGATTAGACTGATGTACCACTTATCATTCCAAAGCAGTGTACAGGGAAGGAGGAATGGAAGAAACCTTAGTGTAATTATTATTCTTTCTAAGTGATTCAGTATGCTTTACATGTCTGTTTTCTTTAATCTACTTGTGTAAAATTCTTTTTTCACAAACTGCTGAAGAGTTCATTTCATTAATCCTTTAGGAAGAGTTTCTGTCAGATGCTTTAACTAATGGCTCTTAGCCCCCGGATGAGTTAGAAAGGAAAATATTACTTGGATCAATAATTAAACACTTGAGTTTTGGGGTTACTTTTTAAAAAGGAATTATATATTATTATTCTTGTCAACCTTGCTTGGCATTGACTAGTGACTTAAAAATACTGTTACAAGACAAATCTTTTATTTGCCACTGGCCATTTCCTTTAAGCTTAAATGTCCTAAACATTGTGCTTTGGAGAACATACCTTCAAAGTGCTATTTAATCACCACTATGTTAACAGCTGTCAGTATCCAGCCTTTTCCATGAATGTTTAACAGGATGCTTGGGATGTTTGTTTCTTTCTAAAGTTTGCATTAACCATAGGTAAGTAAACAATTGCAGTCCAGACAAGCAGTATGACTCTATGAATAAAAGCCACAAAGAAAACATTGAAACAGAGTAAATTTTTTCTTTTCTTAATATGAAAAAAGCTCATATCTTAATTCTGGTCTGCAAATGACTCCATCAATTATGAATCCTGAACACTGTTTAAAATTTACTACTTTAAGATAGATTTTAATGTTCTTACTCATACTGTGAAGCACTTCACTGTGAAGCAGTCTCATTACTAGTCTTAAGAGGTCTATTTATTAAGTAGTTTTTCAATATTAGTCAAGATTTAACTATTAAGTATTTATTCATGTAGTCTTAATTAGGTATTTTAAGTAAGGAACACCTGCACTAGCATTTTACTTGTGATATGCAGCACATTTTTGAAGGGAATCTCTTGAATTTCCCATTTACTGCTCTTTGGCTCACAGCACAAAGAATTACTAGAGCACACAGTTTTTCTCGGATTAAATTAAGACACCAATGATGGGTACTCAGTCCACATGATCAAACCAGAGCTACTCTCAAGAGCAGGAATACACACCCTAAAACATGCTCAGTGAGGATACAACACCACCTGTTTTACTCTATGCATCTGCTTCTACAGGGCCACTTATTACCACAGAGATATTCCCAATACACTGTAACCAATAACAGGCATTTAATCTAAAATGTGAAGATAAAACCAGTCCAGAATAAAATGTACAGAATATGAACACTGTACCTTTTGAGAATTTATTTGCATTGGCCCACACTCTTATAAGTTAGAATATAAAAATATGAGCCTAAAATCTTCACATGCTTAAGGGAGATAGGGTGATGAATTAGCAGTGGCAAGTCAGTGATATAAGGAAAACACAGCCAATAATTTTCTGTGACTATGTTACTCCTTTCTCTTTGACACCTGCGTGGCTAATATTGCATCTTAAGAGTAATAATGCAAAATAACGTAGAGGAACTGCTAAAGCAAGATCTCTGGACAGTTCTGAGGTGCTCTGGTATAATATGTTCCAAGCTGCCATCAGGAGCCATAAAACCATAAGCATCTCCCAGTTATCATTTCATGACTTATAAACACTTTCTCTCTCATTATCATTTGAAGAGAATGCTTTTCTATTTCTATCTACTGATCTCTCAGTGGCCAACCAATGAGCTCCTGCTCACTGCTAAGTTTTAATCACTCACTTAATGTTTATCTCAATCAATAGCTGATTCAGCTGCTGGCCTAACTGATGGGGTGGAAAGCTTGTGTGGCAAAGGAAGGTTAGAAGAATGGGAAAAATTAAAAAATCAGGGAAAAGTAAGACTTTCTCTCAGAGAAAGAAGCAGTGACTTTAAAATGTTCCTGTCCTTGCTTAATATATTGTTCCTATTCCCATCATTCAGTCTTACTGTTTATTTATATCACATTACACTGTAAAAATAAATAACATTGCTATATTTTTATTCTGGCTTATTTTCAGGTCTTCAGGATTTTCTTGTTTTGAATGTTTATTTGGTTGGGGTTTTTTTTCCACCACCTGTTGTGACAAAACTGCTAGAGAGAGGTAAGCCACTGCAGGAGGAAATGGAGTACAAATTCTATTTCGCAGCTATATTCTATGCAGGAATATGGACAGAGAAATAACGTTTGAGGAACAAGAGTCTCTGTCACAAAGAAAATCTTTCTTGTTTCATAATATTAGCTAGAATAAGGAACTCAGCTTATCTCTGCCATTGAAGTAAATCTGAGTTCTATATAACTCAGTGGCACTTCATATATGTAATACAAGTATTATTTATACTTTGCTCTTAAGAAAAATTAAGTATTTACTTAAGATGATTAGAAAACCATGTGGGGTTTGAGAGAGCAGGGAAGGGATGAATGAAAAATAATTGGGATTTCAGAAATAAAGGTAAATTTACACTGTTAATATTGTTAGACACACCCTTTTTTTCCCCCTACAAATCTCATTACTACAAATACAACAAGCAGCTGCTTTGACCTTGCTTTTACAGATGTGTGAATGAAGTTTATATTTAGTATTACACATTAGACAGGTATTTAGACAATTTATTTTGAGGAAAGACACGTAATCTCAGCAGAAAGTAACATATCAACAAGCATTTTCTTCCTGATGAAAGGAGAAAGAATTACCAACTCTTTGTTAAAAAAAAGACAAAAAAAAAAAAGTGCATTAACAAAGATCAATAAAGCAATTCATACCTGCAATTCAGTCACTGTGACGCTTTTATTTTAGACAGACATCCCAACAGTTACTGCAGTTATGACTATTATTCATGTCTGGTTCCCAGATGCAGCCAAGGAGAGGAAATAGGCCATGGCTTAATAGTTGTCTCAAGTCTGCACCCTACTTCACCAACTGTACATTTTAATTCCAGCCTATAAGACATAATGTCTTGATATTGACTCAGCTTCCCAGGTTATAGCTAGCAGCAGTCAGAAATCTGCTTGTAGCTACCTCAGCTTGTAATTGCTGCTTCACAGCTGATTCCACAGCCCAAGTACATCAGTATTCCTGCTTTGCCTCATGCATTGGAGATGGCAGTTAAAACTATGAGTTCCCAGCTGAGCCTGACGCCCAGCTGCACTTCCTAGGTAATGCGTGCACCCACCTAGGTGAGACGCAGGCTCAGGTGTGAGCCAGCACTATGTCTGATCATAAACACTCTACTAGTGCTGTTTTCACTCCAGGTTGGAAAGAACCACATTGACTCTCTGAGGACACTTGGTCTGGTTGCTGTGTAGTGAAAGCTGTGTAGTAGAAAACTTTCACAATGGTAGTGGTAGTTTCAGTTGCTACTTTCCACTGAAAGGATCACCACCATACCTTGTCCATTTCACCGTGCAATAACCATCATTTGGATACAGGAAATAAAACAGTAGTCCTCCCCAAACAAAGATTTAAGAGCACAACCTTTACCAGTGCAAAACTTTAATCATACAACTTAATTTAGATTCTTTAGAAAGGCAGACTCTGTCACTTATCATTCTCAAATCTAATTACAGTTTCTGAGGTGGGTTCTGAGATGTACTGTAAGAGATGATATAAAATGGAAAAGAGTATGCACATTCATCAGTTCTTTATTTTGTATGCACATTCATCAGTTCTTTATTTTGAAGCAATTGGTTGTATATTTTGATGATGTTCAAACTGCTGACCAAGATAGTCAGTTCAGTGCCAGCACCTCTCTCACTGTAAGAAAGACAATTATTTTGCAATTCTAAAAGGTCAGTTAAATTAAATTAAATACAACTAATTTGCAGGACATGACAAACAACAAATAAAATGTACCAAGAATCAACATGCGGAATCAGAGAATCTTGGAATGGCTGGGCTTGGAAAGGACACCTGGAGATTATAGTTGGATTAGATAACTAGTCCAATCTCCCTGCTAAAGCAGGCTAACCTACATCAAGTTGCAGAGGATTGTGTCCAACGGTTTGTGAATATCACCAGGGAAGGAGACTCCACATCACAGAACAGGCTGTTCCAGTGCTCTGTCACCCTCAGATAAAAGAAGATTTTCCCTGTATGGAGCTTCCTGTGTTTATGTTTGTGTTCATTGGTCCTTGCCCTGTTGCTGGGAAGAATTGAGAAGAGTCTAGCCCCATACATATTTGTATGTATTGATGAGTTCATCATCAATGCATCTAAGTCTTGTCCAGCCTAAGGTTCCCAGCTGTCTTGGTCTTACCTCGTTAGAGAGATGTCCCAGTCCCTTAATTCTTCTTAGCCCTCCTCTGGACTTGCTCTAGTAATTCCTTGTCTTTCTTGAACTGGGAGCCCAGAACTGAGCACAGTACTCCAGATGTGGCCTCACCAGCGCTGAACAGAGGGACGAGATCACCTCCCCTGATGTGCTGGCCAGATTCTTCCTAATGCATCCCAGGACGCCACTGGCCTTCCTTTCAAATATGATTGAGAGTGGTTTAGGAATAACATCAGCCATCTCCTCAGCACTTATGGGCGCATCTCATCAGGACCAATGGATATGTCGGTGTCAAGTTTACCTAAGTGATCTTTAACCCAATCCTCCTCAATCATAAGTCTGTCTTTCCTCAGACTTTCTCTCTTGCCTCCAGGAACTAGGCTTAGCAGTAAAGACTGAAGCAAAGAAGGCATCCAGTAAATCCACCTACCAACCAACTTCTCCAAATACCATAAAGTTGTTTTTGATTTGAATAAATCAATAGGACTATTACATAAAGCCAGCCTTTGCATGCTTTTCTGAAATGAAATAAAACTTAAGGTAGATATACATCAGTCTGCTTTGTGCCTTTTTTTATTGTCATATTTCAACTGTAATACAAAATAAAGTATCAAGCTACCCAGAAGGCCTCCAGAAGCCCACTCCTCAGTAAATGGCCTCCACTTTTATTACAAGTGAGAAGCAAAAACTGGACTGCTTTTAAAAATGCTGGTCCTTCTGAATCAAATAACAGTGCCCCTGGAGACAGAATGCACTATGCCATTTGCTGTAACACTTTAAGGTTACCAATTACTCTTTTGCTAGATATACAACCTATAAGGAGAAAACCTATAACAGATTGAAACAGTTATTTTAATTAGAATAAATGAGTGGTTTAGCCTGCATATCTTTGATCATTGTCATGTTAACAAACTGAATAACAATGAACTGTTCGAACAGCGGGCTCTGTTGGGATTTCTGTAGCACATAATGTCCAACTACAGCTAAAACCCGCTAAGCCAATGCTTTTGTTTCCTTATGAAGTTTCATCACAAAGGTAAATGTTATCCAGTATGTTACACATTAAACACCATCAATGACTATTAAGTCTTTTATAGAGAATTGTCACTGTCAAAGGCTAATCTTCTTTCTTTTTTATCATAATTTTTCTACCTGACAAAAGGCACTGATACGGTTTATACAGATATAAGCAATGTCTGCTCGCACTCATTAGACTTATCCTACTTGTCTAGGTAAGAGACAAAGGTGTACTTAAATAAAGCTTTCCATCCCAATGACACGTGAGTAGAAATGCAGATATTCTACTCCACATAGTCTTCATTAATTTAGCCCACTTTTATGTGCTTACATTCCTATCTACCTTCAAAGAAACAGAATAGAAAAAGACAGAGGCAAACAGTTATATAAATTCACATCCATTTTAATGCTCCACTACTGCTAGCATTTTATTGTGTCTTGAAGATGCCCATATTTTCATAGCAGACATTTCAGTTCACAAGACTAACTATTCTTTCAGTCCTCTGTACAGCTCATCTCTGTGTGTTCTATTTGATTTAGAAAAGCCGGAAACATGTGACAGCAGGACTTCTTATCAAATAAGGCCAGTAGTTTAAAGAAGCTTTAATAGCTTAAAAAAACTGAAAAAAGGAAATCCTATCATCCTTCAAAACTCCTATAGGTTTTGCAAAGTGCTGGAAACAAGAGTGACTTGCAGTGAGCAGGTGCTAGGCATGTGACAGATGAGTTCACAAAATAACAGAATATAATAAAATTTTCTAGCTAATGATTTAAAATATAAATTCTCCTATATCATTATACAGAATGGTTAAAACATGTCACAATTTGACCTTGCAAGCAGAGTCATCCAGAACTGTAAATTTGCAGAGTGAGGTCCTTGACACTGTTTCATCATCATCATCATTATCATCATCATCAACATCACCATCGTCATCATCATCTCTTTACCACTCCCACAAGCTCACTGGTTTTGAGCACTGCACTGCCTCAAAACACAGCCATACATTGGCACCACCCAACGCTACAAGTACTGAGCACCTTACTTTCAGTCTCCATTTAAGACAATGGGTCCCATGTCCTTAAATGATCCAAAAGCTGTCAGAGGAATCTGTGGCCAAACTACTCCACTCCCTGTGAACACAGCACAATATCTTACTGGAAACATTAAAGGAAGGAGAAAAGTTTCCTATTGTCTCTATATTTCTCTATCTGCTAGTGCTGGCCTACTAACTCAGCACTTATTGTGGTCCTGCTGAGAGGGTTTGTAAATCCAGCACAATTTCTATACATTTTACTAGTATTTTACTGACTAAGTAGCTTTTTTTTTTTTTTAATAGTGAGGTTACAGATGATACAAAGACTAATGGAGTAATAAATACTAAGGACAGAATACTTTTACAGAATGATGTGGACCATTGATATCAAAGGTTGTATTGAACAAGTTGTATTTTAATAGAGGAAGTAAAAGATAATATATCTAGGAATTAACAACACTTTACTTAAAAATCAGCTGCCTAGGAAAGCAGTGGCTTAGAAAAAAGGATTGTGAGATCCCTGATTATTCACAGGATTCATTTTGGCCAGGCTCCCAAGGACCTCCCTGTACCCTGCCCAGGACCCCATGTCAGTCCCCTGTGGCCATCAGACCCTGCTCCATCAACTCCAGAGCAGGGCTGTCCTCAGCACCCTACCATCCTGCCCTGCCCTGTCACAGGCACTGCTGAGTCTGTAGGCCCACAGCCTGGCCTCAGCCTGTTCCCAACCCAATGGATGTGCTCCCTGGCTGCCCTACCCCTGGCTGGGGCAATAGGATGAATGCTGACAGACTCTGCCCTGATGGTCTCCATGCAGAGCCCCAAATGCTCCATGTCCAGGGAGCTATTTGGTACCTCAACAAGTACTTGGGAAATTATGCAAGTTATTGCTCTCAGTGCTATGAGCAGATAAAATACTTTAAAATTTACAGAGTTGGCACTGGTTGAAATGATAAAATCTCAGCCAGTCAGGCACGCTTCAGTAAATAGCAAGAAAAAACAGGAACAAGGTCAGTTCTTATCTACGCAAATACTGAGTGTGTGATTTGGCCACTGTTTGTGAGCACTTGGACATCCAGAGTGAGAGGTCAGATAGCAATAAGCACCAGTCTTCCAGTCTGAAAAACATCATCAACTGGCTTGAACCTGAATTTAGACAAATTCAACCATGGAAGACTTTACTTTTTCACCTGTGTGGAATGACAGGATCATGCTAAGGACTTGCATCACATCTCATATGTGTTGACAACATGACTCATCATTACTACTTAAAGATTCTTGTCTTTTGTAAGAGTATCTTTCAGTCCAGAGGTACAAAAATATTTATATATTCACCCAAAAGTAACAATGCAATCCCTGGATATCGGCTGGATCGCTGGGATGTTTTGACTTTCCTCATACACATCAGATGCTTGCTCATACAATTGGCAATTTTATGCCCACTGCCTGCAAAAATGGGGGGGCTAAAAGTCACTCAGATAAAGCAGTAAGTACTCTAAAACAATGAAAGGGGATGCTTTGAGCATATTTTTTTTATTTTTGTATACAAAATGATGTGCAGATTTTTTAATCTGTTTTAGTTTCATCATGCATATCTGTGTTTAACTCTTTGCTGGTGTTGTGCTTTTGCAGTCTTTCTGTAATGGGCTGAGACACAGCCTCATGTTTCTGTCCTTTAAAAGTGAGAAAATAGACTTTTCTTTCTGGATTTAAATAAGCTATGACCATTAATATAATGACTTGGGAAATTACCTAAATATAAAAACTAGGAAGCTGCTGAATTTGAAGGTTCAACTGCAGCACGTTCTTCACCTTCCTATATCTGAAGATAAATGAAAACTTGAAAATAGAGGAAAAAATGAAAAACGAGTTTACACAAGATATAAACCTCACTTCATTGAGTCTATTTTTGAGACTGATAATGAGAACTACATTGGCATTATGATTGAATTATACATTACAACTGCTATATTTTGCTAAGCATAAATTACATTCATGTTGTGTTTTCAGCATATTTTGTATCACTCCACTAAATCAGAATTCCTGTGTAACATCAATTGTCTTCAAATAAGTAAATTTGTTATAAATTTTAGCTATTCACACATGCAGTATCTAAAAGAACTTGATCAAAGAGTACCAAACTCTCATGCTTTATAAGTAATAAATGTAAGTATCTTCAGGAACCACTTGCAGCTCTTGATACTGAGGCTAAATCAATTCTAAAGCTGGTGTAAATCAAAGTGACTTTAGTTATGAGTGAAATTATGCTAATTTGCATTGGCTGGATATCTGATATGTGAAGTCCACAAGACACGGAACACTAAGCACATACTTCAATGATTTACAGAATTAGATGATAATGGAATTTATTTATTGTTGAAGTGCCTTCTTGCTGTCAGACTTAGAAGAAAAAAGCATCACCACACATAAAAAGTATGCTTAGCTGATTTCAGACAGATAGACAAAGGTTCCTGTAGAGACTGAGCTGAAGATAAATATCTAAAATATCTGAATGGCAAATCACATAAGCAGAAGGATGCAGTAGAAGATTAATGGCCACAGGTGCTTGGCAATGGTCATTCAGAAGTTTGGTTTGTTTGGGATTCTTCTGGTAACTGAAAGTAGCATAAAAGTTCATTCTCCAAAAAAGGTCTGTCATAGAAAAAAAAAAAAATAAAGTAACCTCTTTTGCTAGCTCCCTAGCACTTTTCTTTCTTGGAAATAGTAGCCCTTCAAAAGGTGGCACTAATTGCAATAAAGGACAACTATAGCAAAGTTTCTTTTAATGTATGTTACGCTGGAAAGGCAGAAGTCTAGTTAAACTATGTTCATGGTACATATCTTTCTCTGCAGCAGTGAAGAGGAGAAGTGTTCTGTGAGCTTAGAATAAAATTTTCACTGACAGTGTGAAAGCTTATGAAAATCTGACAGGGCACATTCTCCCTTACAGAGATCTACAACTCTAAGAGAAATACCTTTCTCCCTTCTAGATCTAAGCAGAATCAAAGAACTGAATAAATGTAAAAATGAATGTAAAAACTGATGGTTAAGCTCCTCCTGCCCAGAGCAGGAGAAAACAAGATTGGCGACAAAATTCTTAATTTCCCCTAAGATTATTAAAAAACATCTGTTAGAGTATCAAAGCACATTTGATATGCTGTGCCAGTTTTGCCAACTTAGACATTTCAGCAAGAAATTCAATTTGACCTGAAACATGTATCAAACTGTCACTTTCATTCTCCCAAATTTAATGCAACTTATGCTGTTGGAACTCTTGAGGTTATTCCTAAATGTGATCCCACTGAGGACACAACTAAAAGTTTATGTGCACTTACACTTCCAAGAGTTATGATGGAAAAAAAAAAAAAAAAGAGAAAAAAGGATAAGCTCAGAAAATCTGCACTATTGTTTCTCTATAAGAGTAATTAACACATATTCCCAAAAGAACCAAGGAAAGAAGGAAAGAAACTGAAGATTCCCTCTGGGCAGGATAGTAACAGTAGCAGGCATTAAATATGCAGGCAGCCATTAGGCATGATTAAAGATTAATTCTGTGTCATAGAAAGGACTTGAGGTTGTCACAGGTCATGACTCTCATCTTTATTATTTGGCTTACTGTTTTTATTTAATTAGCTGGACTTAATGAATCTTTGGTTATAGATGTCTGGCAAGCTAGATTATTGTGCACCATTTATTAAGTTAAAGGCTCAGCTATAAAACTTTTTCTTAGCAGGTAGCTTCCACAGTTTCATCAATAAGATTCTGGACAAAACCAGAAGGGGTTCTACATGTGTATGAATGATGTAATGACTTTATTTACCAAAGTCAGCATTAGAGGTTCTCCTGGAATTGGTGAGATATGTGAGCTCATAATTTGGTGATAGTATTTCAGTGCTGCCTATTACATTATTTGCATTGGTAAAATTCTCTCAAAGTCAAAAATCATAGTTCTCAAGAGGTACCATGTATTGTAGTGGTCATGTCAGTGTATTCAAGTTTTTGTGTTCTGCTCACTGTTTTTTAACAGAAATTATTAATTTAAAAATGGAAGTATTGAGTATGTCAAACATTAATTCAAATCACTTTTTTTAATCTATACTTCCCTAATTTTTTTATACAATGGTGATCTAAGACCTTCAAGTACTTCCAAAATAGAAAACATTTTCTTTTGCATTTGTTTTTATTAAATCTTCTCATTTAGCATTAAAGGACTATTTTTTCTTCCCTTTAAAAACAAAAAGAGTTCTATTTCCTAAACTTTGCCGAGCAGTCAGTTAAATCACATGGATGACAGAATCTCAGTGTAATGTATTTTTTCCTTCCTGTATCAATTAGCAGGGTAGTCAATCAAACAAATAATAATTAAAAAGAGCACCTGTAGGAATGAAAGAACTGAGGAAAAAAAAGGCTTATGATACAAGGTAAGGGAACAGTAGAAAGTCTTTCATCTTCTTCTCAGATCCTCTGTCTTCCATACCATAATGAAAAGAAAATTACCTTGTCCTTAAAAGTCTTGAAAAAAATAATCAGAACTTCACAAAAACATATATGAAGCAGGGGTTCCCTTTCTCAATGCACCAGAAAACACAAACTTTTGCAAGGTAAAAACTAATAAAGCCATGACATGAAGTTTTCTGTGAATTGAGTGCTTTTACGGCACAACAAATCCTAGAGAAGAAAGCTAAGGTCATTGTGGCCCAGCATAAAATAAAGACAGCTAAGGATTTAATCAGACTTCACAAATTCACGGAATGTGCCTTAGAATAATTTGCAGTACATTTGGTGTAGAAATTAGCCAGATATGCTGGTAAACTACAAGGTAGCCTGGTGCATAATATGGAGTTTGGAATCTTAAAGGAAATTAGGAATCCATGCTAATCTACTGGTTACATACAGAATTTTCTGAATGATGAAGCTAAGGGACGTGGAGAACAGGGAGAAGATGCTGGTACTAAGCTCAGGTAAGTAATTTTTTTTTTTAATAGAACAAATTTTAATGTTGTATAATGTAAATTATAATGTTGTATAATGCATGTATAATGGAACAAATTATACATGTTAGACTCAGTAACATTTTTGTTAGTTTCAGGCCTAGCAATTTTCTATCAAAGATGCTTGTCTTAGCACTTTGGAGAACCCAAATACTTTGCCTATGAAAAGAAAAATTTATTTACAATTAAATATTTGGAGATGGTTTAAAACAACAAAAGGTCCTAGAAAAAAAATGTGGAAATGCATATCTTGGTCTTAGGCCTGCTATGAAATTGGAAGACTCTATCTAGAAACTTCTGGCAGAGATTTGTTTCAGTTTTGGGATAGCCACAATAGGACAGATATTCTTGGCCATTGGTCCTTGTAATCATGTTATTAAAAAAAGACTTATACCCAGAAAGAAATTTAATGATTTAATGGACTCTTTATCCACTGAGCCTCAAATGCAGTCAAGTCAGCTGCGAGTTCTTAACTGTGCATGAAGGATGAAACTATTCCCTTGTTATGAAGACAGTGTCTCTTCAGCACATGCTGATGGCTGGGTAACAGGCAGATAATCTCCTAATTGTTTACCTTGATAGTGACCAGAAAGCTTACAGCAGAACAAGTATGAAAATTAAAATTCAGAGGACATCGAATTCAATGGCAGCTATTAGCAATGTAATTAGAGTGGTTGATTAAAAATGTGCATGAATGTATTTGAGACTCTGAGTTTGTGCCAGACCCTGAAAAACAAAGGTCTTTAACAGTCTGAACTATAAAGCTGCTAATACAGTATGTTCTGAAAATATGTGAAATGCTCATAAGTCTATCTGATGAATAAGACAGAAGAACAATTTAAGGATGATAAATTCTACCCGCTGAACAGTGCTACTTTGGGGACTGACTTTGGCAAAACTACTTAGAATAAGAAGAGTTTGAACAAGCTACTTTTCATTAAATGGAAAATACTTGTGACATGTACAACTAAATGAATTTTGGGCTAGGAATTAGCTTTTTTCCTAAAGTTTTCACAATCTGAGTCTTGAACATAGTACCTTCTCTTTTCCAAATAGAAGGAAGTAAATATGACTCAAAACTCAGAGAGTGGTACTTTTATTATTAAGTATTTAAACGGAAGACTAGATCAAGGCAAATCAAAATTGAACCTCTCATACTGTTCTCCTGCCTGGGCTTATACTGATAAATTGTATATATCTCCCATCTACGTAATTTCTTCTGTCACCTATTTCCTTTCATCAGTAATGTCCTTGGCTTCATTCCCAGCTCTTTTTCCCTTCTCAATTTTGGAAATAACGATGGTGCATCACTACAGGGAACCTGCATTTAGTTTGGTATTAATAGATCTTTACTATAAACACATGGTGCACTGAGCAAAAGAGAGAACTGATACTTTGGAATGTGCCCAAGAGTTATTTAGTTCAATATCCTGTCTCTGATAGAGGATGATATAAGAAACCTACAACAGGCAGATCTAGGGTTATTCAATATAAAAGAGAGCATACTTTAACCTTTCGATTTAAATTCTCATTTAAAAAATATGGCTTACAATTTGTTAACAGAAATTAAATATATTGTCAACATCACTATTCCTTTTTAAAAAACCTCCTTAATACTTGACCTAAATCATGTCCCGCTTTTATGAGCTGCATAAACCATTTATATGTACATAAATAAAACAACTGTAAACGTAAAAGTATTTCTGGATTCCATAACATTTAATTTCAATTTACTATCCTTGTTTCCTTTTGTTCAGAGTCATGTAGAATTTGGTATGTGAAAATAAGTGATACATAACATAAATCAGAAAAAAACCTATTTTAATGTTTCTCATTCCTCTTTTCTTTTGCAGCAGTTCTTATTTCTCTCAACACAACTTTTTAACAAATTTCATTATTGCATTATATATAGTTAAACCTCTTTTTGTTCTGTGATATCCTTTAAGGTGCAGGACAGATAGTATTACACAGCATTCAAGAAGAGGTGTTTAAAGCATTATGATATTTTTTCTATTCTTTGTTATCCCTTTTCTTATGCATATTAAACCTTGCCTTTTCGTTCTAATATATCAATATGTTAAGCTGACATGCTCCTTAAGTTCTGTACCACTAGAAATTACACAAATACAGTTGTGGATTTTTTAAGTTGATATATATTACTTAAAAGAACAGAAATTATATTACTGATTTCAATTCTAAGCTACTTTGCCCTACAATTTTAGTGTATTGTGTTTAATTTACCACTTGTTTCAGCTACCTTGATTACCTAATACCCTCCCACCAATTTCTCTGATCCTGAATTAATATCTCATTGAAGTTAAATAAGTCATCCCCAAATATAGCTACCTCATCACTTTCTTTATTTTCACATTATTAATAAAGATATTTAAAATAAAGGTGAAAAGACCAAATTCAAAACCTTAACTCAGTCTCATTGCTGCAGTTTCCCCAAAAGAAAAAAACACTTTTTTTTTCTTTCTTTGCATGATGTTTTATTGAATATTTGAACTGTGACAATATTTCACTTCACTATGTGTAATTACTTCTTTTAACAACCCATATGTGAAATAGCAATTGCTGTGTTATAAGGACATTAGCAACATTTAAAAGTGAACCCAATTTATTGATAATGGACTATTTTTGAGTTATCTGAACATTCCCTCAGTTATAATCCCATAATGTCAAAGTATTTGACAGGCAATGAATGTCTTTCAAATATATGTTAATCTGTGCTTTTCTCAAAACAATAATGGTTACTTTTTTAGTTTTTTCACCATATGATAAAGTGAAAAACATTTAGACAGAGAACAATTCAGAAATGGCCATAACAATTCTTATTAGCAAAAATGCAAAGTCCAACGAAAATGCCATAGCAGGATGATACTGGAAATAGTCTCTATTTTAGGCAGTACACAAATAGGAGAAAAGTCAGTGGTTGTTGGGTGCTGCATTTAATTATTTATTCAACACCCAATTCCCAGTGTATCATATTGGTGGCTTACCTTGAATATGCATTCCTGAGTATAAGCCATAGGAAGAGTCAATTTCACATGTCAAGGACCTTTTATTTATTAAGTGCTATAAACAATTGATATGACTGAATTTTGAGGGAAAAAAAAAAAAACAAAAAACTTTCCTCCTTTCTATTTTCTCATTTTACATAATGCTTTTTCTAAGAGAATAGAATGAGGGAATGGAAAAATCAATTGTACATCAATTTGTAGAAACACTGACACATTCCTCTAAATCACTAAAGTTATCAGGCAGTAAGTGAAAATTGCACATAATATGTCTTTCAGAATTTTTCAAAATATTATAAGAAATTCATTAACTCACAACAATTCTAATCAGACCTGGCATTAAAATTTTGTATCTTTCTTGTTAACAGAACTTTACCAAGCCAAATTTCTAGGAGGATAAAAATAGTGCAACATAAGTAAAAATCTGGTTTCACTGAGAGGAAAAGTCTGCTTAGTCCTGCCTTTCTTCTTTTCCTCATGAATTTATTTAAGGTTATTTGAGGTTAATAAAGGAACAACAAAAATAACAAAAAAGTCTCACAAAAGGATGGGCTTATGTTACAGATAGGAAATATTTCATATTATATGAAATAAAGATAGAGTGATAATAAGCAAACAAGGAATTGGTTCCTTAGGAGAAAATGTATCTACATAACTGCATAATCTGTGACACATCAAAAATACCGATTAGTTTATTTAAAAATTGCTAATTATAAGGCTCATATGTGCATTTTTCAGTGTCATAACTGGTATCAATAGAAATTTAGCATATGAACTCAACATTTTTTAAGGATGCCTTAATATATTTTTTACTAGTTATTTGTAATATTTTGACTCTTCTTTTTATACTAAGAAAATACACAGTCTATTTTAGAATTTGATAATGACTGTCATTGCTATATATACCACAAATATAAATCAAAAAGGATTTCAGCAATCTTTCCTCTTCACAGAAAACTATGTGTACTTATTTTCTTTTTCTGAAGCAGAAGTATTTTTACTGATTCAATTCTCATAGTATGCTTAAAAATTAATAAATATGATAGCATTTCCAGACTGTCTGTGTCTGCTCTCTCCACATTTTGGAATTTTTGGTTAGTCAAAACTATTCAATGAGAAAGTTTTGTCTTTGGATTTTCAACAGGGAAAGTCCATAGCACTTGTGGAAAGAAAGTAAAGAGAAACAGAAAGAAAATTTTAAAAAGATATACACACCAACAAACATACATATATGCTTCAGTCAGTTTTGGGGTTTGCATTATCCATGAAGAATGAAACTTTTCTAGTGGTTCATATATGAAACTAGCATTGCCTGGACCTGTTTTATTCATGAATACCAGATGAGGATCAAAGCATAAAATTTGAGATGGTAGCTCACAGGAGTAATCTGTGAGGCCAAGGCAAGTGAAAAGATATTGCCTATTGATGAGAAAAGCAGAGGTATTACTCACACCCTGAAACCCTTACTTTGTGTTTACATTTGTCCTCAGGTTTTCTATATGTATCCTAGAGCTCACAAATGTAGCCTTAATACATGAGACTGGATGGGATTCAGAGGATATTAAAAGAGCTTGCTGACATGACAGGCTGCAAGACTGAGGATTTGGCTAACAGAAATCTCATGAAGTTCAACAAAGTGCGGAACTATGTACCTAGGACAGAATAAACCCATGTGCTGATACAGACAGGGAAGCAGCTGGCTCAGTACCAGCCAGCCTCAAAATGATTTGGCTGATACAGTGAACAACAGGTCAAGTAGGATCAAACTGTGGCAAACGAATCCCACACAGGACTGCATTAGAAAAGATGTGGTCAGCTGGTAGAGGTAAATTATTATTTTCAACTCAAACCCAGTAAAGCTGCACTTGGAATACCTGTTCAATTTCGTGCCTCAGTTCAAGGGAGATGCTAGGAAACTGTGATGAGTTCAGTGAAAGACAAGCAAGATGGTGAGATTCCTGCCTGATGGAGCAAATTGAGAGAACTGGCTTTTTCAGTCTGTTGAAAAGCAGGTTAAGAGGAGAGAATAAGCCTAAAACTACTTGGACATCTCTAACCACAACTGTGAAACTCTTGGTAATGACAAATTGTAAAACAAGGAGGAACTGCTACCAGTTGTGACTTTTGACATCTACTCAGCATTAGGAAAAGCTTTTGTACAGCACTGAATCAGATCACACAGAGAGGCTGCAAAATCTCCATCTTTGGAGATTTTCAAGAGTCAGTTATGGAAAACCACATGTAATCTAAGATGGCCACTATTCAAGGGTTCTGCTCCTTGGCTTCAGTGGAGAGGCTGAACTACACAACTTCCTGAGAACTCTTCCAATCCATAGTTCTGTAATGCAGAAAACACAGATGAAAAGATGAATGATGTTTCCTACAGATTAGTTAGAATAAATACTAAAATAGATGGCGAAACTATCTGGCCATGTAAGCTGCATTTTAAGTAAAGCAGGGACCCTATGTCCTGCACTGCTAAAATGAAAGCCTTTGGCTGTCTTTCTGAGGCACTTTGATTCACCCTTACCAATGACTGGGAACAGTTCTCAAGAGATCCTCAACAATAGAATTCTAGGAACAAAACCAGAATTGGTATTGATTAGATCAAAAGTTGACATTAACACAAAAATGGCTTTTTTTAGTCATTGCACATAAACCAAGCTGTTACTTTTTGACAACACATTACTTTCATGTGCAGTTTTCTTAATAATTTTATTATACATGTGATTAATACATTATTTGCTTAAGCCTACCATTTTGCTGATGTTGCACAAAACAAAAATAAAAGCTCCTATGTTAGAAAAAAGAGAAAGGGCCCATTATAAAATAAAAAATTTGGATATTGTTACATGATCTGCATTAAAATTGCCAACTATGGTAATACAATACTTACACATGAAAGAAAAGTTCATATTACCAGATCAAATGCTGAATTTAATACTGTTTGGAAGCAATGAGGCTAGCTGACTTTTGGAGTTTTGAATCCTTTGGACAAAAATTATTCTGCTAATCTACTATTACAAATAGTATAGCATTATAACAAATAATGGAGACTGCAAATAAATTCAAAGTAGTTCTAAGACTCACAAGCTTTGTTTGTGGCTGAAAAACCGCTCAGTTTTTAATTGCACACACACACACAAGAAGCCTAGATGATACAAAATGGGGGGGAAAAAGAGTCCTGTTTTTTTTCCTCCAGAATTAAAATACCTTTACATCACTCAAATGTTAACAGACAACTCTTTGAATGACTGATGTTACATAACAGACACAGCAATGTGTTTTAGGGTGGCAGGGTAAGCTAAGGACGTTGCTTTCTTCTGCACTCAAAATGTTTTTGGTACAGGGGGTTTAAGTCAAACACTTAATGTGAGCAAAATGTGGCTTCTGCATGTTAATTATGAGATAAGTAAGGATATACAAACACACAAACGTATCCTCTGCATTTTTAAAACTCTTTTTCTCTCTTCATGTATAACATGTGCCTTCACATCCCTTGATGTCAAGTCAGGTGCTATAGTGCTACATGATGGATATAATTTAATGTAACAGGTTACAATGTAGCACATTATTTGGAAAATTGTTGGAAAAAAGGCAGTTGTTAGGAAGGTTGTTGCTAAAGATATTCAGGTTTGTTTGGCTGGTGGTTTTCTTTTGGTTTTTTGTTTTTGTTTTGGTTTTTTGTTTTGTTTTTCTTTGTTTGTTTTTGTGGTTTTTTGGTTTTAATTTGTTTTGGGTTTTTTTATTTTGTGTGTGTTTTTTAAATTGGTTTTGTTTTGCTCTTGTTTTTTCAACCCTAATAAAAGAAAACACTAAGATGACTTTTTTTTTTTTAAAGCATAATTTATCGCTAAGATAAGAGCTAGGGATTTCTCCAAATGCACCAGATGTGTAAAAGGTGCAAACAATTAGAGACAGAATCACTGAGCAGATATTCCCTCTAATGAGCCAGCAAAAGGAAAACTTGTGCATGTTGGAGTGATGGTGCTTTTTCCATTTTTCTCATAGGAAAACTCTAACTAGGCTAAAGTATATCTCTGTAATTTCAAAACAGGGAATAAAACCAAATTAAATTCATGTTAAACTACTTTGAATGGATTCAGCTATAGTTCTTGCTGTTTTGATGGCAAAATGTGACAGGATGTTACATTAGTAAAAATATTTCCATAATTAATGCATGACTGCATTCTCTGTTAGATAGGTCTAAGATAATAAAGCCAGGTTTAAACTGTAGTTTTCCAGATTCTCTGAAGTATTAATTTTGTGTTTAGTAAACCAGAAGTAGATGACATAACAGACACTGTCATGCATTTTTCTATAGAGTTGAAATTGTATCCATCATTATAAATCTCTATATTTCTACCATTTATATATCCATACATCAAGGGAAGGGATGCAGTATGCATATATGCAGGCCCAGGGGAAAAGATTTACTCATTCTCTAATCAATCTCAAGAACACTACTGTAGGAAGACAACTAGCAGTAAGATTGAGAAAACTCTTAAGTTATAGTCCCATTCTAACAGAAGTTATACCAGTACAAAAATAATACGATGAAATGCAGTTGTTTGTTCATAGATGGAATGCAGCTGGCCTGCACAGAATCTGTTCCATGGTAGTTCCCCAAAAAACATAGCCTGCATCTTAAGCATGCTAAGAGGGATGACAGGGAGGCAGGAGAGGAGTGAAGACACCATGGCCATGATCTGTAGTAATCCTCGTAGGGATGGGAGATTGAGAGCACCATGTAGTGGATGAACCTCTTGGCATCTGTTAACCAAGGGTGAGAGGAGAAGATGGCTCCCTATTGAACTGGTGACTGTGGTGAAATTGCTCTCCTTAGATGAACTTGGTTCATTAGAATCTCATTGTAATATTAACACACTTCCATAACAAAGTTACCCATCCGCAAGGGTACCCATCCCACCCCTCACTGAGCTAGTGCTCCAGATTTTATTGGCTAAATCTTTAACAGCAAAACGAGAATTTTACAGCAATCAGTAACAAAAGCATGTATGACTAGAATCACTCAAGTTCTACCTAAATGTAAAGATATAGTATAAAAGTGAGTTAGGGATGGGGAGAAGTGAGTGAAGACTCCATCATAACTTCTGGGATCAGTCAATGGACTGAAACTTCTACCACATGGGAACACCTATTGGTAAGAACTTTACATGCACTAAATTATTATTGTCAGTTACTTTTTCCTGGTGATTTGAGCTTGTCTCTTTATTGCTCCAAATTCATTTTTGCAGTCAGTTACTACCACCAGCAATCTTTGAGCCTTAATCTGTCACAATTTTCTGTTATCAGTATGTTTGTTGATCAAAGTGTGTTGCTCCCTAAAGTGATTAGTTAGTTCTCCAAGGGCACTGTTGTCCAACAGTGGATAACATAGTTGACAAAAATGGGGAGATCCAGAACAGGGGTGCCTCTTTCTAACCTGTAATTAAGGATTCAACTCTGATATGCTGTTGGCGCATGTCCCTAAACAACCCTCTGATCCAGCAGGCTGTCTGGTGGAGTGCCCATTATGGGAGACTGACAGACTGGTCAGGCACAGGGGTCTCAGCTTTCCTGGGACATTGGCAGACTGATCAAATATAAAGGAAGGGCTCAAGGCACCCACCCTTGTGGGTGACAACTATACTCTACTAAGATTGTCTGAGAAATATACTCTATTAAGATTGTTCTAGTCCCTTGATATCAGTGAGGACACAAGATATTTTTATTACCCCAACCTGGTAAACAAAAAAGTGCGATATCAGACTTGAGCAGCATAACTAAGAAAGAAAATATCTCATAAACTGAATAAAAAGTACTTGAAATTTCTGAAGGAAAATAACAACTGCTAATACACAGAAAAAAAGGAGTCATTCTGTAAACCTATGCAAGGGGATAGAGATTTTCAAGTACTATAAAAGTTTTCTTTCACATCGCAGTTTTACATCAATAAAATTCCACCTCCCTTTTTTAAATTATTATTTTTATTTTTTAAAATTATTATTTCTATGATAATTGCAAAAATATTAACAGCTCACTCACTATGCATCTTATTATAATCTGTCCATTCTATCACAGTTTAGTACCAATTCAAGTGTCACAGGAAGGAAAGTGTATTATAATCATGAATCATAGGTGGCATTTTGCAAACATCTCTTATTACCTTCTATTTACAGCCAAATAATATAATATGTTTAATTAATATAATATGTATAATTCCAAAGCATGTCTCCTTTGGAATTATTTAAATTTCAGTCATCTGGTATGATCTAAATCTCTAATAATTTGGCTGAGAAAAAAATAAATCTGAAATTACGCATAAAAAACTGGTACCAGTGCTTATCTTGGACCTACTGACTTTCTAAAATTAAGTATTTCCTATAATTTTCAGAGATGACATTTCTCTAAAGATAAGTTTCTACAAAACTATGTCCAAAACTCAAGGGACTGAAAAAATTTTGTATTTAATTGTATCAGGACTTTTTTGAAGTTCATGCATGTACACTCTTAGGAAAGCACAGCTGAATTCTGTGAATGCAATACCTTCAACTTCCTACAAATTTAAAACCTCACAAAGGAAAAAAAATTGCAATTATAGTGTATTTTTAGGTTTTTCCAATAACAAAAAAAAACTTATTATAGAATCACTGGTTTAATATTTTAAAATCCTAATCATTGCAGTTGATTTTTAAGTATATTTGGAGAGACCTGTTTGAAACAAATAGGGAAGAAACTATACCTGAGCATGAGCCTGACATTTCATAGCAGAATAATCTTTCTTTATATTTTAGGTCATTCAGAAGCTCACAGGAAAGATGTCGAATAATGTAGCAGCATGAATGTTTATATCTCTGTGAAAGACACTCACTACTGACTAACACCCCTGCATTTTCTATTACACGATGTCTAATTAAGCCCCATGATGCCACTCTCAAATCTGACAAAGCAGAGATAATTCTTGACATTTTCAGAAACTTGGCTTATGTTCCCCTTCTTTTTACAGTGACACAAGCTGGGGCTTCAAACTGATAATGACATTGCAGCAAGTTTCTGGTTTTTTAATCTTTTTCAAACAGTAGTTTACTCAGAAGGAATGGAATCACACAGACTCTTATTTGCCTTTGCAATGTTCAAGCACAGAACCAAAGCTGCCAAAAGACAAAATTCTGCCCTTACTTGCCTCAGTTCAACTCCCAGCAAAATCAATTGAAATTATGTTCTACTACCCAGGGAGCGATTGGGTCCATAGCACACAGAGAGAACTGTCACAGCACATATGAGGTGATAGGTCACGTCACTTCAATTGTCCCTACCTTCTTTCAGCACTAGACAAACATCAAGAGACAAACACAAAGCAATAAAATAGCAACAGTAATACTCAGTGCTCTGATACTGTCCCTGTCACTGCTGCTCCTCCAATCCAGCCATAATGCAGAATTTTCTCTACCACATGTGGTGCCTCACATCTACCTTTCTTGGTCAGCAGCAGGAGGCAGATCATGAGTATTTTGAGGCTGTCTTTAATTTAAGACTCTTCTCTTTAAAATGAAAACTGCTTTTTAGATAGAAGAACAAGGACAAGGATGAAAAGGGTTCTGTATATGTTTCTGATATTATGAAAATTAACAGAGAGGAATATGCTTTTCTTTTAAAAAAAATAAAATTATTCCATTGCTTGCATAACTCAAAGGATATAAATTTCTCTGTCCTGGTAATACCACTTGCTCTTATTTATTTCACTCTGTATGCTGTGACACTAGCCAAAGACTACACAAGACCGGTTTCTCTATTAAAAGGAAAAATAAAGACAATTGATAATGACTTACACATTTTTTCACAAATGTTCTATAATGATTAAGAGCTGGTTTGCATATTTTAGGGAGAAAAATAAAAAAACTGAAATGAAAGTTTTTCTCAAAAAAAAGCTGTAAAATCTCATTAATATATGATTTAAGAAGTCACAGATTGCCATTTCATTTCTCAGTCAAGACTGAGATGAACAATGAAGGACTTTATCTCCTGGAGTTAAGACTAATACAAAAATCATTAATATTTTCAACTGTATATTCCTGAGACCTGGGTACCAATAGCAAAATGTTTTGCTTTTTCCACAATTTTCTTCTAGATATTGCTTTAATACAGTTTTACAAGAAACATCATTTGTTCAGACTGTGTCCCAATTCACCCTGCAAACAACAGAAAACAGAAACTAATTATTTTCAACCCAACATCTACCCGACAATATCTTTTGAAGGTAGATACTAAATTGGTGGAAAATTACATCTTACATTGGATTTCATGCTTATCAGATTTTTCTCCTATCTTTCCTTCTATCTATTTGATTAAATCATTTCACATCTTTCAGAAGCCATAAGTTACAAAGGAAAAAAAGAATTCACCATAGAGAGATTTCATGTGTATAAAGAATATTACCATTAAACTTGTAGACTTAGGCATTTGGCAGCCAAGCTAAAGAACACACAGTAACCCAACTTACTCCTAAGAAAAAGTAGAGCTTCAACAGGCATAATCATCTCTCTTCCAACACAAACTTACAGACTAGAAGATAAACCTATTTGCAATGAGTTTTTTCGCATCGGTTTATTATTTTAAGTATTGTAGCATTATGGTTCTAGTAAAATGAGATCCTGGGTGGCCATGAAGTAAGAAAAGGCTCCTGATTTTATTAAGTCTTGCAAAATTATCTGACCAGCTATAATAAATACGGTTCATTGAGATTTCATTTCAATATGGGGGGGGGGGGTTGCTATTTTTAAGAATCCGTATTTGTGCATTTCTTTTTAAAAGAAGAAAAAATGTAAAAAAAATCTCCAAAGGAAAATGTAATAAATTCCTCTATTGAATGCAAATCAGTAAGGTGCTGTAGCTTGGTTTTAGTGTTTTCCCCCTACTTTTGCATTGTGTGTCTAACACTCACATTTAAACAAAGACATTCCCCACAGGACACACACACTGACAAAACAGTGCCTTACATCCTTTTGTAAAGATGTGTGCCCTTGATATCAGGAAAGTTCAGGCAGTATAACAGCCTGAAATCTTGCCCAGAACAGGGATATTTATTTGCATATATTTGTAGACTGTTTAATTCCCTACTGTAGTGCAAAGAAAACTACTGTTCTTCACATTACTTCAAACAGACTACTAGAACTACAGACCTGAAAATCACCATTCACTAAGGGAAAAGCCCACAAGAAGTTTTATAAATATATTAATGTGGCATATTCTCCTTTCACCAACAGTAACAGTAAGGGTTTCTGTGTAAATTGCTGAATATTGGGAAGGGAGACTGCAGTTTTCTTGAGAAATTTAACAAGAAAATTTGCATGGCAGTAAAGAGGTGAATCCAGGATTAATGTATTTCTATTTATGTGTTATTCGGATCAAATAATTTGCAGAAAAGATATTATTTATATGAAAGAGATTCAAATGAACTATTTTCTTGAGTCTTTCTTGACTGAATACTAACAATGAGTACCTTGATTTGACAGCTCGTCTGTTCTTAGGTAAAGCTGGATGACAGTCATCCACAAAAGCATTTGATTAGTTTATCATTACCTGTGTCTATGTTTAGCAGATGTTTTTGAAGCTCTTTACCTCAGTACTCAGTGAGATTTGTCACCATGTAATGTGAAGTGTGGAATTCTGTTGTTGTTCAAGTTACTTCTAAGTTCTTTCAACATTCTTCAGTAATTTATTTCATCACTGAATGTAAGTTTAGATCATCTGCAAAGTATAATATTTTGATTTTTAAAATAGAGGGAACTCTGGGAATATCTGGAAAAGTAAGTTGCAATAAATGAATATTAGGTAGACTTGAAGAGAGGGGACTGAGAAAATAGCAGTAAACTAGTATGTTATGACCTGTCCCGGAAGGAGAGGGTAAGTCAGATTCTTGTTACTAGATCCCTTGGGGAGATTAGAGTGAAATGACCCTGGATAATTGATGTTCATAAATATTTGTGTATATGTAGGGCTTATTCTAGAACTATTTGTTTGCAATGGAAAAGAGGTATGGGTAATTTCTGTAGAAATAAAAAAAGTAAAAATATCACTTATGTAACAATATAAGAAAAAGAAAGAAAGACAAAGAAAGTATAAATAAGTATAGAAAGAAGAAAGAAGAAGAAGAAGAAAGTATAATGTAAATAATGGAGAGGAAAAATACCACCACCTCTGAATTCAGTGACAAAAGTTGATTGTTGCAATTTTGCTGTCCATCTGTTGAAGTGATGTTTGCAATCCTGATCTGTCACGGGTGGGGGAAGCCCATGAAACACGAAGTTCAGTGGGTTAATGCACACTGAGATTCAGGTGGGAATTCCCAGATACTGCCCCAGAGTTTTTACAGTGTCTGATAAAACATTTTGAGTCTCTTCAGAGGTCTTTGATGGTTTATGACACCTTCTTAAACATGACAGCTGCCTCTCAGGTGAGCCTTTCACATAAAGCCAGTTATGCCCCATCAAAAGGGATGAAAACCCTCAGGCCTGAGAGTGAATGTCCCAATACCTTCCCTGGGAGGAATTTTACATCTGAGCCTGTGCTCAAAGGGAGGAGATTGCATAATAAAAAGCACTATTCCCTCTCACAGGATCAGCTGCTTATTAGTCCCTTTCCTCACCTGGCTTAAAACCCCGATCATGCTAAACAAAGGTTGGAGTTTCCTGGTCATCCTCTGCTGCTCATGCCTTCTGCACCTGTGCAAGTCTTTTTGCCTTGCACATCATCAGCAAAGCACTCCCTGTTTTTGCAAGTGGCCATTTGGTTAGGCCATTAACCATTAACATTTCAGTCTCACACCACATTTTCAAAAGATCCCTATGTGCATTACTCATACATTAGTCCCAACGTCCTGTGGCCACCCAGCAATCATAGCATATGTTTTGTCATGTTGTATCCTAAAACTGAAGGATAATACCATTGTGATAATGAAAATATTGCAATGTGTCACCACAAAAAGTATGTTTGCAAAAAGAAACATTAAGCAGGCAGTGGTAATGGCTTTAAAAAACAGAATAAGCATTGCTTCGCTAATTGAATCAGAAACAACAGCAATAAGCTCTTTGCAAATCACTATTTTGGAATAAGCTCTTGCAAATCACTATTACTTTTATACAGTAACTTAAAACTCAAGTGTAGCTCCCCCAAAAGCCACCAATACACTTGGATTTCTATTTCTGTGCTGTCAGTTTCACGATGGACAGCTGATGTTTCATTTCCTCTCATTTATGGAAGGCTAACTTGGAAGAAGTTAATTCAAGATGATAGAGTTTTTCATTGAAGATTGACTTTTCAAATTTTATCTTATTAAAATTTTGGGGCAGGTGAACTAGTTAATCTTGGACATCTGGAAGTGTGTAAAAATGTACAGTCAAGTGACTCCCAAGGCATCTTGCAAGAAGGAATTAAATTACTTAGTTATTTTGTGAGGTACGTGTTATAAGGTAACATTCCTTTGTCTAGAGAAGTTAGTGTTCTATCTTGTATCTCCTAAATAATACATTCACAAGTTTTAATCTGAATGACAGTTCATTTAGGTTAAGCAAAGATACTGTTATTCTAAAGCTCCTTTATTTCCTTCAAACAAAATTAATATTTAAGAGTTTTTATATTAGCACTGCTAATAAATAAAAGATATACAGATTCATCCTAATAAGAAAAATTCAATATTTTTACTAAGGGTAACAATGTACATATACAAACATAAACACCATAGGTGTACATTCTATTATTAGATTTTTTTATCTACTTGTGAAAAATTATGTGTTGGACCACCTTTTTCTAATCCAAACCACTCAACGCAGACTGGGTGACAATACACTGAAGTTAAAGAGAAATAGCAGAATAAAAATGTGGAGCTTTGCCACAGCATCTCTACTTGCTCAGCTTCTGCTAGAAAAGTCCATTTTAGCAGTTGCTTCTGTTAAGTCCTGGAAACAATTTATTGAGGTTGGAACAAATGTATTGCTAGGGAATTAAAATATATTCCTACCAGAGAGCTTGAATTAAAATAAAAGCAAACCAAATAACTAAACCTTTTAATGAAAATGCAGTTTCTTTTTGAAAAATTGCAAACATTCAAAACAAAGGTAAGCCAGGTGTAGAAGCCACAGGGACTGGAATCTTCCTTTGGGACCTCTGCATAGACCATGCAATGTCAACTTCAGACTACTCCCAGTTTCTTCCTTCATTGATTCTTGACCTGACACAACCACCTAGCAGCCCAGAAGGGTCTCTTGAGTCAGACCAGGCAAAAGACAGTCAAAACAAATTATTTAGACACTACCTTGCCTCTAAATAATGCCCTAAAGCATTTAACTGCACTTAACATTTTTACTGAACAACTTTTTTTTTGTTGTTGAGAGTCAGAAAATGTCATGATGAGTATTTTCAGTTTGATATACAGAAATAATGGATTAGCATCCATCAAAGTGAAAAGAGATTTAAGCTTATGATATGCAACTTCTGTTCTAATTTTAACACAAGTTTTCCTTGAGTTATGCTATATTTAGCTTAATTTTTAAATAATTTCTTGATGAGCAATAGTCTTAAAATATAAGTGATAAATATGGGTAGATCATCTGCAATAGCATTTATGCAAAGTCCAGTGTATTCCTGGCTCTCAGTGAGGATTCATGGACAGAGAATATAAAATAGCTGCACAGGGAAAGAAAGATGCACTTTCCAGTCCCTTGCTGTCACTTTCTTATTGCATACAGTGAAGCTGCATAAAAGATATAGCTAGAAGATCCAATTTTTTAATGATTTCTTTCTTAATGAAATAGCTCTCAAATTTTGTTTGAAGAGAAAGACAGCCACCTTTACATCTGGGTAATTCCCCTTCACCCTAGCCCCCATTTAACTAATTAAATGTTCTTTAGAATTTGAAATCACTGAGTATAACAAAGCTCCTGAGAATCATAAGAAAGTCAGGAGGACATCTCAAACACAGGAATGGCTAGTGTAGGACAGTCTAGGGAGTACATGATGCTTTCAGTATCATTTTGTACTGTACTTTAGGGCTTTAATAGCCCTTCCAGCAATGTTGCACCAACTGCTAATCGATACCAATTATTTTTCTCACCATAGAAACTAGGCTTAGTTAACCCCTGGAGTGCCTTAGCCTGAAATAAATAGACAGTGAGTTTTCTTATGTGGATGAAGAAAACATCCACTACAGTGGAATTATTCCTGCAACAAAAGTGCTGCTACATTCAAATGCTGGATGAACACATAGTCATCCAAAAAATTACTCTGGCCCATCAGTTTAAGACCACATTCTCAGAGCATTAACTTCAATAAACAAACCACACATTGTATTGAAACAGTATGAGAATAGCTATTTTTCTGCTAATTTATGTTATTATAACATTGTAATTTTGCATGCGGGTCAGGGAAAAATTTACATTGTAAAAATAGTTCATCACCAAAACTGAGGGGAAAAAACCCAAACAAAACTCCCCACCCAAAACCAACGTTTTGTGAAACACTCCCTTATGCACACACATATTTTATGACAAATAATTATGATAAATAAATACTTCTTTGGGGTATTTTGTTCAGCTTAATACAAGTTTTTTAACCAAACATATAAATAGATTAGTCAAGATTTTTTTTCTGTAAATAGGCAGGCAGATAGTAGAATTAGGGAACTATTTAAACATATTGAAGCTCTTAAATATTACTGCTAAAATTATTTCCAAGTAGCTAATATAAAGGCAACATAAAAATAAGAGTATTGGAAATAAAAAGTACTAGGGAAACAGCTATTTGGTAGCCTTATTGTGCTGCACATTCTCAGCATCCCTGTGGTAATGGAAATCTAGATTCTCCTGAAGTAAATGGAAATTTCTGCCAAAATCCAAATAATGTTTTATGTTTGTCTGTCTATCTATCTATCTTTAAGTATGCATGAAGTGTTTAATTCTTAAACACCTGGAAAGTCCTGCATACATTTATTCAGTACAATACACCATCAAATGGGAATAAATTAGAACACAAAATTTGATTGTTCAAATTTGATTGAAGAAAAAAGCAGGGAGTCTTCAAGACAAAGAAGTTGCTCCCATAGCAGTTCACAAAAAGGACAATTCTAATAGATCTAAGTGACTGAAAAAAAATAGCTAATACGCTCCTGCAATCTATCTATCAATAGGGTAAATAATTGGCTTTGCATTGCTTTGTTTAAGCTAGCTAAGCTAATACATCATTTAAATGGTCATTTTAGAAAGTGAAGCTGTCTACAGTCATGCAGAATTATGCAATTGTTCAGAATACAGTACAATATCCTGTCACTCTCAGCCACCATATGGACATATCTGAAATATTTTTTTCAAACCAGTTGAACCAAAAGCAGAGGAACAGAGGTTCTAATAAGCCATTGCCCTCTGGAGCTGCCATAGTTCTCTGCATAAACTTGATAAACTGCTTCCTTCATTAATTTTTGTTGGCTTTCACAACAAATGGGCCCACATCATTATCATTGTTTGTCATATGTTCTTACCCCTTGAAGGCTATGAGCCGTTGCAATGAGGTACATTCCAAAACCATGTGATACTTTGTTCCAGGCGTTCTAGAAAGGTTTTCCTAAGGAACACAATTTTTCATATGTAGAAGGAATATATTCTGTACTCACTTGACAGGAATGGTTTGCCAAAAAAGTAAATTCGGGACTGATGACAAGAAGAGGTGAATCTTGATTTAGCAAAACTTACTAAGGCTTTTTATTTTCTCAATGTTTTCATTTCTCCACTGTTTTTTCCAGGCTGTACTCGAAGGAAGACAGAACTAAGGATTTAGAATAATAATGGATTTTTGAAATACAGAAAAAAATTATGCTAACAGAGGATGTGATTTCCTTTCATTAGTTGTTCAATCCACTGCAACCAGACCCAGTAACATAAAGCATAATTCCTTAGAAGAAAAAACAAAAAAGGACTCACCAAACTGCTCAGCTTTGCTTTCATCCTTTACTAAAGTACAGTCTTAATTCTGACTCCATAACAAAAACAAAACAAAACAAAAAAAACCCCAACAAAACAAAACAAAAAGATGCCATATACTTAAAAATGTGGTATATTCCTGTATTTGAGAATACAAAAGTACTTACAACTATCAACAAATATTGCCAGTTTCTCTTTAAATCCTTACTTATCTCTAATGGCAAGACAGCCAGCACCTGATGTTTCATTTTTTTACACTTTTCCTGTGTTCAAGCTGATGTGATGACTAATCTTTGTAACTATTTTCACCATGGCATACAGTTTAATAATTAGGCTGGCACTACTATTCCCTGAATAAAGTATCAATACTTCCCTTTTTCACCACTAATACCAAAATCCTCGTGGATATTTACAAGAGGTATTTTTTGATTACCTGCATAATTTATTTCTTTTATTTAAAAGGGTACTGAGTAGTGCTGAGTAGAGGTTGGAAAAGGAAACGAAGGATTACTTTTCCAAGAAAAAGGTCTTAATCCAAAACTTGAGGCTGAGGGATAAATGGATGCAAATTACAGGCAACACAGAGAAAGCCCTTACTCTGTGCAGCATATCATTACATCTCTATCTGTATCAGAAAACCAGATGCTTAGAGGAAATAAAAACCACACCAAAACATAAAAATCTGGTAGGATTTTATACTACGAAAATGAGTATTTGGAATCATTAGATAACTTTAAAAATATTTTATGTGAGATTTAAAGGCTCAACTTTTTTTTCTGAAAACAAAACATAAAATATTGAATGATCTTTTCCTCTGGAAAAAATTAGGTCATTTTAGGTGGTTTACTGAGTTAAACTCCCCATAGTATTCTCAACATCTTTTATAAATTGAAATTGCTAGAATTGGTAACATAGCAGAGGGAATGGGAGAAAATTCCAATGAGACAAAAGGCTTCCATCTGGATTTCATTAAACAGTCATTTTCTCATAATTTGCTCTATCATTTTAAGGCATGAAAGTCAATGGATATATTATTTCATAATGAAAAATCTCAGGGATTATATAAAATTTTGTTTTACTCAAGCTTTTATTCTCTGATTGCATGAGCTAATATTTCCTAAATTAATTATCTGACCAAGGGGAAAAAAAAAAAGCTGTTTTCCAATGGTGTTCTGCCTTTCATCTGTCAGAAAATTCACATGGTTTGAACCAACCATTGACCTAAAAACTAATATTCTCCAAAATGTAAGGGACCATAATTTTATGTAATTTTCTATATAAAAATAGAATATGTTTTCCACTCACCATAAAATATGTGGTATGTGATGAAAGACAATCCTTTTCTTTCTCAGGAGTTATGAAAAATAAATGTAAATAAGTATCTAAAATTATAATCATTACTCAATTTCACAAATAATTATTAGATCTTTAAAATCACGCTTCTTACCTCATTAAAAAATGAAACAGGCAGGAAGCTTTTTTATTTGTTTTTTGTTTTAGATTAGGCTGAAAGAAAAATTATGGGATTGCATCTTGTACTATTAGAAAAAATATTATACTAATACATCAATTTTTTTAGATAAATAAAAGAATTTAAAATAATCTGTACTTCTATGTCTAGTCTCTGTGCTAGATAAGCATCTCCACATGGCAAGCTAGTCATGTCTGAATTCCTCAAACACCTTCCAATTCCAGAAGCTTGGATGTCACACTTATCTACTCTTGATAGAGTATTCTTTGCAAAGCAGTAATTATTGTCACAATTTTATGTTTGTTGGCCTCTCTGCAACCTAGGTTTGTCTCACTTTTCAGTGCTTGCACAGCAGCACCCAGTATTGAATTACCTTTTTTGTAATTCTTTGCACCATTTTCCCATTCTTCCTTTGTTTTTACAGAGTACCAATATGGATATAGAGAGGTTAATCAGGGAGCAGAAAGGATCTAGATCTTAAACAGAGCCATCAGAGGTATAAGCAGTGAGTGTGGTACTGGAAAGATGCATCTAGCTCTGTAATCTTTGCTTCCACTAAGGTGCTGAAAAAAGGAAGGAAGGAAGGAAGGAAGGAAGGAAGGAAGGAAGGAAGGAAGGAAGGAAGGAAGGAAGGAAGGAAGGAAGGAAGGAAGGATCAGTTTAAAGCTGCCTGTCAAACAAGACATATAAGAAAAGTTCTCAGAGAAAATTACATGGCACTTTGATCATGGGCTACAGTAGTCACATGGGGAAAAGATTTCCTGAAGAATTTAGGCTGTACTTAACAGAAGTTATGGTCTGGCAGCAGAGAAGATGCTGTTGCAATTTATGAATGTTATATATTGCAGCTATTATAGAAGCAGAAGCTTATTGCAGTGCTGCAAATCAACAGGTCTCTCCTGCTCTCTACTGCAGAGTTCAATATTAGCGTAGGGGTTACCTATGGAGACACCCAGTCACAAAATAACCCATCTTTGCAGTCGAACATTGAAGAATTCTAGAATTTCTCTGAAGTATTTAGGAAGGAATATTTGTATTCTAATAAAGGATAGGGAGAAAAAATGTGGTTAGTAAGGGGTGAATTGAGCACTTAACACTTGTTTTAGTTTACAGGTCGATTTTAATTTTGTGTTAGGGATTACAGAGAAATCTGTCAATAAGACAATGGTACAGAAAACACTTGAAGGCAGTAGAAAAGCAGCTCTTAGATTCTAATAGAAAAGTTCCCATGTAAATTATAAAATTGAAAGCAAATTAAATTTATATTTTGTTGAAACAGACTATCTAGATTTTAAGACTCTGAGAGGCGTCCAAATGGCTGCTTCAAACTTCTATATATTTTACAGAAAAGATAATTCCAGGTAGTTTCAGAACAGCTACATAAGCTGTTTACAGCTTATTTAATTGCAGAAACCCAGAAAACAATGTCAACTGAAGCACTTGGAACTATTATTAACTTTATAATACTTTTTGTATTACTAGAAAATCACCTTCACCAAAGCAGCTCTCATAAGACATTTCCAGTATATAAACACTCAGAGGAACATTACCTTAGTAGCTATATCTCTGTGCCTGTTCTGCACCTTCTGAGTTTTGAGGAGGACTGCTTCTGAGCGCAGACTGAAACCTCTCACCACCACTAAGCATCCTGTCACTCACATTCCCTTTGTGTGCCCCCCAGCAAGAGGACAGGAGTAGTAATGGTCCCTTTTAAGTCCCTCTGAGTAATTGTTCTCCAATTAATTAACTGCAGTGCATGTTACTTGATTTCTTAAACAAAGTAGGCATTTAGTGCCCCAAGACAGGAACTGTAGAGAAAGTAAAAGATGGGATTGAATCCGAGGTCATTAGGATTTATTTTACCAATTACACATATATCTTTTGCATTTTTTGTCACACCTCAAAAGCACAAAGATCTAAACTACTATTCAAGTACTCTGATAATTATGGAACAGTTACAATCCAGTGACTTAATCAAAATAATGCATTTGTGCTGTAATTTAGAGAGAAGACAGCAGGAAGAATGATATGAAAACACAAAGTATGATACAAACTCCAGAAAGGATCATTTTTGAAGGGGTGATGGGGATGGAGATGCCTAGCAAGCCAATATTAAAATCCTGAGAAGATAAGCACTCAGAGGATGGAAGCACAAGCTGTAAATGGTTTATAGAGCAGTAGTCACACAGGAGAAGTCTGATAGCCTTTCTTGTCAAAAATTAAGACTTTTAAATGAAGCTAATCTAATGAAATATAACGTAAGCTTTCAAATGTATTTCCTAAAAGCATATTTACATCTAGAATTCCATTGAAACATGAATTTCTTAGGAGTTTATTTCATTAAAAAGTCCTAAAACTTTTAGAGTAAATATCCACATTGTTATCAAATGGTTATTTGAATAGCAATACTTATTTCTTCTTTGAAAAGATTGAAATTTGCAGATGAAAACCCTGTTTAGATAACTTTTTTTTCACAGGTTCTGAAAACTTCCTTTGTATCTTCTCCCAAAAATAATATTAATTTCCAAGAAATGTGGTTCTACTCAATGTTATATCAGGTTACACAATTTATTAGTATTACCATTGTATTGAAGTCATTGTTCAGACATAGTTAGTTTCCTTAAAGACCATAATAACAATCAAACAATAATGCTAATGACAGCTGAGGGAATAAACCTTAACTCCAAACGTCTGTTTCTCTCCAAATACCCCTAACATAGTTTTTCTTCCTAATAAAAGAAAGAAAAATATTAATATGTCATCTCTTTCTAAAACACAATAAAGTGGAGGCAACAAACTTAGATAAAATGTACAACAGGTAAACAGAAATGCAATATTTTTAAAGAATTTGAGGAAGAGGTAGAGCAGATTTTATTAAAGTGAATTTATAATTTATATCTGGAGATTTACTGCCATGCACTTCCTAGCAAATTTCATAGCTTCCAAGTAACCAAACTACATGTTTTGATATGCTGCAGGAATAAATCTATTACCAAGGCAACAAAACACAATGCAGTGTTTGCTATACTTTGTCCATTAAACTTAAGCATTTGCTTTAAAAAAATCACATTTACCAACATATTATGAGACTTGTATTTTAAAAAGGATATTTTCCTTCCTGTTTCCTTGACTCTTGAAATTATTCTGGCTTCAGTGCACATATTATTATGCTTGTATAAATGAAAACTATTGAGTTGTATACTCAGGGAAAAATGCAACAACTTAAACACAGTATGAGATTTTTAAAAAGTAAGTGCTTACAGAATATCGATAAATAGAAAGCTTTTCCATTCAAGCAAAAAACACAGCAATATCTGGTTAAACTGAATTACTTGCATAATTCTCTTAATTAGTAGAAAGCCACTAAAAAAACCTTTGGTCCTGATTCTAATGTTTTTACTTACAGAAAACCAATTTAGCTCAAAAATAGATGCATTTATTTAGTAGTCAGTATTCGCCATATAATTTTTTTGGCCTTCAGGACCATTTGTTCCATTAAAAAGTAGTGAGATGCTCGCCATCTCTGTTATTTAATGAATTCTTTAGTTGATTATACATTATTACTGCTTAATATAAGTGGCAGCAGTATCGTCTACCAATTTCAGTATCACAAAACTTTGCAGGGTAGGCAAAAAACCACAAAAATTTCAGGTGAAACAGAATATGGAAATGAAAACCAGAAACACTTGAGCAGATAAGAATGTGAATTTATGGACCTAGAAGATGATGGTCTGCTTGGTTTTAACGAAAGTTGGTCACAATAGGGTTGGATATGCCTGGCACAACCCCCCCTTACAGACTTCCTGCTCTGACAGATGCTCCTTGAGCTTATTCTGCTAACCAGCCATTTGTGAGCTGAAGCTGTTGCTGTCAAGATGCCTGAAGACAACTTCTCATGAGTCAGTCTCAGCAACGGCAATGACACAATTTTAATTTTAATGACATGCATTCTTGATTTCTGAAGTACATGACTGACGCTTGTCATTGGTATCCAAGTTAACGGATAATAGCAGAAATTTTCCTCCTATCAGAAGCCCATGAATTCCACAGGATTTAAAGCTATGGCTTAGTTGGCAGAGACTGGAGGAGGGAATGCGGTAACATTGAGCCGCCATGCGATGGCATCCACATTTTTTAGGAAAAAGTGCATATGTAATTGCCTTTCATTGTTGTGGTTCTCCTTTTTTACAGTAGACTGATTTACGAGGAGGTACACCCAGGCTTATGTAATCTATCAAAGTACAGTAAACAGAAGCTCTTAATAACTTCACTATTTTAATAACACATTTCAACAAACCCCTCTTTGCTGGGATTAAAGAGCTCCACTTGCCAAACTGGAGGTGAGGAAGAACAGCTGACAGAGAAATAAGAACTGAGAAAGCATGAACATTTTCCACATTATTTGCTGAGTTGCTAAAAATATATTAATAGAAGAGGCGTTACCTTAACTGTTCCCCTTTTCTTTTTAGAGGGAAATTTCACTGCTAATCCATACTACTGTTAAGCCATCATAAAACTATTTTAAAAGATCAATTACAATCCGTAACAGAAAATGCATTGGTGTGACAAAAAATGTTATCTCTAGAGAGTTATTTACCCAGTCTGCAAGTATGCAAAAAAACTGCCATTGCATTTTTAAAATTATAGTGGTAATCAAAGTTCCAGTCCTTTTAGATTAACTAGGGGAGCAGAAAAGGACTCTTCTTTCAGATAGCTGAGATGATACACAAAAATATAGTCTCAGTCCACTGAGGTCATTATATAAAAAACTACTAATGGGACAATCGTTTTTACCAGCCTTGGATATTTCCACTCCATTCTGCATGGTTGAAACCACACTAAAACTGTGAAATAATCTGCTTTGTTTTGGAGCCATAATTACATATTGACAGGTTAAACTTCAAGACCTAAATCAAGGGGATTTGGGTTATTATGTGACCATTCTCATGGGGCAAACCTAGAGGGACATCAATTATTTTGCCACAGCCTAACTCCCTTTCAATTTTACTACCCCGAGTGGCATTAAATACTTGGTGAAAAGGAACTACTGAAATAAAAAATGCAAGGCAAATGTAGAAAGGTTGTCAGAAAAAGTTGTAACATAAAATGAAAATAAAAATAGCTATGTTTTACAAGGAAAATGTTCACAGAGAAACATTTTATTATTACAAAATATCTCCTTTTTCTTCTTAATTATTTTTCTTTCTTTGTTTTTTTTTTTTCCATCTTAAATAGCTTTGATTTTGTTTCTAAATTCTTACTAGAAAGGATTGAGAAAGATCTTATTTACTGAACAATTGCCATTGTAAAATTATTGGTCAGAGCATTTTCCAATCATCCACTAGTTGATAAAATGAATGACATATGTATTATGAATAACATATAGTGAAGATTTTTTTTATTAAACTTATAAGATGCCAAAATTAAAATATGGTTTAGAGGTAATAAATACAGTGTACATGTTCAAGAATAACAAAATTATTTAGTTATTGAGACATCTTGACACATTATGAACTCACTCTTTATGAGCTAATTTTTGTATTTCAAATGATGCACATCCTTCCTGTGTTCATATTGCATTTCCTCTTTACCCATATCTATGTTTAATTTCAAGAACATATCTATAAAAAACAAATAAATGCCATCTATAATGTATGTATTATCTACATTATTAAAAAAAACCTGCTAACAATATTTTACTTAAATGTCTAAGCAAAAGCCAAAGGAAATTATAAAATATAACAGATTTATCAAAAGAAAAGAAAATAGAAAAATATATAGGTAGCTAATTACCCACAAAGTGCAAAAAAAATCATTAATTTTCTGAGAAAAAGACAAAACTTCAGAGGAAACCTGCTGTTACATAAAGACATGCTGAAGTACAGAAATAGCTTGGTGAATTTGCATCCAATCATAAGAATATCATAAAAGTGTATTATTACATATGTTTGCATCATTTGTTCTTCTGCAGTATTTGATTTTCTGCAACTAAATCTCACTAAAGAGAAAACACCACAAGCACTGCTGGGATTGGTTTTACTGAACTCCTATTAAATTTACTTTACAAGCATAAAAGTATATTGCCCGTAGTATGAAAATTCAATGCAACTACATTTTTAAGGTTAACTTTAATTCTTGCTTGAAGGTTAGGGTTTGGCTGTGTGGGAATATGACATTACTGCACAGATGTTGCACTGCCTTGGGTCCCCCAGCACCTATCAATGAAACACATCAGGTGCAGCGTGTCATAGCTCATGTCTGCACTTTGATTGCTTGTAGAGCTCCATAGCAACCGAAATAGAAGCAACCTGTTCTAGCAACTGGAGATTGCTTTCATATTTTACTAAGATTGGGTGTTCCGCTTGAGTTGTATAGTAGTGGATGACTTACTGGTTTGAAAAAAATAAAAATGCTTGCAGAGCAAAAGTTTTGCCTTTTTATAAACTTGGATGTATGAAGTTCAGCAAACTTTGCTGATTCCCACTAAGGCATCTGATTCATAGTCAAGATTATATGATTGCATATTAAATTAACAAGCTTTAGGGATTAAATTTAGGTGAAACAGGAAGAGTGAGCATTAATCTAAACCAGAGAAGGGGAACAAAAAATATCTACCAAACAAACCATACCAAACAAAAACTCAAAGTGAAACAAACCAACAAACAAACAAAACTCCCAAACAAACTCCCCCAAAATGAAACACAAAAAGAACCCAAAATGAAACAAAATTACACAACTATAATGAGATGGCATAATAATTCTGATCTTTTCCAAGGGAAATTATGCAAAATCAAGAGGAACAATGAAAACATTAAGAATTTCTACATGCAATTTTTATATAATTCCTTAATTAGACTGCAGTTTGATGACTAAACCTTCTTCTCTCCCCAGCTGTAAAGAGAAAAAGCAGGGTGTTGGAAGATTTTGAGTTCTATTTCTGACCTTCCTGGCAGGTTCTACACTGCAAAGCTTACTTTTATCCTAAAAGAGATATTTACAAAGGGAATAGTGAACATCTACTGTTTCTTTCATCCTCACTGCTTCTCTTCACTGTACTGAAGCCCACAGAGGAGTCTGGTGTGTTTAGAACTGATATAGTTGAAAAAGCCAAAAAAAATGTTTCAATTCTGTTTACCAAACTATTTAATGTGTGACTACCTAGAAAATCATTGCCTCCCTGCAGATGGAAGGCTAGCAGGGACAGTAATTCCCCAGGCAGTACCTGGATGCTATAAATGTAGGACACTAATTCTGGTCCACTTATGCCTGCTATGCCTCATAACCAGTTGGATGCCTCTAAGTAAGAGCTACATGACCATGTCTTGAAAGCTGAAGAGTGCCTTGCAATTTTCTGCCTATTGTGTTCTTGGTTCTTATTCTTGATTCAAAATCATTCCTCTTCAGTTGGCATACTTGAAATTCTTTATGACTTTTTTCTGGTGCACAAAATCTCCCCACAGGTTGTTTTTAGACAAGACTAATAACTAGGCTTTACCATGCATCTGTCATTAAACTACGAGACTGCTGTCAGTGGGCTGGCCCATCTATGTTCCATGAAAGTGCACTATAAAGACCTTTTTTTTCCCACAATTGCTGCATCTTTTCTGTACTCAGGGAAGATTGCACTGGTTGTCCCCGTTTATTACCTTGAAAGCATTTGTTCTCTACTATACATAGCCAGTTCCTTCCATTGTTCTTCTTGTCTTCTTTGCTTTCCAGATTTCCACACGTAGTGTAAAACAGTAACCCAGGAAAATACCCCAGAAGCAGGAATAAGACAGGTTGGTACTTCTTTACTACAGTTTTTCTTTATACATTATATCATTATGGCTATAATGTGTCCAGTGGTCAGAAGGCACAGGCAGTTTTCTGTGGTAGGACAAGACTCCAACATCCCACATATTTCAAGGGAATCTTTCACTATTCATCTGCAATGAATTTTGTGTTCTTTCCTCAAAGCAGTCCTGTGTGCAATCTCCTACAGTCTTGGGTGATGCCCCATTTAATAGGTTATTATGTAAAACCAAGCATCTCTTATTTTCTTTCTCCAGGATTATTAATGCCTCAGCTACAAATTCAGGCGCACAGAAGCTATTTACATCAAATATAAGAATTGGATTTTTAATTGTGAATTGCAGCCTCAATGAGAAAATGTCATTTGAATCACAAATGAACAATTAAGTTTTCTGATACATTGAATCTTTCTTCTGACCATTTCTAACTCCTGATCTTAGAATACTTCTCCTCAGTATAATGACTTCTTGAATACTGTTCTTTTGTAGTTAGAGCTTCATAAAGAGTACAGAAATTAATTTTCTAAACTTGCAGCTTTCTGGGATCAGGTTCATGCCTCACCTGTCTCTCAATTCCTCAGCAGGGTATCAGTTATGTTAACTAATGGTTAGGCACATAAAGGAAATTATGATACACAAGATAAGAGAGAGCAACGAAGCTGGGGAACACTAACGGGTGTCTACATCAAAACCTGGAAAAACTGGAATGTAAATAGCAGAATCATGTACTCTCACATCAAATACAGGAGCCTAAATTCTCTTTCTTTCTTCATAAATCAAGTAACTAAAATGTATCTCAGTGTCCCTGCTCAAAAAGATGTAGCGTCAGATTTCAGTAGAGATGCTCTATGCTTTAAACTCTATTTATAAGAATAACATCTTCATTCAAAACAAATCATGAAACTTTTAAATTGAGAGTTTCATTTTACTGTTAATGAGCATGTCCAACTCCAGAGAACTTCAATACTGTAAATCAGAGCAAAATGTATCCCTTAAATAATTAATTACAAGTCACATTCTTAATAAATACTGTAATTTAAAGTTTGCTCTACAGCTATTCCTTGTCAATCAATATTACACTTGCTCTGAAAAAACAGATATTGCGCTATTATTTATAAAAATGTTTTGATACTGCTATTTTTTACATTGAAACATCACAGTTTAACAAAATCCCATAATAGGCAATAGCTTCAATTGGTTTTAGTAGGCCTTTATTCAAACTGTGAAAAGACAAGGGGAAAAATTTCTTGCTCTGACACATAAATACTGCAACTGGGACAATTTATTCTGGGTTTAATGTAAACTTTTGACTGAAGCACAAATCTTCCATAGGATTTCAGCATGTAGATCTATGGTTTTAAACTAGGCAGAAATTATTTTGAGTGATGGCTCCTCTTAACATCAGGGGAGCGCTTACCTCTCTCCCTTTACTTTGTACATGGCAGGCCTCCAAAACTCCTACTGTTAAATCTGAATTAAGTAGCCTTAATATGTATGATATTTAACATTTTCAGGAGTTATGCATTAAATCTGTAGCCTAAAACTGCTAGTTAAGGAATAAACCCAACACTTCAGGGCTTTACATGCATTTCTTTATCTTTAATTCCTCTTGCCAAGTGTTATGTTTCACTGAAAACTATATAAAAGTTCACATCACCTGAATCTTTTTCTGCAAGATTAATGGAGTAACATCTTATTCTGAAAGTGATCATTTTCTTTCACAGCGTTTTATTCCCTGAACTCTTAGGCTTGTATTAAATATGAAATAGGTATAATGAGTTTTAATTTTTAAAGACATTAAATACCCTGAACAAGATGGTTAAGAATTGTAGAGCAACTTTTTCACTAAAAAGAGCTTAGCAAATCCAGTAAAGTACCACATTAGTTTTCTATATGCATGATTATAGTATTTGCTATGTTATCAGTTTCTGAAAATGTATTCATTCATTCACATATCTCAGTATGAATTTGCATTTATTTCTACAGCATTAGTTGGCAAACAAAATTACATGACCTAAACCTCTCAATAACAACTATCAATAATAAGGTGTTTATTTGAGCAAAAGGCATCAAGATATGTATAGTTGCACTTCATCTGCGAAAACTGACAATCTGTGATAATCTGGGTCAGTCCAGCACTACCTCCTTTACCCATAACCTCCTCCAGGCCTGATGTTTTTAGTGTCTGATAGACCTGAAACTACTACATCAATGCTTTACAATAGTTCATACTTCAGCTGGTATATCAGTGTCATATTGTTTCTATTAATATCTCTCTTCTTGTCAGTGGTGTTACCACTGGAGAAAAAATAATGAGAAATAATACTTGGTATATATACACATGCCTATTAAAGCCTTTACAAAGTAAATGGTAATCTCAGAAACTGTATCTAAAATTGTGTCTATAATCTGATCTAAAGTAACTGTCATTTGTACAGGAAGAACTTTCTATTCTCCTTTAGATTAAAAATGATGGAGAAGGGGAGACAAAAGTTAGGTGGACTGATGAAATCTTCTGTCTCATGGATCATTTTAAACTGATCAAACATAACCCAGAATGCTATAAAGGGGACCAAAACTACATTTTTAATATGGTCTAAAGTAAGGACGTTGAATATTAAAAAAAAAAAAAAAGCAAAGCAAAAAACAAATAAAATAAAATCCCAGTGTACAGAAACAGCAGGATAAATAAGACCTTGTAATCTGCGGGCTGCACCGCTGTTAGTGGCAGCTCAAAGGAAACTAAAAGGTCACATTGCTGTCAAGTCTCCTATAAATAATCAACCTTTGATTTTAGTAGTGTGGTGGGTTGACCTTGGCTGGTCACCAGGTGCCCACCAAGCCACTCTATCACTCCCCCTCATCAACAGAACAGAGAAAAAATGTACAATGGAAAGCTCATGGGTCAAGATAAGGACAGGAAGATTACTTACCAATTACCATCATGGGCAAAGCAGACTCAACTTATGGAAATTAATTTAATTTACTGCCATTTAAACATAGTAGGGTAATTACAAGTAAGAACAAATTACAAGTAAGAACAAAACCAACTTCCCTCCTCCCCTCTCTGCTTCTCAGGCTCAGCTTTACTCCCTATTTTCTCTCCCTCCTCCCCTCCAGTAGTGCAGGGGGATGGGGAATGGGGGCTGCTGTCAGTTCATCACACATTGTCTCTGCCACTCCTTCCTACTCAGGAGAACAACTCCTTACACTCTTCTCCTGCTCCAGTGTGGGATCCCTCCCATGGGATACAGTCCTCCATGAACTTCTCTAGCATGGATCCTTCCCTTAGGTTGCAGCTCTTCAAAAACTGCTCCATCTTGAGTCCTTACCATGGGGTGCAATCCTTCAGGAATTAACTAAATCCCACAGGATCACAGGTTCTGCCTGGAACTTACTCCAGCAAGGACTCTGCACAGGCTGCAGCTTCCTACAGAGCTTTCACTTGCTCTGGCACAGGCTGGACTGCAGTGTGGATACCTGCTCCACCATGGACCTCCACAGGCTGAAGGGGAATCTGTGCTCTTGTGTCTGAGGTCCCTCCTCTCCCTCCTCATTCACTGATCTGTGGTTCTCTCACATATTATCACTTGTCTCTCCAGGTGCTGCTGCACAGCATTTTTTACCCTTTCTTCAATCTTTTCATAGAGGTGCTCCTAAAGACCCTGACTGCCCCAGATTTAGGCAGTGGCAGATCTCTCTTGGAGCCAGGTGAAACTGGCTTTGACTGACATGGGGGCAGCCTCCAGAATCTTCTCACAGAACCCATCCCTGTAAACGCATCCCCCCACTAGCAAACCTTTCCACCTAAACCCAATGTAAGAAGCTGCAAGGGTATCACGTGATAATATAATATAGGAAATGGTGAAGATATGAAAACAAAAAGTATTTCTGTACTAAACTAAAGAGCACTATATGAGTAAAATATTACAGTCCTTCCACAGTACAATTTCTTGTCCCACAGTACAATTCATTGTTCCACAGTACAATTTATTGTACTTTATACATTAGAAGGTGAACTTATGCTATTTCTCACTATTTACTTTCAAATAAGATTACAGCACAGACCACACTACCTGCTATTCTCTCTAAGCAATACCTTAAGGCAAACTGGGAAAGCAAAATATTCTTGATGCTGAAGAATATCTTAATACCCATTTTCCATGTAGCTGCTGTCTTCCTAACAACATATTTCCAACAGTGAGAACACAGATAGCTTCCTGCAGAGTTTCTAATCTCAGGGCTATTTTGCAGAGCAGCCAGGAGGATGTGCTAGTGTAATAAGAAATCTGGTAACTACTGCCTAGAGATCTAACACTTCATGTCTGCTCACTTTTCAAACTCTCTTGGCTTAAAACAGGGATCCTAGCTTGGCTCCTAAATCTTTCCTTCCCTAGATAGCAACACATTATTCTCACACCAGATAGCTTAACTTGCTGGCTGCCTACAGAAGCCCTGAGAGCCCTTTTAATTATATACAAAACTAACACACAATGTCCATAAAACACTTCCAAGTCAGTCAAGACTGCTAACTACTTGGATATGAAGTGAGCATGCTTGTGTTTTGATTAAGTTGGTACTTCTGTTTACGCTGCAAGTGAAGACAAAATATGCCAAAGATCATGGGGGACTGGTTGCACACTGGACTTCAAAGTTAGTGTCCCAGATTTGTTTCATTTAAAAGAAAACTCATGGTTGTTATTTCAGGAAAAAAAATAAATTATGTAAAGAAAGGATGCTATTTCAGTAGGATTTTCCCCACAATATATTTTTAAAAGTCTTCTTTTTGCTTGAAATAATTTCCCTGTGGCATTGTGCCACCTCCATACAGCCATCCATAACTCTTCTCCTGCTTGAAACAATCTTCAACATGCCACTCTTGTTAATGACTGAGATACCCCCTGATGGTGCTTAACATTTAATAGTGGTAGAACTCAACATTTGCCCAAACAACCTTTTCCATTTACCTTACCTCAAAGGCGTTCTAATTTTTCTTCAGAGACAGAAATCCTTTAAGCCCATTGTATCCTTAGGCTACAAATTTACTGAGATTTAGGTTTCCAATAAGAGCTCCAAGATGAATGCCACCTTCTCATTTATGAATCAATTTTTGCCCATCGGCTTTTCAGTGTTATTACTTTTTATTTTATTTTACACTCAAAGGAGAGAACCTCAGGAATGCATACATATGTACGCACACAAGGTTGGGATAAGTGGAGAAAGAGGAAAAAATTAAATCAGAACCAAATAAAACAAATGGTATTTTCCTCAAAATATAACAAATACAGAAATGTCAAAAAATGTGTAGCCACAAATATAGTAACTTTTTTGTCTTCAGGACTCTTGTTTTGATCATCAGCACTCACCACAAAGGCAAGCATGCTCCTTCTTAGTGTCATGAGCTATGTTTTTATATAACAGTTTTCAGCAGTTAAAGAAGCACTTTTCCTTTCTTGCACCACAATTCAACTGATGCTATCATCTATCTTCAGTGGTTAGCATGTGTTTGTTCTCAATAAAGACAACATGTATCTTGGAAAATTCTGTAAAGAAGTAGCACATGAACAAGCTTTACTTGCCTAAACTAACTAAAAATCCAGTGCAATTCATTTGGAGCTAAATTTCAAACAGGTGAAGCAATAAACTGACTGGTTTAAAAAACTTAGTTGCAAGAATCACAATTTTCAAATCAGTGACTTGTAAATTCTGATTTATTTAATGATGTTTTGTCTGAAATGAATGTTGAACGTCATGTAAAACACAACACAATGCACAATTCTAATTGGGGAACTATGTGTTTATGGTCATGTATCAAGTCTAGATAAGCTATAATCCCATTTCAACTGCTTTCTGGGGGTCAGATATGATTTTTGCTCTATGGTTTAGAATTCAACCCATTTGAGGAATACAATGAAAATCAAAAGCTGGAATCAATCTGCTATCAGAAGTTAGCCTGCCATGGTAGAACTCTCCTAAACTCCAGAAACATTCCCTGCAAAATAAGAATTGCCTTGCTAACCAGGCAATATGTTTTCCAAATCCTGATAGTACTAGCTAATTAGAATTTTATCTGCATTTATGACAGCTGTTATATTACATTTAGTTACATCATTATATCATAAGCAATTATTTAAAAAAAAGAACAGATTCATTTGATGGGAAGGGAGGTATCTTCGGGGTTCATAATTTATCTATAAAGCTAAAAACTGAGAAGAATCTTTCTGCAACTGGGGCATTTGGAAATCCACCTCTGCAAGATTCTTTTGAGGAAACAGCAAGGATCCTCCATAGCTACACTTTGATAGTAATGAAAACAACTGGTGATCAGTATTATCTACATGAATGCTTAAAGGACACTCTTGATCAATGTGCGACTTAGGCCCCAGAGACTCTGCATGACCATTGAGACACTGGCCCGTGGGATGTACTGTAATCAGTCAAGACTCTTTTGTAACACCACAGAACTTGACATGCTGACGAATTTTTTCCATTTATGTCTTGCTCACTACTAGGGGTTTTTTCGCTGCTGTATTCTATGTCTGGATTTCCCATTGCACAGGTAGGTGGAAGTGATGTAAGTAATTGTGGGTTTACACTCCTAATTATTCCTTGTAGCCAGATTAGGAATAAAGGTGAAAAATAATTCAAGAAAACCAAAATAAAGCAAATAAAAAAGCCACAAGAGTGTTGTTGGTTGCACTTGGAGAACAGGTTTTGCATACTGAACATCAAGAAAAGCCTTTTTCAAAGGTTATTTGAACGCATGTTAAATAGTTGACTACTCAGCCAAGTGAAAAATAGATCCAAAGGATGAAATAATAAAGCATCAGACAAAAGATCCACACACTATTTAGCAGAGAATGAGGCTTTCTATAATGGAAACATAAGCAGAGACTCTTACAGTACTTTGAAAAAAAGATTGCAAGCAAAGCCTTGTGAAACATCAATGTATTCTGTGACAGCTGTTTACAGGTTTTCTTTTTAAGCTGTTCACAGTTGTATGTCAGAGAAGTAATTTTAGGGAAAAAAATAGAGATCTGAATGCTTTTCCAGATATGGGCATGCAATAAAAATACACTCACCTGAAAATAAATGATAATGGTATTTTTAGGTTAAAAAAAGATTTGTGTAGTGCAAATTGAAAGACTAACCCCTGAGTTTTCTAAAATGCATTTTTCAGGTTTAGTTATCCATTATTTAATACTCAGAATTCATTTTCATAGTTTCTGGATGAGCCATTCAGAATGGCAATGTGTTATATTTCAGAAGGAATGGAGGGATATAGAACATAATGCAAAGTGCCTACAATGTCTCCTGATCCACTTCAGAAAAAAAATCTGTAAGTATGGAAATCCAACACTTTTTGTTATGATAAAGCAAGGAAATTAAATTCTTACAGTACTGTGTTTAAGACAAAGCTAGATTCAATTTGAAAAGGGGTACTGCTTCAGACAGCATCTGGCTTCTTAATGCTGGCTTATGACAATAATGAAGGATTTTATTTATAATTGCTGTACTAAAGGGAAAATATGATTTAAGGAATTAATATTGATATTTCAAGGCATTCTTATTATGCCATATCACTGTGTAAAACAGTCTTCAAAAACTCAGGGCAGCAGTGTGAATGAGGTGAGTGATAGCACAGCACGGGCTATTTGGCACCTGTAAGAGCTCCTGTTGAACAAAGTGGATTGGCAAATTTTGTGGTTTTTCTTCCAAGGGTCCCTTTTACTTATACAGAAAACAAAACCTTATATTATGGAAGTGTTTTATTTGAATGGTATGTTTGCAACCCCTGTAAGGAGATGAAATAGCAAACTGACTTGGACTTTCTACAGCTCTTTCATGGAAGAAAAGAGGAAAATAATCCATGTGCAGTAGTTCCTGGTTTCTTACTGCTACCTCTCCCCGCTGACCATAATATAGATGAGACACAGCTTATTATGTTTGGCTTTATGACTACAATAATATTCTCTCGCCACTAAGGAAGCTTGCCTTCCTGGGCGGGAAACCCAGAACAGTACAGCTATTTTAGGAGAAAGCTTGCTGTTCCACACAGGAAGATTTTATTCAGAAGCAAAAGCTTGAACAAAACAGGAGGAGAACAGTATCTCTTCCAGAATAAGTCTTGCTCTGAAATTTTACACTTCTGAAAGTTGCCTCAATGACATGACAGAATCCTCTGAAATGCAAATATATATACATTCAAAACATCATTAGTTTCTCAAAATTTCATTAGGTACAATCAAGAAGAGTTATGACAACTTCTGCCACAATTCCTCACATATAAGTGTATGGTAATGTCACAGAGTCAGTACATGACAAATTTCTCTTATAGGTAAGCATGGCCTAAATAACTAGAGAAGATAAAACTAGAGAAGATTCAGGAAGATAAAACAGAAGCTGAAACACTGGAAATCTAGAAAGTAAAAAGGTATAGGATAGATTAAAACCTAGCCATAATGTTTTAACTGGTAAAAATGAGTATATATTGAATAATATTTTTCTCTAAAGCCTGAGGCTACTTTCCTAGGTAACTGGTTTAAACTATCACTTGTGGTGTGTTGGTCTTGCCTGGATACTAAATGCCTAACCAGGCCCTCTCTTACTGCTTCTCCTCAGCAGGACAAGAGAGAAAGTAAGAAAAAAACCACTTTTGGGTTGAGACTGAGATGAGAAGACTGATTAACAATTGCCACCATGGGCAAAAGGGGTGATACTTTGAGAAAATAAAATTTTTTGCAAATTAAATTAGAGCTCGGTGATGAGAAGCAAAGAAAAAAGAAACAAAAGCAACACTTTGTACTCTCTCACCCCTTTTTGAGGCTCAACTTCAGTCTCTCATTCCTGACTTGTGAATATACTTGTTCTGGTGACTCCTTCTTCAGAGATGCAGAGCAGTCTCTGCTCTGAATCCTGGAACATCTCGTTTCCCTCCTTCACTGGCCTGGGAGTTGGCACCAAAGTTTCTCCTATTTTTCCTCACTTCGTACTGCCAGACAGTGTTTTTTACTGCAGGTGGTGTTTTTTACCCTTAAGCATATTTTCTGCAAGATGCCACCTCCTTGGTGGCAGGGCTCAGCTGTGCCCTGAGGTGGGTGGTCTGGAGAGAGATGGAACCAGCTGTACCCAGCCACAGCTGCTCCTCACAGAGGTCACCCTGCAGCCCCCACCACCAGTGCTAGGGCACCTGCACCCAATTCTTATCAATATAAACCCACATCCAATATACATAAGTAATGAAGAAAAAAAAGGAGGTGAGCAATAAAAACTATTAGGTGAAGAAGGTTGAAATGTATGAGTATTAGGCAAAATAAAAGTGCACTCTTGTTTTGCTGCATAGAGCCGGCCCATGTAATGGGGCAGAGACTCTTTCTGTATGGTTGAAGAGAATTTTTCATATATTGTTCCAATTGTCAAGATTAAATGTGAAAAATGAAATATTTATCTTTTTTAAATCAACTTGAAACACTTCAGCCAGAAAGGTTAAAACAAGTTCATGGAACAATCACACAAACAATTTAAGGCCATGATTTATTTAGCAGGTTCAGAGTGATAATGAGCAAAACCGCTAATCAGTGCCCACAGATATTAAATAATAAATTCAATAGGTCGAAATGGGTATTTGTAGAGCAGCAAATGTTAGTCTAATGATTGAATTAATCTTCATGCAGAGAAATTATTGCATGCCAAATTTGTTTACCACAAAACATGTTAATGAAGATAAAACTGGTGGGTCTTCTAAACCCTTACAAATTAAGTGCTACTTGGGAAAAGTTGAAAGGGCATCAAGTGGCAAAGTTTTGTAAGAGTCACATGAAAAGATTGAGTAAACAAGAGACAGCAAGAGATAAGGTACTTGTTCTGTATTACACTTTGAATGGCTGAATATAAATTACTGGATTAGTACAGTTTATCAAAGAACCTATTTTGTAAAACAGATCTAGAAATAACCATGGGCTTCATAATTAGCCTATCATTCTGGTGCTTCCTAAACCCACTTTTGTTGTCTAAGGAGGAAAATCTGAGTATAACTGTGCACAAAGGCTGGAAGTTCAGACCTCTGTGCTAAATAATGTGGTTGTTTCTTGGGCTTTTTTCTGATCATCAAAAGTGCTTACAATGATAAATAAGGACAATTTTTTGTCAAATGTATTGCCTAAAAAGAACCTTGGATAAACAAACAGACAGACAAACAAAAAAAAAACTCTAACAATGAAAACCATTGCCTTTTTCTCCTTTAAAATTATCCAGTATCTATTATGAGGTACAACCAACTGTTACAGTAGAAAGTGCTATTTTCAAATTGCTCACAGTTTGGCATTTTGATGCACAGATGAATGGCCCAGTTTAACAAACCTTTCACAAGGCAGATTACCAGCAAAGCTGATTCTCAACTACAGAAAGAAGTTTATTTCCAATTATTTATTGAGGGGGTGGCTATATCTTAGTTTGCTGAAGATGTTTTTTGTTTTATATTTTTTTAACTGAACATTTCTCAGCTATTTTGAACTGAGACTTTGCTGAAGTATCATCCAGAGAAATACACTTGGCTACACTGACCGACCCCTTTTGACTGTGACAGGCCAATTCAAATGATCAAAACTGTTGAATACACTCCATCAAAACAAAACTAGTGCTATTGAGGTAGGCGCTATACCTGTTTAAAATCACTTATGTGTTCCAGTGAAAAATAGATTTGAATTTTTTCATCGAGTAAAATAATTTAAATAATTAAATTAAATTAAATTATTATTGGTGAAAGACCTAGAAAATAAGTCCTGTGAGGAGTGGCTGAGGGACCTGGAGCTGTTTTACCTGGAGAAGAGGAGGCTCAGGAAAGACCTTACTACTCTCTACAGCTGGAGGCTGTAGCCAGATGGGGGTCAATCTCTTCTTCCAGTGACAGAACAATACAGCACCATTTTGAGCTGCACCAGGGGAGGTTTAGGCTGGACATTAGGAAGAAAAGAGTCATTGACAGGAAGAGTGATTGGGCACCAGAATGGTCTGTATAGGGAGGTGGTGGAGTCACCATCCCTGGAGGTGTTTAAGAAGAGACTGGACGTGGCACTCAGTGCCATGGTTTAGTTGATGAGGTGGTGCTCAGTCATAGGTTGGACTCGATAACCTCAACTGTCTTTTCCAACCTGATTGATTTTTTGATTCTCTAAAATGATCTAATTGTTTAATCTGGCTAAGGTGCAAGATTTGCTAAATTTACTTGAAAAAAAATCACAACAAAACAGTCATGTGATATAAAAAAGAAAACAAAAACACCAAATCTCTGTTGCTAGAAGGAATGTAGCAATACTCAATACCTTTCAGAGATGAGTTTTAAGTGCTCTCAAATATTACATCTGGCACCACAACAGTTTACCATCATTGGCTAGTCCAGACATGCTACTCCAATTTCATAGCCTCAGCCTAGTTATACAGATTTTGATGGGCAACCAGATAAAAAAGTAGAAGACTGCTGTCAGTGTACTGCCAGATTTGTGAGATGCCATATAACTTGTGGCAGAATACAGCACTGAGTAGGCTGGCATCTTGTAATAGGCAAACATTTGACAAGACCAAAAAGGAAGGAGGCTGAATTAAGCAATATGGCACTCATCTTTTCCCCTGGTTAAGCACTCTCTTTCTCAATTTGGGCTGTTTTCCAGATTGTTCTGGAACTTCACAGTCTTCTGAGGACAGGCGTTCTTTCGTTCAAGTTTGTTCAGTTGACAGAATGATTCATGGACATTTTTGAGTCATAAATAAAAGAGCTTTCTAACTTTTTAACCACAGAGCTGTTCTAACATGTTTCAATGTACATGGAAGCATTACCTATAGCAATTTCAGATGCACAGCACTCAACTTTTTCATTCACAATGCCCATGCTGTCATGCATAATCTATCCAGCTGGCAGTTTACCTGACACCTTCCAAGCCATTCCTTTCTCTGCTGCCCCAATGACACTCATCTAATTTCTCTCCTTTTCTCTCCCTATACTTGTGAAACAGAGTAGGCAATATCAGCAGTCACTTCTGGACTTGATCAACTGGGAAAGGCATTTTATCTTGTCACCAACCTAAACATATGGAATTCTAAACAAAGGACATTGGATAAGAAGAGACATCATCATACAGTGTTACCAGGATTAATCCTTTCAAAATTATTAAATAAACAAATAAATGCATACAACAATTGATTTAGATTAGACAGAATAGCAGAATATACTTTTTGTCAAACAAGCAAGCAAGGGAGAAATACACACAAAAGTTCACAGAAAATGCTCCTCTGAAAATGAAAGACTGTGGACCATAAGCCTCTTTTGTACTAAAATCTCTTCCAAAGCATTAAATTGCTTATTCTTAAGTGGTTCTTTAAATTTTATTGTGCTCTTATGAGGATTTTTTTTTTATTATTATTCATGTATGTCCTTGTGAATCACCCTTTAGCCCAAAAGAAAATAAAGCACGTAAAGCAACTTTTTTTTTTTTTAACAGCGTACTTTGTTTTATTAGAAGGCATAACTCATAGGCTATGTATTGAAGTGTGAATAGTGTTTAATTGGGGTCAAAAAAATCATAGAATCATAAAACCATATAATAGAATATTCAGAGTTGGAGGGAACCCACAAGGATCATTCAAGTTCAACTCCTGTCCCTGCACATGACAACTCCAAGAGTCACATCATGTCCCTGAGAGCATAGTCCAAATGATTTTTGAACTCAGACAGGCTTGATGATGTGACCACTTCCCTGAGGTCTCTGTTCTAGCTTTATGCCATTTGTTTGAGTCCTGTTACTGGTCAAAAGAGTGACAAGATTGGTACCTGCCCCTCTGCTTCTGCTCATGAAGTTGTAACTGCAATGAGGTCTCCCCTCAGTCTCCTCCAGGCTGAACAGACCAAATGACCTCAGCCACTTCTCAAATGAGGAATTTCCCTGTAGACACTTCTCCATCTTCATGTCCCTAAAGAGACTATTTTAGTTAGATTTCTCAAATATGGACTGGGCGGTCATCCTATGCCTAACACAGCAGTCCAGATATGCAGAAATAGAACATGTGAGCATAGCTAGAATTTCTTGAAAATGTGGCCCTGAGAGTCTGGTAAGACCGCAGAGAGTATTAACAGAATATAACCACTGATGCTTCAGCTTATTTTTAATGATGTTTATGTTTAAAATCAGTCATGCTGTCTCTTTAAATGCTGAAGGGAAGTTGGGTAGACAAAGGTCAGTATCATTAACATCTAGATTGTCTGAATATCTCTGTACCCTAGTGGAAAGTGTTATATCTATGCATGTCTGTATGCATAGATATGCATATATTTATCTATTACAGCTGTCACAGTGACCTATATTCATCTATAACATATGTTACATATTCTCAGTATTCTGCAAAATGTATAATTAATATGTCTCCAAACAGTGTAGCTGCTCATGCAAGAGGGATTCATATTACTAATTGCCTATTTACATCTGGAAATATATGGTTTCCATTCATAATGAAGTAATAATGAAGGATAGTATGTGTAGTATATGAAAAATTAATAAATATTAAGATCTGGAGTAATGGCACAAAGCAACTATCTTATACAATTCCTTTCATTTCTTATGAAAAGAAATATATGAACTGTGAAACTATAATTCAAACAGCTAATCCATTGTGGTGTGGATGATTATTTTTAAATAATTTCGTTTCTCTTCTGAATGATCCACAGAATCTGCACTTAAATCAGCTGAAAAAGGCAGCAGGCAAGGAAATTTTTGATTACACTTTTAATTTCACAAACTAACCTACAAATGACTTTAAAATTGCTGGTAACACTACAGTATTACTAACAACCTACACGTTTTTATTGAAAGAGTGTAGCTACAATCCATTAGTTAATGACTATGCTGAGCTTGCCAGATCACATTCACACTCCTAGCAACTGTAAGTGCCAGGGTTTCAAGGGCCTTGGAATAACACCACCAATTAAAACCAGTCTCTTTTGTTAAATTTTTGAAAAACCAAAACATTTATAAAAAGAAGAAAACCCCAAAACACTAAAATTGTATTGGCTTCTCTACTGAAAATGAAATCAATTTTGTATGCCTTTGCTATGTTAGAGTGTAAGTATTTGGAAATATTGAAATATGTTCTTGTATATTTCAAGTACATTTTAAATAGCAATGACTTAACGTGCTTTTACTAATAAATTTCTTTCCCTTAAATTCAGTAATTGGCTACTGCTCTTTAACAAAAAAATATTTTTTAATATTCAGTAAAAGTTAAGCATCAAAACTGGTCAATTACTCCATCACACTCGCTTGTCAGTCATATATATATTTTACATAAGAAAAAACGAAGGATGTGTAAAGTGATAAACATCACACCATTTGGCTCTTGGATTATAAAATATGCAATTATTATAAAGTTGAGAAGGTTTTTGCTTTTTCCCAGTTATTTTAGATAAATGAATCATTTATAACTGATGTTTTTGCTTGATATGAGTATGTCTTCAATAGTTACCTCCATGACACTATTTAACAAATGCAGATATGGGATAGAATAGTTCAGTACAGTAAAGATAAAGTAAAATAATTAAGTTATTCAATCTTTCTCAATGAACTTAAACACATTTTTTAGATCTTGAAGACAACACAGATCTTATCTAAAAGAGTAGTGGAGCATATCACCACGTGAGCAACGAGAATCCTTCCCCTAAATGGTAGACACATAGAATTTCATTTCAAGTTTTGTATTGAAAATGACATTTTTGTGTGGTTTTCAGAGTGAAGAACTTAAAAATCGCCATACATATGCTGGTAATATTTTACCATGAAGTACTTAGATGACAGTTCAATAATGCAGATTTGTTTAAAATAATAGGTGAGTTGTTTCATGTAGATAGAAATATATCTTACTAAATAGTAAGACAACATTAACTTGCAGGAGTGTACTTTTGACATTAATCTCCTAATCACCTCTACTTGACATACTTGTGAAGACCTCTTGGAGTACAAGGATGGAATTCCCTTGGAATGGAATGAAACAAACTCAGTAATGAATGGGCATTCAGCCCATGGACCACAAAAGTCTATGCTGCCATGGAAGTATGCACAGTAACCTCTGTGTTCTCAGCAGCAGTACTGGATCTTCACATCCAGATCTGTTCCTACTGTGCTGTGTAATACTCCATCGTGGAGCTACAAACACAGATAAAGGTACAAAAGAAATATAAGAAATATATATAGGTATACACAAGAAAATGTTTTCCTACCTTCTCACAAAGGTGTCTAGATGTTACTTAACAATTTTTTGTGGGTTTTTTGGTTGATTTTTTTTTTGTTTGTTTGTTGGTGGTTTTTGCTTGTTTGTTTTTTGGTGGTGGGTTTTGTGCTGATGTAGCATAGGATTTCTATTGAAAAGATTTTTGCCAAAGCTGCAAAATTTTCAAACTGTCCTGAACAGTTAAAGATTTATTTATGTCTTTATCTATATTTTATTTCAAGATGGGAACAAACTCCAAAGTTTTTAAATGTTTTGGAAAAAGCTTTTTATATATTTTCCTTTCCTTGCCACAGGTAAATATGTCCTAAGTTTAGTTGCTTAAGTTGCTACCATGTCTAGATGGATTCTCTGTAGCACACAGGCCTTCACCTTGCAACCACAGAATAAAGATATTTAACATGCAATGCACAGTGAAAAAAAGGTAAGTATTCTACTCTTATTTTCCTTCTCCCTACTTATCTTAACATGCATTTACCTGGATTAGTATGAAAGGGGATAAAGCATTACATTAAGAAATTATTCAACTCTTATTTCTATTTCTAGAAGGTTTACTTTCATGGGTTTTAGACTGCAAATATAATTCCTTATTTTTTTCCTCATCTACTTAATTCATCTTTCCTTGCCCTTTTCCTCCTGTTAAAGACAAACAGAGCAAATGTATGTACAAAACCATAAAACATTCCTTGCAAAGGCAATTATTTGAAAGAAAACAGAATATTAATTATCTACATAGTATAATTTTCAAATTTTAGTCACAGAACCTCCCTTCTTATGCATGGATTTCTCCTTAGGAAAAAACAAAACAAACAAAACAAAACAACCAAACATAAAATCTGACAAAAAGGAAAAGATAAATTCATAAGATAAGCATAATAAAATGAACACCTACTTTCTGGACAAGTCTAGGTCAAACCTGAAGACACTTTTGCATAAGGTTATTTCTTAAGATAGCACACTTTTTCTTCCAAAAGATTAGATTTCCTTCCCAGAAAGTGAAGCTTACTAAGATATTTGCTTTAAGGAAGGAACTCCTGGATTCGATTAATGTATCGTACATATATTCTTAAAGAGACAGTCAAAATGCATTGTCTGCACTTCAAGACATGCTAATTTTCAAAATGGCATGAGACTTATCATACATCCCTGTCAATATTTGGTGATTGTTTGGAGGAAGGAAAACTGATTAGAGAACAGAAATTATTTTACTTTTAGAAATCCTTCCTTAGAATTGTGCTTTTAAAAGGTATGATGTTTTCATTTCAGTTATACCAAAAAAAAAAAAAAAAAGAAGAAGAAAAGGAAGGTATGGAACTGGTATTTTTATTTAATTAGTACTGTAAAAATGAGGCATAAAAATTAACAATGCCCTTCTCCTTTGAAAAATGTTATGTGTAGATAGATAAGAAAAACTGATAAATCTCCCAAAACATATGAGTACTCCCTTCGCAACAAGAACAGCTGAGATTTATCTCACACAAAAGGTTGGATTTGTGGGAATCAACTAAATTTAGGTGTCTGAGCTTCCTCTATACACAATGTCAATCCCGTCAATGTAGTTTGGAAAACTATGCCTCTCACATTAGATGCATCTACTACACATTCATCAAACACAACTGTCTGGGTGTCTAGTCTCAATTATGATAATTAAGGTCTCCACTGACAACACCTGGATCTCAGACTCTCAGAATCACATCTACCTCCAACTCACATCTGAATGCGTCACAGATACATCACAAGGTTACACACATGGCACCTGCACTCACAGGTTTTTGAATAAATAAATTTTTGAATAAATCTCAACCTAAAGCTAACTTCTACTGTCTAACCATCAGCAATGCCAGGTAAGAAATATCCTGGGGGACCCAAGCTGTTCAGATGTGGATGTCAAACAGGAAAGAAGGGAGTGCAATTAACAAGAAGTAGGTATTCAACCAAATACTGATGTATAACAAATTTTTGAGTCCTATGCATATAAATTGCAGAGCTAAACCTAATCCAAAAGATCTTTGTGGGAATTTTGTGTTTGAGCTCCTATTACACTCAACAGAAACATGGTGAATGGACTCTAGAGTGAAATTTAACAAACTTTGTATAAGTTCCTAGTTTAAATGAAAGTTTCTGTGCTCAATAAATCAAAAAGGAAGCTTAGACACTTAGGATAAATATTTAGATTTCTGCATGTAAGCATCCAAATTCAGGGTATCTAATATGAAGCTGAGTTCATCATTAATTTCTAGAACTAACAGGGATATTACTTGATTACTTTCTACAGTCTTCATTCATAACCTATGATTCACCTTAGAAAATACAGTTTTTTCTTTTCTTTTTTTAGTTCACATCTGTATTGCACAATCTATGCAAGACAAACTTAATAATTTATAGGATTTCAGAACCATTAACTTGGAAGGGAAGTCTGGTGAGGGTTTAGTCACACCTTCCTGCCCAGCTCAGGGAGTTACCACGACTCAGTTGGAGAAATGTCTTTTTTGATTTCCAAAATATCCATGAAGATTCCACAATCTCTCTGGGAAACCTGATGGAGAGTTCCATTGTTCCAATAGCAACAAAATGCGGTAGTTCTTTTTTTCCTTATGTTTAAAGAAAATGTCTCTCCATTTCAATTTGTGCCCAGTTGTCCCATTCTTTGATTTGTACACTACTGAGCAAAGTCTGTCTCTCTCCCTACTCTCCTTCCTGCACCACATCAGGTATTTGCACACATTAATTAGATCCTTGCTAAGCCTTTCCCCTCTCCAGGATGAACAGTCACAGTTCTTACAGCACCTCCCCATGTGACAGATGCTCTAATACCTTAATAATCTTTGTGGCCTTTTTCTGGACTCAGTCCAAATTTCCATTTCCCTTCCATACTGGAAAAACCAGCACCGGACTTGGCACTTCAATTGTGTCTCACCAGTGAGGAGTAGAAAGAAAGGAACTTTCCCATCAGCTTGCCGGCAGCACTTCTTCTATTGCAGTTCAGGAGACTGATTTCTTTTCTTCAAGGGTGTCTTTCTGGCTCATGGCTAATTTTCTGTCCACCAGGACTCCCAGTTCTCTCACTGCAAAGCTGTTTTTGAGTTGTCAGGCCCAAGTCTGTGTGGGTGCAATGAGCTTATTCTTCTTCATTGTTATATAAGTTATTCCTCTCATTGCAACCATCAACAATTCTAATTCTACTTAAAATTTTAACCATTTAAAGGCTGAAATTAACAATGCCATGCTAAATTCAACACTTTATTCTCACAAATATAATCTTTCTTTTTGTCAACTTGCTTTTGGAAATTGGAGTTGCACTACTAAGACTCTATTAGTAAAAGAACATGTATCATTGGTAAATTAATTGTAATTTCAAGGTAACAAGGAGTCACAGCTGTCACAACAGTAACTTCCTATTGTTGTGACTGAAGTCACAATACTAACTTCTACTGAATTTCAGAAACAGCAACCTCAAAAAAATCAAGCAAATATTTCTACCATAATCACATTATCACACTTTTAAAAGGTGAATTGTGTCAAACACAGTTAGGTGATAGAGCACCTAGAATGCTAAAAAAAAAATCTTTCAAATATATTTCATGATGATTAAAGATATATGTGTTCAGTCATGCTTTTGACTTTAATTTCCCATGGAAGGTCTTTAAACAGTAGAAAAATCTGTTGCTGTTCTATTGCTAAAAATTATTGTTAAACATCATGTTCATAAGGCAGAAAAAAACCCCACTCAGATCCAAACAATGACTGATAAAGAAAAAAACAATATTTTAAAACTCTGAAATTTAGAAGATTTATGTTTTATTTTTTTTTATTCTGAAAATATATATATATATATATATATATATATATATATATTACTGGACATACATTGGACCAGTATTAACATACAGAGAGGAAAAAAGTGCTTAAGAACAAAATGTTGCAACATTCAAAATATTACTACTAATTAACCTGTGTATTATAGATTCAAGAAGACTTGAGCACTCCATTTGAACTATGGACACCAAAAACCTCTTTTATCAAATAAAAGCCTGATTCAGTTGAAGTCAGTAAGCACTGTAAGTGCTATTTCCTCTGTCACTGGAGATCATTAAATGAAGAAATCATTCTGTAACATATGCTGTAGATACCAGCAGAAGACACATGCTTTTTTTAGGTTATTGGCTAGGGTTTCTGATTTGTATTGTGCAGGATGCTGTACTAGTCAAAAAAGTCCCTTGGGCCTCAAAACATACTTGCACTTCTGGAAGTCAGACTTCACATTGACAAAGGGTGGTACAGTCACACAGACAAGAGGTAGAAACTGAAAAGAAATGCTTTCAGACTGAGAATACAACACCAGCTTTAATATTCTGGTGGGTTAACCTTAGCTGCTGCCAGGTGCTCACCAAGCTGCTCTATCACTCCCCCTTCTCAGCAAGACGGGAAGAAAATGAGATGAAAAAGCTCATGGGTTGAGATAAGGACAGGGAGATCACTCACTAGTTACCATCACTGGCAGAACTGACTCAGCCTGGGGAAGATAAATTTAATTTATCATCAATAAAAACTGGAGTAGGATTGTGAGAAACAAGAAAAACAAAACTAAATACACCTTTCCCATTACCCAACCCTTCCTTCTTCCCAGGATCAAATTCATTAGATGCCACTAAGTGGTGTTAAGGGATATGAAAAGGAGTTGCAGTCGGCAAGTAAATCTTTGTATCTGCTGCCCCTTCCGCATCATACTCTTACTCTGGACAACATGGGGTCCTTTCCCAGCAACACATGGGTCCCTCCCACAGTATGTGAGCCTCCAAGACAAGACTGCTCCAGAGGGAGCTCCCCAGGGGCCACAGCTCCTGCATGTGCCCTTTGCAGACTGCAACTTCCTTCAGGGAGAGCATACCTACCTGTTTCAGGGTGGGCTCCTCCACGGGCTGCTGGGAGCACCACCTTCCCCACAAGCTGAGGGAAGCTATTTGGTGTCTGAGCATGCTCTCTACCTCCTTCGTCACGGACCTTAGTGTCTGCAGGTTTGTTTCTCTCACATTGTTCTTCTTCCTTGCCCCCAGCTGCTGTGCAGCTTTGGGCAGCAATGAATCTGTTTCAGAGCCACTGAGAATTGGCTCTGTCAAACATGGGGGGCACCCCCCCTCTGGTGTCTTCTCAAAGAGGCACCCTCTGAAGCCTCCCTATCCACAACCTTGCCATGTAAATCCACATGAAACATGTAATCAAACACCAGTGGAAATATATCACTGGACTATTTTATTACTGGAATATTTTAAAACCTCAGTTTGATTTAAGGAAAGTTGTGTGAAACACTAAGCATTTTGCTATAGTAGAGGTTTGACTGGATAATGGTATCACTTTGAAACTTAAAAAAGTCTGTGAATGTCTGCAGTAGATCTGGGCTTGCTGTGATATGAAGAAAAGCCTTGTGAGCAGAAAATACTTACAGGAGAAAAATTACTCTTAATGCCTTAAGTCCCTTGTTTTAACCTGGCAAAAGCATCTGAGGTTTTAAACTGTCCTTGGTATCATCAGTGACGGCAGAGAAAGGCACCAGCTTTCATCTCATGTGGAAGCTTCCTCTCCCTTTAATCCTCCAACCTTTGTCATAGTCCCCCTGCCCCATGTGGCCTTTTCATCTGACTGCTGAGGACCTGCAAGTGCTCTTCTCAGGCAGCAGCAGCTATGAAGTTTTGGAAAGTTACCTGTTCCTCTTGGAGAAGCAATGAGACAAGTTCCCCTCCTACAGCTCATTCAATGGTTATGGCCTCCTGATTTACACTCCAATTAGCTTTGGTGTGCGGAGGAAAAGAGAGTAGAATAGGAACAGAGGTAGCACAGTGGCTTTTCTGAACCAAGACAATTTTTAAATCCTCACTGCAATGAGGCATCAAAGAGATGTAAAGAGATAGCAATCTTCTTATGCCTCTCAGATTTTATTTATCTTTTTAAAGTCATAAGTGCATGGGCTAAGATTGAATTCAGACTTCAGACTATTTTATAGCTCTTCTCTAGGCTAATTCACCAACCTGACTCCAGTTTTTCTTACTCCTGCTTGCCTGTAGCTAAATGTGACAGTGTTAGATTCTGTGTGCTGTGTGAGGTATGAACTCATGTTTAATGAAATGGAGGATGTGACTCAAAGGCAAATGTTCCTATTTTAGTTCTCATAGTCTCATATTATGAAAACCAAGAATAACTATGGACGGCAAATTATCTAGATCTAGGCATTAATACAGTAGCATTTCTTTCTACACCTTAGGCTGTTTAGCTATGGACCACTCCAGTATTGCCAAAGAAGAAACTTTGGAGGCAGAAAAATGAAAGACAGGATTAAGCAGAGGGTATGCCCTCAAGGTTAAACCATCATCACCCACTGGGTGTAATGATAGTGACACTGTAAAACCAAAGCTCTTTGCAGCAGAGGCTTAGCTTCTCCACATGGGACACTATCATATGACCAAGTGTAATACAAGGCAGTCTTGCCATTACTCTGAACTTTAATCATAATTAAGCCACTGCCGCAGAGATATTCTTACTTATTACTGGAATTAGAGTACCATTTAACACCCCTGACATTACTTGACTAAACTGCCATAGTAATAGGTTTATTAAAAAGTGTGAACTCAGGTATTTATCAGCCAAATTTAACCACACAGTTTTTATTGCACTGGAAACAAAAAAGCTATCCACAAACCTTATTACTGAAAGACAGCATTATAACATTACTTCCAAGAATATGGAATTGCTTTGGAAGTAACATAGGACAAAATAGAATGTTCTATTTAATTTTGCTAAATAAAAACATGATCTTGAAACTGGTGGGTGTGTTACAATTTTTGCTATAGCTCCATGTTTTTTATGAAGCTATTACTTTGTTGATATATATTGATACTACTTATTAATGAGGCGTAGAAATTAGGCAAACATTTACTTAGCTTCGTAAACATGTATCAGAAGACATAAATATTATATTTCTGTCTGGTTTTAAACCGTTGGAATTATTGCATAGATTCATCCACAGTGTGCAGTAGGCTTTCTCCCTAGAGCAGTTCTAACACTCCACTAAATATATGCTATTCCTCTTTATCTCTTTGAAGAAAAATGAACCACATCCACAGCTTGCAGCTATCAAAATGTGATTTATCAAGCATTTTCATGAAAATGCATTTTTCCCCTTCCTTACACTAGGAGGCACATTTTTACTTCATACAATTCTATTGCACAGCTCTGCTGCATACAACTCTTAGATACGTTACCAATTCCAGGCCAAATTTCAGTTCCTGACAACTTTTACTAAACCGTAGTGAAAGAAGAATTCTTCACTAATCAAGTGGATTGTTTCTTCACGCTGATGAAAACCACACTTATAGTAATGAGAAGTAACAGTCTGCACCCAACTGCTGGACAACAAAAGCACAGGAGTTTTTTTAGCAATACCTGAAAAAATAATTCACATCAAAATACATCAGAGAGCCGTACAGTTTTATTGCAATTGATGATAAAGATGTTTGTGTTAAAAGTACACTTCCTGATATGCACATTTAAAACCATTAGAAAGCAGGAATTTTGGTAATGAAAGATGTTTTAAAATAGTATAAGTAAATTCAATTTTACATTGGCCTTTTGGCCTTTTTTTTTTTTTTACATCCTAAAGAAACTGGAATGTTTTCTAAATTCTTATCTGATATGCTAAAAGGTAAAGAACTTGTATCAGATGATAGATCTTTGGAATATATTCCTTTTAAAAGGAATCAAGCTTCAAATGAGACAAAGGTGAACTATAAGGAGTTGTAATTGACAGGTTAGCATCAAACTCCTCTGACCATCAATAATACTGATCAATTAACAATAGAGAAATGCAAAATATTTATTGGAAAAATGAATACAACCCTCAAAATAAAAGACCTAAATAAAGAAGAGGTTAAATAAAGTTTTCAGTGATGGAAACCAAACTTGGACTTACATCTCATTATGAAAGACTTCATATTTCTATCTTGTTGCCTTTCTCTCATAGCTACAGTGACAGTGTGTGGCTGACAATGCTAATATTTGGCTTCTCTCTTCATTTCAGTTTCACCCGGTGTGAGAGATTCTGTTTTCAGATTAGCAGGATGAATGTACTCTCACTGTGTGTGTTTATTTCATTAAATCATGTAATTGTAGTTCTTGTGTCTCTGTAGAAGCTAATGACTGCAAGTAAATATGGCATTAAGGTTTCTCATACTCTTGTGTAAAAAGTTAGCAAGACTTTTGCCACATTTCTCCCCCCTATTTCAGGTTTTGAAGACCTGAGCCTTGGTCACTCTTCAAATATAATTAAAATAGGACATTATTTTCAGAAACAATGGCTGTATTTTTATTCACGTAACTTCACAGTGTACAGTAATAACCCACACAATTCACTGAGCATTAAAGTCATTAACCAAAATTGCTCTCAGCATGAGGCAAGGACTTTACTACCAAGATTAACATCACATTCTCATGAGCTGAAGAAAAGTTTTACTTTGAATGAACTTTCATAACAATACAGTCAAACAAATCTGTGTTTTTGATGTAGAGGTCATTTGCAAACATTCCCAAAAACCCTGCTCTTTCTCTTCAGTTGAAGCATTTAGAATAAAAATATTGCTATGCAACAGTTATAATCCAAAACTGCTAGCAGTACATGTACATGATAATACTACAACTCTCCACTAGGGCTTTATTCCTTACTTTATAGTTGTATCTTTCACCTTAGCATGTCCCAGGTATTTCATAACCAGCAATCCCTTAAACAGCCACTGAAACAAGACTACCTCTACAGTTAAATACAACTAGGGAACATTTCACTGCAATAGAACTAGAAATTCAGCTTAGGAATGTCAAGGAATACAATGTTCAAATGATACTACATATTTTAACCATGAACACATGTAAATACCCACAAAGTAACTTTGGCCAATACCAGACAGCATTTTTCTCTTCTGAAAATTTTCACAGCATCTTCAGTAACCATACACTGCTTTAAATCTTATTTCACATCCCATTAAAACTTGTGCCTACAGTAGCAAAATAACTTTTAATACAGTGCTTAGGCAGTAGCTTGATACTGAATACAATATACAAGTTAAAGCCATCTAATGAACAGCATGACTCCCATCCTGGCCTGGATTTTTCTAGAAAAATTTCTGTCACAGTACTGACCATATAATTCCTTTCTTAGTTTGTGAAATTTGATGAGATACAGAGTGTACTGTTTCAATATCTGGTAAAAACAAAAAAAAAACTATACTTCAATACTTCACTGATAGTATAGCTTGATGGTTAGATTTTCATAAATTTGACACAAATTTAGCATCCCTAAGGCTAAATTAGGTGTAACCACAAACATATTAAAACTTTTCATATAGCTTTTAAGAACACTTACTCATTCTGACTAATCTTCTATTAGTGTCTATATTAGGCATGAATAGATGATCATGATTAATATACTGTATTTGCACAACGTGTTTAACACAAAATTTCCAAAACTGCACTTTTAATAACTTTCTATAAAGTTTACTAAGCCATTTTTTTCCTAACTCTCCTGGAGGACTTTTATGCTGCCTTTTGAAGGGATGTACAATTCAGAATCTGTGAAGCCAATGAGACAGTGCCAACATGCAATGCTGCCTTAAAAACTCCTCTCTGATGCTGTTAAATCTTTCACAAGTCTCATATGTGGTCAGAGAATTAACCAGATAATTCCACTTAAGCTCCTCGCTTGCTTAAGCAGACACACATTCTTGCTCCAGAGTCAATCCACTCATAGTTGCTATTCTTTTATCATTCTTTGTATTTGTACAGATTAAGGGTTTAACATCATAGCTCCAAAAACATTTCTGTTTTGATAAGGAGAAGAAAATGCAGGTATCATATCCAGGGGAGGAGAAGAGGAAAAAAAAAAAAAAAGTAGAAGGAAAATAGAGGAAAAGAAACCAGAATGCAATTCTCAGTAAAACATTTCAAATTGTGTCTTTGTAGAGTGTCATCCAACACAACCTCTTGGTCTTCCTATACACATATGAGAAAAATATTTCCAAAGTCAATATTCCAAAGTTCATGTTGTCATCTGCCATGATGTAAATGTCATCATTCAGATCCAGCTCTGCCCAAATGAGGAGATGGACCTTAATATTGTTCATCAGATCCCAAGGCCACCTTCTCTCCTGGTTTGTACAGGCCCAGTGACAACTTAATCATCTATACAAAAGGGAGAAATGCCAAAGACAGAAACTATTTCTTATTTCTATACTCCTGGGATGCAAGAGGACTCAGGTTCAATTACCTTCCAAGAGCACAGATAGATTTTTAACCTTTGTCTCACATTCTAGACAAAAACCAAGAAACTTAAGAGCAGTGCTACTTCTCTCTCTCTGTTTTCAGTATGTCTGAGTCTCCACATTCCACATTGCAATGTCAAAATACTAATCACCCTATTGGTTAAGATCTTGCTTCAGTTTTTAGTGCTCTCACAAAAACACAGCAATAATGTAAATATATTATAGAGGAGGATGGAAGAGAAAGGCAGAAGTTCCCAAATCAAATAGTTCATCCTTAATATTTGTATGAAAACCTGTATCTGACAGTTCCAATACATCATGCCACTCCAAGTTAACAAAGAAACCCTGTGATTCTTAATGTTAGAACAGGGAATTTTAAGGCTCTTAAGAAATTTGGGTTCTTTCAATTTTTCAGTGCTTCACCGATTTACTGACTTCTCTGTTAGTCTAAAAGACTGTGCAACCTCCATGCCCTTGAACTTAAATTGATATTTAGAATGACTTTACTAAAACAAAGTCTAAAGCTAAATAGCTACAGCACTGCAAACATCAGAAAAAACTTGTTACCTTGTAGGACATCCTTCTCCCCTGCTGGTATTACTTACTGTGCAATTAGTATGAAGCCATTTATTCTACTGGATATACTTTTCTTTCCACAGTCAAATTACAACATGAGGCACTTCAGGCAAACTACATTATTTCCAAACAATCCTTATGAGCTAATATGAACAAACATTCATGCACGTGCTTAAAAACATCTCTACCATTGCAAAGCTCAAAGGGATGAAAAAGAAAGTACCAAGTTAGCAAAGCAACTCAGATAAGCAGAGATAAGGTGGTGACTCACCCGAGTTGGGGTCAGAATTGCCATCAGCTTCAGTCCTCTTGTCCGGTGAAGCCTGGTCGTAGAATTCGTCCTGCGGCTGAACCAGAGGGAGAGGGTGTGAGATCAGGGTTCCACCACCCACTGGCTCGTGGTCTCCCAGACCACTGTCACTGCAGCTTTCCTGGGAGCCATCGGGGAGGTGAAATGTAACACGGCGCTGGGACTACAAAGAAGAGCACAGGACACACTGATTAGTGCTCTTCTTTTCAGTTCTCTCGATTTTTTTTTTAACTTTTGACATAAAAATAGATCCCTGGCAATGCTTATGAAGCAATTGCTATTATCATGTTTGCTTGTTTGTGGTTTGGTTTGTCTTTCTTTTTTTATTTTTTTTTTTTTTCTGGCTTGCCTTTTAGATGGGAAATTGGCCAATGGGAGAGACAATTTTCAAAGGTCTATCAAAGGTCTATATGTGCTCATGCGTGAAGTAAACTTCTTCTAAGAAATTGATCAATGGAAAATTAGGTATATTTCTCATAATTTTCAAAACAAAATCTATTTAAAAAAAAATCTATGTTATGAAAAGCAAATGACATCCAAAAATTTAATAAGTATATATTTCTGAGGTTAAAAACTGTATTATCATTATTCAAACTGGAAAAAAAAAGACATCCACCAAACTAAACAAACCCATAAAAATGGTTGTCATCTTTTGGGAATAGTAGCATGAATAAACAGCTGTCTATATTTAACTGATAGCAGTCATGTACATAAAATGGATAATTAAGATTGATAATGTATGTGTGAATTCACAGTGTTCAGCAAAGATTCACAAAATGCAATGACAGAATAAACAATTATCAATTTGGTAAGAGAAATAAAAATAAAACAGCACAGAGTTTGCACAAAAAAACACAGAGACTGAGAGGCAGAATTACACATTTTACTGAACTTCTTAAAAAAATAAACCTATAGCCATTTTGAAAGGAAAAAAAAAACCAACAAACAAAACCTTCAGTGTGCACTTGGATTAGTTAACTGTTATTGATTTTGAACCTCTCTCATCTGGAGAAATAATCTTACTTTTGAATTGTGGCCACAGAATGATACAGTGATTCCCCAAGAGCTTCAGAGCTGATAGCACTGCTGCAAATTGTTTAGCAACCATGACTGTTGGATTCATGAAAGGAATATTATAGGTCTTCATGCATCAAAATATTGCATCTTTGAAGGATCGGAAGCAACTAGTTTAAGAGTACCTCAAGAGAGTGATTAAATTAAGTTAAGCACATCTTCCCACAAAAAAAAAAAAAAAAAAAAAAAAAAAAAAAAAAAAAAATTGGCAGCTTCAGTGGTCTGATTTGCTAGATTAATTTAGGATAAAGTAGAGATTCACAAAGTTTTTCTTAAGCATAATAACTGTTTCGTTTAATGGCTATTTCTCATCAATATTAGTCATCTGAAATTTATGGGGTATATCTAAGCTAATGATTAAAGATTTCTACAGAGCCAGAAGAGAAGGAAACATTTGGAAAATACTACAATAGGTATCTTCCAGTAGTTAATACTTTTTAAAGTCGTTAACATCAGGTGTCCTGTATTCATCCTGAAACATCATCAGGCCCCAACTTTCCCTTTTTTTCTCCTCCTTTTTTCATTTTTCTTTTAATGAGAAAAACCTCAAGTTAATAGTACTAACTGTATGTTTGCTTATTAAAGACTATTTGTTAATGGTAATTGCTACCATTTTATATGATGATCAATAAAATCTACCAGGTTTCTTTTTTATTCATCTCCCTTGGGTGGATATAGTTGATTAAGTCAACTTTAGATTACTGTGTTATTCAGTATAGAAATAAATGTAATACTATTTGCTCTTGGCTGTGATTTTATAATTAGTATTTTGCTTTTAAGTTCCTTTTCTAGCTTTAGGAATAGAATCCAGCTGTAGAAAACCAAATAGATCCTCTGAGTCATTGGATGTATTTATTACATCAACAGAGAACCTAACTCTATATGTGTCACTAAGAAAAAACTTCAGCTCACACTTTGTTACTTTCTCTTACAACTTTTTGTTCTGGAACTACCACCCTAAACAATTTTTAATTGCTATCTCATTCTTCCTCTTCTATATGAGCACAATAGAAATGTAGCTAATTGCATAACTTAAAATCTTCCCTTTCTGCAACTACTTTCAGAAAGACAAAATTGGAGATCTGTTTTTCCAAACTAAGAATTTATGTTACTATCAGAGTCATCAAGTGGCAAACTGTTCTGATGCATCTCCCTACGCCCACCCCCTCCCCAGGTCATGGTATGATCTGAGGAAAGGAGATTGCTTTCATTTGTTTTAAACCAAAAAGACACTATAAGAAGACATGAATGACTGATAAATTAGGCCCTAAAATAGGGGAGGAGATGACAAATAAAGTTTTAGGATCTGCAAAATAATAAAACCCCTATAACTAATTAACTACCTAAATAAATAATTACAAAAATGTCCTGTTTCATGAGTTATATAGTAAAAGTACTGATCTTGGGTAACAAAAATTCCTCATACAGCCAAAATCCACTCTCACTCTATACTGACAGTGACCACTTAGCCAGTAAAATGACCCAAGCCTAACACTTACACTGGCAACTTCTTTGCTATGAATTTCTAAATCCATACTTTAAATGATTTGAGAAAAGTAGATTGTCTTGCCTTTCTGAGCCACTGTAGCAGAATGATCTGCTTTGGAATGTGGTCAACTCAAATAATGCCCTATTTTGCAAGCTATCATTGGTGGGATGAGAGATGCTGTCATGTGCTGGTTTTGCCATTGAATTATGCTAAAAGCAGTCTGACTCACCAACTCCAAATGAAGATCCTGATAGTGAGGCAAAGATTTGACAGATAAGCTGCTAAGGAGACCTGGAGACATATGACTGGCAGTCAATCACTATATACTGTAGAAGTCCAATCCACTTTCACACAGTTGGGTTCCTCTCCCATATTCCTTCTTGAAGTGTATGAAGTTTTCTCCCTTGAAGTGGGGAAACCTCTTCAAGGATACTCTTTGAGACTGAGTTAAAGAGATCTGCCCATGAGCATTGGTGTGGTGAGTCATATCTTTACTTAATAATGGTTTCCTTTTTGCTAGCCTTACATAATAACTTTGATATAGTGCACTATATCTATACTATACACTGCTAGTAGTTTTAGCTTTTACATTCTGTAGCAAATAAATCTGATTAAGATCTTTTGTCTAATCATTTGTCATCTAAATAATAAATTAATTAATCTTTATAGAAATGTATCTGACTTGCCATCATTAATCCTGTGGGATAAAGTTACTTAAAGCATTGACAAAGTCTGGGGTTAAGACTGGATCCAGTGACAACTAAATTCCTCTCTGAGAAGTGTAGAAAGCATGGGGGGGCCTTTCTGCATCCTATGACTCAACAGCAGGGCTTCTCTAATAAATTTTCTCTGAAGTTTCCATTCTCACCCACAACAGCCACCCATTAAGGAATCCACCAATCATTACAAAGGGTTGTAAAAAATCTAAGGGTCATGTAAACAGTGACCCAGTTCCAGAGATGATGGATGGACAGCATGCGGTCCACAAAGATATTTTAGATTAAATTGTGGTATCAAAACAATGAGGGGAACAAGCCTCCTGCAAAAAGAGACTCAAAGCAAATGTTTAAGCTTGAGCATATTAGTAATTGAAAAGAAAGCCTGTCCTCAATGTACTGAGAGCTTAGAATTGTCAAATAATGTGATATGTGGTCACTGCCCCCACTGCCTGGTCCAGAACCTTCCTGCCTGGCTGTCGGAGCCCAGCCTGGGATTTCTAGGCTAGGAAAGCTGCTGCAGTACCAAGACAGAGTGTGTAACACAGACACACACATGGACACTGATTTGGCCACAGCTGTGGCTACACAGCCTCAGATAAGGCTCTGGCCCCAGCAGCCCCCCCATTCAGGACTCACACCAGACACAGTCACACAGGGACACATCCTCCCCTTGTCTTGGGCTGTCAGAGGCAGAAAGGCACAAGTGCAGCACACACCCCTCGCTCCCCAGGTTCACCAGGACAGGCCCTCTGCCTGCCCAGAACCCCTGCCCAGATCCCAGTCCCCCTTACGGACCCCACAGGTCCCCAGCTCACCAGCTGGTCTCACGGGGGGCTCACTGCCCACATGCAGCACTCACACACTTGTCCCACAGGCAGGTCACACTCATGGGTCCTCCCCAAATACCAGCATTGCCCCACTGCCTGCCAGATACCCCCACCCAGACCTGGGGCTTCCTACTCCTGGCTGGTCCAACTTGGAGTTTGCCAGTGAATCCACACCAACACACCATGCACAGATGGCTTGGGCAAGGTACACAGACTCTCCACTGGAGGCAGAACACATCACAGGATGTGATGCATGGTCCAGATCCAGCACTGAGCCCCTCACTGATTGTTCACTGAATTTCTTGTCACCACCACAGTAGAGACAGGAACTCTTCTTTCAGAAGAAAATCCAATACTCTTAGACTAAGCTCATGTTTATCTACTCGCTCATGCAACAAAATCCAGGTTTGAATTCTTTTTACCTAAAGACAGATTCAAGTTGTTTTGAGTAATGAGGTTTATAGTTGTTACAACACTGGGACTAATGATAACAAGCAGTTACAAGTTTAATTACACTGCAACATATGTGGGATTATATAAGCATGAGGTAAGGTTACGGTTCAGGTCCCAACACTTGGCCAAAATTCACATCTAAAATCTGTGACACATTCAATCATCAATAAGCATTTGTTTGGGAGGAACAGTGGTCTTCTTCAGGTCCTGAAAAAAATTCAGTCCTTATTTTTAATCAGGAAATATCACCTCACTGTTATGTGATACCCAAAGCTGAAATGTGAATTCAGTCAAAGCACTATAATTTTACCTGTGTCAAACCAACTTCAATATATAATTCAGAACAATTAGACTCAGTGGGGTTTTTGAACCTGGGCTGAGTTTAAAATTCAGGTAAACAATCTTAGGAATCATTCTCCTTTAATCACCTATTGCAGCAGATTCCATGAAGCTCCTCTAGGTGAAGCATGACTTTATACCCACAAGAGAAACACCATCTCAGATGGTGATAATGGAAAGCAAACTCCTGTGCTGAAAACAGGACAGTTCAAGCGTAGTAGCAACACTTTTTTTTTCCTGTTTTCGGACCAGGTGGTCAGCCAGCCAACACTTTTTTAACATAGTAACAACCAAATTATATCAAATCAAAGACACATCAGACTGGTCTAGCACCTTTTTTCCTGCTACAACAAAGTCAAGGTGCCTAGTATGTTCCAAGAACTGTAATTTGTGAAATTACAGAATATAAGTAATAGCTGCGGTACTTGAAAATGCCAATAAAAATAGCAACACAAACTCTGGTGTAGAGATGAGGAATGCATGGCAGAGGATGGGGACATTCTAATCTTACTGATCAAGTACAAAAATCTAGAACTTGTGTTGGACATAGAATAATGCATTTTTCTTTGTTATTATACTTTATTTGGTGATACTGAAAACACTTAAAATTATATTTGTGTTGCAGCTTGTAATTTTTCTTTCCACATACTCTCCCGTTCTATTTTTCTCAGTCCTTCCTAATATGAGGAATTCAGTGGTGCCCAATGACAGAGCAGGTAACCATGGGCACAAACTGAAACACTGGAGGTTCTAATCATCAAGAAACTTTTTTTACTGGGAGGGTGACTGAGCACAGGCACAAGTGGAGTAGATACACTGTGTAGTCTCCCTCCTTGGGGATATTCAAAAGCCATCTGGACACAGCTCTGGACAAGCAGCTGTAATTATCCCTGCTTGATCAGGGGGTTGACTAGACACCCTCCAGAGGCCTGTCCAACCTCAGCCATTCTGGAATTCTGTCAACTCTAACTGAAAATAAAAGACAATATAGAATTATTTGATGCAATTTCATATTTTCCCAGAGCTGAAAACATAATTTTGTACTGAAGTACTTTATTTTCTACAGTCTTAGCTGTATAAAATGTATTCCCATACTACAATTTCCAATTTCATCCATTACAAATCTATGGCTTTGGAAAAGTTGCATAGAGCATTATATTTGCAATATTGAAGTCCTTACACAACCAAAAGAATTGGTAGAAATTGTACCTCAGCATAGATTTCTAGAAAAGGTACTCCAATACTAGTGAGTTTAAGGCATTACTCATGAGACTAAGCTTTTTCACTGCTGCCCTGTTTTCCCAGACACACTCATACATGGGTAGAAAGTGGGCTGCAAATAATGTAAGGTATTTTGTTGACCTGAGTGATAAAAGCCTGAAGTACAGGAAAAATCATGCCATGTGATATCAAGTGTTTGAAATGTCCTGTGGCAGGTGAGTTATGAGCTGTGTGGAAACAGAACTTTAATGTAGGAAGTGTAAGCACTAGGTTTCAAAATTGTTCCCTTCTTTCCATTGTGCACTAGCTTCTAAAATGTATTTTATTTCCAATTATGTACTTGAATCATACAGCAAGTTACAGAAATCAGTATTAAGAGGAGATTTAGCTTCTTTTTTACTCCAAAAACCAAACCTTCAAGCTTTGTACAACTATTGTATTGTTTTTGCTAATCAGGGATCCCAGAAATAATTGTACTATTGTTCCATTGCTGAATGTCTCACAGGGACAAATTTGGCTACAGATCCTATCCATTGTTATAAACCAAGCTGTAATTAAAAAAACATTTCTACACTGGGTAGCTAGAAATAGAACCTGCTGAATTTTAACCAGCCGAGCTGCATTTTGAGTTTACAAATTAGGTACTTTAAACTTCTTCACTCAATACAGTTATGAATAAAATGGCCATGATTTCTCTCCTTGATTTTCCAAACATGAAGAAGCCACTAAAAGATCCAGTTCACAGCAAGAAAAATTAAACTTTACAGAATGGGATGTAGGTCTGTATATCAGAATATATATCCAAGCATGACATTTTTTTTAATTGTCATTGAAATTTTTTTTTCAGATGTGGAGGTTTTGCATCAACAAAAACTACTTCCCTTTCTTTCCTGAACTTTTATGGTATACTCTGTGTTAAGATGACAGAGAAATATTATGAAAAAAAAACAACTTCAAAGAAAACATTCTGGGAATATTTTCCTTATGGAAAGATTGTTGATATGGAGGCTTAAAAGTGAAACATGAACAAACAATTTACCTTTATTATGGAAAATAAACAGAAGACTCTACACCTGACATAATTTACTGAAACTTCACTCATTAATAAAGAAGTCAGAGGAGAAGCATATTAAAATAAAATCAAGTGCAAACAGTAGGCAAATATCCTAAAAAACACGCGGGATGAATAAATGATGATTATGGAGAAGATACTGCTTGTGCACAAGTTTAAGATGTTGTAAAGACACAAGAAAAATCTATGCTTAATTCCAAACATCTTTGAGGAAGATGTCTGGTTCATAAAGTTTGCTCCTTCCAGGATCAAAACAAAGATTCCTATTTCATGTACTAAAACATGGATTTTTTTTTTTTTCTTATGAGATCAGGCCTGTAAATGAAGACCAAGTCACAAAAAAAGATTAGTGACAGTTTCAACAAAACATATCTATGTTTGTATTTGGTCCATGGAAAGAACTGGCAAGGTCTTGGAATTAACATATGGTTCCTGTGTCACTTTGTTTTATAAATAAACAATGATTTGTTTTATTTTGCAGTTCTGATTGACTTAGTGAAAGGCCCCTAAAATATACAACCCACATTCTCTTCCAGTTTGGAAAGATCAGTCAAGGACTGTTGTAGTGTGTCTCACAAGAAGGCCACAAAGCCCCTCAAACAGGGCTTTGTCTAACTCAGCTCACTGATACTCACCTTCTTCTTTCATGTTTCACTGAACTTTGCAAAAAAAATGTAAATCTGAGATAAAATCAATCTACTTTCTTAGTAAAAGCCACTCTTGCTTTTCCCTGATAAACTTGGCTCAAGTCTGTGTTATGTACAAATTGTGCTGTAGATCCCTGCAATTTGCTAAGAGAAATAGAGTTATTTTTTCTTGGCTGCTTCTAAACTAAACTTCCTCATGCAGTCCCCATGGTAGTCCTTATTCAAGGATCCTGCTTGCAGGGGATAATCCATTCTCCATGCTCATCTTGATATCTTAGCCACAGAACCAAGATAATGGAGATAGATAGGGTTTTGGCCAATCTTTCAAGCTAAACTAAGAATGAAAAAAAAAAAAAAGCAATTGCTACAGCCTCTTCATGCTACTTCTTCATACCATGCTATCCATATAAATAGCTGGAGTGCCTCAGTATATACTTCTTTTTCCCCTTAAGGTAACAATGTTGGTATTGATTTCAGAATGTAAATTGTTGCTATACCAGACAATAATTTGATTTCTTCTGCTCAATTTCTCAGTACTAAAATTTCATAGAAATCTGTAAATTACACTGCAATGTATTAAAAGGAAACATAAATATAATTACCTATTATATCTGTCTTGCTACTAAAGCTGCACAAAACTGGCCTTTTCATAAAGGTGAAAAACATTATTAATTACCATCTGATGCATGAATAGGTAGGAATTGACAGCGTGATGGTCCCAAGCATATTTAAACATGGAAAACAAAGAGCCTGTCTGGCTGGAGAGTTGTGTTAGCTTTTCAGAGACAGTAAATGAAGAAAATGAAGAAAAATCTGCAGTCAAATTTGTGGTTTCCATTAACGTTTGAGGCAGTATCACATTCTTCCCCTATTTATATGGTGATGTTCCTTCATTTTATTTCATGAAACTATAGTCTTTATTTCATAAATTCTTCCTGTGTTTTGTTAGGTTTTTTTGGGGTTGGGTTTTGGGTTTTCTTTTTGTTTGGTTTTGTTTGGTTTTGTTTTTAATTGGACATTCAAGAGACTGACAAACCTTTAACTAAAGACACTAGACACAGGACTACTATATGTTTTAAGTTTTGCCTTCCTAATATCCACCTAAAAGGCAAACAGTTCTTTTCTATAAGCATTATAAATAAGCATTTCTATTTACCTAAAATCATCTTGACTGCAAGGTAAATTTGACATAACAGGAAATCTAAGTGTTAAATTTAATGTAGTCTAAATCAGAGCATTACCTTGTTCAACTTTGGAGTCTGGTAAAATATTAATAAATTTCGAACATTTTAAATATTAGCCCCCATCCTCCTGAATTAATTGTCTGAGACACAGAAAATCAGTTCTAAGCTTACAAATATGAAAATTAATATCTCAGATGTATGCAGGAAAGGAAAATGGAGAGAAAAGATGGAAATTTCTGTACAATACTACATAAAAGAAAATAGCCATGTGTGTTGCCAATAGAAAACTAAGCTCATTTTCAGAAATATTATTCACCCAAATGGCTAGGCGTTAGTAAACCATGTTAGCTTGACATATTTATTACATATTTTTACCAGAAACTCTGTGGAAAAAAAAGCCTGAGAAAGGATTCATTTAAAATGGAACAAATTTGTATATAGCTGTTAAAAATTAAAAATCAATGGAGGGGGAAAGGCAGCTCTAATGAACATTCATGCCACCTTAGAAGAGATATAATTGTAAAATAACAGTACCATGCCTTTTTGGAATGCCTGTACTCAATCATTGACTATAAATGACAGGGTAAACTTAGGGCATGTATTAGAAGATGTAACACAGATTAATTCCTTTGACAACTCTGTTGTTATAACCCTTGACATTAGAGAGACATGAAGTTCAAAGATTTCAAATTTAAATGCCCCAAATTAACCTACCTAGATCTTGCATTATGTTCATAACTATTTAGCCACATGACTTTAGATATTCAATACTTAAAATTTTATCTGTGTTTAAGAAAAGTATTTAAGATGCAAGACCTTGAAGAAATAGATCTCACTGATAAAAAGATACTAGACTGACTTGCATATAAACAATTTAGTTGCAATAGAATTGTAATTTATGTGATCTTTAGTAACTTGAAGACTTCAGCGATCTTCAATTTATTTATTTAGTTTTATTTTGGTGATGAGGTACTCCTAGCATGACAGATAATGCACATTACAAGTGCACTCAACTGAAGAAGCATTTCAGAAGTACTGTACCAATTACAATAACCAGAGTAACTTCTCTACACTCTGAGAAGTTTTACATTAGTAAAAGCATGTGTTGATCAATAATGCATATGAAGTACTAAATGTAGAAACAGCTGTTGCTGAGATTTAACAAGTTAAATTATAATAATATATTTACCCTGATTTGCATTCTGTAAAACTCATCCAGCTTCCATAATGTGAATGGGATAATAAAGCTTTGAGGACTTACTATAACCTATAAATTACAATTTTAAATGTTAGAAGGAACAATTGAGAATATTTCCTGTCTCAGGACTGTACATTACCTGGAGGCTGCCTATAAAAGTAACCCTATTATTTTAATATATAAGAAAATTGACTACTATATTTGCATTTACATGTATAATGTTAACATAAATTATGATTATAGTATTTAATGAGTTACAGAAGTGTTCCACCAACTAAGGCTTATTAATTATATTGAGTAAACTGATACATGTAGTATGATGTCAACAATCATTACTGACACTGCATCTTACTGTTGAAGCCTAAAATTACTGTGCTACAGAAGTACTGTGTATTTAAGGTTCCATCACTGTCAGTAACTACAGAAGATATGCAGAGTTCTGCAGTGCCAGGAAGCAGGAAACTTTACAGTGATCTTCAGCAAAAAGACAGATGTGATAAAATCCCCTTAGTATTCTGTTCCATTAGCACTTTAGTATCACATATAACCTTGGAAATCAAGCAGGCCATGGATATTGTGTGCAGGTAGCAATCTTTTGTCTGGGGTGATGCAGCCCTTGCTCTATATTAGAATTAATCTGTGATTTGAATGTTTTTATTTTAATAATGCATGTAAAAGGAAGAAAAACATACTTCAATATGCTTGGGTTTCATAAAAAATGACCAGTGTCCACTAGGAAGTTTGTACCAAAGGGCTTTAAAGGTAGTAACTGTCCTAAACTGAAAAAAAGTGGGAGGAGGGGGGAAGGTGGCGTGGGGGAAAGAAAATCTGAAGGCCTGTAAATGATCAAACTCTAAACTAACCATCTCCACTTTTATTTATGTGAGTTTGAGGAAATTCAATTAAGATTATATGGATCATCAATAAAACAAGGATTAAAAAATGCAGAAAAAAGCAGAATTCTTATAAAGACTCTAAGGATATTTTGTATTAGCATGGGGACAGGAGGAAGGAAAGGAAGGAGGCTCTCAATTTAGGGATGTTGTTGAATAGTAAATTAGGACATTGCTTCCTGAACTAGTAGTGGCATGTATGGGTATCTGTCACTGTCAACTCACTGGGTTACAATTAATTCTGAGTCAGCAGTCGTGTCCTCTCCTACAAGCACAGAAAGCAGAAACGGCAGCAGCACTGCTCTTTGAGGACAAGAATGTTTGCATGCTATGATTCCAGAAAGCAGCTGTACATCTATTAACACAAGGAGCACTAGAGCTGTCACAATAGATAAATGGATCCACACTGGAAAAACTGAGAGTGAGTGGACACGACTGTCAAGGATAATATGGTTAAGCTAGTGCATCCTGGGAGAGATGTAATTTCTAGAATATATTAATTTTGAAACTAATATTATTATCCCAATTGATTCCACACACTATAAGCTAATTAAAACACCTCTGTTAACATATCTGCACCTCTAATAGAAAAAGAACTAGACAGTAATGTATTTCCACCATAAAAACATATGTTTTCTTACTTAGGAGAGCATGTCCTTGAGAACTGCTTTCTTATCCACAGTTTCGTGACTTTGTTTTAGGTTTTTTTGTTTGGTTGCTTTTTGTTTTGTTTTGTTTTTTAATTTAAACTCCCAAAGCTTTGGAGTTTTCATTTTGCATATGCAAACATGTGATACAGAAAATTAAAATAAAAAAAAAAATTCCCAGCTTTTCACTTAGGATTCTCCAGTGTATTAAAAATACTGACTGCAAACTTCTCTTTCAGCGCATATAATACACATGTATATCTGCTTTGAACTATCTTAGGATGTTAAAGCTTGAAAAACTAAACCCACAGAGCACACTAGTATTTTCAGTGGCTGAAGGATTTTTGGGGTTTTGTGTGTTATTTTGATAAGGGGTCTTTCATTCCTGTGCCATGTTAACTGTTGGGACAAGTCTCTGCTACATGAAATTACAATCCCAAATAAAACATAAAATCAAGAATAAGCCTATGATGGTGTTTCCACACAGAGGTTTCTATTAAAAAAAAAAAAAAAAAAAAAAAAAAAGTACCAGCAGCTTAGCCAGAAAGAGAGCTAAAACCTCATTAACAAACAGGATGAAAAAGGAAACAAGAAAAAAATTACTTCTTTCATGGAAATCAGCAATGTGACAGTGGTATTGCTGTACTATCAAAACAGCAGATACTCTCAATGGTATCTCACTGTGAGTAAAAACAGTTAGGATGTATTTTCTGCTGGCCTCAAGCAGAAGTCAAATGAGACCTGACAAGAATTATGATTATTATTAGACTCCATCCAATTTTCAGTATTTTCCACCAATTACATATGGCATGGTCTTGACACATTAAAAGTTATAGGGAAAACAAGAACTCTGACTATCATTCAGATAGTGTCAGGTAATGCTGCTAATGCCATGCTCCCCTTAGAACAAGCAGAAAATATTTGATACTCCACATTATATTCTGATGTTGTATAATAACCTACTTTGTGCTGCTTGAGATTAATGTTAGTAAAATAAAAGCACACTGCTGAACTTCTTTCAGCAGCTTAAAAGAATAACTTTGCAGAAGTCTCTGAAGTTACACTAACTGATGCTAATAGTCACCTACTTTTACGTGGCCTCTGTTGTAAAGACATTCACTCAGTCACATTCAGAAAAATAAAGAACTTTATACAACCTTGGCCTGTGACGTCTTCATTTTCTGTCTACAAAACTGGAGGAAGCAGGAAGTTGGACACCTACTTTGAACATAAAACAGTTTAGTGATTGGTGCATTTATTTTCCTAATGTGCATACTAGCAAGTGTCTCATTTCACAGAATTTGTTGGATGCCATTACATTTGATCCCAGTGTTTAAAACTGATGGATTTATTTGTGCACTCTCTACCTAGTGCACATGACCATGTTAATTAATACAAATGGCTAAGGACTGCTGGCTTTTGAGCCCAACATTTACTAACATTTCAAGGGCAATTTGTATCTGCTTTTTGAACTCTAGCTTTTCATTAGGCAAACTGACAAGCACAAAACTTCTGTCTCACATTTTATTTTGTGCAACAATACTAATTTAAATAAAAGCATGAAAATCACAGAGACACAAAGGAATGAAATTTTAAAAAAAATTTAAAGGTATATATGCACATGTCTTATGTGTCTTCATTTCCCAGAGAATATTAAAAAAATGTCTTTATAGGTTGCATCCAAACCTAAACCAGTTGTTGAAAAATATTGCTGTTACATCATTATAAATTCCACCTTACTAGTCATCTACTGAACAGACAGGACACACTTCTAAGTAGGAAATTAGCATTCAAAAAATTATTAAATAAATTACTCCTATATATGGGCAAATTGAAACGGCTTGTTTTAATATTGATTTCTCACATATAGTAGCTCAGGATCATTTCTGATATGATCGTTTCTATGACAGATGGGTGAAAATGCATGGTGGTACTATGAGATTTAAGGTGTTATCAAACTGTAGAATAAATCTCAGAGCCCAATGCCTGTGGAAGCTACCTTATCTCAGTCTTCACAGGTTGACAAGGCATGTAAAGAATGCATCTAAACTCCCTGGTTTGATGTCTATTGTTGACAGATCACAGATATGGAAGTCTGAGATATTTCCACAGGAACTGCAAGTTGGATGATAACCAGTCAAAAATGGCAGACAACCACACCTATTTCTTAAAAAAATGTGAAAGTGGAAAGGTGCTTATTTTCTTTAGAGAGGGTGACCAGAGGAAGAAGATGTCATTACATTACAGTTGCTAGTAATATTTTTAAAAGAAGTGAAAAGAGCAGTAAAAACAAGTTTTAGAAAAATCTCTGAAATGGAGACTTTAATGCTTCTTCACACAATTTTGAATTTCCTTAGTAGAAAGAATAAATGTGGGCCTAACTTAGAAACTAGTATAGTCATTGAAAAGTCTTCCACTGATCTCAATGGTATTAGGATTGTTTTATAGGCATTTCTGCTACCAGTAAATTTAATAAAATTCCACGTTTTTCCTGTCATCTTTTATTTTTATGATTGTTCTGACTTTACCAACCTTTTAAATCTAAATTACATTACTCACAGATATTATCTTTTGTACTAGAGAGACTCATTATACATATTCTACTTTTTTGCCCTGTGGTGGTGTTGGATTTTCTTTTCTAATATGTGTTAATAAGTATTCCTTCAATATAAAAAATTAACTCTGATTATGGCTTCTAAAATAAGCTTTAAGTATATAAACTTTGGTTTGACATGAAGCGTTTTGTGTGTCAGTGTTTTGTCTGTACATGCAAGTTCCTGTGCCTGAACTTCCTAGAATTAATTAAATATATATTCCTTTAATAGCTTATCTCTCTAGTTTCTAAATGGAGATCAAATTCTTATGTGTAATTAATGAACTATGAAGCCTGCCTTTAACTTCTGAATTATACAATGTCCAAAAAAAATGCAGTAAAAAATTATGTGGCAGTCAAAGCAAGATCGACATTTCAGTATGGAATGACAGGCATGCTTCATTAAAGGCCAAATCCTGCAGTTCTTCCTCAGAAGGTAATGGAGGCCTTGCACTGCAATAAGGAATGCTGATTTCATTGACAGACAATTACTCTGTTAATGGCTCCATTATGCAAAGACAGACCAGCCAAACTGCTAAGGTGTCAAGCATCCATCACTTTTGGTCAGACCAAACCTCCCATATATGCAGGCTATAGGACAGCCAAGTCCCACTTGGCACAGATGTATTATTCACTTTGGTCCTTGAAACACCACAAGTGCTGTGCCCAGGTAGAGTCACAACAGCTGCAAGCATGTATTGGAGGAAAAAGGCAGCAGTCTATTTGGTATCATTTCTCTGCAAGAGTTCCTGGAATTGGGGAAAAAAAAGCAGGTATGACTATATTTGGATAAGTGCTTATCACAAATTTCTCCTCTTCCATGGGAATTGTTTTAGGTAATATTAATTGTAACTAGTTTTATTGAAATGAATACAATCAAAATTATAAAATAATTCATTCTACATCATATGCAAACAAAAGCCTAAAATATGTATATATTAGAGGAATGCCTTCTGTGCACTTTGACAAAGAGGGTATGAGCTTTGCTCTGTAGAGGCAAGGTTATTTATCATTATTTCTTAGAAAAGTGTATAGTTTAAAATCTCTAGAATTGAAATTATAAGCCCTCTGGAATTATGTATTTTGAGTAGCAGTCCTAAGAAGAACAGTAAAACTATCCAAAAAAATCCAAAATCAAGCTGTACATGGATAACTTCATAATGAGGAAGCCAAATGTTTCCCACACTAGGAAAAAAAAATATATGGTATGTGCCCTGGGTTGACAGATGGAAGAAAAAGAAAGACAGATGTGTTCTAATTTCTTGGGTAGGGTTTGGGGTTGGTTTTTGTTTTTTTTTTCTCTTTAGTCCTTTTTTCTGTAAGATGACAATAAGGCATAGATGAAACTGCTTACTCAATAACACTGGCTACAGACATTCACCAGAGCAGTAATGCCAAATATCCTTTAGGACTTTGCCCACTAGCATAATCTCGAATGATATTCAGTAACAAGCAAAATGAGTAACAGCTGGCACTTTCCTTAGAAATGGCAAAACACCAACCAGGTCCAGTTTGTGCAGCCCTGGTAGAGGGGACCATCTGGAATGCTAGCCTGAATCTTAACAATTAAAATCAGGGGCCAGGTCAGACAAGTGGCATCTTAAAGAATTCATGATACTGAGTTTCTAAGCTAAACTGAAAATGACAGAGAAGCCAACATGTGAGGGAATATAAGTAGTCATTCTCACCCAAGGAATGGAGGGTGATCATGTGCTTGAAGTACCTGAGTCAGAAGACAGACTCTGTGGCACATTTGATACATAATAAAATGTAAGTCACTATAATCAATAGAAAGTTTCCAATTAAACTCAGAATAAGGTACCTGGGGTCTATCTTCCAGGTACTGAAAACTTCCTGATAGTGGCCAGCTGCTGTCAGCTGCCAGTGATGTGAAACACCTAACATTTGTGTTTATTGGTAAATGGGAAAGATCATTGCTCTTTTTTTTTTTTTCAACTAGCCATGATGTTTTCGAAAGCTAACATGATATTTGCAAATGAATTTAAGATGCTCAGATGGCAAATGCTATCCAGAGAATGAATACTTTATTATTTTATAATTTGAAGTAGAAGAAATATGCTTATAATTTCAATTCACTTGATTATAAAAAGCTTAACACTGAGAAGGGGAAGGATGGAAGAGAGAACAGAAAAGTAGCACTGTGAGAGGAAATACTCGAATAACATAGGAAAAATGCTCTTCCCTTATGAAATTTACAATCTGATTGAAGACTGGATGAAGTAAAGACAACAAGAGAGCCATGGGGAAATAATACAGGTAGCAGTAACAGCTCCACATGATTACTGTTAGCGATGTGTCCTGCTTGATGGATCTAAATTATTATGCTTTCTAGTTGTTTCTGGGGATATACATTCCTTCTTAAAAAAAAAAAAAAGGCAAAAAAAAAAAAAGAAAAAGAGAAGAGAAGGAAAGAAAAAGCAAATCTATCTTTGCCTCTTTTGCTGCATTCATAATGTATTGTTATTTTCCTTAATCTCTTAATTGCAGTTCTATAAGAATGAATTTTACTTTAAGATATTCATGGTCATGCTTTGATTTTTAAACCAGTAACAATTAAGAATTATATTTATTCTTCCCCATTACCCTACCCCCCTGCCAGACATTTCCTTGTAAAATCCAATAGTCAACTACTTGCAAACAACAAGGGCGTCTTTAAGAAAATATAGGAAGAGCCTTATCAAGTGATGGCAAGAACAGGATATATGTAATAGAATTAAATTTGCCCAGGGTTCATAGGTGACAAGAAAAACTTCTTCATATATAGCAGAGATAAAAGAAAGATGATTGAAATGTGAGCCCTCTGCAGAAGAAAATGGGAGACTTGGTTACCTGGGATATGGAGAAGGCTGAGGCACATAACTTTTTGTCTTGGTCTTCTCCAGCAAGTGCTCCAGCTACAGCATCCAAGTCACAGAAGACAAAAGGAGGGACTGAGAATGAAAAACTGCCTGCAGTAGGAAATTATCAGATTCAAGACCATCCAAGGAATCTGAAGGTACTCAAATACTTGGAACATGAAGAGATATATCTGTGGCTTCTGAAACAACTGGCAAGTGAAGTGGCTGAGCCACTATCCATCTGAAGTCGTGGGAGTCTAGTGAAGTTTGTTCCCACTGGCTGGAAAAGGGGAAACATAAGTTCAACTTTTAAAAGAGGGAAATAATGAAGACCTGGTAAACTAGAAGCCAGTCAGTCTCAACTCATTGCCTGGCAAGATCATGGAGCAAGAAGGAGGCAATTGGTCACAGACAACATGACTTCACTAAGGGCAAATCATGCTTATAAAACTTGTTGGCTTTCTACAATGTGATTACAGTGTTTGTGGATAAGGGGAAAGCGCCTGCACTTGTGCAAAGCATTTGACCCTATCCTGCATAACATCCTGGTCTCTCAACTGGACAGGTATGGATTTGACAGATGGACAACAGTGGAAAAGGAATTTGGTTGCACTCAAAGAACTGCAGTTAGCAGCTTGATCTCCAAGTGGAGACCAGTGACAATTGGCATTCCTCAGGGGTCCCTTTTGGGGCTGGTGTTGTTTAACATCTTTATCAGCAATGTGGATGCTCCACAGATCTGTGGAGTGAGTCCAGAAGAGAGTCACAGAGATGATGAAAGGGTTGGAACACATCTCCTATGAAGGCAGGCTGAGAGAGTCGGGCTGTTCAGCCTGGAGAAGAGAAGGCTTCAGGGTGACCTTATATCACCTTCCAATGCCAAAAGTGAGCTTACAAGAGAGCTGGAGATGGACTTCTATAAGGTCACGTAGTGATAGGACAAGGGGGAATGGCTTTAAACTGAAAAGGGTAGACTTAGATTAGATACAAGGAAGGAATTCTTTACTGTAAGGGTGATAAGGCACTGCAAGCAGTTGCCCAGAGAAGTTGTGGATGACCCATCCCTGGAATTGTTCAAGGATATGTTGGATGGTGCTTTGAACAGCCTTGTCTAGGTGGAAGATGCCCCTGCCCTAGCAGAGGGGATTGAAACTACTTGATCTCTAAGGTATCTTCCAACCCAAACCATTTTACAGTTCTTAGGCACTATGATATTTTGCATAAACAAATGGTTGTGAAAATACATAAATGTAAATTTTGGTATCATTACAGGAGTTGTTTTAATCTTAGATGATGTTATTAGTCAGTGAAAATCTACTCAGCTCGCTCACTCAGTTTTCCTTTATTGCTACTATAAAGATATTTTTAATTATTTTTCTTTAATACACAAAGATCATTAACTAAAGTGACATGATACAAGAGTAATCCAAGTGAAACCACAGAACTATTCATTTCTGGGAAAGTATGAGTACATCTACACATTACCTGATATGGGCATTTATCTATGATAATATCCAAATAGTGCTTGTATAAATAATGCTGTGACACTCCTTCAAAGCAGCAACTCAAAAACTGCTTTACTCAATCCTGCTTTCTGTCTAAACTTTAATACAACATATATGTGCACTGTGCCAGGCTCCAGAATAAATACTTCAAACCATATCAACAATTTTCACTGGTATCTAGCACAAAGACCCTCTATATTTACTTGTGATTGTTTTTAATTTCATATTGAGATGATTAATCAGAGTAAATGTCTTTATTTTCTGCTGTTTTAACTTCAAGAAATGATCTCTTCTGGTTTGTCCTATTATAAGGATCGTTACAAAAATGGGAAACAATTAACACTGGGTTTAATGCGTGAATGCCATAGAGCTGAAGTAATTGCACTCAAGGTCTGCTAACTTTTTAATCAGGCATCTGGTTGCAAGCTGCTCACAATTGATTCTGAGGGAAGAACTAACACAATCTAGGCAGCAAAAGCAGGTGCCAAAAAAGCACACATATTGGTGAAACCAGTGAAAGCTCTAGAGGTTAAAAGAAGTAAAAACTACTGGAAAATTCTTCTTAAAAGACCTTTGCTTGGGATCCAGTCATAACTGAGTGAAATTAAATGAGGCAAATGAGCATAGTGAGAATTTTTTTAGCAAAATAATTAGGAATATGAACAGCAGAACCACAAAAGCTCAGCCTAGAGAAAACTTGCCAGTCAGAATATTAGCGAGCAGAATTAATTAGACTGGGGAGTGAAAATTTTCACATGCGTTTTGCTACATAAAATAAATAAGAAATACCATGAGAAGTTTCTGGAATTGCAATTAGGACACTTAGATTCTCAGCATTTTTGCTTTGTTTTGGAGAAATGAGCAGATCTGGTTTTATTTGCTAAAAATATACTTTTTTTTCCTTTATCTAATAAGTCTATCCTCCATGATTAAGAGAGTCCTGAATCTAAAAGTGCTTACACAGCACAGCACTGGGTGCACTTATAAATTACATGTGTTGATGGAGACTATAGCTACTCTCACACATATCTGCAGAATTACAGTTGAATCAGAGGCAAGTGCAAGAATATAATCTATACAAAAATTGCATGCTCCCATCTCTTTTCAACTGGAAATACCCCCCCCTAGTTTGTATACAATACTACAACACTAAACTCCTTTCAGGACTGCCCTCAAGAAAATTTTGTTTAGTCATATATGTTTGCATACCATCTTGAATGTTGGTGGGTTTGGGTTTTTTTATCAATATTCTTATCTGAATCGTTTGCACCTAATTTTAATGATTTTGGCACCCTTCTATATGAAACATATCATTTGCATAACCTATATAACAGTTCTGCATAAGGACTTTGACCAAACACCCTAAAACATCTAGATTAGAAATAGAAAACCATAATTATAATAAGGTTCTGGCCCTTATTAATGGAAATCAGGATAAAATCTCACTTATAAACCAGTAAGCACCACCCATCTTAGGACAAAAAACCAAACCAACATAGATAATAGGTAGTGCAAGAGGTTTGGAAGCTTTATTTCACAGAAAACTCAGAAAAACTGCTATAAATAACATTTTTAAGAGACTGTCAAAAAACAGTATTGAGCTGAAACCTAGACATTTCTAATAAATATTTTGCAAAATCCTCATCCCTCTGCCTAGTAACAATTTCCCTGTAAATTCTAGAAATAGGTTTCCTATCTTTTAGGCACACTTTGGTGAAGAAATAATTACTCTGCCATCTCCCAGGCTTTGCTCTTTCTAAAACAAAGCAGACAATAATGACTTAGAAGCAGACTACCATGTTACATTAAAATAAGGGTATCTAAGCTTTATTCTAAAATGTTTGGGGTTTTTTTTTCTATGGTTTTGTGGGTTTGGTTTTGGTTTTTTTTGTTGTATTTTTTTGGTTGGTTGGGTTGGGTTTTGTTGTTTTTTGGTTTTCTGCTTTTTACCTTTTTTTTTTCCCAGTTTAGTAAATCCCACCAAGTACAAGTTGCATCAATTAACTTAGAGCCTCACAGCATACAGAAGCCCACATCAATTGCATGGATCCAGCAGTGTTACTTCAATTTCTTTCAGACCTAGTTGAGTACAGATGCAGTAGGATATCAAAAGCTTTAATCATTCCCTATTTGCTTGAATCAAAAACATCATCTCTTCTCAGATTGTTTACCAACACTTGAAATCAGCAAGTTGCAGCAGCTTAGGCATCAGCACAGCAAAATAGCAAGGACAGCTTCTAACTAAGGCAGATGACATGAGATGCCTAAAAGTTTTTCTCTCTTCCTATGGCCATGGTTTTTTGCAAAGCAATACCCAGTTCAATGGCCACTATCTTGCCTTGTGATAAGCATGGAAGAATAGCCACATATTTGTGAATCTGCCAACACTCCAATGACAGTTTTCTCTCTTTCACTTTCTTTCTAACAGATATCACTCATTCACTCTACTGTCTGTCATCTACACGTGAAGGTTTTAGAGAAATGAAAAGCAGTGGTCTGGCAGAGGGCCACTCACACACTCACAAAAAGACCCTTAATCATAAGGGACTTTCACATCTCTCTGATCTAGGAGCAATTCAGGATATATGCCAGGAGGAAGAAGAACAAAGACACCAGCTTTTGAAAATTCCCTCAGTGCCTTAATAATACTGCTGAGATGGCTTTTGCCAGATTAAACAGACATGTTCCTTTAGACACTAAATATTGGTCTGAAACTAATTCCCTAAGCATTGTCCAGAGTGTAACAGGGTTTGGGATACCAACAATCAAACTTTGAAGTAATTCTTCAAATTCCAGTGGAGCTGGCTGCAGAGACGGAGAGAATACCCAGGTCTTTCCAGGCCAAGGAGAGAGAGGGCAGCTTGATTTTTTTGCAATTGTTGTCTTTAAAGGACTTGGACAAAGCAATTCCAACATAACAGCCTATTTCTAAAATGCTTTACAGTAAAGGCTAGATGTGAGGCTTAGGGAACTAGCTGGTATTTTCTAATGTTCCCTACACTCAGCACAGCTTTCTGACTCTGAAGGAGAACACTACGGGAGCTGCAATACATTAGTGAAGCCTGACAGGGTAAAGATCTTCCTTCATTTGCCATTTTGTTTTGAAGCAGCAAGAAACTACAGATTTCATGATGAGGATTCTATCTGATATTCACATGAAGTATCATTGTTATGCGATCCCCCAAGTGATTTCAATAACTCAAACCATAACTGTGCATAGGCAGAAAAAAATAAATCTTTTAAAAATCATTGAAGAAAAATATTTGTAATGTGGCTGAGGCATTAGCTTCTTACATGCCAGTACTTGCCTTCATAATTCCTCTGAGACTCACTCAAATGTTAAAAGAGCCCATTTGCCTATATGTTCATTCAGTTGAACACTCAGCAGGATCTCTTTCTTGTGATGTTTCTAGTACTTGGGTTAATTTCATTACATTCAGTGAGATATTCATCATAAAGAAATATCAGGATATCAAAATGCAATGTAATACTTAAATTCCAGTTCACTTACATGAGGAAACTAAATTAATGTCAACCTGGAAATTTGCTCTGAGTTATAAGTGAATATATTCACTCTTTCCAAGCTCTTATCAGCTTCTGTAGAATCTAAGGTCTTTAAAAAATTCTGAAAAAATGGTCTCGAAACTGTAAACTGAATGAAGGCAATGCGGTGCTTGCTTTCTAAATCAGCAGACAGACAGCTGGAGTGCCACTGCTGTAACCCAAAGATTTGACAGGCTACAGCAGAGTTAAAACTGACAAGAGCCTTTCTTCATATTTTCCTGCTGCTATTCAAAACTCTCTGAGCAGCAGGAGACTGATGAGAAGGAGGTTAATTTTGCTCTGCAGTAGTTTAGACTATGAAAGTCTGAAGAAAGTAAACACTATAGAACAGCTTCATTCCTATCAATTGCTGAACATGTGATTTGGGGGAGATGAATTAGCAAGGCAGATATGTTTTCAACCAGATTTCATGTCTTTCCTAATGTGGTCCTTCCATTTCTTTGTTTGGTTTTGTTTGGTTTGTTTGGGTTTTTTTACTCATCATTTATTTACTGATTTCTCTTTTGACAACTAAAATCCAGGAAAGCAAGCCTGAATATAATTTTTCATGCATTGTATTGTTCAAGAATACAGTAATTTGTGGGAAGGCAACACTTTCTCTTGTATTTTGGAGCTAGATGTAAGAGGCAAATTAAGGTCCCCAAGGGAACATGAGCTAGATCATTGAAAAGGAAGGCATGTGCACTGACCAAGGCAGTGGAAATGAGGCTGAGTCTTTGAAAAGAACATAACATAGGGAGGACTGAAACTGGATAGAAAGAGGAGGACTGAAGTCAGGGAAGTAGTTCGAACCTTGTAGTAGGAAAAAAGAATGACATGAAAGGCCACACAAAGATAGTGGGTAAGACCAAGTGGGTATGACAAGGCAAGGACAAAGTAAGGATAGATATTGATTCTTACTTTCCAGTGGGGAAAGAGAAAGGTGGTAAAAGGAAGCAAATGTTACAAAGAATTGGAAGAAAAGCCTCTAGCTGGCATGAGCAGTTTGGACTAGGAAATGGATGGAAAAGACAAGGAGAAATCCACAAAGAGAATGTCGGAGGAAATATGCCCTGATTCAATGGCAATAGGACAGAACTCTCCTGGGAATAAGGAAACTTCTGCAGCAAATAGTATTCTAGTGATCAGGAATGGATCATGTGTTCCAAATTCTAGGTATTAAAAGGTATAGGTTAAAGGTTTAAATAATATTCCTGGAAAAGCTATATGATTAATCCCACTCTATAAGATTTTATCCCTCCTGTCACTATTCAGAATGTATATGGTACTAAGGAAGTTGTTGCATTTTCTGCAAATGACCAATTAGGGTGAAAAAAATAAATTTGTTTTCAAGCCAGTAAAGAGAAATGGGCATATGCCAAGGATGCCATGTTAAACACATCATCCTTAAGGTGGGATGAATTCCTTTCTGTCAAAGCCACTTACTTTGCATTGACTAAAACCAATGTCTGCATGACCTCCTCTAAGTAAGATGGAATGTTATTGAAGCCAGGTAATTTCTCCTTTAGTTTCTGCTCTGTATTTCCTGAATGGTTAATTTAGGGTCTGAGATTTGAGATCATGCATACAACAGTGGCTTATGTGCCACTTCAAAGCCACAAAGAGTACTAACATCCTTATGCTTCTTTACTGGAGTGCAGCAACAGTATGTTAATATTTGCAAGGCATTCAGAAACAGTAGTGATAAATGTCATAGCAAATTCCATGAGAAAACTAATAGCTCTGTCTTCAAAACAGGATATGAACATTGCAACAAATACCATCAACAGATAGTGAATAAAGAGGAGGGAAAATATTGAGTTTAGCTCATTAACTTGGACTGACGATTTTGTGCACTGAATAAGATCAAGATTCTCTGGATATAATGATTGATATGTGATTAGGAAATTAAATACTTGTATTGGAATTCCTACACATAGGGGGGCTGAATTGAGTTTCCAGTAAGCATCATTAATAACAGCTTCTGGGTGCAAGATTCTGAAACTTCAAAATAATGATTAAATATAATTTTTTTTTAGTGGATATACCATGGGAACTTGCAAACAGATCGGGAGAGAGAACGCCTCGCTAAGACAGTCCTGCTTGGGGGAAGAGCATCAAAGTAACTGAAAACAAACTCTAGGCTTTCTATACAACTTTTTTTTATTCATCTTTGCCAAATTTATTTTAAAATTCTTTGGATCTGTGGTTCAAGTTTACTTCCTGTTTGTTTTATTTATATTCTCTTGATCCTAGCCTAGGAATTCAGATTGTTTCTATTTGTTATGAATTAAAGCAAAATAACATTACAAAGACAATCACATTTCTGTTTTTCAGTCTGTCTGTTAAAGCCATCACCAGAAAATAGTATATTTGACCATACATCCATTAAAATAAGGGCATATTTGTTTGACGTTTCCTCATATTTTTCAACACTCACTGTTTAATTTCTATTTATAAGTCTCATGGATTGCAGACTGAAACACTTCCACAAAGACAAACTTGGCTCAATTTGTATGCTAGTCTAACTGGCAAGAAACAACAACAGTGTTCAGGACTGACTCTCTTTCACTCTCTGACTATTTCTCTTTGGAGAAAAAGCTGCTGTGAAAAGTGAACCAATGCACACAGTCATTAAGAAATCTGGAAGTGCTGTCATTGGAAGTGACAATATGGCTTGCTTAGTGAGGATTTGCTTTGAATGCACAGCTTCAGAATTATTTACTAATTAAAAATGTTTTACCACAGAGAAACCCTTTGAGGTTTGCCTCTTGTTTCCTAGGGTGCAGGAGCGTGAAATCATGGATGAATGAGCTATAGCACCATAATTTGCTTCTGTCGGTTTAAATGAAAAGGTCTGAAATGAACTGGTGAAATTAGTTCACAACATTTTTACCCACCAGTAAAGGCAATTTACTTTTATGATAACCTGTAACCGCATACCCACCTTTCACAAACTTCTAATCTTACAGCAGGCAGAAGAATTATGTGTCCTATATGCTATTCCATGCCCTCTTTAGACTGGGGAAGTGAAGATGCCAATTGGCATTGAATTGTCAACATTCAGCATTGAGAATATGTTGTTCGCATCTAAGGTCAAAATTTACCTATGCACAGAGAGAGCTCCTACTCTCCAATTTATCTCCTCACACAAAGTAAACTGGGGCTGTTTTATTCTGATGTGTATTGTGCTGACACAAATAGCTGCTAGAAAGAAAGACCTTAACTATTGGGGTGGAAGAAGGAAAGGACACTTGCCAGCAATAACAGATATATACACGTGCCTAAAGAGGACTAGTGTGACTCTTACTAATAGAAGAATAAAGTCACTCAGCTGTGAAATAACTCATAATTAGGAAGACCTCATTCAAATCCCAGTTACAGCAAGATACTAGATAAGCAAATCAAAATCATCACTTCAGTTGTTTAAAGACAGATAGCATGCAGTATCCATCTGTTAAGCAATGCCACCTGTTCTATCAACTCATTACATCGTCTGGAGTATTAAGCAGAAAAGTCAATTAAGTCAATCCATGTGCAAGAGGACCTTCATGGAGCCTGAGCAATTGTTCTCTGCTACCCCCTATCTCATCCCAGCAAGGAGGAAACAGGATAACTCCGAATGATTTCATCAGTCCCCTGTCAGAGTCCATCTCCACCTCTTGATTAATAATATAGGAAGCAGTGAAAAAAAATACACAGTCAATATAAAAATTGGGTTGTCTTTTATTACCAACACAAGGTTGTTATTAACCATTCACACCCAGAAAGAAATGTAATGAAGTTTTTATTGTGTTCCTCTGAGGGAAGGTTAAAATTTATGTGCCCAAGCCCATCATCACCTCAAAATGCTCAGCTTACCAATACATTATTTCAGCTAAAGCCTAATATCAAATTGCACTTATGACCTGTGGTTGCCAATCTACTTACATTTACACAAAATAACATGTGGTTGCCATATACCCCTGCTTACACAAAATACTCATTTAAGTGCATAAAGAATCTAAACTCCATGATTCAGATACTACTTTTATAGCTCGAAATTACTATTTTCATATTGATTTAACCCTTTGCTTGCAGCAAGCAATCACAAGAAGAAAATATAATGTGCTGCCTTGGCAGGAAATGGCAAAGGGCTGTTAGTAAATGTAAAATCAGAAAATTCTTCAGGAAAATTCTGACATTTCTATCACAACTTAGAGAATACCTCAGTAAGGTTTAATTCTTATAAATATAAGGTGAGATTGGATATAAAGGTCACACACAGACCAAAATCTCTTCAGTAAGGACACTCTTAAGTGGCATAATACTGACATAAAAAGTGAATCCCAAAAGCACAGCTGAGAAATGATTTTTGTATCCTGACACCTGCTAAATACAAAGAGTGAAAGAAAACCCCAAAAACCACCCCCTTCTCATCACCAGAAAAGCTGACAAGGAAATCACTCTTCCAGGAACTAAGAGGCAGTGTGCCAAGCAGTGTAACCTCTGCAAGAATGGCTTATCATATTGATGGTGTTTGATTAGGGAGGGTTGTAGTTACCTTAGTTAGCTTGACACTTTTAAATTTAAATCTTTAAATCTTCTGATTTCTATTTAGTAAAACTAAAAAGAAAGAGATGATTTAATGTGTCCTTCAATGCTGTTCATTTTCTTTAGCTGGATGAGATTTCTCTATATATAGGCACAATCTTTCCCTATCTGCACTCTGGTGCACTTACATAATAACAGAATTTTTTTGCACTTACATAATAACAGAACATTTACTTCAATGTATAGGTAAAAATGTGGTTTAGTCCCCTTCAATATTCATGTGCAATTTTATGTACATTTTTTTCTTCCTTTTTTGGATAATGATAAATACGAATTGTGATGAATTTAATAGGAAGGAAAAATCCTAAAAAGAAAAACAAACAAACAAACAAAAAAATCCCAAACCCAAACACTACCAAGCCCCCCACATTTCATTGTAATGTCATTCCTTCAATAGAATATTTGTAACACTCCCATATGTTTATTAGGAGAGCTGTTTTGTACCATCCAGGCCAGTTTCATGTTTCTCTTACAATTATCCATTTCTAATGCAACCAAAAATTCAAATTTCAACTGACCTGCAGAATCACCATGAAATCACAAACAACACAGGTCCTCATCTACAAAAAAACTGGAAAGGGAAAAGCTGAACAACGATGTTCTAAAGATCAGGTTATGCACAAATCGTGAGTAAGATGAAGAGCAACATACTGCAGAATTTCCTGAGATGGTTAGAACATGCTGCAAATAACATCAAGTTTGTGGGTTCAAACCTTTATGGCCCAGTCACTTGAGTTGGATTCAATGATCCTTGTGGGTCCCTTCCAATTCAGACTATTCTGTGATTCTGCTAGAAATTTTCGTCAGCCAACCATATGTTGTTGAAATCCCATCAAAATCCCAGTTTTGCCAGTTGTGAATTTATTCCATGAAGCTGCTTTTATATTTTTAGTTTCTTTGTGAGACTAAGAGATTTGCAGTCTCTCAGTCAATATGGGTGTTCAGAGTAAGTTTTGTCTTCCTGTGATGCCTTGGGAGGTTACTTAGAAGAGAGGCTAGACAGTTTTAAAATAATAAAGTAGGTATTTATTCAAGTAGATATTTATTAAAAAGGCCTTCAAAGGATACGTTTTGGGCAGTACAAGAGCCTGGCCAAGGCTGCTCCCAGGATAGACAATGGGTCAGACATTTTCACACTTTTATAAGTTTTGGTCCATTTACAAATTGGGGTTAATTGTCCATTTACAGCTTCAGGTTATGAAGTCCAAGCCTTCCAAACTGCTCTCCTCAATTCGATGTTGTTTAAACTTTTTGGGCCTGAAGCTGCAAGGGTGTCCTTGGTTCTCACTGGAAAAGGGTTGTTTTGTCTAACTGAACTGTGAGAGAAGTTGCTAACATTTTATATGAAGTGCAGAGTTACACACTAATGCAGTACAGAACCCGGAAAATATGAAAGCTAAAACTTAAGGCATCACCTGAAAGAGAGAATCATAAAATCATTGAATGATTTAGTCTGGAAAAGATCTTCAAGATCATTGAGTCCAAACATAAACTCAAGACTGCCAAGTCCACCACTAAACCATGTCCCCAAGTGCCACAACTGCACAGCTTTTAAACATCTTCTGTGCATCCACAGCAGCCCATTCCAAGCCTTCCAGTAAAGGCTTTTTTTCCTCATAGCTAATCTAAAGCTCCCCTGGTGCCACTTGAGGCCATTTCGTCCTCTCCTGTCACTTCTTACTTGGGAAAAAGACTGACTCCCACCTCACTACAATCTCCTTTCCAATAGTCATAGGGCAATAAGGTCTCCCCTGAGACTTCTTTTCTCCAGGCTAAACAACCCCAGCTCCCTCAGACCCTTCTCCAGATTTTCTGCATCTCTTTGGACACCCTGTTTAGGTAGCTACCTGTAGTATTTACCTGATATCTACACTAGATATTTATTTGTCTTTAATAACATAAATGTGTATTGGATTTTTTTTTTTTTTTGCCTTAAACAACTTTATTTTGGCTAGCATAACATTATTTTTTTATTATGTGGTTCTTTAGAAAGTTATAGTTTCCATCTGAGGAATTCTGCATTTAGAATTTGGGCTTGCATGTAGGAACTGACCTATAGGGAAATTATTGTGCTTTTGCATTTTTGATTGCTTTCTTATTTTTGTTTGCAATAAAATAATGCTGTTTTAAGTAATGTTTCTAGGTTCCCTTCTCTAGGTGTTTATATCCAGATTTTGCCTAAATTTTATGGATTCTTTCTGTCCAACAGATTAAGAAAGCCATCTCTCATCTATATCTACAAAACTGAGATCTCCATCCATCTTCTTATCTTACACCTTGATTACAGCAACATCTCTTGCTCACACTTTATAAAATGTGGTCCTGCTCCATTCATTTCCATGTTGTAATGACAACACTTTAGAATCCAAGTTCAAAAAAAAAAAACAAAACAAAACAAAACAAAACCATATCTTGTGCACAAAACTCGTCTTCCCTAAATCCCTGTCTTTGGATCTTTATAAGGTATTAGGCCCTTCTCACTGCACAAGGGCAGTAGAGCCAGCAGTGCAGTGTCCTACATCACAAGACCTACTTGCTGAGTAAATCTTCCAAGCAGTAGCAGGAGCAGTCATGCTGCTCAGGGAAGGAGAGGGCAGGGGGAAAGGATGACAACAGCTGGAGTGAAATGCAATGCTATTGCCTCTGCACATATTTCAGGAGCTAGATATGGTTGTCAGTTATCTTTATTTTGCCTGTACACATCTGAGAGTGGCAGTTTTTCCTGCCTGAAATATGTATACAAAAAGCAGGTCTATTTCCACACAAAAACTATTCCACCTCTGATGCATTTTCTAATTAACTTTTATTCTGCAGATGCTTTTCAGTGGAGCCTGAACTGCCAGCCTTCTGTGATTGAAACACACCTAAAATGAAGGACATGAAACCCTTTTCTCAAGCAGCATTTTTCACTGGTACATACAGGATGCAGACAATACTGAAATGGGTTTAGACCCTTCTAGAAACCCACATATATTGAGTTTTTCAGAAATTTCTCAGCTCAGTAGTCATAATGAACTCAGTCCCTTACTTCAGACTCACTAATTTTTTTCAAGAGAATCTGTTAGCTGAACCAAGCCAAAAGACTCTGAAAAAGAATCAATTTCCTCTGTAACTAACAGGTTTTGTTCCTTTGATAAGAAAATGTGAGCTTTTCATTTAGGTGAACCCCATTCTTGAAATACTAAGCATTTAACATACTTCCTTTAAGTGTGAGCTTACTTTCCAACAAATCTCTTTTTTCACCAAACATGCCAGCAATAAAACAAGTTCAAGCTATTTCAGATTCCTTCACTGCTGCTCCTCTCTGCCATACAAGGGCAGGCTGAATCTCTTCATAGCACTGGGATGATCATAGTCAGTCCTGTTCTCAGGCTGCAGCCAAGCAGAAGGTTTTGTTCAGCATTTATCACTGTGATCTGTGACACTGGCTCTAGCTTTATCATATTTCAGAAGTCTATGTAGTTTCATATGGTTTAAGGTGAGAGGGGTCTATTAGATCATCTGCTCTGACCTCCCATATATCATAAACCATTAAGCTTCAACCACAAGCTCTTAAATTAAGCCCAAAGACTTTAGTTAGCACTTCGGTTCTCAGAAGACTAAGCTTTTTGCCAAAGGCAGACAGAAAATGAGAAAAACAGATGCTACTAATCCAAACTCCTCTGCAATGGAGGACAATTGATTAAGTGAGATAAGTGATTTATACACACCTCCGGTGTTAAGGCATTTACTGTAGGGACTAAAAATTGTGAATCATGAATTTAATACCCTGCTCTGCTTTCTGACTTCAGATAAGCCTTTTCCCCTTTCTTTGCCACAGGTTCTAATTTCTCAAATAGTTGTAATTAAAATCTCCTTTCTCAAAGCTTGTTATTACAATGTTCCTGAGATAGAGTTATTAAGTACTTATATAAGCCTCTTGTCTTTTGGTAAGTAACGCTTAGCTAGGAAAAGTCTGAGTAGAATGCTTCAGAACAGCATTCCTGTTTGCTATTCTGTTTCTTAATTCAAATCCTCTGCTGGCTTCCACAGGGCTACAAGGCAGTAAGGACACAGTCCTCTGGTCTGCACCTTGCTGATGCCTCAGGTTTTAGCTTTTATATTTTTCAGATTTTGTACTACTTTACTGTGTAGTTCTGATCTTCATATTAGACGATGGTAAGCTCTCTTCACAGAGTAGAGACAAAACAATTCCTTTCCTCGCTTGGGACCGAGGACAACCGATCCAAATCTCAGGCCCAAGAGCATTAACAATGTGGACTGAAAAGAGAAAAACAAGAAAGATGGGACTTCATAAACTAAAGCTATATCTGGACAATTAACTCAAAAAAGCAAATGGAGCAGAACTAAAAAAGTGAGAGACCCCCATGACCAGTTGTCTATTTTGTGACCATTTTGGTTCATCTTGGGTGTAGCCCTGGCTGGGCTCTTGTACTGCCCAAGGTGTATCCATTAAGGCCTTTTAATAAATACCTACTTTAACTCCATCTAGCCTCTGTTCTAGGTCAGCCTTCACAAGGCATCACTGCCTTTCCTGTCTGCAAATGATGCAGTTCACTGAAAAATTAGGTGGTTCATTCATTCTCTCTAAATTAAAACCCCATAGGAAGGGGAAGAAAAATGCAGGTAGAAGATTGTTATTGGATTACTGATTTATAAGAGCAATTCAAGGTTACCAGCACAATTTCACCTTCTAGCAATCCATGCTGCAGAAAAAAGCTGGCACAAACTCAAAGTGCTGGTCTGCATACACCTTTGTTACAAAATGGCAGTCTACTTCTACAAGTAATTTTTAAAAATGTATATTAAACATATTTTCTACTGGAACAGTGAAACAGCACACAGAGTGTTGTAATTTTGCTGAAATTTTGTTTCCAAGAAGCAAAAAGCTGCTGCTGATGACTGTCTTTAATCCTTTCTTCTGAAATTACTATTCAGAGAATTGAAAGAGATCTACTAGGTTAGCAAATCCCAAACCATGCTGTCACAGGCAGACATGAACTGTCATCCTGTTCATTTTCTATTTATATTATTCTGTGTATTACAGTACAAAATAGAATTTAAATAAAAGTGATTAAACTGAAATTATTTTTTTTAAATCCCTTCATATGAATTTTCAGATTTAGCTCCAATTCAGAAGGAAAAGACATTTCAAAAGCTTGAGATCATTCATGAAAAAAAAAAAGAGCCTTCAAAAAACCCTAATAAAAAGGCTTCTTATAAATGGCAGCCTTCTTGTAACATTTTTTCCACTGCTCCAAAAATTCTTTCAAGTAAATCTGACAGGGCTGCAAACAGGAAAAAAAATTGGTAGCAAATAGTAAGCGCAGCTCCCACTGTTCATCTGAGAAGAGAAACCAGCAGAGAAACCGTGTGTAAGTCTGGTACGAGCACTGCAATAAAAGCACAAAAGGCAACTCAGCAGGGTATGTACCATCTCCATTCATGCCTAGGTTAGTTCCATGCAGAAATCTTTGCGCATGGGAATCAGAACACACTCCCTTCTCTATGTCCACACTGTGCATCTCACAGTTTCTGCATGCCACACATTTCAGACTACAAGCTGTTCTTTTACGCTAAATTGCAACTCCACCATACAGACCTGTGCAAAAAACCCACTGAATTTACTATCAACCAAACCTGCTTTTAAGCCACAGGGGGTAGCACGTTTAATGGATGCCAAAGCTTCTAAGATGTGGCATTCAAAGCACTCACATCTGCAGGAAATATACAGCTTTTTTTTTTCCCTTTTTTCCTTTATTCCTTTTTTCTTTTTTTCTTTCTTTCTTCATTTTATCCTTCTATTTGTATCATCATGGAACATTGCTGAGAAAAATATTGTTAAAGTAATGGTTAATAAAGAGGAACGTGAGCAGGTGCAAAACCTACTTTGTTTTTTGGTGCATGAAAATTTTTGTATGAATAGAATGGTTATGTATTTTTCTTTGGAAAGAATTCTGAATTCTATCATTTAGGAATGAAACTCTTGATAAAAAAAAGCATAACTGGAATATATTGAAACAGCTTGGACAATATTGCTTTTGGATTAGATTTGAACTCTACTATGAAAAGAGGAGTAATTATCCAATTGTTTGACACAGAAATCAAACACAAAAAATACTGTATGCCCCTGCGATCACCAAGTCTTCTGTTTTTTTGTTTGGGTTTTTTTTTTCTTTAACACTGTACTTAAATTCTGAAGCTCCTGGATATAAAAGATGAGAATTACACATCATGAGACACTTTTGTGTCAGTGTTAAACTAACACATCTAAATATATTTTGCTTCCCAAAGTAGTTTGCAATAAGTAACTTTGTCTTCAATTATCTATTCATATGGGAATCTCATTTTACATTTTATTCATCAACAGAAGAGATAAAATCAGTTAGAAAATACTTGATAGCAGAGTTTTACTGCAATAGTAAATCATACCTCTACTATAAAAGTTGAGAGAAGCATTATGTGAGGTTGTGTTACACTCCAGGATTTTATAGCCTTGAAAAGAATCAGCAATAAATTTGAATAAGGTTGAGAAGGAAAGCAGCTGGAGATGCAAAAGAGAAGTGACACCTTTATACTGTACTTCTATTTACCATTTATCTGTCATTTTTTATCTCCACATCTTGAGATTAGAAATCTCTTTTTGCATAGATAAAATGTCAGTGACAACTTTCTATTTTAACATCTTAGGCTGTCGATGACACTTTGTTTTAATAACTTTCAAAGAACTTCTGATTATTCTGTTTCTTACTTGGTAGAATGAGAAATACAGAAGGGAAAATGGTTGCAGATGAAATACTCTAGAACCATTTCCTTTTAGTATTTAAAACTATTGCAGGTTAAAAGAGAAATGAACACCTTGATATTTGCTATAAATTCTCTAAATTAATATGGGTTACTTCAATTACATTATTTATGTATAAAATAGAATGGATACCTTGTATGCATCCATGTTTTAGCTGTTGCAAATTCCACCCTTATTATTATAAGAAAGTAGTTCAAAAAATAAGGGATTCAGTAAACTTGAAGCGACAAATACAAAAATCTGTTCATGAAGGAAATTGACGTGACATGGCACTCAATCAGTTACTCTAAAGCTTTACTCCCAGCCCCTCACTTCTGCATTATATAATTTCTCATTATCAAAATGAAACATTATCATCAATATGTTTGGAAATTTATGAAGTAAAACAATGTGGCTGTATGGGAAAATTCCTAAAGTAAGACGTATTAAGACATATTATCAGATTAATATAAGGACAGAAAAAAAAAGATAACACCAAAAAAAAGATAACATCTATTTTTTCTTTGCTTTCCTTTGCTTTCAGCCAAATAGCTGCTGTTTGCTCAAGTCTGGTCAGAGATCATTCAAAGCAGTCCTCACTTAAGAATTGCTTAAGAATTTCAGATTTCTTGCCTCACTATAGAGACAGATTGTTTTTTTGAGCAATTAATGAACTACTGTAACTAAATATCACTGTCTTGGGGATAAGTCACATTGTAGAGGGGCTGCTTTCCATTCTTATAACTTGAATGAGGGGCAAAATTTCATATATTTCACCACTGGCAGTCAAACAATGTGAAACTCAGCAAACAATAGCTATTAAAATTAAGGATACAATCTTAGCTCATTGTCAAACCTAGTTCAATGTAGCTGATATACATTGTCAAAAATTAATGAAAAAAAAAGTTTATGATGTGATTGCATTTAGATACAAATATATCTAAAACGGGTCAGGGTAAGCAGTCTATCGACGTGCCTATATCTTTCTGCTTCATCAGACAATTATAAGGTGTCTGATTTTTCAGACAGTTGAATCTATTAAAGTCTAGCTCTCTGCCAACAGTGCTCTTGGCATGCATCCACATGATGTAATTTTATAGATAACTGGATTTTTCCTGTGATTGGTATTTTTAAAAAATCAAATTTACTAATAGAGATTTAAAAAAAAAAAGTGAAAATAACCATTTTATATTGAATGCTCCATTTATAAGTTTGACATCTCACTGAACCAGTGTTTTAAATGACTGTAGAATGTCAAGAAAAAGATTTTTTTTCAACCCTGAGAAAAAAAAGTTTGCAAGCTGTCAATCTCCTGTTTTTAATAGCAAGTCCTGAATGGTCTAAATTAGTTTATGCATTTTTGCGACCACCTGTCTGTTGTTACTGTCAAAACTGATTCAGGTCCTCTGAGTTTTCAGGAGTCTTAGCTGTGACACTGTAAATTTTTAACCCTTTCTGCAAGTGAGTGAAGAATACCTGTACATGGACTTCTAATAAAGTGGCTTCTTGATTAAAAGATAGAAAAAAAAACGCCCCAAACAACTGAAAGATAGGGTGTCATGGGTCTCTGGCCTTCTTTCAGTGAACTTGGTGGGGTTTTGAATATACAGAACTGCAATGTGAGGAGCTGAAGTTAGCTTTTCTTTCAGCTGAGCTCCTTGATGATACTCAGACACAGCTGTCAAAGTTTAGAGAATGGCGTGATCAATGTATTTCAGTCTTGAAATTTAAAATCGGATGTTTAACTTGTCATTAGACATCCTACATAACTTAACCCTTAACTTTTAATAACCCTTAACTTTTTATTCAGAGGCATAAATAGTTACAGAGAAAAACAGTCATCTGTAGATTACAGAACAGTAAATCTACTTTATTTCCTTTATCCACAGAAAGATGAGCATTCTAAGATGTGGGACTTGGATGTTTTAAATAAGGTAGAATAAATCTTTTTCCTAAGAAAAAAATTCAACTTGCTGACCTTTCCAAACCACTTGCTGGCTGAGGACTTGAAGCACTGGTGTCAGCAGTGAAAAAGCAGAGTGAAAAGCATATCTGCTACTTTAAATTAAAAATCACTTAATTCAAATGCATTTAATTCTACGTTAACATTAATTTGAATTTAAATTAAATTCCTAACATCTGATGCTTATTTATGAAACCAGAGACATAAAATTGCATGCAGAGCTATACTATACATACAATGCACTCAGCTAAGAGAACTCTTCTGACATTTATATAAAAATAGACAATATATATTTATCCTAATGTCACAAAAATATTAAGGATTGATGTTTTTACCTGCCCCCACCCCAAAAGGTTCCAGCCATCTTCTGAAAAAAACACACTTTGTGTGTGAATAAAATATATACAGGTAATACCAAGATGGCCACAATCAACAGCTGAAGCTTATTCCATCTTAGCAGAGGCAAAAAGTGTTCCACCATTCCTAGCTCACATACCAAAAGTTCTGGAGCAGGCACAATTCTTCGTCAGGATCTGTTTTACAATCTCCAAGCTTCTTATTTCCCTATCCCCTTTATGTCACAGGGCTAGGCCTGTGAAGAATGCTTTTTAGGTCCTTACAGCATTCTGTTATCTTCTACAGAAACATCACTTCCCAAGAAAGACGGAAAACAATGTGACTGAATATTCTTAGCATCCCCCAGATGCGAGGTCATATTGAGCAAAGAACAATTCTAAAAACAACTCTTTCTCCTGGCCAGTCTTCTATTTTCAACCCTTTTAGTCCCACATTCAGCATTCATGAGTGGAAAGGATTTTTAACCCACAGCCACTGCAATCAACAAAATAGGAGCATATCATAGAACTCAGTTGAATGTGGTCATCCCTGGTTTTTCACTGTCCTGTGAATATGCCTCATTTGCCTTCTAGAGGTACAATATTACAAGCCAATCACAAAAATGCATAGATCAATTATCTTAACTGGGTTATTATCTTAGCTGGGTTATAAGTAGTCATTACTTACTGGTAAATCTTCAACACAGTTCTGATATTTTGTGTAAAATTCAGTTCTGGTGAGCCATTTACTACAGATACCTTACAATTTTGAATCATTCTACCATGCAACTTGAAGCACAAAAGCAAGACCTAATCTAGGAGTCTATTTAATCCAGTCTATCAACTTGGGTTCCTCAATTAGCTGCTCGAAAGGAAAGCATGAACCTTCAATTTGTTGTAATGGCAACCTAGATTTATCTTATTGCAGGGCTGGATTGCTGCAGGAGGATATCATCCATGTATGATCAAGCATGCAAGTACCTGGAGATTTGGTTTTTAGAGATTTTTCTAGTCGCTTTCAATAGTGTAGAAAATATTCCTCAGAAATTTACCACATTGCCTTTTAATATCTTTTACGAACAAATTAAAAAAAATATAATGAAGCCTTATATAAGAGATGGATACAAGAGATGTGGCTTTGGATTATAGAAAGAAAATATACAGCTATGTGCATTTTTCAGTACCCTTGGAGAACCAGTTATGAAGTGCACCTACGCACATACATCCTGAGAAGAAAACACTCAGAACACGCACATGCTTTCAGGTGCTGTAGCACTTGAGAAAACTCCTTTATTTTAAGGAGGTTTTCAGCTAAATAAATAACTGCTCTACCCATGTTTTATCTGTGGGACGCATCCATAAAATGAGACCGTACTATTAATTATAATTTCCTGTTCATTTTAATGACATTTGAAAAGCTTTTGTAGCTGACTAAATGAGCTGCTTGGACTCCTTTTCTGCCTGGTTAGTGACTAACAGCAAGTAACAGCGTACAGCAGGGATAGTCTAATTACTGTCAAAACCAAAGGTCACCTAATTCCAGGCAATGCAAATAGACTAATTATATTGTTTCTTAAGGTGTCTTCCAGACATGTGTCAATCAGAAAAAATAGCAAATAGCAGAATAAGCAGTCCTATACCAGCATAAATTCATCATATTTCTTTTTAGAATAATGCAGTAAAATGACACCACATGAAAATGGTTGATAGGGAATTTAATTACTATGCTTTATAAAAAAGGAAACCGTGGGATATTAAAAAAAACCTGAAAACTCTTTCTGTGACCTTTAAGTAATTAGTGTTTCATAATTATGTACATGCAGTCTGTAGTTACTTTTTTAAAAATGCCAATAATTTTCCTCCCTCCAACAAGCCACATATTACAGTTATTTTCCCTTATATTCTAAATAAGGAGACTTCTTATTGGACAAATATTTTTCACCATTAATCTCAAAGGAAAGAAAACAGAAAAGCACACACATAATTAAACATTATAGAATTCTGCTTTTATTATTGAGTTTTATGTACATTATCCTAAATTTTTTATTTAACACCTATGTAAAAACTGTGCTCTGAGAGACACACATATCCAAATCAGGAAGAGATATTTCAGTGTGCTCACCACATCACTTCAAACAAAAACTCGCACTAGAGCTACATTTTTAGGAACTATCAATGTTCCTGATTTGAAAATTCTCTCAGAAACATGTATCCCCAGAAATAAAGAGAAATCAATGGCAGCACACCATATCATTGTTGTATTATCCTACTATATAGGTCATAACATAACATTGTAATTAACAAGAAAGCTTTAAAAATGCAAGACTACTGAACAAGGAATCAAGCATGTGAATCCTGTATATAATGTGATGATACTATTGTCCATCACACAGCTACTGTCCTTTACACAGCTACTATCCATCACACTAACTGAAGGTACTGCCTATCCTGCCTTCCTACGCCTGAGTAACAGACCAGCTCCTGTGGATGATCCTGAAAACGCGTCAGCTCTGAGCTACTTCCTTAATTCTCCAGCATGAATTATAGCTGAAACAGCACTGATATTTCCTAATGTACTACATGTGTTTCACTTCTACCTTTCAAAGTTACTTAGCAATGCCATCATTACTTAGATATGAGGCTTACAAAGGCTTTGAAGCTGCTGATGGGCAGCATGTATGGGTCCACAGTGCCAGCAAAGCCTGTTTTAGAGCTGAAAAAGGCAAAACCTGAAATGCTGAGACAGAAGCACAGAACATAAGAGGGTACAGTCCATCTTGTCTCACAGGCTGTCAAAGAAGAAGCTGAAAAGAAACCAAAAACACACCCTCTGCTTCTGATGTTCTCTGTTGGTGCTTAGGTAACTTAAAAACCACCTGATAGAAAAAAATGTTACCAGTCACACCTACAATACCTTTGAGAATCAGAGGGTTATTTGGGTCAGGAGGAAACTCACAGATGACTTTGTTCTGGTCCCCCAGCCATGGGCAGGGACATCTTTTTCCACTGGACCAGGCTGATCAGAACTCCAGGAATGGGGCATCTACAACTTTTCTGGACAACTTGTTCCAGAGCCTCAGAAGCCTCACAGTAAATAATTTCTTTCTAATATCTAATCTAAGCCTACTGTCTTCCAGTTTAAATACTGTACCCCTTTTCCTAACTTGTTAGCTCAGTCTGCAGCTGTCATTTAAATTTGGGGCTAGGATTTTAGGAGTGGGCTGTCTTTAAATCCTACAATCAAGAAAACTTCAGCTTTGATAGCAAGCCTATTAGACACTTACAATTTTTATTTTTTGGCCCACTCGGCAGTCACAAACTACTGGCCTAGCACCAGTCTAGCCTAGACATGCTGTCAACTTACAGGGCTTAACCAGCAAGTCAGGCTTGTCACTAGCCATTGTTCTCAAAGGAGTTACACAATACCCCACTGAATACAAGGGCAAAGAGGTAACAGGAAAGCAAAATTTAAAAACTGGCAGTTCCACATTATGTGTTGCTTTCTCCCATTTTCAGGACAGAGCATTTTAAAGACATACATGGTATGGTGTTCTGTCCTACAAACTGTCTACTCAAAGTAATGTAAAGGTTTGCAGGGGCTGAGTTAATTCTTCATAACTTATGGTGCTGAGTGTCAAATTAGTGTATTTGTATTATAAGTGCAATTCCACCGATACATGGTTTTCTGTGGATGGAGGTAATTGTATCAGTTCCAAGTACTGAAAAATAAATTTGCTTTTATCCACCAGTTTTCTATCCTACTTAACTAAAATTTCCGAAGAAGCAGAAGCAGGCTTTCATGTGGTGAAGTGTCCACTACAGTGTCTAAATGAATAATTTACTATCCAAATTGACTGCACCGATCATCTAAATTTAGAGATATCAGACTTTTAACAGATGGTACACTACAGACAGTAACTCTTGGTCAAAAGTGCTTCTAGAATATGCAATTTGCTATGGTAAACTGGTCCATCAAATCAATCTGGCATTTTGCCTCTGGGGAAGGGTAGTATTAAATCCTCTATAGAAAGATAAACTTCTCCCATAATACACTTGGTCACCTGTGCAATGCTATACATTCTTGACTCAAAATAAGAAAAAAATCAGTATGCTTTCAGGTAAGTAGAATTTGTTATGGTATCAGCTGGAAGGTAGCCAATATCCAAATAAATTATATTTTATATGAAGGGTATGACCTTAAGATCCCCTAATCTTATTGACATAAGTGGAAGCTCTCTATACACACAGTATTTTCAGGAGTAGACAACAAATTGGCATGTAGTTTAACAGCTAGGATATAGAAAGGAAATGAAAAGAAACGGAAAGTGTGCATGCTTTCTATTTTAGGTTAATGCACTTCTAAAGACAGGAAATATTGTGGTTATTTGACTTCCTGTATATTATAGATACTACATTTCAATTATTTCTGCTTCAAATTCAATATTTTTTGCTTGACATAGACTATAACTGTAAAGGAAGAAAATGAATAAAGGTCATATTTTTATTTCCAGTGACAGAAAAATCTATCAATTGCATCAGAAAATAGTTTCCAGGATTAGTTAAAATATCCACCTTATTTTTAGTTTAATTTGGTCTATATTCTGCTTTTAGCCATTACACGTCAACATTTTCCTGCCTACAGACTTAATAGACCAGCATTAACAAATTCTTGTTCTTGGTATAGGTATTTATAGCTTATAATCAAATATCTAAGTCTACTTTTCTTTTCTTTCTTTAGACTAAGCTCAGCTTTTTACTGCAAAGCACGTGTTCCAGTCCTTTCAATCATTTCTTTGTGCTACTTTGACATTTTCTGTTTTGTTTTCCTAACTGATGGCACCAGAATAGAACACAATATTCATGAAACAGTCATAGTAATGCCAAGAGCTGGGATAATATAATCTGCTAAGTCTTACCCAGTATTTGCATAGTCACATCTTTAAAAACCTTTCATTTTTGTGAGCTCACATTCCATTGTTTATCCAGTATTACTCTCTGCAAATTTTTTTCACTTTGTGAAAGTGACTACTTTCCTGAAGCAGTAGTTTTCTATTTGTAAATACAGTCCAACTTCATAGGATTTTACAGCATTCACAGTGGAATTCACACCAGTTTACCAAGTTTGATCAGAATTAGCTGATTATGACCTTGTTACCAAACACCAAATTATGTGGCACCAGAAAACTGAACCATTACTGATAGAATAAGCATTATGATTTAATTCCCCAAATGCAAAGAATCAAAGAGACAAGAACCAATTTCCCTCATACAGCACAAATGTTCTCTAGGTTAATTTTCTTCAAGTTGGAAAGTTTACTTTGTACTTTATTTTTATATTCAAATATGAAGCTGTTTGGTCATGCTATTCACATTGATGCTGGGGAAAGTGCTACAAGGTCAGAAAAATCAATAAAAGAAATTAAATAACTGATATCACATTACTTTTTATCTCCAGTAAGTTATTACATCAGTAATGCAGTAATGTTACAAAGAGCTCAACAAGATCATCCAGAATGATATTAAGCCCTGCTTGATGCCAAGCAAAAATATAGTTAAATAAGACCTGATGCTCCTTAATCAGCTTAGTGGATTTCCAAACTCCCTACAAACATTCCAGGTACTGTATGCACCATTAAATCAAAATAAAATATTCAATAGTTTGCAAACCTGAACTACACTGTCCCAAAATTTCCTTTTAGCTACAGTGATAGCAGGAATCTGCTATACATTTTTACCTTGTCCTTTTCTGGACAGTTTAGTAAAACAGCATCCCACTTTACTTGTTCACTTTGACAGTCTATTCTTAACAGTAAGAAAATACAAAGAATTGCTGGGATAGAGCTAACTTTGATTTGTTCCCAGCTTTGTAAGATTTCTTTCCCCCCTTTACCCAGACTGAGTACCTAATGTTTACCTCTTTTGTAATGAACACCTGGCAGCAATAGTTGATAACAAACCCTACTAGCACTATATTTTGATAACTGCAAACAATAGCAAAAGCTTTGCTATTCTATGCTAATTTGAAACAAATTCATGTAATTATAATCTATAGCAGAAAAACAAAACAAAACAAACAAAAAAACCCCACACAAAAACCACCACAAAAACACAAAAAACCCCAAACAAACAAAAAAAACCTTCTCATTTTTAACAAGGTGGCCACAGAAATCATGCCAGGGATGCAGCAGACTGGATGCTGCATTCTTTACCACCTATGTTAAAATCTCACGTCCTGTCAATACACATTGGTAAGAATTCCCCCTCTCTACTTGAGAGACATCTGAGTTTCTTCATGATGTAAAATGGCCTCACACATAATACAGGCATGGACTGATTGAGTTTATAAAGCATACTAAGTTTATAAAGCATGCTGAGCTCATGCCAGCTAGGTGCTCGGGAAACTGGCCGTGGTTCATACATCCTGAGCCACCTAAGCAGAGCAAACAACCTGTTGCAGTTTCCAAAAATAAAGCAGATAGATTAAATTAAATCTATGGCAATAACAAAGTGATAAAAAGGGGGAAAAATATTTGCATTTAAAAGGAATAGTTGATCTAAGATCAGAATCTGAATATATTAATTAGTATTGTTCATATAGAATGTTATTAAGGGATCATAAAATGTAATGTTTGAAAACTAATAGGTATTTTTAAATTCACTGTCTTTGAAACCAAGGGGAATTATTTCCAGAAAAACAAGTTCTACTTTTACAAAACTTACAACTACACAAGGACTTGTGGAAGACTTTCAGATCAGAAGAATATGTAGGAGTAATTTCTTCTTCTTCTGAATTTCTCACATCTTATTTGGGATATCCAAGGCTGTATAATACAATTCTTGATGCTTTCTCAGAGAAACAATGATAATAACAATGCCAAGTGAGTGGAGTTTTGAATAGAGCTGGCTTCTTTATAGGTGAAACTGAAGGATACTGAGCAGTGCTGCTCCCTTCTGAGTGCACTCTTACATGACCTTGTAACACAGAAAATTAAGAGGATAAATTCTTAATGCATAATTATCTTTCTGTGCTATAATATGCTATCATAATTTAGCATTTTGCAAACATATCTTTAGCAAGAAGCTATCTGGCTGGTAATATAAACCCTACATTGTGTCTCACACTAAGTCAACCTGGAAACATTCTGTTATAGGAAGGTGCTATTCTGCTTGATATGCTTTGTATCCCTTTATGAGCATTTGACATCTGCTCTCCAAATCTGCTCTGGCTGCCTGTTGTTTTTCAAGTGGAGTTTGAAGTGCTGTTTTTGACCTATAAAGCCCAAAATGACTTGAAGCTTGCTTTTTTGAGAGACTGAGTCACTCCCCATGAGTTAAGATTACAGACACCACTGAAGCACCTTTGAGTGAAAGATAGGGAAATAATGACAAGGTATATGAGTGCTCTTTTACTGTAGAATTCACTTCCACACCTATCTGAAGTGATCTAAATTTGTTAATCTTTAAAACATACCAAAGTCCCACCCATCTATACAGACATCTAGGAGCAATTGCTGTCATGAGGACTGAAAAGGGGAAGAGAAGGCTTTCTGTGTACTGTGTTCTGTGACCAGAGAATGAATGACTGTTGCCTATTGACTAATGTTCCTGTCCATTGTGAATGGCATTTTAATTTGTCAAGAGCACCAATAGGTCAAAAAAGATATCTGAAGGTGTTCTAAAGAGAGCATACAGCCTTTTAACACCTTACATACAGAAATGGAAGAATTAGAAATAGTTCCATGCATGAAAGTGAGCCTAAAAATCCACCTCCACCCCACAAAAACAAAACACAACAAACAAACAAAGAAACAAAGAAATTAAAAAACAAAACATTAACCTACATTCACTTGCTATTAATTAAAGTATGAAATAAAGTGAGGAAGAGACAAATGTTATGCTGAATGATTTTACAAAGAGATGACAATTCCTACATTATTAAAAGTCAGGATGTATAAAGATATTCACTTATAGATTAACTTAACTCCTTTCATTCTTGTAATTGAAAGACATTTAAAGCCAATGCTGGTTTGAAAGCTGCTTAGCATGTTCATTCATACTGTCTGCCCTGCCCAAGTACCTCCACCACCAGTACCACTTTCCCTCCCCAGGAAAAAGAAAAAAACAACCACCCAACCGATACCAAAACCCCTGTCACCTGTAGGTGACTAGAAAAGACTTCTACAGCCCTCTAGTGTTGCCAAACCACAGACCCTGGGTATAAATGCTAATTTTTGCCCCACACTCTGAAGGAAACCCTTCAGACTTCTCCACTGCTGGACATGCCCACTACACCACTGAAATCCCACTGCTGGCAGAGTGAGTTACACTGTTCTCACAGTCATGTCACACAAGGGACATGTCACCAAAAGCATAGGACTGGCCTTTGCAAATAAAAGCATATTTGCAGAAAGAAATAGGGAGAAAAAATTAATATCATACATCCAGGTTAATTTGCCGTGCACATATTTAAAGAGCTGACTGGAGAGTTTGCTGTGCCTGCTTGCAGGCCCTCAGCAGCACTGACGCCTCGTTTCTCCTTTTGCTCCCTCGCTGATTCTTTCCCAGTGAGTTCCCCTTGACAGAGCCTACGGCTATACTCTCAGAAATCATATAAAACCTGACAGTGCCAAAATTTCAACCGCAAAAAGGTGTTTTAAGGTGTTGCCTTTCAAATCTAATTTTCCCGGACAGCTGTGTCGCGCTGGCAGCGCGGCTCCCGGCTGCCCACGGGCTGCAGATGGAGCTGTTGACAAAACAGTTCAGGAGCGCTGCAGAGGAGCGGGTCCGGCCGGAGCGGGACCGGCTGGACCGGGACCGGTTGGAACGAGTCCGGCTGGAGCGGGACCGGTTGGAGCGGGACCGGCCGGAGCGGGTCTGGCGCACGGAGCGGGTCCGGCCGGAGCGGGACCGGCTGGACCGGGACCGGTTGGAACGAGTCCGGCTGGAGCGGGACCGGCTGGAGCGGGTCTGGCGCACGGAGCGGGACCGGCCGGAGCGGGACCGGCTGGAGCAGGTCTGGCGCATGGAGCCGCAGCTCGCTCCTGCAGCTGCCCTGCTCCGGCAGGACCCCGCTGCTGTCATTAATATTGCTGTGCCATTTGTTGCTGTTGCTTCAAAGTGTCTCTGCGCAGCTGAAAGAGTATTGTAGCAAACATCCTAGCCTCGGAAAGGCAGCGCAAGGCTCCCTGGCTAACCTTCAAGATGTCCTTAAGCTATGAACATAAAGCACATTAACAACTTTGGGCCAAGGTTATTTTTAAGGGGCTAAAAACTCAAATCAGAAATAAGTGACAGAGAGAGAGTTATAAACATCGATTCTATAAAATAAGCATCAATGCTTCTGTTATCAGCACCAACTTCTTTTGGAAAAGAACATTTGTGCTCAAAAAAAAAAACCCAAACACAGTTGGTTTCTACTATAAGGATGTACTACACATTCCCATAAAAATTGTATTTAGGAAGTAAATGTGCATCAGAACATGAAATGTTGATAGGAAAGGTGTAACAAGATCAAATTCACACTGTTTAACTGTATATTGCCACTTCTTACAGCTGTACACATAGCGCTGTGAAGACTGACTGCTATAGCACAACAGTTTATTTTGCACTTGAAATTTCTGATAAATATTGCCTGGAGATCTCTGCAGGGAACTAACAGAATCCCAGCTGTTATATTTACTGGCAAGGAAGTTAATTCAACCTTCCTTTGGACAATTCAAATTAAAGCACTGGGTCATAATTATGCATCAAGCAGGAATGATGACACAGATGATCTTTGTGTTCTCATGCAATTGAAAAAGGCTATGTTGTAATTAGCGTTGCAAGCATGAAAAAGTGTTGCTGCAGCTTTGAAACTCCTCATACTTTAGTTTGAGCAGATAAGTGCAAAGAATAAGTAATTGCCTAATCTGAATCAAAGGTTTAAATTAAAATTCCCAAGTCTGGAGATTAAGCTGGATTTTCTTATTTAGTTAGCTACAATGCTGAAAGTATGCAGTCAAATTCTATTCCCATTTACTGTAAGGTTTTTTCAGTATATGTGAGAAAGCGTGGTCTATTAAAATTCCTGTCTACTACTTCATTAAAAACTTATGAAACCAAATTTCAAACTCATTCTGCTGCAAGATGCATATGTCAGAGTGGCACTGCCCCTTTATGATTGTTTTTTAAATTACACTCAAGTATATGATACACATTCTTCAAACAGTCTGAGCATAAGCACCATCCCCAAAAGCTAAAATTATATCACACACTGCATGTGACTTAGTGAGTCAGTACAGGAAAATGTCCAAAAGGGATGAACTTATAGAAACTATTTTACTAGAAAATATAGGAGAGTTAATGTCCAATAGCAATCATAGTAGTAATTTATTCCTGTCTTTCTTGCATTTATTCTGTGGTACCTAAATTATATTACTGTACATGCTTGTTTTCTTGCTTGTAGTTTTGGTTGGTTTTTTTCGATTTTCTTTTTTTTTTTTAACTGGATGAAAAATGTTGGTCTTTGCATAGCATTAGCATTTAAATAGCCCTTTAACTATTTGGCGCTCAGACCACAGTAATCTCCTTAAAATTCCAGTTTACCAGAGTACATTAAAAGCCTCTAATATGTTTACATAATATTTAATTCCTTCATGCCTATAGAAGATTTGCATTCATATCATTATAGAACAGTCTGGGTCAAAAGAGACCCTACAGTTCCTCTTGTTCCAACCTTTCTGCCATGGGCAGGGACATCTTCCTCTAGACCAGGTTGCTTCAGAGCTCCATCCAGCCTGGGCTTGAACATTTTCAGCATCCACAGCTTCTCTGGGCAACCTGTTCCAGTACCCCACCACCCTCACCATAAAGGATTTCTTCCTAATATCTTTATGAGAGGCATGCAACTTTTTATAATACTATGGTGCATTCCAGAATTTCTATACAGGATAAAAAAGTGTGAAGTTATGAAAAGTTCTGGAATATAACATAAGATAGCTTAAAAAGAAAACTAAAAATCTGCAAAGTACCTTACACATGCCTTGCAGGATTTTACAAGAAACCTTCAAAATAGGCACCATTCATTGTCTCATTTTTTGAAAAATCCAAAGCCAGTGGTTCCCCAAGAGAAATCTGCTGTGGAAAGGACAATACTTTTACAAAATTCAAGTGTTGACTCAGCCTCTGGACCATAATCAGTCTCTAAATTTTTTTAAAATGCAGTTTGATAAGATCTAGACACAGGAGAAAATATTAAATATATTTGCAATAGACTTCACATAAAAGTTAAGTAAAAATTTTGGAGTCAATATTACTGTTGTCAAATAATACTTGATCAAGGTAGCCTAATTTTAAAATGTGAAGATTTTTCTGATGAATGTCTGCTCTGCTTCCTAAGTTCTTATATTCCTATTCATCACTAATTTCTGATCTCAAGAAGTCTACACCTGTATGCTAAGACTATTGTGAAAAACAGAGGTGGCTACAATGAATTCGGCTGTGAAGGTATAATGGTATTGTTTTAGTTTAATTAGGAAAAATTTTGACCTGGGCATATTAAAAAAAATTACTTGACTGCCAACAATTTACAGTTATATTTTGTGAGATCTTAGCCCTTTTGGACTTGACATTTGTCTCCGTATTTTCATTTATTTTATTAAAGTTACATGAATTTTTTTTATATAACACAAACACTAGTTTTGACAGCTACACTCTGTGTGATGATCCATAATTAGAAAGTAAATTTTTTAAAACTCAAAGAATCTAAGATAAACTAGAAATTATTATAAGACATTATTAAGAGGCATAGGATATATTTGTTGTATAAGTAATGAATATTACAATGATTACTGATATTGTTTCCTGATAATTACACTAAATACCACTAAATAATAGCACAGCAACTAGCTAAGAAGAAGACCCACCAATTTTTGTGTAATTCAGAATAAATTCAGACCTAATTCGAAAGGAATGTGTATCAAATTGAACACAGAAAAGTCATTTGAGGTGTAAATGATAACTATTAACATGCAATGCTGGTTAAATGTGGGATGAGGATTGACAGAGTTCATAATAAGGATCCAAGGGAAATGAGGTAGCTGAGTAAGAAGCAGGTGTTCTCTGAGCCAGGAACTCAAACACACAGGTGTTTGAGAAACATCACACTCCTTTCAGTGATCTCAAGGGCCTCACCTTTATGTGCCACTCAGAATAGCAGCGTTCCTACAATTTCCCTATTGCACCCCCCCCCCACCTTTCTTTTTTTATAGTACTATCTATAATACATATAGTGCAATGCAAAATTATTTACAAAAGGATGTCGCACTGGCTATTTTTGATATTTTTCTGCTCTGGTGTGTGTAAAGTGGAAAAAAAGAGATTTAACTGTTTTTCTAGCACATGAGAGAACACACAAAATAAATTAGAAACTTCCAATAAAAAGTCAATGAGAAGTCAAGCGTTTCTGAAAATGCCTGTTGAATTTGGCATGAATGAAGATTAATAATTTTTTTAAGGAATTAGAGCTAATTATCCTGTGTTCCCGTTTACTGATCCAAACCTGTATTTACGTAATCATTCTCAACTGACAAAAAGTATGCTATTTATAAATGAAACTTTAAGCAATGAAATAGAGCATCAACTTAGTAATAAAACCCTTTCAATAAGTCAAATCATCAAGTACCTGAGCAGTGAAGAGAGACTATAATGTTGAAACTATAACTTAATTTGTGAGAAGAACCATTCAATCTTGTCTTGGGGGCAGGGAGAAGGGAGAAATCTGATCTGAATTTTAAATAAAATTCTACAATGGCAAACTACCTATTCACTCTAATTTTGTTTCTATTTCACATCTACCCTTTTTTCTCCTGTTTATAAGAATAACAACAGAAAAATTAAACAAAACAAGATGGCAAATTTCGTAGCTGTTCTAACCCTATCAATTTTAAGCTCATATAAGCTCTGGTAAAGCCATGCATCGGCTCCTACTGTGCAATGGCTTTTTTTATACAGTTTGACTATGTGATGAAAGAAACTAGTTGACATGCACTTACCGTATTAAGCCCTGGCACCTGCATTGCAGACACTAATCAAAGTGCTCCTTCAGAGGGGTGAAAGAATCGCCATTTGTAACGCAATAATTAGGCTGGGTAGAAGGGCCTGAAAAGTAAATCAATCTCGTCTGCTCTCTAAATCTGACACCATTCTCTAGGCAGATTGTTAACATAATGAGACAGAAGCCTACAAGAGGTCCCATAAAAGACCTATGTCTTTTTTTTTTTTTCCCTTCTTTCTTTATACTTGCAATGTTACTAAGAGCATAATTACACACAAACCTACCCTAAGTCACTGGCATAAAAGCAGCTATTTCTAAGAAGCTCATCAAAAATAAGTTGGCAGAACAGACGGGCTATATAACACAGCAGCAGGCTGACTCAATTTGCCCAACAGGATGAAGATTATTTTAACCTATTCCCTACTAAAATTATCATGATTATGTCTGACAGGGAAAAGTAATAAGTTACTATAATATGGCAAGAAAATAATTTTGGCGAATTAATCTGATTCTCTGTTCACATCAGGCAAATGAAGAATAATTCCACTGAAATCAATACTATTATCAAAATTGTATGAGGAAAGAATTACATCCAGTGTGATCACTGTGATTTTTAAAAATGAAACAGTAACAAAATAGAAAAATTAGTGGTAAAGTTTTTTAAAAGACAATTTTCATGTACAGCCTCTCAATATTCAAGACTGAAATCTTATTTAATAGACAAAAATAAGCAATTTTCCCTTCCATTTTCCTTAGTAAAAATTGCACCATAGTTGATGCTTTGTAGTACCAAAAGCTTAAGAACCTTTGTTACAGATAACCTGTTATGGTTGTTGTAAATAGTAATGTAAAAATCATATAAAAATATATAACATAAAAATTAAAATTTATTATGCTGCAAGTGGTGGAATGCAGTAAGCAGATATTTGTGTAAAACAAAAAAATGAACAGGATGAATCACTCTTTTTTCATAGTCAAAAACATATTAGTAATTATTTTTACTCATATACCATGATTCAATTTAATCACTCCCTCTTAGAGACTCTAACTGTGTAGCCTGGAATGCAGTATTGTCTGTGATAAACAGGTGTAAGCTTTGCATTAAATCTGCAAAGCCTCTCAACTGAGGTTTGTCAGGTCTGCTTTTTCTGAGTTTTCCTGGACCTGAAGCTCTGTTTTACCTGCTTGAACTGTGACAACACCTCTAATTGGACAGGTGGCTATGGCTAACCTGTGTTACTTTTGTGTGTCTTTGTCTGGTAGAACCATATTTTTGCATTGATAGCAGTAATGAGCAATTATTCTACATGGAATGAGATATTTATGACTTTACCATCATGATGATGGTAGAGAATTATTGGCCTAGAATGGCAACAGCAGCCTTGAGAATTGTGGATGAGATATGTGGCACTGAGGACTTCTAAATTTAACTTATACAATATATTCAATTAGCAGCATGCTTTCCAGTGATTTCAGTTTTGTTTTTTTTTTTTTCAGCTGTACATCATGTTGATACTTTAAAATACCCTCAAAATTCAAGATACTCCATGTGACCCACAAAGGCCAATAAAGACCACTCAGTAGTTACTAAATACAAATTGAAATACAAATTTCATACATACTTCATAAGTACCTACAATTAAAAAAAATAATCTTATACAATTTTTTTTTTCTAGAAGTTTTATTTCAATGCAAACTAGCAAGTTTGTCTTCTTTTACAGTTATGCCAAGAGCATGACTTCTGTGATCTGCCTGAGTGACCTCAAAATGAGATGAATTGTGGTAGGCACCTACTTCTTCACATGGATTGGGTCATTTGGCTCACATCTTAATGTCCAAACTCAGGTAAGGAAACTTAAGAAGAAAGTAATAAAGAAGCAGTGTAAGGGTAACAAACTGTCTGCAACATTTTAACAGAGTCAGAACTTTTTGGAAAGTTTATTTATACACAGGATGCATAAAACTTAAACTTTGCAAACAAAATTTCACACCAATTCTCTGCTTCATCCGAATCTATTGTTCAAAGAAGGTTTTCAAAACAATTTCTTACTCTGATTCTGCTTCTTATTTCTTATGTAATATTGTACCTTCCCATTCTAAACTGCCTTGTTTTCATTTATTTTGTTTTGCTGTGTTTAGTTCAGAAATTCTGCCTAGCAAAGAGAGGAAAGGATCTATTCCTGAAATGGCTGCTCAGTACATGAAAGCTATTAACAGCACGCAGAAGCTGTATGGAGTCATTCAATATGACAGGGAAAATTGAATTGAAAACTGACTTCCGTCTGAACCTTGGATAATCACTGTGTGGCTGGGACAATGCAGATTCAGTGCAGTTAAACAACTGATTTGACTGTGTTAGATTAAGTTTTTAGAATTGTATATTGCAGAAAAGACAAAGTTTCTCCATTACAATACCATTACAAATGTTCATCATTGCTTTAACCAGAAAAGCAACACATACTGAACTGTTTTTATACTATTTATAAGATTTAACAGAACACACTGTTTTAGTTATATTAAGTAACAGCAGATTTGACAGTCTAAGCTTTTTTTTTTTTTACCAGTCAAAATGGAAATTATGTTGGGAGTATTTCCATGAAACACCAAGGGTTTTTTCTTAAGAAGTAGTGTTTTGCAACAGACATTCAAAATTTTTAGAAGGCAATATCTGTATTATATAATGTTACACAGCACTTAAAATTACATTCTAAAACTTGCAGTTTGCAGAACATGCATGTTTTATTGAATACTTCAAATGAATGCAAGATTGCCACTTGTGCTGATCTTGTTTTCGTATGATAATATGCAGAAAATAAGGCCAAAATCATCAGTATGAACAAGATTTTGACTTTTATAAGAACCCTTAACTGAATTATCAGGGGAAAAAAAAGTATTTCAAGTTTATTTTTTAAGAAACAAAATGAAAACCATTTTAATGAAAACTCATGAACATAAAAAGTCTGTGAAGAAAATGGAAACCATGACTTGCATCCTAGCATAGTGCATATCTCCTGTCTGAATGGTTGGCTGGGAAATTCAAGAGCAGTCAAAATCCCTTTAGAATTTAAAAACCTCATAATTACAGTAAAAATCTCCTTCTCAATATCACTCATAAACTCTTATCAAAATCAGCTCTGGTTTGCTGCCACCATTAAGAATGAGGGAAGGGAATACTGGTGATTGGTGAACCCTGATATCCAGCACAAACACCCCCATTCTGGTGTGCACACAAGTCTTTTGGGAGGTACAGCCAGGCTGCTTTTCAAGGTCCCACAGTTTCAAAAATAGTACAGCTACAGATATTTTGCTATTCCTCTCCTTTCACACCTACAGTTTCAGAGAGCAACAGGAGCAGGAGTTGTTTACAGTATTTGTTTTGTTTTTTTTTACTTTTTGTCCCTAGCTGCAATTCTGAGGGGGGTTCAGATAGAGAGATTTAAGAAAAGAATCCAACTGTGTGCATTCTAACAGCTTAAAAGAGAAAATTGCACATCTTTTTTGAAATCCTGATTCAGTATCTTGATTTTTTTCCCAGATAAATCTAGAGAACTGATGCTATAGCAGTTGACTAAAAACATTAATGAACTGTGTCCATTTTAATTGTTTCATATTAGCAATTTCCCCTGTAGTTTGAAGGTCTTTGAGAGTGCAAAAAAATCCAAGAGGCCAAGTTCTGTCCCTGGACTTCAGGGGGTTAATACAGAATAATGTCCCTAACAGTAGCTCAGCTATTCATGACTTACATTTATGCAACTGCAGATAAGGATGTTGACAAATTCTTTCCATTAAACTGAAGAAAAAGAAAAAAAAGTCCTAAGCAAAACAGTACAAGGCTAAGTCAATTCAAATTTTTAATTTTGTTTGGTTTTGTTTTTAGGGTTTTTGAGGGTTTTAGGGTTTTTGGGGCTTTTTTGGTTATTTTTGGTTTTATGCTTTTTTGTAGTTTTTCAAGTGAAAACAATCCCTGAAGAAATAAGGACCCTGGAAAACATGACCCTGAATAAAGATGTGTTTTATTTTAGGGTCATCCTTTGAATAGTAGTTTTTGGTTACTCAGAAGCCAAGTGACTCTGCAGTTAGTTGAACAATCTATAATGAGGTTGTTTTCAATAGCATTTTGAGATTAAAAAGTGTGTCAGAAGTGCATTGGAGCCTATCAAAATTGCAAGGCCTTCATAATAGTTTAAAGACCTAAAACATTCTGGATACATTAGGCTAAAGAAGACTACATTTAAGAATTTTCTGCAGGTATTAGACATAATCCTCCCAAAAGTTTTGTGTGACAGTCTAAGCTGCTGATTTTGACAAAAGAACTAGAAAGGGAAGCTCCTGTTCCTACTGACTCTTACTGATATATTATTAATGTCTCGTTTGTAAATTTCTAGAGACAATGCAGTCTGAAAGGTGTGGCAATCTGAGAAATAATATTATCTGCTAAAATTATGTTAGCTAAAGGCCAGTAAGCTTCCAGAAGCCAGCAGAAAAGGGTCTGCTACCTGGATTTGCATTTTGTACCTCAGAGTTCACCTCAAAAAAAAAAAAAAGAGAGAAAAACAAAATAGTAAGACAAAAATTATGTACTAAAAATACATCGCGGATGTATTTTTACTGGCTAAAAGCAGACCTTCAGAAATCCACTCAATACAGCTGGTAGTTAACATCACAAAACAGTAGTGAGAGAGTTTAAAGGAGCAAGTGGCACCAAGATGTCCAGAGCTTTATGCCAGCAGACCCTCCAAGGCAGCAGACCATGCGCAGTGCCACAGTAACCAGCACAGGCCCAGTTATCACTGACTTTGGTTGAAGCTACAGGACTTCATGAAATTAGTCACCTTGGAGATGAGTCTCTCACTTTTACATGCTAATGTGCTCCCTTAGGTGTTCCCTGTGCTGTGTTCTGGGTTTCAGGAAAACCTTTTATCAGAGCCATTGTTTTTAACAGATAAAATAAAGAGATAATCAAGGCAAAAAGTGACCTTCAAAAGAAAATAAATTAAAAGAGAACCATCTAATAAATTGGAAAACTTTCTAATTGCAAATTAACCCCCGACTCACCCACCTGATTATCAGCTTAGCTTTCACACCACTTAATTCTCTGCACACTTGGAAAGAGGAAATAGCCATCACTCTTCCTGGCCAGCATTTGTTTCCGTCTCAGAGTACAACAGGAGAATATGGGTCCAGTTACTAAACAGTGATAATAAACCCACCTTAATTGCTTCTATTAGATCATCCACAGGGAATCACTTTACACAACCTATAGGGATTAACAGGCTTTTCATGAAACACTAGGAACAATTACACAGGGATGAGTAACCATCAAGAGCTGGCAGAGGAACAAAGTTGCTATCTCTAAGAATTGTCTCAGTTACTCTCTTACTCATCTGTGGGGAGGAATTATTCTTCACCCAAGTACAAATACCCAACCAGGGCAAGTCAGAGGCAGATTTCTGTAAAGACATCCCTGAGGATCATGCTAATGTTAAGCCCAAAAGTAAATGGAGTCTCATCATACCCAATGTGTCACAAGAGCAGGCATTTAGTATTTTGACACCATCTTTGCTCAGCCTGTGTGCCTTGCCCTTTTCAAACTGCGTTCGCCTTGTCTTTTTTGAGAGGTGTTTATTTGGCATAGCAAGAGAGTCAGTGTAAGTACAGGAAATCAAAGGGATTAATGTTCATAGAAAGTAAATGCAGTGCAAGTATTTCTTTTAATGGACAAATATTTAAACTGGTTTTGACTTTATTTGATCATTTTTGTGAACACAATACTTTAAAGTTACATCTATTAGTAATGAGAAGACAAAAAAGAAAAGTAAACAGTGCTTCCCATGTGGCAATTTCTATATGTAGCTAGGTACATTTATATGAATGTACATGTGAATTTATTGAAGACTATACATACACACAGAAGGATGGTATGAAAAAATGTGTGTTAAAATTTCAAATACCCTGGGGATAACAAACTAATTCTAGAATTTTCTGGGCATCACATTCTAGTGGGAAGGATGCAATCTCCTGACTACAGAAAACTCTGCCTTACAGCTAAAACTCTGGCATCTGCCTACTCTAGTGAGACCATGCAGGACTCCATATGCTTCAGTGAAACTAAGCTTGTAGACTGAAAATTGCCCCCCAACTAAATTTATGGTGGTTGGGTTGAAAAGTAAATTATAATTCCACAAAATGACAAAGTAGAAGCAGTCTTGTCAAAACTTAAGAGATCGTAGTACATTCTGGGATGTGATCAAAAGTGAGACAGAATATTTTAGCCATTAGAAAATCCCCAGGGCTTTTTAATTTTGCCATAAGCCTAGATGAGCTGGTTGATTATAGCATTTGACAGTTTATATACCGTTTCAGGAGAAGAAGGCTTACTCTAAAGCCATGGATTGGTGACAAAAACCTTCTAAGTTCTGGTTGCAAATGATACAATTGCTGTTTAACTGCATCTCAGTCACAAGCATTTGATTTCACATATAAAATAGCTTTGGGATCTTTTCTGTCCACCTTTTTCTGCTACTTGAGACCCTTCCAACATGTCATTTACACTGGACTTCTCTGACAAGCTGAAGCTGCAAACAAACACTATCTTCCTCAAGAATATTTAATGAAGTAGGAAAATACCATAAAATGTCTTTCTGATAACATGTCCCTCTTACCACAGGCTGGGAACAAAGACACCGAGGGTGTAAAATAACATTTAACCTGAAATGTCTTTTATGGCCAGTTGAAAAAGACATTTTCCCAAAGGGCAAACACCTTTTCAGATATCAGTATGAAAGGAAATGGGCCAAATGAATGAACACCTGCACTCAGTCCTTGCATCAATTTACTTTAAAAACCCAAATTATCTGCTAGCTCTCCAGAGACACAGAGAAAAGTTCTAAGAGTGTTCTGCTGGGTTGGGTTGGCAGCAAGAAAAGCTTCTGATCATTTCCAAATGATGAGTGACATCCTAAAGAACAAGAGAAAGTAGAAAAGGATTGCTTGAGTAAAGCAGAATAAAACCAGCATCTGCTTTATAGTCAGATAGACTTTACAAGGGACAGATAATGCTTCTAAGACTAATAACATTCCTAGCACTCAAAGAGGGGAGAAAGAGAGTTTTATCTACTACATGAGCAGACTTACTAGGATATATCTTTTGCCCTTCCAGACAAGTTGTCACTCCCTCTGTCATACCACACTATTTAATCTGCAGCTATTGCCAAGTCAGTTTTTTAATCTAAGCAAAGTTGGCAGAATTTTTATAGGAGTGTAAGGTTCACTAAAATTGCAGCAAAAAATGATGATGGTTCATGTCATTCCACAGTGCAACTGAGATGAATCTGATGCTGGTTTTTGAATCCTTGTTCTCTGGAGGTTGATATGGAGAAGTAGGAAATGTTTTGAACTTAAGAACTGTTCCCTTCAATGGCAGTGACTTTGCTCAATGGTCTACATTCTGTAAATTCAGGTATCTTCAGCAATGAAGATACTTCATTGCTCTATTTCAGATTTTTATTCTTCAAATTTGTTTCTAACTCCAAGAGAATTGGGAAAGAAAATTTTCTATATAAATGTTTTCAATACTTTAGAAGAAATAAGTTACAAAAAGTAGAAGGCTCCTATCTGCTAAAAAATAAGATCTAATACTTAAGAAAACATTACATGTTATTTAGTGTATTTTATTTAAAGAAAAAACTTTTTCCTCTTGCACAGCAGTATTCAGTTTTCTCAGTTGTGCTTTCCAATTATTGTGGGTTTTTGGTTAGGAGCTGGATTTTTGGGGTTTTTTAATTCATTATTGTTAAAAAATAGTTATGGGGGTTTTATTATTATTTTTGGGAATAGAACAAAATCAGATTCACTACATTACCTTGACTTTCTGAAGAATGTCTGATCTTTTTTCAGCTTAAAATAAACAGAAAGAGAGAAGACCAAACATGAGCCAACATGACAAGAACACATTCTTTGCCATGTATGAAATTACTCTTTCAGACATGTGCTGTGTGTATGCAAAGACAACTTTGCCATACCCTTCTGTACATAACGTTTGACAGATCTATGTCCACTGTGTTTGTGTGGTCTTTAACTGCATGCTAGACTAAAACAAATAAAAATTGTATATTTAAAGGGTACCATACTATCATCCAAGAGAAAATGTTACTAAGGAAAAAGTAAAATACACTTTTCCATAAAAAAGTGCATAAAATACAGAAAGAATAGTAGTTTAAGTACGTAACTTCAGCTAGGGTTCCTTAGAGCTAGAAGTATGACTGAATTAATTAATAATTCAAAACTACAGGAAAGAGAAGCATATTCATGCTCCTCCAAGAATAAAAAAAAGTCTTTTTTTTGAAAGAAATGTTGCTTTTTTTTTTTTGGTAGGAAAAACCTGTTCAGAAATGTTTGGGATGAGTATCAAACATATTGGTTAAAAACTAACTCTGCAGTGGTTATGTGCAGACTTACAGCAGCATGTGGTACCTGCCACAAACTGCTTATGGGATTGTGACATTTGCTGAGCCTTTACACAGAGGAATAATGGAGCATAAGGTGAGGTTGCCTTCATGCTGAGACCACTGCCCATTATGCTGACCAATACTGTCTGTGGCTCTCATCTGATCCCGCATGGCCTGGACATATTTATTATCTCTTGTCTTAGACTGTGCAGAGACATTTTAAATGAGTCACAGTGGCAGGTGGCTCTTATTAATACCTCTTAGGATGTGAGAGCTGCTGGAAATCCTAATCAGAGAAGAAAGCAGAAGGTGGGACAGGGAAAGGTCCTATGAGGAAACACATGAAAACAGCTATATTTAGAAGATAAATATATTTTGGTCATTTGAGTCAACAATAATGGTATAGTCCAAGAAAAGGAAATTCCGTGTAGAAATAGCTTAATATTTCCTATTTGGAGCAGACTAGGGATTAGTATTTTGTACTATCCTTGTAAATAGGTAACAAAAATCACAGATTGCTTTATTGTAACAGAAAGAGAAATTATTATAAGAAAAGTTAAACCTATGGACCACAACAAGTTCCATTTGATAAATACATCTGGAGTAAAATAATTCTAAACATTAACATTTAGTGAAAGCCAAGAACTTTATTAGTTTTGATGTTGAAAAATACTTTTCAACAGAGGCAAATTGATTATGTGTTCTCCAAAGCAAGCTTAGACTCCAGTAACAAAAGCACCACAGAATACAAAGGAAATGTTTTATTTTCTATTCCAGCTTGTTGGAACTGGAGATCAGTGGCATTATCATCCTTTTCTTGAAAGAATCTACAGAGAACAGGAACAGACATGCCAGTGGGAGAGGTGCATAAAGTCTACGTAGAATTTAAAACCACTAAAGCAAAAGGAGTTGAGGAATTGTTATGGAAATGCAACTTGATGGAGTAAGTAGAAATAACAGGTAAATACTACTGAAGAAAAATAACACCAAGAAATGAATCACTGACATTAATTTGTTTCTGGAACAATCTTGCAAGATTAGGGTAGGAAATTAACTGCTTTTAACAAAGCATCTGAACACACACAATATGTCTCAGCAGAAGAGGGTGTAAGTGATACACTTAGATATTGCAAATGTCTGATTACTCTGATTTACCATACATTATCCAGTATTAAACACACACCAAATTTTAATGGGGCTGTTTTGGTATTTTGTTTGTTTGTTTGTGGGTATTTTTGTTCTTTTGGTTGGTTGTTTTTTTGGGGTTTTTTGGGGTTTTTTTTGGTTTTTTTTTTTTTGTTTTTTTTAAACATACTGGTTAAATAGGGGCACTCTTAGAGTGCTTAAATTAACCAGTCAACCAAATAAGTTTTGTTTTGAAGGAAAGCATACTATTTTGGGGTTCAAGCATTCTACAAATGATTATGTACTCTCTACTTTTTTTCACTGACTAAAATAAAAATCAATTCATATATAAAGCTATGAATATAAACATCTAAAAATATAACTGTGCACATTCATGTATATATACTCTTGTGTACCCATGAAAATGGAATATATCTTGACATCAGAGGGAAATGTGTTCTGGATTTCATTTCCATAGGATAGAACATCACACCGTTATTTTTTTTTTTTAAAGTATCTCCAAATTCACAAAGTGCTACAGTGAGTCAGTGATTTGAAGTGATCCAATTAAAATTAACTTATTTTAATCACAGGAGTAGTGATTTACACCATCCAGAAACAGTTAAGTTTATGGACAGTTTTACTGCACAAAAACAATGGCTGGTTGCCAATTGCTGTTACTGTGAGATATACAGAGGTATACAAAGAAATACTTTTGATGTATTTATAAAATATATAAATATATACAGAGAAAGAATGAATGAGATATAGCATTTGGCTTTTGTTATTGAAGTACTTATTAAAAAGGCTTTTGGAGTGTGTTTACATTTCCTTTTATATTAATAGGTACATCACCCTTACATGACCAAGGCAGCGTTGCTGCAAAAGAGAGGATGAAGTACTCGGCCCACAGAAACCAATTACAGTTCCACTACAACAACAAGGAAATGAAAACCAATTGAAAGCACAGCTAATCCTCATCTTTGAAGGAATGCAGCACCAAAATACTTGTCATACACTGACATTTTAATGCTTCTCACTCCTCAAACTGTCCCACCAGGCCTCCTCTGTCTTTAACTCTTACACTGTTCTACACACGTCTTATGGGAGAAAAAATAATTAAATATCACACTGAGTTTTGAATTAGAGTTCTGTTGGGTACCACTTTGGTTATCATACATTAAAATTGGAAAGTCAGACAGTATTTGGCATGCTGTTACCTTCTGTAGAGAAAGCAGGTTTTCACATGCATTCAGTTCTAAAAAATTCATTCAAATAAGGAGTAGAAATGTGAGAATAAGTACCTAAAGTAAGAATTTGTAGTCCTGGACACAGCATTCGTGGTGAAAGAAATCAAATGAGCTGAACCATAAAAATGCAATAATAGTTTGTGGGAGTTCCCTAAAAGATAAATAGGATTCCATGGAAAATGTTCAAGTTCTTGTAATTTTTAAGAGAAAAGTTATCCACAGACCTCAAGTATTAATCCAAATATAAGACTGTCATATTCAAAACTTTTATTTCAAGTAAATGTACTGTTCAAATGAAGCATACAAGTGTCTTCTACTGTCAGCAGTTATAGTAACCTGGACACAAAAATAATGAAAACCATAATCAACTTTCTATTTTACTTTCAACATGTTTAAAAATCTTTAGGGTTATCTTATATGTCCTCCTGGTCTGAAATGCCTAAGGTTATAACAGAAAGTTGACTGCAATATTTGTTGTTATTGATTATTTTAGGAGTTGGAATAGACACTTAACTTCTGCTCATGAACAGCTAGATGTCTGTGAGATTTGATCCAAACTACCAAAGAAACAGCTTTGTTATATCTTTATATCTGTTTCTTAGCACCCACTTTTCATGATCCCTTTCCAGCTCATGAAACAACTTTTTTTTTTTTAATTAGAATTTCCTTAATGGGCTACAGAAAAGAAGCCATGATAAAAAAAACCCTCTTACTCATGAATTGGAATTTTATCATTTAACCAATTAAAGTTCTGAAATATTAAACGAGGAATGAAACTTGAGCTGTCCTAAGTGGAAATCCAGAACTAATTTTAACTTCAGACTGTTCTGATCTTTCTTACTTCTCAGAGTATTACTTATTTTCATTCTCTATTCCATGTTTATCCTCCAAAAGCAATTACTGTGCTTTTAGACTGTTAGTGAAGTAGTAAAAAAAAAAAGTTATCACACTGATTAGCTAGATTAATGCTGGCTTGCTTCAATCTAAAAGATGGTTTCAACCTGGGGTTCAGATCCCAATAACTGCCTGGAAAAAGGCGGTCATGCAGATTAGAAAAATGTAGGTATCTGCTCATTCGTAGTATAAATTAATACCTTTTTCCATGTAGAAAACATTTGCTTCATTCTTCCTGAGGTTAGTCTTTCTTTAAATCACTGCTGGAGCAGATCTACCAAATAACCTACACTTGCCAAACCAGTCATGCATTCCTACAGAAATGAGAAAGTGCAGAGAAAGCAGGTCTTCCACACCACAGGCTGTGTCTTTTTTCCCTTCTCCAAACCCACCACCCTTTGGCAGGCTGCTGTGAGCCAACGTATCCATTTTCTGATCTTCATCCACCCAGGTCCCATATTGATCTTAACTAATATATCTTGTTTATCCTATTATTTTAGCAACAGAAATGTTACATATGAGACTGCAAGAAAAAATGCAGCTAAAACTCTGCTTGTAATATATCAAATGCAAGCATTATCCAGTTTTCTAAAGCCTGTTGCTTTTATTTTTATAAATGCAATGCATCACATTTTATTGTAATGCTCACTTGTGTACTACTAGCTCTTTTTCTGTCATTTAGTTTAAACTATGAGGTTTATCAGAGTGCTGTTGACTCCACACTAACGAGCATTAACCTTTCACTAAAGTGGTTTTAGAGACACAGCTCTCAGGCTTGCTTCCTTGGGATAACTCAAACACAGTTATTGTTAGCTTTGTTTTTATGTTGACAATTTCACATGATTAGGGGGAAAGAAAAATCATTGTTCATCCTATTCCTGTCACTGCTAGCAAAAGCCAAAAGACACTGGAATAAAAAGCATCTAAGCAAAGCCTTTAAAAATGCCCAGTGTTCCTGAAGAGTCAGCAATGACTAGCAGGGATCTCAGTAAGCCAGTTCAGATTTCTGTTAAACTCCACTAGAACTTGGCACATCTACACCTGAGTTTCCCCTGTCTTGGTTAAGTAAGTGCCTCATATTAAGCGACATGAATTTGGCCCCCAAATGTCCTCTTTCTGTTTTGCAAGTGGACTAACTCACACCTTCTTAAAACACTGTGCATGTGTATGGATTACTTAGCCATAACACTTATTCAGGAGATAATATACTAGCTACTTTCAAGAAGAAATGAAAGTTTCCCACAGAGAATTCTTCTATGCACAATGTTATTTAAAATCTATTGTTGCTTCTTGTACATCAAGGGAAATATTTTCTCAGTATTAATAGAAGAGAACACTTTTCATTTTGTTTCTGAAGATCAAGCATGATTTTAGAAAGGTTAGCTAGAAAAGGGAAAATACCTTGATTGTTTTCCATGTCTCACTCTATTGTTTTTTCAATCCATCTGGTTGTCCCTCTGAAATAACTTGCACAAAGGATGAATTAAAAAAAGCAGCCCACAAAACTTGGAGAACAGTCTGCATTCAAATACAATTTATACCTTACAAGGACTATGTTTGGTTAGTGCCTTAAATTACACAGTTTTACCATGTGGAGATATAAGATTTGAACAAAGGTTTCCTATACCATTGACAATTAAAGCATTTCTAAGATAATATCACTGTTGAGTTAATACCAGGTCTAATCATGTTATTACTTTCATTATAATCTTGACCAAGTCAGTTTGGAAAAGGTGAGTGTTTTCAAGACATACCATTATAAATGTCAAAAATGTCAACTGTGTACAAGTCACTCGCTTTAAATATACATGATCAGGATAGCCCTCCTTCCAGAGGCACAGTCAAGGCCAAGGACAGGTATTTTCTTTTGTCTTTGAAACAAATAACAGATATTGGCTTCTTCTTTCACTATGAGATTCATAAACAATCCTTTTTATAACAGATCTCTTTTTACACTTTTTCGTGAAGTATGAAAAAAAGGAAAAATAGTACAATGCAATTGATTAACACAATGTTATGAAATGTTCAATTTGAAAATTTTTTTCTGTAAAAGATAATAGCTAAGAGGACTACAATTTTCAAAGCCCCCTCAGGTTAATGAATGGAAGTTATGCAATTATCCTTTTTTTATATTGTCATAGTACTACTGGGGGTTTTTGAATGTTTTTTTTGAGGGGGGAGTGGTGGAGGGGTTGGGCAGGGATGGATATATTCAATGTGGCAGAGACTTTACAGAGACTTTAAAGAGATTTTTTTTTTTAATTTCTTAAAAATTTATTAAAATTTCTTACATATTTGATCAGGCAAATATGGATATTGTTCTATATATTGGTTAATATACGGTTCTATGTAGTCCTGACGGAAATTGCAATTACAAATACTCATTGACTATTACTGAAACTGCAATTACTTCAATATTTTTTCCAGCAATGGACTGAAAAATTACTTACAGGGATCAGAGACTTTTATTCTTTGCATACACAGAGATAACAATCGAAACCAGAAAAAAAGCCACACATATGATTGCAAAACCTGCCTTCTCTCCCTCCTATATTTACATTTTTGATTAACCAGTAATTTGCTAGCCTGAGAATTCAACAGGACTGAATTATCAATTCATATTTCAAATGCTCTGGGAAACACACTGTCTTTGTTTCAGCCTCATCTTCAAATCTTTTTTCATGCCAGGAAGAGTCCAATCTCTCCAAGGAGATTTCATGGAAATATTCAGTCAGAACTTTCTCAATACTTAGGCTAGTTAAGCATGGCATTATCTTTTTCTATGAACAGTTGAGTCTAAACAACAAGGTTTTGGTAGCAGGGAGTTATTTCAGACAAGTCCAGTTCCAGCTGCCTCCAAATGGAACCACCACAGGACACAGCTGAGCTGTGCCTGGGGGAGGCATGTTCATGAAAGAGCAAAATACTGGACAACAGAGTAGTGAGAGGAGGAAGAAGTTTGAAAATTGCATGAATAGCAAGGTGAGAAAAGAAGGAAGTGGGGAGAGATGGTCCAGGCAATAGAATAGAGACTCTTTTTCAGCCAGCAGAAATGCCTAGAAAGCTGCAGGTTTATCCTGAAGGAACTGCAGCCCATGAGAAGCACCCTTGCGGGAAGAGAGGAGAACTGTGAAGAGGAAGGAGGAGCAGAAAGGAGCCATTAGGGACTGACCACAACCCCTAATTCCTCATTCTCCTGTGCTGCTTGCAGGGTGATGGTAAGGAAGGTACAGGATCCAAGAGCATGGGGGTAAAGAAGAAGAAAAGTGTTGGTTTAACATGTCATTTTGTTCCTTATTACCTGAATATACTTTAATTTGCAAGAAAATTAATATTCCCCACGAGAGTAACCCTGTCTTTATTTCAGCCTACCAGCATTCTCATGATTTTCTCACCCACTCCCACAGAAGGAATAGTGACTGAGTGGCTGGAGGGGAATTTGTTCCCTAGGCAAGGCAAACCCACCACAGCACCAGAGTTAAATGTAGGTGTATCACTCATATGACACTATAGCTAATCTTCTAAAAGAAGGCATGACTCAGCCCCTTGGCAATGCCTTTCATTGTGTTCTAAGTTCCAAATTTGCCGACTAAATCTATTCTGTAAAATTTGTTTACATTTGGCATTAAAACACACCTAAAGCTGTATGAGCACAGGTAATTGAACATAAAATTAACTCCAGAAGGTTTAAGTATTGTAATTTAGGTCAATTGTTTTCACAAATAGCTGAACTGGTACTGCTGACCAATGCTGTCTGTGGCTCTCTTCTGATCCCCCATGGCCTGGACATATTTGTTATCTCTTTTCTTAGACTGTGCAGAGACATTTTAAATGAGTCACAGTGGCAGATGGCCCCGCTTGACATAGTAGGATCAAGAAAAGACCTGTGTATCCAAAAGCTGTTCCTTTCTACCAACTGTAACACTCAACACTACAAACAAAATGCAAGTCAACCTCATATTGCTCCTAATTAACAAACAGTGTGTAACACTATATCACCTATGAAGTTTGTGTTCTAATATTTACTATACCTTCAAACTGGTGCTTTTTTTCAACTTTTCCTTAGCAAAAATTATGAATATTTTCTGCAGTGGTAAATATTTTTAATCATAGCAGTATTCAAAGTTCTGTGTGGCAAAGGTTCTTGAAGGCATTATTTATATTTCACAAAATGGAAAACTGATGTGAAAGATCTGAACACTTTTGTGACCAAATCAATCACAAAACAGATATTCCCAATCTAAGAATATGCTTTCTAAGAATGTAAAACAAACAACAACAAAAAAAAACCCAAAAACCTAATAACCCAAGAAAACCCAAAAAAGAACACCTCAAACATATTGATAAGGAAGAGAGGAGAAAACAAAATTTCCTTTAAAATTACTGAACATGAGCTAAGGTGGTGGACTTCCTACAGATACTTTAGGACAGAAATAAAAATACTGCATGGTCCCTCCTCTAGGTATTCTTAAATATTTTTGTGAATTATTCCTGTAACTGAATTGGGAAATGATGCTGACTTCTAGTACAGAGCACTTGATAAATACCTTAAGCATGAAAAATTGTATATGCAGCAAGGGATGTATTAAGACTAATTGCCAACAAAGCACTTCAGCCTTCCCCATCTAAAATTAGTCATCTATGTATAATACTCATATAGGCTCCCTTTTTATCTAGTCCAAAGGCTTCTTCCAGACAATTCCCACTGCTCTCAGGCATCTCTTTTTTGAAATGTACTAATTACTTGGTATCAATCTCTTTCCAGGAGGAACTACATGTCCAGTCTATAACTTGACAACTCTTAGACGACTGATTTGGGTGAGATAGTTCCTACCCAGACTAATCAGAAGCAAACTTCTAGCAAAATAGTATCTTCTCTTTGCCAGAGGGAAACTAATGCGAGGTCAACTTTGTAATAGTTGTAATAGTATAGGGATTGGTTGGGTTTCTTTTTCCTTGCTTTTGTTGTCTTTGTTTTCCTTTTACAATCTTCTTTTTGTCTTTAAAACGCTTGATTTAAACCACCTCACAAAACTCATTCGACAGTCCTCCAAAGCAAAAAACCACAAACTAAGCACCAGCACTAAGCTTGGAAGGTTTACTAGAATTTTAAACGCTAACCTTTTTGAAAAATTGTTAGGCTGCAGGCAGTAGACAAACTCCAAGACAAGGAGCTTTGCAGTTTATCTTATTTGACTTTTGGTTTTTTGTTTGTTTTGGACCTTTTGAAGGGATCTTCTGGTTAATGGGTACATTCTGAAACAGCTGGTTAGACTTCTTCATGACTTAATTATATACTACAGAGGGAATGCACATGATCAGAGTACCATAAGTGGTGAAATGGTGAAATCCATTCATTCCTTTTGTGGCAGAGTATAAATAAGATTGTTTTTAAATGTAAAGAGCGTAAACACTGAATTTAAAATTTAAAACTTGGAAAAAGGTCTCCCATTTAACTGACTATTGCATATTACCCCATTTCATAGGAGTAAGAAAAATTTCACAGTCCACCAAATCAAAGAGGAATTGCAGTGAAAATGTGAAAATTATCAATAAAACATCAGGGTGTTAAGCTATAGTGCAAATTACCCTAAATAAATTTTCACCTTGTATCTTTGACAACCCAGGAATTGGTTTTAATTAATACAAATTGAGTAATGAGGGAAAAAGTATACCTTTTGGGAAAGATACTGCACTGTGAATTTTTTTGCTGTTAGTTGCAGATTTTTATTATGTGTAACTGTGAAAAAAGTTTTCTGTAAAAAAGTAACTCTTGAAGACCCTTAATTAGAAAGCATGTACACCAAAAGACATTTTATTACACATTAAATTCTACAATTTGTATCAGAAGCATCTATCTCATCCATGTAGCCTTCTCAAATGGTAATACTCAATCCTCTGTGATGTAGTACCTTGAGTAATCATTTGCTCTCCTGAACAGACAATGTAAAGCACTGTTAAATCAGATTATCCTCTGAGGTAAGACAGCAGTTAAATAAGGCAACAAGCATCATCACAGCTCCTGTGAAGTCAAGAGCACTGAGACAATGTGTGTGAGCAGACCTGCTCCTGAGACCGCTTCAGCCCCAGGCGCGCCTGACGCGGCAGAGCAAAGAGTCTGATGGAGATCAAACCACGGGGCCTGGTAAGTGCCAGAACCTCACAGAAAGGCTGTTCCAACAGAACACCTTAACCCAGTGGACTGGTGGAAGGTTTTGCAGAAGAGCAGGTTTGATATTTGTTTATGAACAGCCAAACATAGTGCCAAGTGTGAGTGTCAACATCAGCCTATCATGATCCATGACATCTCCAGGACCTCCAGCTTTATATTGTTGTCAAGAGAATTATCACAAAGATGAATGAGAAGAGCTTTGTCCCAAATGACTTTTTTTTAAATTTAAAACTGCATTTTTCTGTGTAACAATGAATAACTGATCCTTCATGAGTCTTTGGGTTATGTATAAAATATATTTAAGCAACCTAATTTTAAAAAATCAGACTAAAATCTAGTTCATAAATGATACAGAACATTTGTTAGCTAGAGTTATTTGCTTTTCAGAAGAAAGGAAAAAGTATGAGTCATTTAACATTTATTTACTTTTCAAACTAAAGTATAAATAATTTAGGGGTGATAAGACTTCATTTAAACAACATGCAATTTGATAATGTGTTCCTAAGTAAAAACTGTGTATCATGCTAAGGCAGGTCTTTTGTGAACTATATTTGTCATAATTGTTTTTTTTTTCCTCTCTGAGTTTCTTCTTACACTAGTAAAGCTTTTAAGAATTAAAATATGTTTTTGGGTCGGCTTTTGTAGGGGATTTACAATAACGAGAAAACCTCTTTTTCATCTTCCTGAAACTCCACAGAGTAATTTAGTCATGAATAAATTATGTCAAAATAAGAAAATGTAATAAAGACAGCTATAGATAGTGTCTAGATCAATATAAACATTACAGTGTACTTTCACAATCTATTTAACTCAAAGGAAATCCTTGCCACTCACACAGAAAATCATTGAGCTTCCACTCCATCAACATGTTCTTATTAAGAAATTGTCACACAATGTGATGAGAAGAATTTTTTTTAGAACTTCAAAGGAAAATCACACAGAGTTGTTCAGTAATGCTCATACATCTTAAGACAACATTTTTCACTTTAAAAACATAATGAGGCTTTAAATGCCATTATGCCAAAGATGCAAAGGGGACAACACAATACAAGAAAATATTTTTCTGCTTCTCTTATTGAGGGAAATTAAATAATTATTTAGGATTTTTTTTTTAATACCAAACTGGCTGTTTGTTACTCTATGTCAAACCACCTACTTTCTTTTAAAATATTTTTAGTACAAGGTAGTGATGTCTCCTAAAATTGTTGTGAAAAGCCTTCTCTGATATCTAGAAACAAAGATCTAGTTGTTTTTTATTTATCCCTGGAGTAACTTAATTTCTATCACTTTATATGACCTCAATAATATCTTTTCTGTCAGCTTTTAAAATTATATATTTCTGTTTTCTATACATATTGGATCCTTACAGAATGCAGAAGCTTACTAGTTCAGCAAAGAAAATCACCATGTTTAAAACTATCTATTTAAGTTACATACAAGAGGCTTACACAATTCACTTACATCAAATACAAAATATGAAAAATTTCTAGTATTCCCCAGGCTTGGGATAATTATTTGTGTTTATTTGTATTTCTACAATTCCTTTGCATAAGTAACATTTCAAAACATGAATTTGAGCTTTTTAGATTCCACAAAGGAGCCAACACCACCTGATAACATTCAACTAAATACTCAGGCAAACAAAAAAATCAACCAGGCAATAAAATAAAATGAAATAGAAGTAGATAGCTCTTCTTCATAAAGGTGAAAATTCTCTGAATTACAAGATAGCAAAAAACAACCATAGGGTAGATGAAATATGGAGAAGAGATTTTATTTTCTATGTTTTTAAAACAACAGAACATCTCAGAAATGTAATCTACCAGGAAAATAACCTGAAAGGTAGAAATAGGTGTGATGAGACAAAAAGAACAAATTCCTTTTAAAAGTCAGCTACCTAAGCCTGATCTGTCAACCAGACAGATTCATACCAACCTCCCTGCATTTCCAGGACTCAAATTTTTTTCTTTTGCCAGGTTCTACATCAAGCACTCAAGCTCCTTTCAGGCATACCTTAGTATGGAAAAGCCTCGAATCTCATAGTTGCTCTGACAGTTGGAGGCTGAGAGGAAGAGTGTATGGGTTCCCTTTAAAAAATGTTAGGAGATTAACACCCACAGTTTTGAGTGATAAAACATCTCTGATACTATGTTTCCTCATGGTTCCATGAGCATTTATCTGGAATGCTCCTAAAGCTGTAAAATAAAAGAAATGCTGAATAAAAGAAATGCTGACAGCAAAGGTAAATGGCAAATGGCTTCTATGTAAAAGTTAAGCCACCTGCTCATGTTTTATACAGAAATACATAATCCCTACCACAGAGCACCTTTAATGAAAATACTTTGTTGATTAATATAAATCAATTCCTCACTTGCATCACCAAAATTATAATTTGCTCCTCTCAGGCACTGAAAGGACTAAGATACTATAATTGTTTAGGTGCACCGGATTCTTAAAATAGTAAAAGCTGATTTTATTTCAAGAATTCTTTGCCGCCTGAATCACCAAAGATTTTGATGTTCACATGTAGTACTAGTTTTTTATTTTTATTTTGTGTTTTTCTGTGCTCTTTGGTGAACTGTTATAATCCTGATAGTTTGTGTCCAGCAGGAGTGTGAGGAAAAATCCAAGTATTTTTGATGCAGAGAAGAAATTACACATTCAATCTTTGATTTCTGTAAAATACAAAAATGGTTTAGTAAATATCTTTCGCTTCTAAGGAAAAGAAAAAAAATACAACACATTTTCTAGCAGGTCACAGCAGATACTAAACTGTTTTAAAATGTAACAGAAGAGGGTTCCATTTTATAATGTGGAGAAGTAGGAGGGCAAAAGAACCTCACTAAAATACCCCTGGTTTTTCATTTCACTTCAGGTGATTTGGAATTTAGTGTTTTGGAGGATTTTTTAATATTCACAAGTGCCAAATACTAATGGTACATTTATTTTAACTGTTGATTCCTGTAATCATGAATTCATATCCTATCTCCACTGTGAATAATATGTTCAGGTATTTTGACAGAACAAGATTATTTCTCATTGTCAGGAAGAAAGCAGAGAATTTCCACAGAGATCACAGGGATTTTATTCACAAGGACAGTATCTGTATAAATTGCAAAACTCACACCTTTGTGTGTCCTATATTTTTTACTTAGGTCAAGACTGTCTAACTCACCTCCAAAAAAAAAATCAACACTATTTACACTTTGGAGTCTCACACATATCAGAAACCACAGAGCTTCTAACCTTGCATGAAGATTAGTCAGGAGAAAGGTGAACACTGCAGTGCAGTAAAGCTCCTGCTAACCTTGTGTTAGTGCACTTGTCAAAGCAATACTGTATCAAAGGCACGACTTTTGTTTTGATTCCCTCAGGCCTTGCAAGGCACTCTCGGTTGATAGATTTTTGCTGGTCATAACTAGATTTTTGCTATTCATAACTGAAGTTAAAATCCGTTAAATATCTGTAATAGAATGAGGATGTTCATGATGTCTGCTTCAGTTGGTACTTCTGTTAGGGGCAGCATCCCCATTTGATGAAAAAATGAAGAAATTTGTATCTGAAAAACTGAATCAGTCTTCCCTTACAATTTCAGGCTTCTTTTGTGGATTTTATTTTCCTGCCAAATTAATTGATGAATAATTATTAATGCTTTATTGCCAAGCACTCAGATTTTTCCAATACGGGAATTTTATTTGGGCTTACCAACTTCTTTGCTAAAAATTAATGGAACATCTTATAATCTTTTTCTCCTATTATCTCAAATATTTTCCCTCTTCCTTAGTTCCTGGTCATCTGCAGAGAAGTTTTTGATCCCATTTCAAAAAAGGAAAGAAAAAATAAAAAGAAGAATCATCTCTAGGCTCTTCTATTTCTCCATGTACTACTAAATGAATTAATTTTTATCCATCATACATTGGATAGACATTACTATATATGACTTAAGAAGCTCAATATTAATTTATCAGCATTTTCTTTTGTAAGCTATATGACAGTTTCCATGAGCATGTGTACAAATTTTATATAAACCTTTAGCAGATGTCGACAGGTCTTTAAATTAATGGTCTGTCAATACTGGCAAGGTGGGGATGATGCAAAAATAGGATGAATGTTTTTTGAGGAGCCATAATTTCTTAATGTTTAAAAGATACCCTGAGTTCAAGAGAAAACAAAGATTTATTTCTACTTGTATCTCTGTTTTAAAAATACTTAATTTCTTTTTTTTTGTTTAAAAGAAATTGAAAAATCATTAATTGCAAGTTGTTTAGAGGCATTTTCCATCCTCCCTATATTAGAATCAGAAAGGGGGTGGAGAATTCTGCAAAAAAGACCACAAACAATCTGAAAGTGGTTGCACAAATTTCTTTTCCTTAAAAATTGCAAAAACAGATGCATGTAAAAAGCCAATTCTGTGATATAAAAAAATGAATATTCAGAGCCTGCTGAGTGCAAAAATAAATCACTCAATAAGGTTAAAAGAACAGTGAATTCTGGGAAACTGATAGAATACAAGCTACAGCACAGATAGTCATTAGGCAATGAGAAAGATCTGGCAAGATTTCTGTAACAAAATTAATGCTGATAACTCTGCATCATCAGTTTACGAGTACAAGTGGGATTCAGGATAAAAAAAGAACCACGTCCTGTTTAAGTACTGACAGAATATAATCCCATATGTTGAAAAGGACACTATTAATAGGCCAATCTTTTCTGTGAGAAGGAGAAATACACTCTTATATAAACTGCAAAGATATTAAATTTGGAGTTTAAAATTTTTTACACTGTAAAAACAGAGAAATTTGACTTAATTATATGTAAGGAAGAAATGCTTCAGTTAAAACATAATTCCTTAAAACCAGTCAACAAATAAAAACTCCCTGAGTTGGCCAAAATTATATTTATTTTTCCAGCAACTGTGGTGCAGCTCCATCCTTTCACGCAATCTCATTACTTTTGTAGGGTTCGTTTGTGATCATCCACCCACCTGGGACAGTTTTCCCTCCATGTCTTGACAAATCTCCCTCATCTATTTTCTTGCTGTTCAGCCATAATCTACCTCTCTTTAAAAAAAAAGTCATGCTGCATTTGGATTGCTTGAGGTATCAACCAACTAAATGAAATAGGCATTTATATTATTTACTAATCACTTACAAACTTGCATACAGCACAGTAGCAATTTCACTGCTTGATTTAAAACCCTAGAATAGCTCCCTTAAAACCAAATCAAAACAGACATGCCATATTAATATAAAATATTATTTGACTGGGAAAAATGCAAACATCAGTAAAAGGATGTCTGCATAACATAAAATCCCATTAAAAAATCAGTGAGTTATAAGTTCCAAAATTTGTAACCTGCATACAACTGTCAATCCATTGCCAAACCAATATTTACAGTCTTTACTTCCATTTCCAGCCCTTTAACCTCCCAATATCCAAGCCAAGTCCTAAGAATGCCCCCTTGCCTCCCTGTTTAAGCTAATTCTTTCTGATTCAGCTGAAGGCTGATCTAATACCCACTATATATTAACCGTATTTCTTCATGCAGCATTTTGCCTGGGAATCATTTTAAGGATGGATTAGATAATAGCAGCCATCCAGCTTCTAGTTCATGTTTCTCAACTTAGACGTACCGTAAAATTCAAGTCCAACTGAACTGTCCACACTATTAAGCCAGCTCTGTGCACGAGGAATTTCATGGGAATTCTGCTGCTAAACATCATTATTTTCATGTTTTCTTTTTCAAGGTTCGGATAAAATTTTGATTGCATGATGAAATTGTTTTTATTGCTACTCATTTCAAAAACCCAAACATTTATCTTCATGTATACATAACTATCATGTGCTCGGGGAAAAAAGATAAATACATGAAACCAGATCTAAATATGTCTGTCCTACCTCTATGAAAAACCCCAGCATTTAAAAGATATCAGAAGGCACAATACTAGTACCTGCTTGTTGAGATTTTTAAGAAATTCAAATTTCCTTACAACAGAAAACAGTAGTTTATACATTTACCCAAAACAATTCTTAAGAGTAGTAATTTTCACAAGATTTTTTTTTTTAATACCAAAACCAACTTTTCTCTAACAAAGAACTCCCTATATATTTTCATTATATCAGAGAACTGAAAGCAATCCTGTGGAGATGCAGAAGGTGTAATCATGGAAAAAAAGGCTATTACAAAGATCAATAGATCATAATTTCTATCCCTTTTTCCCCTCATAGAAATACCTACACTTGTTTCTATCCCAGCTGATATTAGTCTAATTTCAAAAACTCTTATCAGTGAAGTTTTCAAAACCTTCCTCAAACCTCTAACCCAGTCCTTAGGCATCCTTACTGTTGTAAGATATTTCCTAGTGTCTAACCTAAATCTCCCTTGCTGATTTTAGTCTTTATTTGTTATGCCCACACAAGTTTGGTATTGTCTAGTTTGAACAACCACTGTTCTTTACAATTTTCCTCATGGATTATATTTTCTTCAGACAACTGATCATTCTCATAGCTCACCTGTAGTGAACTCTTTTCAACTGGCCCACATCTTCCTGCTCTGGATTGTCACAAATTGAGCTTCATCCTTTCAATTATCTAGTAACAGAAATCAAATGTATGTTCTGTCAACTCAATCTTTGTACAGAAAACCTACAATGGGCACCATTTCCCTCAAAGGTTAGATTAGAAAAAGAAAATGCACTTCTATGTGTACCACAGTCTGGGTTATTATTGCAGATTGACACAAAGGACAGCTCACAAGGGCTCAGGTCTTAATCATATTAAGTATGGTGTAGCAGCAACACTCACTGAAGTGCAACTATGAGTAAGAGGCTCCAATACAGGCTTTCTTTTTCACAAAGAAGAAAATACTTTGTGTTTCTCAAAACTAACTGATATAGAATATATACATATACATATATGTGTGTATGTATGTCTGTATACATGTCTTTATATACACATATTAAATCTAAATCATGCTTTCTATATAGGCTAGTGTAAGCCAATGATTCAATTTCACATTAAGAATGGGCAAAAGGGCAGAATTTATAGGAAAAAATGAATCAAAATTTCTGATGCTTTATGGCACCTTGTTAGTGTATACATGTTCACATGTACTACACAGGTGCAGTCTGGGGGAGATGCACAGGTAACTTTTCAACCAAAGGTGTCACTGCAGTTTGTATGTGCTCTATGCATGAGACTGAACACACACTGCAGGTCTACTTTCCTAATTATATCTAGCAGACTGTGGTGCTGTGGTAACAGGGAATCAAGCAGAAATAAGTATTTTGCAAGATTATGTAGGTCTTATCCCACCCACTGCTGAGGGAGTGAATTGCAAGTTCAGTTGAGTATGTTAACAGGAGTCATCCCTTTGACTGTGGTTCTGACACGCCAGTAAAGGGATGAATAATTCTAGGGATTAGGTATCAGGTCTGGGAGGTGCAGCTTTCACATATGAAAATGGCTCATTTAAATATATTAATCAGTCCTCCCCAAGAGTTAAATTAGCTAAATGCAGATAAAATGCAGTTCTTGCTGTATATGTAAATACACATATGTATACGGAAAACTTAGAAGCAGAGGTACATTGGAGAGTCTGTCATGTTCACAGTTTCTTTCAGTCCAACATAGCAACGGAATGTTGACATTGATATTTATTCCAAATTTGTTTCCATGTCTTATTTTAGAAGAAATCTTTGCAGTTTACCCAGTCTCCAGATTTGTATCAAATTGTCAATATTTTTGCACGTACATTTCCCAATCTCCACAGTCAGCCCACTGGACTGAAAATATGTACTTCATTTATATGATTTCCCATTCTTTATGCTCCAATGTTTTCCTGTATTTTAATTATAGCAAACCACATAGTTTTACAGCTATAAAAGTTTTTATTTTCAAAGCTCTTTTCCTGTATAGCAATAAAAGGTGAAGCAGGATACGAACACATTTTCTCCACATCATGTGAAGAACTCTTGCCTGTGAGCTACTGAATACTTCACAAGTCTCCCTATGACCATAAAAAGTGAGAAATTTCCTGTGTTGATGTGTGGGTGCACAAGTGTGTTTAAAGTACAGCTTTCTGAAGACGTCAGCCCTAATGATCTTGAGCAAGCTATACATAGATATATATGTGTGTGCATGTCTATTCACATCTAGAGATACACATATACACATATAGATGGATGTGTATATTTATACACTCACACATCCCACAGTAAAAGCCCAACAATTCAAAACCACAAAACACTGCAATAACTCTGTAGGACATCTCACAATAAAGACTGCTGCTATAAGGCTACACTGCTTCCTATTTAAGGGAGTTATTTTTTGGTAGAGTGTTTTGGTTTGGATCTTTTGTTTTTTTTGGTTTTGTTTTTTGACTACCTGACAATTCTGCCATGCTATTTTACAGGAGGTAGAGTGATATTGAAGTTTGGGAAAAAACAGTAAAAAACCCCTAGAGAATTATATTTCACAAACACATATATGCAGAATAAATATATATGTGTGCTTGTTCCAATATTCAAAGAATAATTCTTGATTTTACTTGGTACTCAATAATTTGTTATTTTTGTTTTCAGAACACCACAGTATCTCACAGACATCAGAACCTTCACATGGATCCAAACTTACAATGGAGAGAGAGACATCAGGAGTTAAAACAATTTTTTACCACAGGATTTAGTTCTATTTTTTTTTTTTTTGCCTACCTCCACAGCTAGAAGAAAACTGTGGAGCCATCATCTTTATTAAAATGCAGAGAACATAAGAACCTATTTTATTTTCTTGTTTCAGTTTGCTCCATAGCAATAGGTCATTTTCAGCACATTTTTGTCATTATTCTAGCTGCATACTGTGACAGAAAGAATCCTGCTCCCAGCCCCCATGATGCCCTTCTAAAGCGCCTATATATGCACCTCCCTTGGCCTTTCCTAAACCTCCTCCTTTTAAATGAGCTTGGGAAAAGTTGTTTCTGAAACAGCAATTCAGCTAATTTTCTGAGCCTAGAGGAATATGGTTAACTGATTTATTGCCCTGTGGAAGTTGTAATTGTTGCAAAACATGATGTATTCCCAGAACAGTGATATAAGTATGTCACTTAGAAAATATGCCTCCCAGCATTCCACTGAAATTAATGAAGCATCATTAAATAGTTGCAGCTCTTAAGCATGTTGCACATCCCAGCATGCAAAGAGTTATTGACAAATTTTGAGATGTCAAGAGATAATATTTGTAGAATCATAATCTAAATAGGGTAATAGTTGCTGAAGGAATTTGCAATAATATCCCAAGTTTCAGTTCTGTAACATACACTGTAACTTTGAGAGCCTGTAACAGAAAATGATAAATGGTTGGGCTGCCTGCAAGCATGCAAGTAACTTCAGCTATTACAAATTATCAAGAAAAAATGCCTCTCCTCACTACCCACTCCCCAAAAAAAAGTTTGGAATACTTGCACAACTAAGGATATTGTTTTCAAAAGGCTCCCTTCCTAACAAACAAGGAAAAAAACAAAACAAAACAAAACAAAAAAAAAAAAACACAAAACACCTAATCCTCTAATCCTTCTCTGATACCCATTTTAAATATTTTCTCAGAATATATAAAGTCAAGTCAAGTAGAAACAAGTTTTTCTATCAGCACTGGTAATATGTCAAATTAAATTAAAAAATAGGATAAAATTTTTAAGACCATGCAGCAAACCTTTTCAGTATTCTATCAAATTCAGATTTAAATAAAACACCAAGTTTAGAATATAATTAATAGCTCTTGTTTGAGGATGATTTTGAAATTTAAGCCACAAAAACCCACATTTTCAAAAGCTGGTGTAGCTGAATGAGTTGAAAAGTACACTTAAATTTGGGACTTTAATTTTTTACCATATGTTAAATATTATACTGTAATCTTTCATGAAGACTAAAGCCATACTTCAGCCAAAGCTCATCAGTCGTCCAAGTTCCACTTACTGCTCTGTAATGTGGTTTGACTATGATCAAGTCAGCAGAATCTTAAAGGAAAATCAGAATCAGGGAGATTCACAGCATCATGAGTTTGATCACACACTGACAGAATTAGAAAGTAGAGCAAGCTTGCTTTCACGAAGGAAATCTAACTTCATAATCATGAAAATGTATCCTGGACATCTAATTTTGACTTAGCCATCTGAATTAAGCACATCTTCTAAGCATAGCTACAATATGCACATTACAGCATAGGTTTTATGAAAACAGGTTGGTGTGACAATGATTATTTGCTCTTTTAATATGAAAAAAACTCTTTCAATGGTCCATTGATGTTGTGGGTAATACAAGTAATCCAGAAATAAACAATATTTATAATCTCCATTTTCTGAATCAGTTTATTTACACAGTGCATAAATGGAGCATACTCTAGTTTTCATGCCAACAGGCCAACATTCCATTATATGTCACATTTTTGTCTAAAAGGTACTTACCAGTCTCCATCTGGCTGTATTCTAAGAAATATTGGAATCTTAATAGTCTGTCTTTACTTATGCCAGACAAATGGCTGGGAACTTATTGATTGAGACTTTATTTCATATAATGAACTGTCAATCAAAGTGCAAGCAGGTATTCTATTATGGTTCCTAAGTACTTAATTAACATTTCATATTATTTACTGTTTTTAAACTACTAGAACAGCACCCAAAACACCTGAAATGGCTATAGAAACAGAAAAAAATTGGCATGAGATATGTGAGAAATGCTAGCAATGAGCAAGTGTTCCTGGCAAGTAAATATTGGAGGCAGATCACATATACACATAAAACATCAGAGACATGTTGCTAAGTGCTTATAATCACTTTTGTATTAAGTATTTTCAGGATAGCTGGAATTCTTGAGTTTCTCTTCAAAGAATATAAAAAACTATTAAAATTTCTAGAACATTTTCAATATACTAATTTTTTCATAGTTCACTTCCTGCCACTCTTTAAGAAACAAGGGGGAAAAATAATAAAAAGCTGCCCTTCAACCATCGTTCAGATAACTAGTCAAACAGACACCATCCACCTGAAACAGGCAAAATTTTATGGATTCTGTATTGATCAGATCACTAATACCTCACAAAGTTTAATAGCAATTCATTAACTGAAATGATAAATAAAAAACATAAATATCTGCATAACTAAATATTCAGTCTTACAAACTATCAAAAGCAGAAGACAGAACTGCTTGTTTCACATAGCCTGATCATTTCCCCTGAAAATGTGAACAGAACACTCATTTCACCAATATTTTCCAGCCAGTAAACAGTACAGATATTACTTATATGATAACTTAAATTAACGGCATCTATTTTAAGGAAAACAACACCAACAAGAAGTAATAGAAGAAGAACAGCAACAACAATAATAATAAAAATTTATTTATAAAATAATAATAATTAATAATAATTATTATCAATAATAATAAGCCACCACCTTACAGCTTCTAATTATTTAGGAAACAAGGTGTGACCTTCCCAGCTATACAAAATCATGTCAAAATAGCAATAAAAAAATTAACCAATTCGAGAAATATATCTTTTGGCCTTAAGTAATCTTTGCACAAATTATTTTAAAACCTGCACAATGAAATAAAACAAAAATAAATTTAAAACCTTAAGACCTAGCATCATCATAGTTTTGTCCCTGTGATTGGTACATTCAGATTATAATGGTAAGTATGAATTCAAAATACCAACTGGCAACTAGGTGGCTATGAAGAAGGTCCTCAGAAGAACTTAACTTAGTAATTTTAAATCTTGAGGGTTTTTGTGTTATGAAATTTCATGAATTCTAAGAAAATTCTACAGAGCAGTTTTCTGAGAAAGTGTTTCACTATACAAACCTACTTAATACTGAAAATTTGAATTTTTGTAATTTGGATGAGGGGAAAGCAAATCATTCCACAAAAAATACAAACCTTTTGTGAGCCTGATGGGGTTATTAATTATCTCGAACAAGAAGAGTGTGTTATTGTTCAGCTACACCCTCTGTACTGCCATTTATTTCATTTAGAAGGCACTCATATACCAGGGTGATGGATGGCAACCTACAGTAAATAGATTTGGAATAGATTTAATGCTTGCCTTCCCAGTCAACATTCTAAGACTTTGTGAAATGGAAAGGGGTTTGGTCCTTTATTCCTCTCCTTTCACTTGGCTATTCACTGTCTAGCTGACAGCAAAAGGAAGTAACCATCCATCATCTTCAATAGGGAGCCAAAGCAAGCAAAAGAAAATCTTAATAATGTTCTGCCAAAAACAGTTGGAAAAAAGCATTGTAATTTTGAGATAAAGGAATGATACTCAGATCCTTGATTTTTATCACACTGAATATCATCATAGAGAGCTATTCACATCTGTTATAAAAGAGAGCTACACACTTTTCAATTTACTCTTCAGTCTTGCTAGTTTGAATACCTCCCGCATCATTTTCCAAGGTAAAATGAAGGCATTGAACTCTGACCAGGACAAAAACATTTACGTAGTAAAACTTTATTGACTGAGAGCACATGAATCTTATTAATTTGACTTTAGAACTCAGACAAGAAAGAATAACAGGTGTCCAGCACCTCAGCACAATGATAATGATTTCTCACATTGAATTAATAGCAATGAAACATGCATGATTTCAGCAGCTGTTGGAAGCAGCGGGGTTGCTTCTGCCAGAATAAAGAGAGACTCCCACCTCCCCAGATAAATGCATTCAAATCAAACAGTGCATACCAACAGTCGGCAGTGCCCTGCTCTTGTGTTAACAGTGATTAATCACATCCCTGATTGGTTCTCAACTGTCTTCACTTCCAGCCTCGCTGTGGACAAGATCACCGAGCAGCTCATTAAAAGAGCTGTACATGAGCTGCAGGAGGGAAGGATGGCGATCCCCAAAGAATTGTTATAATCAGTATGAGGCCTTTCAGCACTTTATATAAGCTTAACTGAGGTCAGGTGTCAGTGATTGCCCACACCTCTCCTGAGGCTGATACCACTTTGCACCCTGCTACTGACAATACCGTCCAAGTAGCACAATTCCATTTTATTGGTGGAACATTTGTGGAAACTGCAGCGTGGGGAAAAAAAGACCATTGACTCTATGCACTTAATAAGCGGTCTGCAAGTACTGGAGTTTAGGAGTACAGAAAAATGGATAGGATATAGGCAGATAGTTATCCAGCTGTACCAACTGGGTAATTTGTCACAGGTACATTATTATTTAACCCATCTTTTGCAGTCTGTTATTTTAACCTTCTACTAGCTAGATATTAATTTTAAATTGCTCATGCCATCCATGTTTATAGACAATAGAGAAAGGTCCTCCAGCAAATAATTCAAATATCAGAAAATAGACCTCTGAGCAGCATGATTCACTCCCTTGAGATTTTTATTTTTCTCCATCGACCATAGACAGCCCTGGATTAATAGTTTTGATCTAGCACCTAACTTTTAGATGGGCAACTTTTGTAAGTGAAAAATAATTTCTCTGAAAGTGATTTATGATTTTAGTGACTAGCAACTTCAAGTTTCTGACCCACCTATTTCTATTGTTGGTTCTCAGCCTGTAGGTTTTGGTCAGGTTGTCAGAAATATTTGCAATATCACTGGATATTAGACCAACTGACCACATAAGTCCAGTGTGGCATTGGCCTTAAAAAGACCTTCAAGGATCACTGGTATCTCCTCTCAGGTGAATTTATATTAGGCATTGTAAAGACCCTGTATTGATTTAATTAATTTATTATTAAGCATTCCTCAAAATCACCTTCTTCCCTCCTTTCTGCTATCTGACCTGACATAGGAGTTGATAGCTCTTAAAATCAGATCTCTCTGAGCTCATTCACTGTTGTAAGAAACCAGTCTTTTGAAAATTGAAAAAAACCCTAATCTACGTACAAAATACTGTGGAGGCCACCTCATTAAAGTTTTCCTCTAAGTTACTGAACAGTAACAAACCAAAGAGTTTTAAAGGCATCTGTTACTTAGCCACACATCCTTGTGGATTTTGGTCTTCCTAACTCCTGACAGCTGCTTAATTCATTACCATATCCTCATCAATGTAATCAGTACCCCAAGGCTGCCCTACCTCTCAAATTCACGATCTGCAATGCTGCTCACTTCAGTGCTTTGGGGCATATTAGCAACTCAAGCTTTTTCTGCTTTGATGTGCATGTTCTGTACCACTGACCCCAAAATATGCAGGTCTAATGAATTAGCTTTAATAGTTTTTTTACCCACTTAAATGTTTTTAATTGGCTATACTACTATGTGTCTTGAACTACACTGAAAAGTTCACAGCATAGATGCTAATGGTGCCTTTCTAATTACTGCATAATGAACAAAGGTCTGTCTGAGCAATTTTAGAGGTTAGACTTCATAATTAAGAACCCCTTTTTAATAAAAATCAACTTAAAAATTTCACACACTTAATAGAAATAATATACACCACAAAACAATATTTTTAAAATATCTGGGGATTTTAAAATATTTGTATAAGTTCTTTTAGTTACACAAAACTAATATTTTCTTCATTTCCTTTTAATCTACCTGCCAACAGCCAAAACCTCAGCTTTATCACATTGTCCCTGAAGTGCACTTAACTTGCATGGATCATTGCTCTGGGGCTGGACTTGATTTTTCCTTTCACTTACTTAAGGGAGCACTGATAACTGAGGGGCAGAGTCATGCCAGCTACTGGCAAATTTGACATCATTGTCTCTATGGACAAGAAGCCAACGATTTATCACAGAAAACTACAATGCTTTTTCAAACTAAATTCTATTCTTTCTCCAAGACTTCCAATTGCATGGGAATCAGTAAAGATATTATTTCTAACACAGACAGAAAGTTTAGCAGCTGTTTCTATTTCATACTCTGTGCCAAACTGCTTTGTGCATCAATGGCATTAGCTAAAAAGAGTTTTGCATCACTGCCACTCTGCTAAACCTGAGATCATGATGGGATGATGAAAGTTTAGGATTAGGGTAGATGAAAAGGATGGAAGGTCCTGCTGTAAATGTCTAAACACTGTGGATTAGGTATGAACAAGGTCCAGTATCAGTTATTTCCATTAAAGCACCAGTTTTCTTCTCCTTTTATGTTCCTTATGTTACGTTAGGTTAGAAAAATATTCATGTGCAACACCTGTGTTGCACACATTAGCTATAATTGACACCTGATGCTAGGATATCTAATATGGTTGTATGAACAGCTACCAGAATATGTAAAGCTCAATCACAAAAAGCATTGGGCATTTCACAACCATTTCAATTTAAATATTTAGGTACAAATTCACAGCAATGACATGTTATATGTCACTTGAATTCCTAAAAGCTAGCTATAACCACATTCAGTTTCCTGACACAGTTCCATCTGGCCCTACACATTTTGTTTCTTATTGTGTTTACTAAATATTTCCTTTAGAAACTAAAAAGTTATTTTCGTTGCAGAGTTTGCAACTAAATACACAGTAGCAGGAAAATCAGGTAACATACAACTTCTGATAAAATTAACAATGTGTATCAATAGTTCAGGCATATTAAATGGTTTTTGACTGCCAGAAATCTACATTATATTCAGATCAGTCAAAACCTGCATGTATCTAGGGCTTCAACTCCATGAACATTTTTGTTTGAATTAGGAGCGAGTTTTAGAAATGAAGGTACAGCTGGTGTTCACTGACTGAGACTGAGCTTGCAATGTGCAGAGGCTTAAAACCGCAAAAACTGCTTCCCACAAACTGCCTCAGGTGAATGGTAAAGGGAGTTCCTGCATTCCAGGACATTCAGCACAGGACCAGACAAGAAAGACCTCAGCATCAATTGCTTCACTCTAAGGTGGTGGTGGAAGACAGGTCCCATGTGTCTCTTGTCTGCTTATCACACTTGCAAGAGAAAGAAGAAAAACATCAGTTTTTGGTGGTTTTTTACTTAACAGGTACGTTCTTAGACTGCAAAATCCAGTATTTTTCTGCCCATGTTGTTCTACAGCAAAAGGCCTGAATGGCTTATGGTTGAAAAACCTTGGTCACAGCCCTACAAAAAGTTGAAGAGCTGAAACAATCCTTCAGACTTCCACTTTTTAACCAATATCCAGAGGTCAGGAAGAGGACAATGTATATTTCTTGACTCTTCCTTGCTGTTCTCTTTAGTATCCTAAACACCACCATCTTCTCTTTATGAACAACATCTGACAAAGCACCTCTGCAAAGTTTCAGGTCTAAAGGGATACAATGAAATTGTAAGGAAGTCTAAATAATTGTAATAGTTCTTAATTATTGACAGAAGAAATAGAGTTCTTAGCAGCCAGGCATGTCCTAACCCAGTATTTTTATATATTTTTCTTCCTAGAACCACAAAATGATGACTACATCACCATTACTCTACACCACTACAACACCAATTACTGTAGAAAATATATCACAGCCTCATCTCTCTACAATATTATCCATTCTCATTTATGTAGTCTGTGTAATTTCATTAAAAAAGCATGTTTGTGGAGATGAGTGGTTATTACTTTTATTCCTGTCTTAATGAATACTGCTTTCTTCCATGAACTTTACTATATCTGCATAAAGAATTCTAACTGATTATTGAGTAATCCTTAAAGGGTATGGTGAATTCTGAACTGACATTCATTTCACTACCTGCAAAATTAATGTAGAAATAAACAGCTAAGTGATGCTGTTTATAGCAGATTTTAAAACAGAATTGCATATCCTGGGAAGAAAGTATTTTGGTCATTGAAACTGTATAGCACCTATTGAATAGAGTTTCATTGATTGGTTAAATTCCACAGTTAGGGGAACACATATGATCACTTTTTTTCCTTGAAGTGAATCACCATTCTCATGAGTAAACTGATTTTTTGGAATACAGCAAGGGAATATCACTGAGACACAACACAGGAAAGGACACTGTCAGATAAACCAATACAGCTTTCTATCATGCAAAGCTGACAAAGGAGTGGAGGGATAAGTGAAAGTCCAGACAGTCTTCAGATAATATTCCATTTAATGGGTGGATTTTGTGACTACTTAATGCAGCTTCTATTCCTGCCTGTAAATTCCTGTTATATGAAAAGATATTTTCACAGGTGAAAGGGAGAAGGAAAATAAGACTTTATGTCTGACTTCCTCATATATGCGTCTTCTTAAATATACCCATTAATGAAATAAATAAAACAAAAAAACACTACAAACTCAGTAAAATTCTATTTCAAAATGTGCTTAGGATTACCTCAACTTCAATTTTGTGAGATTGGACCAAAGATAATTATGACTTGACATGAAAAAAAATAGATAAAAAAACATAATTGCTTTAGAACAAAGAAAGTCTTCACTCTCCCACTTGGTACATATTTACATTTAATTTTCATGTTTAAAGGACTTATGTTCCAATCTCCAAACTGAACTTTAATGCAAACTGAGGGTAAAGATCATCATCTTCATTAAGCATCAACCAGCAATCAAACAAATAAGAACATATCAAAGAAGATTTCCCACCCTGCAGGGTTCCAGTGAAGGAACTAATAAAGTGAAATATGAAAAATAAAACTGTTCTTCAAGAAGAACAGATCTAATTAAAAGGAAGACCTAACAACTTCATGGATTAATTGGGAACCAACTGAGATAATTAGACCTCTGGGAATAAGATTACACCCATCATAAACTGCTTTTTTCACAACTACAGGTTAAGTGCTTAAAGCCTTAATTGGGGGCAGCACTTAAAGGAAAATGGAACTTGCACAGAAGAATTAATATTTGGGGAAGCAATATCCTGAAGTACTTTGACATCGTTAAAAAACCACATTATTATTTTTTCCCCGAGTGCATGGGATTCTGGAGCCAAGTGGACAACTGTGGTTAATATTTGTACTAATCAAAAAATGCTCACACTATTATACTTTGACCTGTAAACTATATGTAGCTACTCTCTACATTAGTAGTTCAAATACAGTCTCACCCTCTAAGATTACTTTAAACGAGGTGTTATTTTAACATATAGTTTCTGCAGTCAAACCATGTCTCTCCAAAGAAATATACCCTGAGAACACAACAATAAATAAAAAAAAAATCTAAAAACTGGGTAAACTGCTTCAAAGAAGAACTGCTTCTCGGAATTGCTCCAAGCACTAATTTCAATTAAACCATTTGATACTGAAACAGTTTAATACCATAATACAAAAGTAATGGAAACTTTGGCATCCATCTGACAAATTGTGTGTCCATTAAACAACTTGAAAAGCACAGTGGGAAAGTTTACTAATACAACAAAAAAGTTGGTCAGAGTCTCTGCTTTAATCCCTCTTTAGGAGTTGGAAGACACCTGCGGAAGAAAGAAATTCTGCATTTTCTAAAAGCTCCATATGTTCCTTCCCTAATGATAATATTCAAGATAAAGCCAAATTCTTTTCAATTACTAATTTTATTTGCTTGCAAAACAACATATTTCAGCACTAACTCACTATCTTTCTTTTTTGAGATTAATATAAACTTATGAGAAGGTTTAATTCTTTAACTGTTTTAAAACACTATGGAGTACACATAGGATTGAATTTACTGGGACGTAATTTTGATGTGAAACAAGTTATATGACCCCAAAAAAATCCAGGAAGTTATCAGTGTGGTTAATCACTGATAGAAGTTTAATCTTGAAATTTTGAAGAATGTTTTTTAGATGTCTTCTTCAGTGGGTTTTAAACATGTTGCAAAGTGCTTCTCTGAATAGATATGGTATAGCCCATGGCTATTTTTCCAATGCACTCCTATTTTTTCAGAAGGTCTCAAGCCATTCACATTCATTTCTTTTTTGCAGTCTGTCAGGCTGTCTAGCTCCTGCTATTGGGCTCTACCTGCATATTCAACCTCTAGTTACTCATTTAGGGGTGATTAATTTTTTTGATGACTAAGAACTACACTACAAGCCTTATACAGTTACCTCAGATAATAGGTATCTCAGGGAATTTCACCCATTACAGTCAGTTTGAGACAGTGCTTAGATGTGCCTTGGTTCTTGTCTGTTTTACCCTACCTCTGTTGCTGCTACAGCACAGGATCCTCCCTTTTCTTCATTTTAAACTCCATCAAGTAATATGAATCTATGAGGCAGATGAATCAGGGAATGAAGAAACTGTCCAGGCCAAAACCATTCCAACATCATATCCACCAGATGGGCATATTCTTGGTTCTCCTAGTTCTCTGATGAAACTTTTGGTGTTTGACCATGTCTACACTTTGCTCTTTGGGCTGGTACACTTTGCAAATTTTCTTGTTTAAGATTTTTTCCTAGTTCTAAAAAAAGCCTCTCACTTCATCTTACTTAAGCTATACCATGGAGTGATACATTAATCGTCATAACTACAGATGTCATTTTTAGTCAATGAAATTGTGTGATAAGTTTAGTGTAACACCACAACTTTGTAAGATCACAATAAACACATTGTTAGTAAGTGTCAACTAATTTGCAACTTGGTGTGAGAAATAAACATACAACAATAAAGTTAATCTCCTAGCAACCTTAACAAATACCATATAATCTTGATCACTCAAAATACAGGCAAAAATCTCTGAAAAAAATTAAAATAGATATAAGTGCTATGCATTCAAAGCCAAGATTGTCAGTTGTTTCTAACTATTTCTATATGCCTTCTGGATTCAGGCACTAACGAACCAATAGCTATCAGCATGACTTTTGCTGAAATACTGTTACATTAATGAGTTTGGATCAGCTGCTCAAACAGTTTGGCTGAAAAAGATGTCTGGTCAGGAAATATATCGGGGGAGGCAAACATAAATGTTAAGCTTTAGTCCCTTAAATTTGTTGATTGCAAACACAACGCCAAAAACCTTTTACCACATTCAGCCTGATTTGATACTACACTGCATAAATAAGACTGTATATAAAAATGCCTTGTTTTTGTTTCATGCAAAAATAATGAGATAAGTTCTTCTCTTTATTATTCAATTTATAACACAAATGACATCCTATGTTACACCAGTGTAAACCACAGGTGAATTTGTCACTATCATATTTGGAGTCAGCATTATTCAAACCTAAAAGTTATTCCCTCAGTTGTGCTATGCCTCTACATTATCCTGTCTGAGACTGACACAAACTCCAGTGGGTTCATATCCCTAGAATTAACATTCTGGTGTGAAAAGGCAACAGGGATTTACATATGACATTGCTTAAATTAATTCTTTCTGTTGTCTTCAGTACAGTACTTCCCTGGAGCACCTTTAGTCATTCAATCCACACGGAATGAGAAAGCTTTCTGCTGTTAGCCTATTGAAGAAACCAGAATATGAGTCACCAGGCTGTACCTTGACTTTAAGGAAATTCTCCTCAAATAATGGTAATTATTAGATTATACCTGAATGAATTGCCCTTTGCACCTGTGAGAATGGAAATAGGATACACCCAAACCTGATGGCTCAGCACTATGTAGACCAAAAAATGTGTTTGGAAAAGGAGAGGCAAAACCATGTCTTATCATCTTTTAACCTGCACATTATTAAACTGTGAGTTGGGTGGGGAGAAAAAACAAAAAGTGAATTCAAGCCAATTTAACTGGATAATATGAAACTGAAATTTCAAACACAGTACTTTAAAAATATTTTAGTGACACTTGTCCTATATAAGAAGCAGCTGCATTTCTCTAGTCAGACACCAGCATGTGGGATTTATTCAGCTCCTGGGTTGTATCATAAATTCCTTGAGGGAATTCACAATTCACCAAATGACGTATTGTTATTATCATAAAAAGTGAACCGTATTCAACAAAACAGTACTCAGTGGGCAGCAATTCTGCAGTGTATAATTATAGTTGTCATTTCCCATCCCAAGATTCAACATGTTTTCACTTTTCAACTTCAACAACAACAACAACAAAAAAACCCACCTCTCTCCACCTAATAAGAAACATCTTAGGAAAGACCTAAGGAGATGAGCTTTAATATTTAAACAATTATTTATCTTGGTTGTTTGAATAAACCTCACTTATATTATTCTTTCATTGGAACATCTGGATTATTTCTCCTTTCTAGTATAACTCTGGGATCTGAGGTTTTGCTTTTTATTTGGTTGGGTTTTGTTTTGGTTTGTTTGTTTTGGTTTTGTTTTTGACTATATGATAGTGCTACCAGATATAATTATCAGCTGCATCTACATTATAATTAAGGTAATTAAGGTCCTGTTTCTCTGTTAATTACTGTAACTACCTTGAGAAAAGCAAAAGAAACCCTACTTCTCTCTTTTTTTCTTTTTAGCAGTATAAAACAGTGTGTAGATCTAGTTTATGAGTTATAGCATTTGATGCAGTATTGTTGGCATCTTTAGCCAGCTAAAATCCTTCATATTCCTCACCGTGAAAAGCTAATGTTCATGTTCTATTTTAAGTTGTATGTGTTTAACTTCAGAAGAAAGTGTCTCACTTTACAGGCTTTGGAAGTCCTTGCAGATAGCTAGAATGGAGGCCTAGCCTTATGTCAGAACAAAGGGCAACAGACCTAAGTCATAGCTAAGGAAGTTTAGATGTGTTTTCATATACGATACAACATGGAATTCTTTACTGGTGTGACAGGATAAGAGGGTCTCGCAGGAGACATTGAACAGGCAGTGACGTATCCTATTTTATTGCTATATTATACCTCCTTTAATTTAGAAATCATTAAAGATCATGCCCATACAACACTAATGTACATGACATACATCCTTGAGAAAGCATTGTCTTTCGTACCCTTGGAATAATCCACAGCCTAGACACATTTATGCAATGCTAGGGAAATAGGTGCTTGGCATTGCACCAGTAAAATGTGACCTAGTACATTTCTGTGGTGCTGTGCCATCTCATTTATTTGCTTGCATTAATATCAGCTCACAGACTCATATATCAGAGTCTATTTCATTATTTTATTTATATAACAGCTCAGTGCGGAAGAATTCTGCTACATCTCTCATGACAGCAAAAAGCAGATGTGCATTTCTGTGCTAGAGGAGGTTGTGTGATAACGATTGTCCTGAGGATACAAAAAACCCACAAGACAAAGATTCCCATTCTGTCTCTTAAATTCTTCTTTACCGTATGCCCATGAGATTTGTGAGAGGATAATTCACTCCCTGTTCATGTCTTCTCATGTGAAATTTTAAGCAACTTACTAGTCTGGGTGGGTTTTTGTTTGGTTTTTTTTTGTTTTTCTAAAGAAGGCATGTTCCTTAAAGCCTTTTGGAGGTACAGTTTTGTGCCCATAAAACTTTTAGCAGTGGCGGTCCTCTGACTGCAAAATATGGATGCAAATCAAGTAGTCAGATGTAGTTATCCCACTGACCTAATTTGTAGGTAAGGAACTTTGCAACTGTTTCTCTACCTTTCTAACAATGTGCAACTGATAACTGAGTACCATAGCAATGCAAAACACATACATGCGCTCTCAGAAAAAATTTATGTGTTTGTAGAAGAGTAAGAAGAGTTGCTATTTGATTGGATTGACCTTGTGTGAACACATACTTGAAATGACAGTAATTCTAGAGTTCCTTCTTGCATCTAACAGCAGATTTGAACTCTGCAGCCTTTCTAATTGGTCTTGTTTGTCACACTTAATTTGTTCTGATTTTATTTTAAACAATTATTAAATACAAATGAAAACACTAAAAGCTATTTTGCTCCATTAGCCTTGTGCATTCCACTCTGGTATTCAGACCCTACATCAACAACTGCTGCAGCAATACTGTTTCTTTCAGGATAAAGACAAAACATGGCCTACATCCAATTTTTAATCAGCTGTACAGATGGGTTTATTTCACAAATGCACTAGGCTGCACAGATGGAAGTTCCTGAATGCCTGACAAGGTGTTAAAATTGTTACTGAGACTACAAAGGAATAAAAAAAGCAGCACTGGAAATTATAATTAGTAGGGACTTTATCTCTTAAGGGCTTATTAGTTCAGAACTTAAATTTTGTCCTTCGTGTGTGGGAAATGGTTTACTGAAGGGAACACTTACCAGATTAGCTGTGATAACTGTTTTCTATCCCTTAAGAATACACACAGTCTTACAAATATAACTTAACTGTTACACCTGATATAATACTCCCTGAAACCAGCCAAAAGTGTGACATAACATTTTTCACCAGCCAAAAGCAGAACAAATGGAGCAGCTTTTTGTGCTCAGTTACTGAGCTGCAGTTAAAAAAATAGACAACCACCAAACAAACAAACAAAAAGCAAACACAAAACCAAACCAAAAACCAAACAAAAAACCCAAATAAAACAAAAAAAGACACAAACCAAAAACCTGCAGACATCAGTGGAGGAAAATTACTTCCTACATGCTTAATGGTATTATACTTTTGAGCACAGTTATTACAAACTCACAGATTTTATGCCTAAAAAAGTTAACTGAATTATCATACTTTACTGAATAGGTTAAAGCTTCATCACCTCATGGAATACTATGCCAATTTACTGTCATGATGCCAATTTTTATAAGCTGTTTTGGAAATAACACAATAATAAAAGAGGTCATGAATAGCTGTGATCATTAAAGAGTCCCACGCTATTGTTCACAAGAGTGGAAGGTTGCAGAGACACTGCTATATTCATGCTAAGGCCACCAACAATTTTTTCCATCTTTCATGTGATACATTTAGGGTCATTCAGGGAAGAAATGAGTGCTTCTCAATATCCTCATATAAACTGAGTTGGGGACAGCTGTGTATTGATGAATCAGGAACAGACTGTCCTAATGCACTGGAAGCTGCACCGTAATTATATGCAGAGCTTTGTGCTGAATATTTTATTCATAATATGCTCTTGGGAAGATCTCTGATCTTTCAGTACTATGAATAAGAAAAGTTTCTTTTCCCAAATTCTAGTTTGTCTTCCATGCTAAAGACTTAGTTCAACGATGAGCAAGAGCACATAAACATGCAAATGTGACACAGTACAGCCAGTAGATACCTTTCAATGGATCAGATTCAGATAAGGAAAAAAATTGAGTTGGGGAAAGTTGTGTATGTGTTTTGCTAAATCCCAAAATAGGTGCTTTGCTAGATCCCAAAATATACAATGACCAAGAAATGCATCAGTGCTCATTTTAAAATGTAGCTTGGAATAGAAAACAGGATTTCAAAGCAGACATTAAATTCAAAAGACCCATGGTGTGAACTAGTATAGTGAAATAAACATAAAACAAATAAAATAGGTGACACAGAGAAAAAAAAAACATAGTTTGCAGAAGATATAGAAAGCTGTAGAAGCCGACTTCATTCTAATTGTAAGCAAGGTAATACTGTAGGAATTTCATCTGTAGGAATTTAGATACAAAAAAATAAGGCAGACATGAGTAGGAAGAAAATAATATAACACAGATTAATGGAAAACAAATTCTAACAAACTAATATTATTCTTTTTGACAAGATTTCTTTACATAGAAAAATATATAAATAAATAAGTAGTAGTTATTGACATTAAATAACTAAATAAAAATAGCTAATTAGGAATTGTTAAAATGTAAAGGTAACCACAGATTTTTTTATCAAGGAAATTTTATTCTGCTGGTATTCATCAGGTCACAAATCCTGGCACTGTGATTTCAGATTTTTATGAATGGGGGGAAAAAAAAAAGAAGGGATGAAGTTCACAGATTAAATAAAGATTAGTGGAAAGTGAATAAACAAAGTGACTGATTAGAAGGAATTCTGAATCATTCTGGGATCCATCAAACTATGTATTTTAACTTGACCAGATGGAAAAAAAACCAAACAAAACAAGACAAATAAATGTGGGATGGGAGTGATGGTGCTAAATGAACTAACAGAAAGCCCTTCAGAGCATGTTTATACAGCTGGGGAAATAGTAACATTCAGGAGGATTAGAGGACTCTTACAGAAAATCAGCTGAACATGAGCTCCAAATACACAACCGTGTGTTGGTTTTGGCTGGGGTAGAACTCCAGAACTGGGCTAGAACAGTAGCCAGTACAGGGCCATGAAGAAATGGTGTTGCCAATTTAAGGCAGGCTAGAGAGTTAATTCCTTGTTTGGCTGTGCATGAATACGTGGCCTTGGCTTTACCTATGAGACTTCATTTTGACCCACAAGTTTTCTCATTTTCACTCTTCATACCTCCCAGGCAGGGATGAGCAAGTGTCTGCATGGGCCTGAGTTGCTGGCAGGGGTTAAACCATGACAGACAGCAAACAACAACACTTAGGTCATAGTCAAAATACTTATGCAGTTATTGCAGATTTCCCGATTGAACTTAACCATGCATTAGGTTTTTTTATTACATGTAGTGTTGACCATTACTTGAACACAATGCTTGTCTCTACATCATGAATAAAAATTATTAGAGTGAGGTAGTTAAGAGAACAATAGAAGACAGCTTCAAGGTTCAAGAACTGTAGCTCTGAGAAATTCAAAACCCCCAAACAATAACCTTTGATTGTATTAAGAATTTTCTGATAGGAGATGCTTTAGTCTTGCAGACACAAGTACACCAAGATTAAATGACTACAATATTCAACATATCAAAATAAAAGCCATTAACGTTATTTAAACAGTATGCTTAATTATTAAAATAAATTTTTAAATGTTCTGAGAGATTCACTTTAATTGATTATTTTTAAAGTAAAAATATTTTCTTATAAAGAGAGATTCAAATTAAGGGGGCAATCAATAAGAGGAAACTCTCCAGCCTTTGTAATGGAGAATTCCATGTTAGACTATCATATGGCCTCTCCTGTCTTTATAAATGAGAAAAAAACATTAAATAATACTATTGATATGTTAGCAATTCTATCTGGTGAAATACTGAACTAGATGAAACCTACATAATGTCTGTGCACACAGCAGGATCCACATTCCTTGAGAGGTAATATTGACGCACAGGTGTCATTTCATTGTTTAAACAAATTGAAGTTAACATTTTAGTCAATATATGCAATGGCTTAATACTATTCTACTGAGTAATCTAATGAAATGTAATTAGAGTATTTGTTTCTGAGGTTGATTTCAGCATAAATGTGTAAATAAGTAATGCTCTGTAAAGAATATGAAATTATTAAATAATTTTAAAGAAATACATGACTTCATTAAAGAGTACAAATGGTAGATAAGTCTTATCACCAAGAGATTCAAGATACAGCATTTCAAGAGAATACATTTTATCTACATGGGGAATCAGATGTCAAATGATACACCACGGAGATCAGCAAATACTGGGATGGAAGACTGTCAATGGAAATATCAGCAATTCAGGGGTTATGTTATATTTCATTAGTATCTACCTCTACTTTTAAAAGAAAATCATGAGGTGATGTTGTGCTTGGTAAGGAATACTGATAGAGAGTGGCGTGTAATGCTAATGTGCCGTCATACAAATAAGAAAGAAAATCAAGATATAAATCATTAGGAATTCCTTATAATCTCATTAAATATTTCCCCATGTGAAAAATACTATCCATTAGACTTTGCAACCTTTGCAAACTTCATTTTGAGTAATAAAATTTTGTCCAAGTCAGACATCCCCAAACTTAGATTATCTGACAGGACAATAAATTACTGTATAGACTACCTAATTCCAAGTAGCTGAGAATTAATTTTTTTAAATAATAACAATATTAATAATTTCTATAAAATTCCCACCTTTAATATAACATTTCTGCTTCTTACAGAAACATTACAAAGGGTGGTTCGATGCCTTTAGAATTTGGAACTACAGAAGTCAGTGAAATGGAATTCAATTCAAACATATTTTTTATTTAATATAATTTTACATGTCATATCTTAAGTAACCTAGTGTAAACTACCTAAATGTCCTTCGCTGCTAAGTTTTGGAAAAAACTCACACAGTTCCAGATGTAGTCCACCACCTAAACTTTTAGAATTTATCCTCAGATCCACTTGTATCACTACCCTAACTACAGAGGAGGCTTAAATGACTGTATTTGAACCTGGTTCTCCAGCTTCACATTCTGTGATGTGAGATGGCTGCCTTGGTGAAAAAGGGTTGCCATCAAGGAAACAGGTCAGAGAGAATTTTATACTTGAAAGTTAATGCACTTTGTTGAAGTCTTAGAACTAAGTCCTATAGACAATATGACTTCTCACAAAGTGAAGGAGTTTATGTCACCAGATGTCTGGATGCACAGGAAACAAGTACATTCACTGAAAACTGTGTCTTGAAAACCAAACTGGGTGAAACACAGAACACAGATGGAGAAGCAGCCCAGTGCTCTTTCAGGTTAAATTAAAAACTCACAGTTTCCAATGCTGAATTTCCCTCTAGATAGTAATGAAATACCATGAATGATATGGATGAAAGTCTTAAACAACTGAAAAAGAACTAGCATCACAAAATAATTCAAATTTGACATTTATCCAAAAGACATCCATATGCACATCACAGTATTAAAGAGATGATGTCTGAGAAATAAGTCCCTTGTTCCATGTTGTTGTTAGCAAAAATTATAAGACATAAAATGGAAATTACTTTTTCATGAGCAATACTATATTTCTGACACTTATTAACTGTTAACTATTAAAACATAAATAAACTATCTGAGGATTAGAAGAGTCATCTATTAAACATATCAACATATTATGGAGTTTATGAAGAAACAAGTAAGCAAGTCCAGATTAAAAGAACTATTCTGAGAAGTGCTTCAGCAGTAAATGATGTTTAAACACAACTGAACCAGTCTTGTGCATAACAGAAGTGAATAAACAGTAAAGAAAAATAGAAAAAAAAATCAGGAGTTACTAGTATTAACATTGCAGTAAAACCATGCAAGTTTCATCATATCTAAACTTCTGACTGTGAAAATAAACCTGTTCATTGAATAAGCATTCACTTGAATGTCAGTAAGTGAAATCCAGTAAATTAAAGTCATCTCTAGAATTTATTTTTTTTTAAACATTGCTATCAGAAAAATAGGTGGTTATGGTGGTTGGCTTTATCACATTAGTTATGTTATTATGATAGTTACTCAAGAACCAGAAAACCTGGTCCTCCCAGTCTGTACTGAAGCCCTGATCACCAGGATAGAATATAAAAATTCTCTACTCTTCCTATAGAAATATCTTGCAAAATCAAGAATGCAGCATTCTTAGTCATGAAAATAAAGGAAATGAGGCAGCCTAACAGTACAACCACAGACTGAGATGAGCGAAGTCTCTGTCTCCAGTACCTACACTCAAGGATGTTATCCAGCATTGTTCAAATGGAAAATGAAGAGAGAAAAAAGTCTTGAAAGCATATCTCCCTTCTATGTGACTATCCCAACAGAAGACACAGGAGCCATGCTTTCTCTGGTACTGGCTTCTTTAGGACCCAAAAATGATTTTTTTAAATTAAATGTCACTTTCTTTTCATTGACACTGGATGAGAATGTAACAATAAAATAAAGTGGTCTTATGATTAATTTTAATGGGCAAATGGTCATTCACTGCATGTGTTGTTCTGCACCTGTCACTGAAATAGCTATACCCTCTAACCACAATTTTGTTCAATTCCCCCAGCATACATTGCTAAAGTGTGCTGCAATCAGTTACACATAGTGCTGGACACATGGTTTTCACCAGGATTCTGATAACAAACCAGCCAGCTGAAACAAGTCTAAATGCGCAAGAAGACTATTTGCCAAGAAGATGACTATGCTGGCTAAATGAAGGAAAAAGGGGGGATCAGGACAAAATAATTTGGCACTAATTCTTTTAGTATGCTGTAATGGAAATTGTAGTTGTTGAAAACCAGAAGTAGACTACTCAATACATGAAAGTCTTGTCACACAAATTAAAAGAAAGTTTTTAACTCGAGGAGGTGATCCTTTCACTTCATGGGAACAAACAGAATGCACATTTCACTTTTTTAAGCTTTTTTTTTTCTCTTTTTCTTTCCAAGTGGGTTCCACTGCATTTTATTTTGGTGAATATCTGATGCAGTTTTTACTACTAAACAGGTCCCTTTCACCCATAAACACAAATTAGTGTATTAAATTGGGAAGCAGAAAGAAGGATAGAAGCCTAATTTTTCTGAGAAAAAACTTTACTGGAGATTTTACCATCTGGTAGTGTTTGATTATTGAAACTTTATTTTCATTGGTTACGAAAATCAATACCACTACATTCAAGAAAGTAGATTAAATGCTATTAACTTCAATACCTCTTTAAACAAAGTAATCTGTTTAAGTGATAATGGATTTTAAAGTAAGTATTCTCATTATATTGTTTTTTACATCATTGTGGCTTTCCTGTTGGCCACATGAATCTTTAAACCTGACATTGTTAATTACAGTTATAATATGTGGTATATGAATACTTGATTAACTTCATACTATATTTAAGGCAGACCAAAAGGCAATTGAAGAATTTTATCACCAAACTTAAAGGGAAGTCCAAAAATACTGCTTGCCATCTCATTCATTTGGAAATGAACTGTACAAGATTTCCAGAGCAAAGCTACCATCTATTCAAGCCTTGAAAATTAAAATTTAATTTGAAAGATGATCAGCTAATTCTACAGGCACAAGACAGGCACTAGAACTCGTCAAAAACTTATTGATGGGGAAGGTCTGAAGCTGTCGTGCTTTCACATGTATACCCCAATTTAGACTTTTAGTTACTTTTACTTGAAAAATTGGCTTCAACTCTCCACATGGCTTGAGGCATAGTTTCAATACTCCTTTTTTTGTGTCAAAAACACCTGTCTTTTTACTTTAGTGCCAGAAGGGCTTAGCATCTTGTCAGTGAAGTAACACAGCCTGCACATTTATAGGTGTCACTCACTTTGCCATCTGTTTTTTAGGATAACAGTCACCACTATCAGGCAGCCCCTTCAGAGGCTCCAACAATCTTTTTGGATTAAGGCTGAGATTTACAGTAAAGAACAGCTAGGGGTATCCCACCTCTTCAACTCATTCTCTGTGTCCTTTAACCATAATTCTGTGAATACTTAATCCTATATGAATTCAGTAACTATCCCTCATGAAAATTTTTTTATCAGTAGCGTCCTACCACTTTTTTTAAGTGTTACAGCAAATAACTGTCAAACAAATGTCTGCAATCTCTGCACGCTGCATGCATGTAAGCACCAGTTCTTGTACAATGTCCAAACCTACCCCACAAGCAGCTTACTTCTAAGCTCAAGAGACAGGAGAAATAGCTCCAATAATATTAAATTGATAAAGTTATAATCAGGCAATTTAACTAGAGAATTATTAATAAATACATATAGTATAAAAATCCAGGCTTAATTTATCTCTTTGTGACAAAAAGAGAGTTACTTTAAAGATTTTGGGGTTTAAATTTTCTTTCCGAGGAATTACAATTTGTTAGTCCGTAATTCTTATTAAAATAAATGAACATACAAATACTGCCATAGAGCACATACCTCTGATCTACCAGTGCAGCTAAGAATTTTTCTATAGACTTATAGGACCAATGTCAAAAAAAGAGAAAAACTGATGCACTGGTGACATCTCAATACTGCTGTGAGAAAATGTATAAGCTAATGGCTCTTAAGTTGGAGAAGTAGAAAGAAAAATGTTTTCCCATAGAATAGCATTTAAAGCATGTTCAAATGCTTGCCTCAATCCTTAAACATGAGACAGTTTCAAGTTTTGCAATAAGACCAAATGGAAGAGGCAATACCAAGCAAGTACCCTTGTGTGATCTGAAAGCTATATTCTTCCATAAACTATATGACTTTTGATGATTCTTTGGCACATAAACACCGTTTTACACTTCCTCTGATATTAAGATATTAATTAAGAAGTATTTATGTCACCTACGGCTTGTTCTTGGTCTGGGAGAAGCACTTTAGGAGTTCAATAACAAGGGATGGCCAAATGAATGCTACAAAAACATTTATATGTTAAAATCTTGGCAAGGGCTTTCTAATTGTAGTGTTTTGGTTGTTAAAAGCGGAATGTCTTTGGTATGAAGGAACATAACAAGAACAAATTATAAAGGTAAATTTTCTGAATTAGCTGAATATCTTCCTGACAGGTATCTAAATATATAAACCTGTCCAAATTACCTGGAATAACACACCCTCCTCTTCTTTTTCTACCTCATGCATCATAATATACCATTCATATCTTATTAGCATCTTCATTACTTTCCTTAGAGTAGGACATGTGCAAGGGTGGACAATGATCAGTGAGACTGCCCTGAGCAGCTATAAAGTTTAAGATGATTTCTCCTCCTTTCCTTTTATGAAGCAGGCAGGGAGATGCAGCTGCCGAGCCACATTTCTCCATAGCTGAGCTGCCTGTCTGCCAAGCCAGTTAGTTTGAGAGTTTGAAAGCAACAGTAAACATGCTCATGTTGACAAAATGAATTTCTAAGCCAGAATATACAGTATAACTGAGAAAAAAATATTTTATACTAAATCTTGGTGCAGACTGGAGCTATTTAACACCACCTCTTAGAAAGTCTAAAGAGATAATTCTGCTCTCTCCCCTGTTATATTGCAGTGATTTGTTTCAGCTTCCTAAATGAAACCTGTTCATTTTTCTGATGGGAAACGGCAGATGCTGTTCAGTCTTTCCCTTCTACACGGAAATCATTGTGGTGGGTTCTTCCTTTACTCCTATCATGCTAAATTTGCTGTGTTAGTTATTTATTGGTGAAGCCATGTCTCTGTCATGTAAGTAGCATAACTTAAAAAGTCATGTAAGCAATCTTGTTAATGTGGCATTACCAGGACTCTGCAATTGCTGTTGTCTGCATGAAGAAATTTTTTTTGTTGTCATTAGATGTTGGTTAAGTGGTGGTCCTGGCACTGAGTTGCAGCTGGTCAGGGCTTTTCCACTAGGCCCAATTTTCTTTCCATTTTTGAATTGAAAAAGAAACAGCCTCAAGTTCCTCAGCCAAGTCAGCTTGTTCACTACATTATGACATTTAGGCTGTGTGGGTGGAGGGGGTTGAGAATAGTACTGCCTTGCCATCCCTGTAAAACATTTAAGTCTCTCACAGAGCAGCACAGCAGTGTCAGTGCAGTGCTCTCATTACTGTGGAAATTTTACATGTGGCCATTAGTCTTCTCCCTTCAATTAGTGACAGCCAGTTAAGCTGTGCCCTCAGCCTGCTTTAGCTGTTGGCAGCATCGCCAAGTCAAACCTGTCTTCCACTTGAAAAGTAAACTGGGGAGACCTACTGTTCATCCGGCCACACTCTTTGGATGTGAAAAGGGAAACATGACAAGGTTGTAGACTTGTTTGAAAATATCATGCAATTAAGTTACAGGTAAGCAAGTGGCACTGTAAGAGGTCTGGAGAAGATCTTCACAGTATGTAGATGACATAGTGTTAAAATTATACAACGTCTGGAATGTCATTTCACAGAGTTCCTCTCATTTTATCTTTTTCTCTTTTTGGTTAGTTTTTTTCTTAGAGGTGTGGGAGGAGATGTATACAATGGGAGAGGTTTGAATTAAGGAGCATTGTTATGAAAACTATTTTTTTTCAACTGGACGTATCAGAACAGATTTGAAAGGTCAACTAAAAAAGCAGTCTGTCTTATGCTGGTGAAATCCAATTCAAATTGGACAAAAAAAGTATTCTCTAGCATGAGTGACATAGGAAATGCAAGCTGAAGCTCCTCTGATAAATCCTGTGGGGCAAATAGTCTACCAAAATAAACGGGCATAGCCTAACTAATGTTAAACAGAATTTCATTTTACTGATAGAGAAAGATATTTCGGTGTTATATCTGTACAAAAGATCCCCTAGGCAGCTGATACTGAGATATGTTCAGACAGGATCAAAGTTTTCCTATATGTTAAATCAACATGAGGGTTTAGATGCAAAAAACTAAAAAACTTTAGAGTGCTCTAAATAACGGCTCAGAACCGTGTTTCTGCCATCTTGAACACAGAATTATAAAGCTTGAAGCCAGATAACAGTAAAAGCTTAATGTAATCTGTATACTTTGGCTCTGAAAATATGATTTGAATTCGTATTTGTGCTGAAATTATTTTACAGTTTTTCCACATGAAACCAAAAGCTCGTGGCTGTTAAACACCTGAGACCTCATAAACTCCACTGCTTCCATTGTTCCTTTTTTGAAAAATTCCTACATTCTTTTAATCAGTTTTCTCCAAATTAATCATAACTGGAATGCTGAAATGTATACAAGCTATTAAGATCTATATTTTGTAGCAATATAATAAATTATATTACCTTTCAAAATATCTTTACAAAAAGGAAAAGAAACTACATTTCCTTACAGCTTCAAAAACAACAATCTTAGTTTGTCAAATTTGGCAATCCAGGTAACTGCTCTATCATGAAATACCATTTTCAAAGAAGAGTTCTTTAGGTTATCCTTTCATGTGAAAATATTGTATGCAGTTTTTACTACTAAAGGTCAGGTAATAGTGTAGTGGAATTGAATAACAAACAGGGACCAACATACTGGAAGTAGTCTGCTATCAAAAGACTTCTGCTAAATGACAGATGGCTGGCAAGTTGCAAGAGGCCTGCTACTAAGACACTTCTTAAAAAAAAGGCAAAAAAAAGGAGAAAAAAACCCCCAACCAACAGAAAGAAAATGTATGAGCAAGATCCATGTATTAACATATCCATATTGGTCAGTCACCTGTGGGCATTTGACCTACTTCTGTGATGTCCTCCTACAGTGATACAAGCTTTTCTTCTTCTCAGCAGGTAGTAATCTTCCAGGAAGAACTGCTGAGAGCTGCAGGTGTCCCTTACTTGCTGATCTCCCAAATTGTTTTTGGTAATATGGGCATTTCTGCAGTGTATGTACCTTTTGCTCTTTCTTAATTTTCGATTTTCTCCTGACACTCTAGAAACAATAAAGGACAAGAGGAAATGGACTCAAGTTGTGCCAGGGGAAGTTTAGATTAAACATTAGGAAAAAAAATTGTCATGGAAAGAGCTGTCAAGCATTGGAACAGGCTGCCCTGGGAACTGGTTGAGTCAGCTACCCTGGAGGTATTTAAAAGACAAGTAGCTGTGGCACTCAGGACATGGTTTAATGGTGGACTTGGCAGTGCTGGGGTAGTGTTTGGACTCAGTGATCTTACAGAGTTTTTCCAGCCTAAAGGATTCTGTGGTTCTATGATAAGGTCTGAAAGAAGGTCAGCAGCTGCAGTGGCAAGGTTCTAAGCACCTTTGATATGCAGCACACTCAACATTACTTTCGTATATTTTAGAATCATATATTACAGGTCAATAGAAGCTTGAGAGAAAGACTCTTTTGGGCTTGATGTTTGACTTATGTTACCTTACTTTGGTTATTTCCCACCCAACTACCTATGAAAAGCCAAGAAATCCATATTATCAAAAAGCTTAGGGATTCACTTGCTTACTTCCACTTTCAAAGTGTAATAATTTAAGTCTACTATAAGCAGTTGTTCCCAGCTGCCAACATGCAACTCTATCCAATTTCAGCTGTGTAGATGCATCAAAAGAATTATTCTCTTATTCTAAAACAAAATAAATGTGTTTTATATTCACAGTCTAAATAAGATCCCCAAAAATTAGGGACAAATGTTTCTCTAAAAATGTCCCTCTCAAAAATAACTTCATGATGTCTTTCTCTTTTCTCAAGTTTCTAACAGAAAGAATATAGAAAAAAATCCTTCTGAATTTGTAACTTAGATAATAAACAAAAAAGAAAACAAAGGCTTCATAATATAATCCAGTTGCTTCTAACTATATTTGTGGAGTAGGAAGTTAGAAAACCCATTCTCTGTCATGATAATGTTTTCACATTGCACTACTGTAGGTCAAACATAAAAGAACAATATAAGTCTCAACTTCAAATACACTTTGGGACTGATTAGCACAATTATACACAGATTTGCAATGCAACAGCTTTCCATCTAAAGTCAAAAAGAAGTTTACAATCACTCTAGGCTCTGCACATATTAACATTTCATTGAATATTAATGAATTACTCTTTGTGACCAATTGCTATACAAACAATATTTGTGTCAGAATTTATAATTACATTTAATTCAAGATAAAATACATGAATATTGGCATTAAAAGTCTTTCACAATGAACTAAGTAAATAAATTAAGACATATGTCATTAGTACTACTAATCTAATGGTTTCATTACTGATTTTCCCCAACTAGGTAACACTATGTTTTTCACATTTATTTCATCACAAGAACTCAGTAATATTCTAGAACTTCATCTCTATAAACTGCATTTGGATTTGGTTAGGAATCAACACAATTTATATTAGTTACATCATACATGATTCACCATTCTAATTTATCAGTTAAAGCAAACTGATACTGAACATTTTTGCGGACTACATTTAATATTACCAAGTCTAAGACTTTGTAATAGTAGGTGGAAGTTTCATCATTGTATACTTCATTTTCATCACAATTATGAGCTTTTTTTAATTGTTAACGTGATGTTTACCGAAGTATTTGAAGGCTGAAAAGGTGACGTCTTTGTATTTCCAATGCATGGGAGAAAAGATACTGCTATGAAATCTTCTCACTACCGAATAAGCTGCACTGGTTCTAAAAGTGTCATATGAGATTTCAGTTCCCATTGCTTGAATTACAGGACAGTTCAAATACTATAAATACAGTTTTTGAATGGGAGGAGGGGTGGGTGGGCTGATACATTTTAGACTTTTCTGTTGCTCTGTGAGGAAACCTGGATTAAATACTTGTGTTTTTCCAAGCCCAGGGAAGGTAAAGAGAGAAAAATTACTTTCGTCCAACTTTCTTTTTGTGAGAATAATAGAGGCCATTATAAGAAAGAGCAAAAAGATAAAAACACAAGGAAAGAATATAACCAGCAATAATACAAATTACATCCTTTTTTAAATTTATTTATTGATACTATAGTTGAGACTATACCAACAGAGTGCTCTCAAATTTGACAAAAGAGTCATCAAGTATAGAAGCTTTTACTAATCTCATGACATTCTTATGGTGTCGAGGATATTTAAGTGAATTATATAGTTTTTCATATGGGATCAATTCTGAGTCCACAGTAAAGTCAGGAGTGAATTTCACTACTATGAGGCATATGGGTATAATTAATTATGGTGTCAGCCACTCTAGAAGAGGGCAGAATGCCAGCAGAAGACCGAACAACGATTTGTTGTTTTCTACCTTCTGCCATAATGGCAATTGTTTCTTTGTGCTCAGTTTTGCCTCTTGCTTTCAAACAGATGTCTGATCTCTAGTGCAAGAAATCATTTTAAAAGCCACCAAATTCAGAAAATTATTGCTGTCGCTTTGCACTGTTGCTGATGCAGTGGTGAGCTACTGTGAAACACCTACCACATGGAAAAGCATTCATGAGCAGCATTAACCAAGTATCCTTGTCCGAAACAAATTTATGATAACTATCACTCTAATTTCACACCACTGCAACTTCATAATATTCTGAAATAAGAAAGCTTCATCTCCTGACTCTACAGAGCTGAGCTATTAGCCATGCATTAGAGGAGGGACTGGAAGTCCCACCAGCAACTTAATGCAGCCACTGTAGCCAGAGCCATACACTCAATGAAGCAATACTTTTCCTTTTGCTGTCAATCTTCAGTACCAGAGCAGCAGGGTTTTATTTTATCTTTCCTTCTTTCCCATTTCACAAGGGTATTTAAAATTTGATCACAACAATGGTTCAGTTCATATGCATATTACAAACTGCTTTGGGGACTGCTCAGTGCAAAATGGGCGGATAATGTTACAGATTAACTTGACTTTGGAGTGTGAACTGTCAGCTATATCCTTTAGCTAGGGAAAAGATTTTAAACACTACCTGGAAAATTGGGAGGCCTAATCTTTCTGCTGTGCTAGCTTGCAGTATAATTCAAATAATGTGAATGTGCTTTCCATCTGACTGAGGCAGGCGTGCTGTTAAGTGATTTGAGCGATTTGCCTAGTATAATAACCAGTTTTTCTCTGTCTCTCTGGATGCCAGGAACTTCCTGAAAATCTTTGCCTATGGCTTGACACAGACTGCTGAGTAGCCACAAAACTGTTTGATAAAAGCACCAGTTTTATCCAGTATAAATCAATAGAATCCCGCTGCAATAGCTGTATTTGACTACAGCACTCAGCTGTTATCAAGTAGGGGACCTGTTCTGACTATTTTAACTTCAGAGTACATATCTTTTTCCCAGCTGGTCTTCAGCACAGCAGGAATGGCTGTGGTGTGTGCTCAGTGTTTTAGCCAAAGAACACTCAACACCGACAGTGCTCCACTGGCCTCGAGACAAAGATTAACTGAAAATGCATTTCAATGCAGATATCAAATTGTTTTATTAGAACAGGGAATACAAAGAGTTATTCTTCAAGTGTGAGCTCTTAAATCTGAACTGGAAATATCTTTCAGTAATTTCATTTGTCCTGCGTACCTGATGTAACCTTAGATTTCTAAAAAAACCAAGCACTGCAACAAAAAAAAAAATCACACCTATCACTAATAATTATACACATTTTTGAAACTAGTATAATATCTCCTACCACCAATATTCAAGACACCATTGGCCTCAACTTGTCTGTGCCTTCTACTCATGAAACCAGTTTTTAGATTACAAGACAAAATATGGTTTTTGGGTAGACTCCTGATACAGTAAAAACAATTTACTTTATTCTCTCCAAAACTGAAATTTCTTCTGCAGAAGAATAATACACCTTTTCTAAACATTTATGTCACTTAACCTATAAAAACACACTAGGTTAGATGTTTCTTATTTTGTTAATATTGCTTTTTCTATCTTTCAATTTTTCACTTTATACAAATGCATGGAGATTTGCCCAAAGCATGTATGATCCCAGAGTGCTGGTCTAAGGAAGGAACAGAGCATCTGGTGACAGCAAGAATTTCTTTTTCCGTTAAATTTCACTTGCAACATGGGGCTGATAGTATTTAATGAATACTTGGTTTCACTGAGGGTGATAAAATATTTGATCGCTACTTAAATGAAACCAGGTCTCCAAAATGAGACAGTTCTCTATAATACAAGGATACTTCTATTTCCCCATGGTATAAATGAGCTATAAGAATAATAATTATAAATATTTTTGAGTTTACTTAGCTATGAGACCTTAAGACTTATGGAGTTTGATGGTCAAGAAAACTTATGTTTCCCATGCAATTTGGCATAATGAAGGTGACCTGTATCCCTTTCACGAAGATAACTTATGCACAAAGTTTTGGAAGGTTTTCAAAAATGCTACACAAGATTCAGCATGTTCAGTACCACAAGGTGCTTACGTTTAGCAATACTTTCCCTCTTTCATCCAATGGCAAGACCTTTCCAAATCTCTTTTCCAATTATTTAAGTTGCCTGTGGAAAACTATAATTTACTCATTCAGATGAATAGATATTAAGAAAAAATATAGAAAAAGATATGTCAACACAGTTTTCACAGACATTCAGAACAGTTTGTGATTGTCAGGATTTTTATGACTGTGATCAAGGTAAACTATCATGATTTTGAACTGTTTTAAAATCAGTGATTGCCATCTAGACTTCACGTTTCAAAGTGGTAAATAGAGTTCATACTTGCCTAACTTTTCAGAACATATATCTGAGTTTTCTTCCGCAGAAGCAGTTCAGTTTGTGTCTGCTAAAGGCACCACTTAGGTTCTGTTTAGACTCAATAACTTATTAAAGGACATTCCTTTTAAACACAAATTGAATCTAACTAGAACTTGACTAGGCATTTAACCTTTTTTTGATGCGTGTATGGGACCAAGTTTCAAGTTCTGTTAAAATGTCCTTGCTTCCATACATGATTTGGTTTTACTGTAGCCAAAAATTATGCCTGTTGAATGCAGTAATTAAATGCCTATTAGGCAAGAAAATTAGAATTTACTTTCTTGCAACAAACATAAGCACACTAAAATAGCATAACCAGGTCCAGAACATAAGCACACTTGCACATTGTAAAAACATTAATAACATCTTGCAGTGCAGCTCAGCTTTAATGTATAAATAATAGCCTTAATTGACAAAGACACAGATGGAGTTGTGATGCAGTGGCACAAACAGGGTGCATTAAAAAATGCACAAGAGTTAAACTCTGCAAGATAAGAACTAAGTAAGTATGCAGATTAGGCAAGAATAATGTCTGGTAAAACCAAAATAATCCTGCAGAGAAGGCAGGCAGGCTGTCTGATGGAACCAGAATAATCCTGCAGAATTCGCAAAACCAGAAGAAACCCTCATCCCAAAAATAAATGTCAAGAGAAGCTGATATCACCCAATTTTCTTTTGGGGAAAAGTCAGAGAGTCAGAGGAACACAGAACACCAATGGTGTTTTACAGGCAGGGATGAGGAGGAAAGAAGGTGATAGACTCTGTTATGGCTTTCCCTCTCAAATTGTTCCCCGGACTGACGGATTATAGCTATCAGTATGAACTAAAATGGTATCACTTCAGTGGCATTGTACACTTGTATCTAATTTAAAATAAGCTTGTCAGGGATGATTGATAGTGATTAAGTGCTAACTACTAGCGATGTGTGCTGTTAACGAATTTAGTCAATACAGTCAAGAACAATTTTGAAGCTTGAAGCTGGCTGGTTTTGGAGTCTTCTCCCATTATACTCCAATCACACTGTCCTTTTAAATTTAAATATTTAGCGGATATAGTACACAGTATATATGCAACCTATATTCAGTTGCAATATTATGTCTACATTACAAATTTCCATGAGACTGAAACAAAATTTTCTAGATATTTGAAGATTCATCACACCAAAGCAAAAAGCAACGTGAAACATATAGTTTTTCCACCTAACTTAGTACAGGGTAATATAGCCTTTAGGATGGGTTTGTAGTGTTTTCCTTCTCCTTTCTATACAAAGTGATACTAAACTCATTGCCTTGGAAAGACATGAAAAAGGTAACACTAAAATATTAAAAACAGTAAAAACAAGTAGAATAATAGTGCCTTTTGTCCTGGTCTATATGGGCATACTACCTGTATGCACATCTGTACATATATATGTCAGACATAAGGGGTATTAGGATTCATTTATTTATCTGGGCCTGAGATGATTTCTCAGTTTATTAAGAATCACAGTGGGATCTTGAAGTCACTGCATGGGTACACATACAAACCTACACACACCTTAAATTATCTCTTTTGTACATACATTGATGTTTTTTCATAGTAGAACAAGATCTCCTCTCAGCCCTGGTGTTTTCCTCTTTCTGGATATCTTAGATATCACATACATCTATGAGACAGACCCACAATGAATTCTTTACAGAAGATATGCCTTAACACATAGAAAAGCATAGAAGAAAAACAAAGAAACCACACTAAACTCCCCATATTTAGGGATTTTAAAAGTCTACACTTCACTTGATCCAGTAGCACACTTTTCAGTGTACAAAAAGAAAGAAAGGAAGGAAAAAAATAGATATAATCTCTGTACTTTCTGTTTATTCAGTGAAGTAGTGTCTGATTTAATTCTACATCATCGTATCAGTTTATGGAAGTAGTGATGCTAATGATGAAGTTATCTATCTGTGAGGTCATTAATTTGTAGTGGCTATTTCTCTTGACCTAATTTGTTTTCCTGCATGAAATCTGTTTGAAATTTCATCTGACTACAATCAGGTTTATTGGAAATATTAACAGCTGTGCTCTCCCCATAAGCTACCAGAAGGGTGATTGACTCAAAAGATTAATTACAACATCTGCATTAACAGAATATAGAGTAGTAGAGTGGAGTCTGGCTCTTTGGCCTTTGCTGCACTCCCTTCCTTCACTTTGAATGTGATACTGACAATTAAGAATTTTCTTTTTTTCTTATTTTTTTTTAAGACAGCCCTCTGAGAACATCATTAACAATACACATTGTAGTTTATAATAGATGTTTGTTTATCTGAAGCTTGGGGAAAGTCTCTTGAAACTTACTTAGTCTCTGAAAGAAATTTGGGAATTGCTATAAACTAAAAGAGCCCTTCCTGATATTCATGGGTGTACGACACAAAGGTAATTTCTCACCATTATTTTCCTTAAAACAAGACAAAAATCCCAAAGCCAGCAAACAAAAAACCCCACAAAAAACAAAACAAAGCCACGTCAAAAATAAAAAGAAAAAGAAAAAAAGAGAGAAAGGAAGGAAATATTTACTCTTCTGGATAAAGAATATTCCCAACTGTTTAGTGAACATTCTTCCAACTAGAAACTACTATGAGAGGGAGAAAAAAAACACTAAAATCATGTATATTAGCCTACATTGAGGTCTGTCCTACTTACAAAAGTGCTTAAGCATACAAAAACCAAGCACAAAAAGAGACAGTGAACATAACTTGGGAACAAGAACGTGGCAAGAATCTGTGGCTCTTTTAATGCAATGCTATGATATTTGTGCCCCATATCTTTAACCTGATACCACTAGATATAAATAAAACCTTCTACAACAATATTAGATTTTCTTTTTAAAAAGTCAATACAGGAATATAATAGTAGAGACATTTCAGCATTTTCTACTATTGTGTAAAGAACAATTTAATACAAAAGTAAGATAATTCAAGAGGAAAATATTTTGGTTTTGAAAATTTACATCTGTAAATGGTGTAGCTCCTTCCTGTAAAATATTTTCTAAATCAATTCTTATTAGTACTTTAGTATTTACCTTCTTAATTGTTCATGCTTTCAGGATAGCACATGGACATCAGGATATGCGGAAGGAGGCAGTGGAAAAGGTAATTTATTATCTGTATCAGAACTGCTTCAAATACATCTCTCACCATGTCCATCTTTGTAGAAAAACAGAGGATGAAAGGACAAAGAATAGAGGAATAAAACAAAAAGAAGAAAATACAAAAGTTACTAAGCTACTTTCCTTGCACTGACTGAGGCAACCAGACAATTGATTAGTCAGATAAATGAGCCAAATTAGTCTGAAGGTTATTTAGTTTTTCAGACACAGACAACAGACGAGAAAGTCAGTTCAGCACCAATATTATCATCCATAATGTCAATAAAAGTGAAACAGTTTTAACAGTCTTTTGTTGATTTCATCACTCCAGCTCCTTCCTACCTCTTTTGGATCATTTTCTGATATTTTTCTCATACTGGTGTGAAAAGAGATCAAGAATTCTCTCTCCTTTCTAACTCCTGAACTTATCTCTTGTTTGTTGTTTTGGGGGTTTTTCTATTCTTTCTTTTCTATCTCTGACCTAAATCTTGCTTAAATTTTTTAAAATCAAAGTTTTTAATAGTTATAAAAGTACTCCCTTTGAAGACAAACACTTATGACTCAGTTACAACAATTATTATGGAAACTGTGTTTATCCCTATAGACTTCAGCTTTAGAATTACTTCTCTCAGCTCCCCTGCACCTCCAAGACTTTAGGGAATTATTTCTACAATACTGCTTCCCCACCAAAGAAAAAAGAAAAAAATTCTCTTGGTCACAAATAAAACCCTTCAGAATATCTGCGCTTGGACTTAGACATTCAAGAAGCATGAGGATTTATTGTACTTCTGTTGACCTTAATTTCACCTCAGCCAGTATAACCTCTTGGGTTAATCACTTCTTATGCTCACATCCTTAGAAGTCAGTATCACAAAACGTATGTGATAGCATCTGCTTCAGTTAAAGCTGAAAAATAGTTTCCATTATAGCTACCTGTTTTCAGACTCCTTGCCTATTGCTGTCTCTATAGCATTCTCTATAACTAGAAGAACTCAAAACCTCTTCTTTGCTATCCCAATTTTTATTCCATAACACTAGTTTTTTTCCTTGACCAAAGATGAGGAGATCATGGATAAAGCAGCCACGTTATAGGTAGTGCCTAAAGGCCTACACAATTAGCTCAGCAAGGAACAGCTTCACCCTTTCCCTTCAATGATCAGCTTTATCAAGAATCAAATGCAGTGTTTTGCTGATGGTATACTGACAGAATTTCTGTTCTTAAGTTTTTCTCATTTTTTAAGTGTGCCTTTGCTTGGTAACAGGGACATATTACTGCTGTGCTGTAGTGGGTTCTTTGTGCTTATATCAGAAAATCCCAGTTCCTTAACTTACTGAAATGTTTTCAGGCTTCTAAATCTTAGGAACAATTTTGTGGTTTCTACTCAATTTCAGATGTTTAGTGATGGCAATAATTAGCAATTCAACAATTCATTTGAGATATAACAACATGGTGTAAAATATTTTTAACTTTTAAATCTCATTTTAAGATGCTAGAAGACAGTGAAAGTGGATTAAACACACACTCAAATGTTCTGTGAAAAGACATTTGAGGTCTGGCCTCCATTTTCTCAACTAATCAAAAGTCTGTACTAAAATCAAAGTATGGTTCAATGAACCTCTATTTTCACAGAGATTCATGTCTTCTTCACTGTGGTACCATGCTCTTTCACAGAGAAACACTTTAAAGTTTAATAAGGCTTCACCAATGACTCATAGACTAAGAGGGGATTCTTCCTTTTACCTTCCTTTTAGGAATGTGTAAATTCTTTAAAACTGTAAAGTCTTTCAAATATAGAAAGCTCTAGGACATGAACAGAAATTAAAAGACATCCCTAATGGATCTCAAAACTTTCTAAGTAATATATTTCTTTCCCTGTTTTGCTTTTTAATACATTCTTGTTTTCCAAGAGGAAAAGAGGAGAAATATTTTTAATACTTACTACAGCAAGTTATTATTACTCCACCATCACAAAATCTCAATGGTGGAAGGAATGAAAGTTCAGCAATCTCCTTTCTGGCTTCGTTTGTCTATTTTCTGGTATCTATATGAGGGATCAATACAAGAGGATGCTTCTCTAAAACTGAATAAAATTGAGATCTTCCCTCAATTTATAATGCCACTGCAAAGCTTTACTCTGGTCTTAAACAATTTTTTTTAGCCTCGGAAGTCTTGTAGTGTCTCTCAAGGTGGCAATTAAACTGCACACAGAAAAATGGTACTTATAATAATTTTTGAAAGAGAATAGAGGAATATTGAAGGAAAATGAATAACGTGGGAGAGAGCCCATTTAAACTTTAAACTGTGATGTAAATGGCACATCTTCTTGAAGTCTGCCCCTCCCCTTATCAATCACAGTTAGTAATATTAAACATTAATTAACAACTGTACTTCTGCTCAGTCAGATGGAAATGGTATTGAAAATAGTAGAAAAAATGTATGTTAATACTGACTTCAGCACAACTTTACATTTAAGTATAAAGCTTCCAAACTTACCAGGGGGAAAAGGTAATTTTCCACTGGCACAAACATACCCTACAGACACAGCATGCCATCCATGGCAATGATAATTCTGATTTCAATTAGAACTTGCTAACTCTCCTGTGCCTCATTTTTACAAGGAAAATACAATTGAGAAAGGCATCGCTGTGATTAGCTCCTACAGCCACCTTTTCTGAGTAGTCTGAAGTGACAGCCACAGGGGTAAAAATGATTGTACTAAAACGTTTGCTAATGAGGCCCCTGTAGTACTGCTCCAAGAAGGACCATTATATGCTACATTTGTCAATTTCATCTCTTTGGCTTTCTCTTTATCATCTGCGAAAATAGTGATTAGGAGAGAGTTTCTTTTTAAGGCTTTATTCTTGATTAACCTTCATAATAATGCTCATGGCCTTCCTGTACAGCTAAAATGTTCCAAACTTCCTACAGACTTGTTTGAGTTTCTTCAGACTAATATGTACTTTATGATAACAATTCACAAACACTCTGCTGAATTATAGAAAAGGAGACATTAAAAATACCTGCAAATAACCTTACAAATGCAAAGCAGTAAGTTGAATGGAAAACACTAAAACTTTTTCTGTTCTTGTGGAAGATACATTGATGAGAGTAGTACTAATATCTGCCATGAACAAACAAAAAAAGAATAATAATAATAATAAATTAAAATAGAATAAAAATGTCACTAAGAAAGAAAAATTGTAAGAGAAGAAAGGAGTCAGAGACAGTAGCTACTTGTGTGACTGCAGAGGACAAAAAAGAAAAAAAAGACTGATTTGCAACCATGAATGAAGAAAAAAACTGATAGTGGAATCTCCTATTACTTTCATTCAGTACTGTATAATTGAAAAATAGGTAAACACAAAATAAAATTCCTATGTATATATGGCTCTTAAAAACTTGATAAGTACTTGTGCCCAAGGTAACTAAGAGCTACGTTCTAGGAAAAAGACAAAGTTCTTCAGGAATACACATCTTATATTTTTTATGTCTTTAAAATTTAAATATTATGGAGAAAGATCTTTACTTTTGCTGAACTCTAAGGTGGTGGTAAAGAGAAAACTGGAACTGAGTAAGGGATGAAATACACAACATGGACTTTAAAAAGACCTATAACACTCAAAACTGAAATTCTTTTTCTTCATGTCATAAAAAAACAAATTTAAGGACAATTACTTTGTAACATTTTTAAACCTATAACAGATTGTTAACATAAGAGATTTACCAAAAGTATAGTAATGTCTCCAAAAGTGGAATATTTAAAAAAAAAAAAGCATTTCATTTGGGCACACATTTTCATATATATATATATATATATATATATATATGCATAATTTCCAAATTTCAGAAGTTCAAGCATGTGGTCATTATCAACTGTCACTTTTTAGAGCACTCTCTAAGCTAAATCAATCTTTACAGAAATATTTTTGATGGATTATGAGCGGAAATGAGGACACATCATTCTTGGTTAATTCTGTTGTCCTTTCAGCTTTCAAAAGATGCATGCATTTTACAAATGTTCAGGTTTGAATGAGAATCATGGAGTCCCGATAAAAATAAGAAAGGATGCATTGACTTGAAATTATAGTTTGAGAGTTTATATTTCTACTTTGAATATCTTAAAATTTCTTAGGATCTGACATCAGTAATGCCAATTAAAGATTAAATGTCTTGATTTTGTTTTCTTTGGTTTTTACACCCATTCTTTAGGCAAAAGCTGTTTTCTTTCTGACAGAAAAAGCTTTGTAGGCCTGACTCATTTTGCAGACCAATCATGTGATTACTACTTAGACCTTACATTTTACATCAGACAGTTTTATCAAACCACCTAAACAGTGAATTATTAAATTTTTGTAAGATTTTAACAGCGTGTTTATCCCAGGACATATGTTATGTTTTCATGAAGGTGGGAATGAGCATGAAATATATTATCTATAAGCCCAATTTAAAAGAATATAATAACTTCGGACTTTTAATGTTTGTTAAATGCTTTTGGTTCTACAGGCATATGATTAGGGTATTCTTCTTTATCTGGTGAAACATGCAAGAGTTTTTTCACCTGACTGTTTCAAATTATTAAAATTGCAGTGATTTATTTCACCCCCAATATTAAGCTGTTTCTTCTGAACGTTTAGCCCTCCCACTAAAGTCAAAGTTCCATTTCAGCCATTTGTCATGGCTAGAATGAAGTTCTAAATCATTAAATCAAGCTCTTTCTCTGTCTGTGTTCTCCGGCTCTGAAAATATAAAAGCAGTCACTGGAGATACAGGGTAATCCTCCTTGCATATTACATGTGTAGCTAAAACATTACTTCTTTTCTACAATGTGTCATCCAAACACTGTCTGAATCCTGTTTGGCTCTTTGCCAAGGCAGACGCAGCCAAGACTACTCATTTCATCCTTTTGGTCTTAACCAGAGAAAGTAGTCCTTCCATTCACTCTCCATTTTCAGAATAGTTTGCTAAGAGTCCAACAGTTCCCATGTTGGCAGCTGTAAAAGCCTCAACTCTCTGGTTCAAAAATAAATCAGAAACAAAGCCAGGTCATCTTGATAATCTGTTTTGATTTTTTTTTAAAAAATCCAGTATTCTCTGTAATAAACGTATCTTACAAAAGATTGCTAATGTTTCTCTTCTGACATTAATATTTTATTAGCTTTTGTTGATGCTAGCATTATAATAATATTTTGACTTCTCTGTATAATTTGCAGGAGTGCATACCAGCCAGTTTAGTCTAGTGTTACCCACAATTAATTAGCTCTACTTTGTATCTTATCATAGCATATATGTCCTCAGAACTGAGGACTAATTTCCTTTTCACCTGCACAACTTGCACCCGCATGACGTTTTCCTGTACCCTTGCACAGCTTGAGCAGCATTTAGTACTTCCCTCTAGATATTTTCATTGCTTTATAAAATAGGGACCTTCCAACCAGTAACTATTCCTCTGTCTCCACTTATGCTAAATCTAATTTCTTCTAGACTTACTAGATATTATCCCACTTGTATAACTTTTCACACTTTGAATTTTTTTAATATTAAGCAACCTATTAGATGCTATTAAGCCAATTCAATCAGTTAGATCAACAACAACAACAACAAGGTTTTGCTAACAGTAAGTAATTGATCAAAGGGAATGTAATTCAATATATTGCCATTTACATGCTTACATACAGGATGATGAAGACCTCAGTGCCCACACCATTAGCCAAACACTTACTTTTTACTGAATGATTCCTCCTTGGTCTTCATTTAGTTCACAATGTAACTGTACAATTTCTTTCAATTTATGTAAATGGTATTCAAATACAGATGAGCTAGAATGTTTATACTGGTAAGCTGCAGTTGAAAACATTTAGAACACTATTTGAGTCATTTTGTTATGAGGTATGACTGCAGAACATGAAGGTGAGTACTGAACAGTAAAAGTCCTGAGAAAGTATTGGTTAATAAGTAAGAAAGGGGGGTGAATGACAACACTGAAAGCCAGATTATGATTATCTTTCTTTCCTTTTAGAATCTTCTGATGGTTTTTCTTGACCCAGGTTTGAATTTTTCTACTGTTTTTAGTAAATTGCCCTAGCAATATTACTTTCTCTCAGAATACAGTTGTGTGGGTTTTATTGCTTCACACTGTTGAGTGGAAAGGATTTGCCAGCTTGGGAAAATGCCAAAATTTGCATTTTAATAAAGATATGTCAAACAATAAACTTACTTAACATCCTGTGATTGATCTGGTGAAACTGTGTCTTGTAAGAGTGTATTATTGAACTCGCCACACTTTTCTGCAGTTGTTAGAGACAAAGCTAAAACCAAATTCATGCATTAACTTCTTTTTCAGCAATACCTGAAAATCTATTACAGGGTACCACAACTCTGTTAGAACTGCAGTGGTATGCAAAATCTCTCCCAAATTCTATACCTAGCCTAAAAAAGATAAAAATTTGGATAAAATGAAGACCTGAATTTCACCTGCATCACTCAGGGGAGGTCTTATCTACACTATAACTTCCTGAAAGGAGGTTTCAATGTGGGAGCTGATTTTTTTCTCCCAGGTAGCAAGTGAGAGGACAAGAGAAAATTGCCTTAAATTGCACCAGGAGAGGTTTAGATTCGATAATAAGAAACATTTTTTCACCAAACAGGTTGTCAAATATTAGAACAGTCTGCCCAGACAACTGATTAAATCACCATCCCTGTAGATATTTAAAAGACAAGTAGATGTGGCACTCGGGGACATGGCTTAGTGGTGGACTTGCAGTGCTGGGTTAACAGCTGGACCTGATGTCTTAAAGGTCTGTTCCAACCTAAATGATGCTATGATTCCATGACAAGATAAAGGTTTTCAAGAAGGCAGCTACAATTACAAAGTGGTTAGAAACTCAAAGATCTAGCAGTGACCACAAGATGAGAGGGTGCAATGTGTGGGTAATTGGTTATAGTTGATAGGACTTTTACCTTGAAGTATTACCTTTGCTGACTACATGCTTGTGAAAATACAGTACTACACCACAGTAACTCAAAAAAGAAACAGGCTTAAAAGAAAAAAAAAAAAATCAACAAGTAAAAAAAACCCTCAAAGTCACTAATTATTCCTGAAAATATTACTCTATCAACATTGCTAACAATTTTATGACAACAGTGGAAATTGTCAGAAAGTGACTGAGAGACATATCATAATAATTTGACACGCGCAGAACCAAGCATCTTTTGGATTCAGTATATGGAAACGGAAGCACTAAGTCACTAGACATATTACTGACTCACCAGTCTTCTGTCTGTAACTTTATTCAGCTATATGTGGTAAAACAAAATAAAACAAAAATACCTCACCTGTAACAAAAAAAAAGAAGAAAGGATTGCTATGTTTTTGGATATCTTCTTTCAAAGACTGGCTCTGGAATTTAAAACATTGCTTGTAAGAATTGTTATGTCACATGGAGCAAATACTGCTGTCGAGACCAACTAAAGCAAAAAAAGATATCCTACAGCTCATCAGCTTTTCAAATGGAGCATAGAGGTGATGAAGAATATTTCTTTGATCTCTGCTTCCATAGGCACAAGAAATATAACAACCATACAAGATCCTGGTTTTTACTGAAGTGCAAAAGAGTAAGTCAGAACCTTTCCCCTACGAAAAACCCCACCTGGCCAGGAAACTTGCATTTGAATGCAGGAATGCATCAAAGTAGTGATCTTCACATTTTTCATTTTCTTAGGGTTTTTTTCTTTTTTTTTTTTTTAATTTTTTGCTTTCTGGCTGATAATGAAGCCAGTCGTGCAGGGATAGACCTGCTGGAGCAAAGTACTCTGTAGTCTGTCTCTGCCAACTTTCAGTCATAACTGCTGCTTTAATTTGTGCCAGCTTTAAAGTACGAGCTTCCCTCAAAATTCTGAGTCCTGTTCTCCACCCTAAACAGCACTCCTTGCAAATGGCATGAAGAAAACTGCAATTACCTAGGTACAGTGTGCTTTATGATAAGAAAGTAGTGTAGAGAAGGTCGGTTGTAAATCCTTATTCAAATCCAGTCTTAATTCAGTGCTGAAATGTCACCGTCTTTAAAAAAGGAACAGCATCTGGCAATGACAGATACCTAATTACCTTCATGTAATGAGATATTTTTTGTGCAAATAGTAGATGAAAGTTTAGGTGCACCATAAGTTAAAATGTAAAAGCACCAAACCTACTTTCTGCCTAATAAAAACTATGTCATTACATTTGATAGAGATACCACAAGGATTTCCTAATAGCCGGTAAATATTTTAAAATATAAAGAGTACATATACATTTATTTTATGGTTCTAAACTAACAAAATTTCTTGATACCCATTATTTGCCCATGTTTTCATTGTAATTTGTATAGCCTTTGGGGCATAGCCAACCATTTTCTTTGGGGAATCTGATCTTGCTTAGTGTTATAGATTTTCCCATAATGTTATATGACTACTAATTAATAAGGAAATCTCTCACAAAGCTGAACTTTGTTGTGCATTTGGGTTTTTGGTTTTTTTTTTTTGACCATGTTCATTGCCTTAACTTTCAGATTTAATTCACTTTTGGACATTAAAAGTGTTTCTCTAACTTCACATATTAAACAGTCTTTATTTCCAGAGCCTCCATCCTGAAAAAAAAAAAAAGTCTCTTTCAAATTTTAAAATTGCAAGCACAAGTTCTTAGAATAAATCATGGTAAGCAGGAAAGAGAAGACAGTAGTAGCCTTGAAGCTGTCTTTTTTGGTACCAACAAAATATATTTTCTATTAAGTTTCAACTATTTTACAGATTTTTTTTTTTAAGGACTTTTCTCTTTTTTTCAGTTTGTAGAACAAGAACTGCAAGCTTCCTCTCAAAGCCTCCAACAGAGATCAGTAAGAAGTAGAGTCAGAATATTTTATAGACAGATGCTCTTGCAAACTTTAGCATGCCAGCTAAGCCTTAGTTGGCATGTTTTAAAATCTCCTGGAACATGAAACTGTCCTCTCTCTAAATACAGCACCTTCCAAGAGCTCTGGGGAGATGCAAGGGTATTAAAAAGATACAGGAGGTGCAAGGTTGGGGAAAGAGGAAGGGAGTGGGTGGTAGCCCTGTGAGCTGGCAAAGTCTACTGGAAAAGGACCAGCATGCCATCTGCCAACATAACTGCTTGGAGAGGGAGCTACAGTTTGCAGCTCTAGTGAGAGAACCAGACAAATATATTTACATGATCTGGTTGGTAATTAGTATGCCTGTGCAAGGTTTTCTTATAAGGTGCTGAACACACTAATGCATGGGAGTCATCCCACTTCTAGTTTCTCCAAAAGTTACTTTCTCTGTATTGTCAAGAAATATTTTTGGAAGGCTGAACTTGAAAATGAAAATAAATGTACCTTGGCTGAGTACTACATTCCTACCTAAGATAACAAGATATTAAAAACAAAAAACCCACTGACAAATGCAAAATTATCAAATGCTTGACCTATGTTTAATTTTACAATTATTTATTAATACTGAACTGTAGTTCAATAGAGTTATATTGATGAGTTTATAACCATTTATCAGGTCACATAACAATGCATTTGTGTATCATGAAAGGAACACTTTTGCTAACTAAATGCAAAAGGTAGATCCCTGATAATTCACGTTTCTATATTAACTTCTGAGTCTAGCCTAGACAATTTCAACAATATCTCTTTAAGGAAATCTGATACAAAAGGCTGTGTCAGACAGTGTTACCTGTTACTGACTTGAACCATGCAGTGTCAGAGCTGGACAACTGACCATGGCATATAGTGTTTCAAATAACATTGCAGTCATGGTCAGTATGTTAAAAAAAATACTTCTCAACTGAAATAATACCAAACCAAATAAATTATTCTTACTAAACAAAACTCTTTTTCCCCTGAAATTATGCAAAAATGCTGTGCACTAATTAGAAGAAAAAATAGTCATATTGTTGTCCATCTACACAAGAGATTTATGTGTTGGCTTCAATCTCAGGCTACACTTCAGAATATTCACAGCTTTCATGTGATAGAAAATGTGTGACTCACTTGTTAAGTGGAGGTGGTTACAAGGATTAAACTACACTTGTATCTGGACCAGTGGGAAGGGTAATTGAAATTGTTTTCATCTTTGAGGACCTTTACAGTTTAGATCTTATCTTCTTTAGGAGGTATCCCATTATTTTTGCCAAATGTAGCATGAGTGATCAGAAGAACTCTTGTTAATGGGATCTTGATTCACAGCCAGAAAAGCCAGGATATATAAAGACTCTACAGAGGTAACTTCAGAAAGTTTGTTCTATCATGTAAGAAGTGACAGCATGACAACAGTTTCAAAAGTATAGCTGCTTCTTTGAAACTTAGTCCAAACATTCCTCAAAAAATCACAGTCAGAAGAAATATTTAGACATGGTGCAAGACATGAATTTTTCTTACAGACATGTGAATACAAGCTACGTTTAGCAAAACAACAAAAAAAGAATACACATGATGACATTTACCAGTGCGAAAGTACAAAGAGACATGCAACAAATTCAACAAAATATCTGTGCCATTCAGTGACACAGACACTTCCACAGGCAGTGGGAGCAGGGACAGGTACCCTGGGAAAATTATATGGATGTTTCCCAGTTGTGTCGGGAAGGGAATGAAAAGCAAAACTGGAGCTGAACTTGTCAAGGGATGCAAAAATCACAAGCACCTCTACAGGTATGTCAGCCAGAAAAAGAAGGTCAAGGGAAGCATTTATGCCACCAATGAACACAACTGGTATATTAGAAACTGTGGACAAGGAGAAGGCTGAGCTACTTCACAACTGTTTTGCCTCAGCCTTCCTGGTAAACTCTCTTCCTGCCATCCTGGCGACTTCTCTTCTCCCTGACTCAAGTGAATGGAGAGCAGGATTGGGACTGGGAAAAGCAAAGACTCTGTAAGAGAAGATCAGCTTCCTGAGGAACCAGAAGAGACAAAAGCCTATGGGACATGATGGGATGCATCCCAGAGTCCTAAGGGAATTGACTGATGCAGTTGCCAAGCCACTCTCCCTATTAGCAATGTCATGGCATTCAGACTCAGCCCCAAGTACCTGGAAAAAGGGAAAACACTACACCCACGTTTACAAAGGTTAGAAAAGGAGAACCTGGAGGACAACCAACCTGTCAGCCTGACCTTTGTGCCTGTGAAGTTGATGGAACAGATCCTCCTAGATCTGCTAAGGCACTTGGAGAACAGGAAGGTGATTCAGGACAGCCAGCGTGGCTTCACCAAGGGCAAGTCCTGTCTCACAAACCTAGTGGCCTCCTGTGATGAATGACTACATTACAAGGGAAAAGCTATGGATGTCATCTGTCTGGACTTGCATAAGGCCTTTGACATGGGTCCCCACAATATCTTTCTCTCTAAATTGAAAAGATATGGATTCAATGGGTCTATAGGACAACTGTCTTAACAAATGACCAGCACACATCACAGAACCTTGCTTTCCTGGAGATGGCTGAACACCTCTCTGCCCGTAGGAAGTGGTGAATGAATCCTTTATATTGCTTTGCTTGCATGTGCAGCTTTTGCTTTATCTATTAAACTGTCTTCATCTCAACCCATGAGCTTTCTCACTTTTACTCTTCTGATTCCCTTCCCTATCCCACCACAGGGAAAGTGAGTGAGCGACTGGGTGGGGCTTAGTTGCCACTGAGGTTAAAAGGTAGACAAACGTAGTGAAGAGGAAGTCCATCTTAGTTTCCAAAATGCAGTGGGTGAGAAATTAGCCACACAGAAGAGTACAACACATGAAACCACAAGCAATCTTCTTCCCCGCTTAGACATCCTCCAGTTTCGAAGGAGCTCCTTTAATTGCTTTTGGTCCAAGATCAAAGGAGAGATCAAGTAAATTGAAAAGCTGTCCTTGAACCTTAGTCTTTATCCATATGCCAAGCTCCAAACAAATGAATCAAACAGATTCAGCACACCTGAAATGGAATCTAAGGATGAAGGAATAATTGGGTCCCTGAATTCATTCATTTAATGTGGCAGGGGTGGCCAAAAAAAACCAGAAAGGCAGTAAGAGTACTATATTTTGTGGGACCTAAATGGAGATAAGCTCATTTAATCTAAGCTTCCAGAAGTGTCTGACGATGAATGCTTAATTCATTATATATCCCTACATTGAAGGGTTAAATATAATGTGTTTTTTTTTCCTCTGATACCACCTGTGTAGCTCATATAATTTTTTACAGATTTTGTTCTTCAAGAGAGGGCAGGTTGATAGATCTGCTGTAAATTCATTCTGTACAACTGATGTACAAGTTTGATTCTCGAACATGAAAGCTTGCATGAAAATTGGTCATTAATTCTTTTTGTTCAAAATTACAGATTTTCACCCAAAAGTTTTACTCTCCTAAGTCATCTTCATTCATATAGCCACAAAAAACAAAATTAAAAAGAAAAATCTATACTTAAAAATTATGAGAAAAAAGAGACACTTCTGAGAAAACCTTTCCACTGTATGGATACTCCTGCATAGGCTTGAAAATCTAATTTCATTATTTTTTAATCTTCTGGTGGAGTTAAAAATGAAATAAAAATCAATCTTAGTGCTCTACTCCAGAATGAGATTTGACCTTGCAATTCATCTGTTCCTACTGTGCTTATGAGTTACATCTGTCCATCTTTCTTCAGGCATAATTTGACATTTCACTAAATCATGACAAAGCTTCCATGGATTTCATGCTAGCATTCTGGGGTTCAGTATCTTGTTTCAGAGAGCCTAGCCAGCAGTCCACCTTCCAACATGTTTTGCCAGCATTTGTTAGCCTAACATCACTAATGTTTGCAATGCAGAATTCACGTCATGCGGGGTGCTGAGCTTTATTTCACAATAAACTAATTTATATTTTCCTCACAGAAGCAAAGACAACAGCACCTTTGTGGATTATGCAGTGTAACCTGTATAAGTAGAATAAGGAAGGAGCTGGTTCTGGTTCCAAGGGAATGGATTGTGAAGTATTAAAAATACTTGCAGAATAACAGCTGTGCACCCTAAGTCTCATCAAACAAGATGTGAAAAATTGCCATTGACCTCATGGAATTTGCATATAATCTGCAACTAGTGATTTCAGAACTTCTGAGTGTTGCAGTTGTAGCATAAAAATTTGAGGCAGGATCATGCATTTTGCAATTTTCAATCAATTCTATGTCTCAATGCAGTCACTACAAGAAGTATAAAATAATCTTTATAGTTATTATTTTTTATCTTGTCAAATTTCTTTCAAGATCACTGTACTTATTACATAAGAACTAAATGTCTGGAGTGGAATATATTCACTGCAGAGATCTCACACTCTTTAATAATAATAAACAAAAATATATGTGTTTCTCATATTTTCATTTTGTTCAAAAGCTTCCTATGTTTCCATGTTTCCACACATTTAAGTAGCATTACAAAGAAATCTGCAATCTGACAAATGAGAATTTTGTTTCTAAATATGCTTTAGATCATTGTAAAGAACCATAAAGGACATTGGGTGTTTATGTACCCATTCTCAACACAGACTTTATGCAGAAATTGAACACCTAAATTCTGCAACATGGAGCTTCCTGGAAGGGAATTTGCAACTGCATGGTGGGACAGGCAGAATGGAACTCTTGGCATGAAGGAAAAGAACTACAGCTGCTCAATGGGACACACAGCAGATGTATCTTTGTCTCCTAGACTTGATCATATAATCAGTTTAGACCTAAACATCTCTGTGAAAATACCACTTAAAACTTAATTTCTCCTTTAATTTCTGAGAAAAACATCTTTTCCTTTTCTTTTTTAAATGCGCATTTGAATTTTTGCCCTGTATTCTATACCCATGTTTCAAATCTGCTTTTGGCTTTATCATCTTTGCACAAACAGTACTAGAACTGAAATCAGAAAAAAAAAAGTTCTCACACATGGAGCACCAGATTGACTTAGAATATTCCATTGAGTCATGATTCCTTACATTTGAACTCTCTCTCTTTTCCAACTCTTGTGTTCCCTGATATGTAGAAACGACACTAGCTTCAAGGAAAACCACTAAGTGTCTGTAATGTCAGATTATTTTCCAGTACAATTTCACTGAATAAATACAGTATACTCAAAATGTTAATTCTTCACATGCAAAGTAAAAGGATGCACACAATGATTATGCTCCTCCCTGGACAAGCCCCTGGTCTGTCCCAACAGAGTGCTGCAAAAGCTGTGTTAGAACCCCCTGCTGCAGGTCAGCTCTTCATCTGTCCACCTCCAAGCAACAAAGGCATTGGCTGGTGCTTCACACTGTACTCAGCACTGTCAATATGTGATACACATTCCTAAAATCCACCCACTAGATGATGTGTCATCTCATGGAGATCATTCACAGGGATGAGCCCTTTTTGTCTAAGCATATTTGGATATCACAGGTTTGACAGCAGAATGTGTAGTTCAGCCAATTTGGTTGGTGGCCCCGTGCATCTGCATTGACAGACTATTAGAAATATTAACTTTAACTGTAAAAGCTTAGGAACTTATAGACTCTGCCACATTGAACCTATAAACTAATTTGGGGGTTTTGCCCTTGAATTGACATCTACAACTTAGATGATAACCTGTTTAAACATCAGTCTGTGTCTGGGAATTTGCTCTCCCACAGTTTCTATTTTTAGGTGTACTTCCAACCTTAGACAAAAGACAAATTCTCATTCAAATTCTTATTATTTTGATAAATATAAATAGTTTTCTGCATACATTAATTCTACTGCCATAAAAAAATAAAAAATGGAAGAAGGAAATTACCTCCACAAGCTGAAAAAGACACTCCAAAGGTAACTGAGGAAAGAAATCCCATGAGAAGTCCCATCTCAATTTGGGATTTGTCATGTTAATGAGGGGAAAAAATCCAAACCAAAAAAACAACTCTAAAACTCAAAGAAACACTTTTTGCTGATAATGTAATTGCTTTCAGTTGTTAACTTCTTTAGCAACAATATGGAAAAGACATGGACAGATGTAATCACAGACAACGATGAATAATTTTAATATTAATCTAATTAACTTAACCTCTTGGGCTTTCCTTAGTTAGCCTTGGCATAATTTTTGAAACAGTAGGTCACTAGCAGTTTATAGGCCACTATTTGAAAATCCTTCTCTGGCCTTATGTTCTGGAATTAATATTGAGGTAGTACAGTAAGAGATACAGAAATATGATCTAATTTACTCCTCTGGACTTTTTATTAAACTCCATCTTCACAATGAATAATGGCATGTCAAAGCAATCTTCGTTTGTCTAACAACTGCCCAGCAAAAAAGTAGGTTTAGGTTCAAAACTGTAAGCTTTCAGTTTCTGGTTCCCATTTTACATTGGAAATATTCTAAATATGCTGGGAGGGCTTAAATGGTTTCTCTCTATGGACATTACTTGTGCCACTAAAGTCAGGACCAATTCTGTATTGACTTAATTCAGAGTAAGATCAAACACCTACTCTTCCTTCAGACCTACTTTCAGCAGGACAGATTCAGCCAACTGGAATAAAATGATGTAAGCGGTCCCACAAAAGAGCATTCAATGTTAGCCATACCCACAATTGAACAGCATTATCAAAAGCTGATTGCTTTTCCCACCTCCTAACCCATGGCTGCAATGAGCGACCTCACCCAAGAAGAGAAGGACGTAAGCAGGCACCCATCACTCTCACCTTCTCTCTGCATCATGGTATCTATTTTCTTTCCCCTCTAGTCTGGGTTTCCTGTCACTGTAACACTACTAAAATCTGTTCTGTTACCCACTGTTTACAGTGCATGGTTTTCAGTACCATGGACATCTGGAGGCTGGATTTACATGGTAAAATGCTTATGGGTACTATAAGGATCGCAGAAAATATCTGTTTTTTATCGAGTCTGTTGACTTCTTGAGACACTTCATCTACTTTGCTAACTGACCTCTGCATACTACCTATTACACAAGTATAAATATATATTATAATAGCTCACACATGTGGCTATAAGTAAATAACATTATAGCTGAGAACTGTCTTTATTTAGTTTTGTTAAGGAAACATCCCAGTTGGACTATTCAAGAGGGACTGCTTCAGTCACATGCCCACCATTCACTGACCCTGCTGGGACCAAAGCTACAGTGACTAAATAGGTCTCTCTTTTAACTCCCCACACACCCCACTCTCACAGCCAGACCAGGTTTCCTAACCAGTTTGGTGCCAGGTTTCTCACAGCAGAGTCTCAGATGTCTCGGTCCATAAAGCCATTTATTCATGGCGGAGGAACACAGAAATAGCCTGAGTTGGTGCCTCCCAGGAGGGACCCTGAACAAAGGAATCACTAGGCTTTTATCCCCTCACTGATCATGCTTGACAAAGTAGGGAGTCTTTGGTTCCTGCTGTGTCACTGAGTGTCCAGTCAGTGTCTGTCCATGTCCCTGTGCCTTCATTGTGATAAGGGTGGTCAGTTCATGGCCTCTTGCCTTGGGCTCCCACCCAGACCTCAGTCTGCAGCTCCCACTGCAGCTTCGCCCCAAGTTACCTGGATTTAACGTGTTCCTCAGCAGTTTTTGAGTTTTATGTGTTTATTTAGATTCTATACATACATTTAAATGTGTATTTATGAGTTTAAATCCATTACTAAGGGGAAGGAAATTCATATCAAGTTATTTTATCTGTCCTAATTTTGTTGCTATCATTCAGTTTAACAGCCATATTAGTTCATCAAAATATTTTGAATATTTCAAAACACAAAAAGGGTAAAGAAATTTTGTGGAAAACATGAACTGACCCACACTAATTTTGTGTGCAGTGAGTACGAATAATATATTTCTGTATGTATCCTTATCCTTTTGTGTTACATAAATTCTTCTTTGGCCTTTTACCTTCAACCAATGCTATGATTTAATCAATAGCCTGGTTTAAATCATCAGCAGTGAAGGACATCAGAGCAACAGGCATAGCAGCTGGAACACTGTCAGAAATTGTGTTCAAAAACTATTTCTGCTGTATATTTTCTTTCATTTGATATTTCTGTCACTGTAAAATTGCAGTATAAGGTAACAAGCAATGCTCTGTTCAGCACACAAATTCTCTCCTACCAGTATCAAAGCTTGACAGGATAGCACCATGTGATATGGCAAAGGTTGGAGAATGAGGAATAAGTAAAACAGAAAAACTAGACCTAGATGTCAGTTTGGCACGCAATCAAAGCTGCCGACTTCTAACCACTACAGCTACCTAGGCTTTGGTTAACTTCTCATTGATTTCCCCAAATAGGATTTCATCTAAAGCACCAAATTAAAAACTGAGGTCGAGGGACAGTTCTATAAATTGAAAAGCGTACAAATGACTTGCTAGCCAATACACTTGGCAGCATTTATTTTTCTAAAGCCTCTGATTATGAACCTAACAGAAGTTGGTAGAGGTCAGGTTGAGTTTTGGGAAGAGGAGAAACAGAGAAAGCATGAAAAAAAGTGTAATAATTTCTTTTACTATATGTTAAGGAATTACTTAGTGAGGGAAGGGCAGTCATTAGTGGATACATCGTTTTTGACAATGGAAGGGTATAGTAAAAAATAAAGCACAGCAAAGATCATCTAAGTAGAAAACAAAGTAAAACAAACAAAAAGAATAAAAAACCCAAATCAACAACCCTCTCTTGCAATAAATCCCTGTGATCGGCAATACATTGCGAAGCTGAAAAACACGCAGTAACAGCCATTTCACTTTGTGCTATTTCCTGATTGCGACATTCACGTACTCAGGCACATATACCCAATCCTCTAACAGAAGGTCCAGGATGTGAGGGTTTACAGTGCTGCAATATATTAGAAATATGACAGCTCAAAACAGCACTGTATTAAACCCAGAAAATTGATTTCAAAGACTCAGCAATGTTGAAACATTTCAGAATAAAATACTTTCCATTTCTTTCCTACAAAGATCAGTGACTGCTTATCCACTTTATTCCCAGCCACAAAACCTCATTAATCCTAAACCAGAAACAATTAATCTGATACATATTGCATGAAAAAAAAAGAAACCTCTTTCTTTTTCCTATTTTCAGTCCTCAGAGGCCACTAAAGTCACTACAAATGTTTTATCCCTCTCTGCTCAAATCAGGTGGATAATCACAAATGAGGAAAACTTTTTAAAGGTCTTAAGTAATGCCAATGTATCTCACCCTAATGGCAGGAAGAGTAACAAAGGTTTTACCCAGAACAGACTAAATTTCTACTGATGAGAAGAATCACTGGCACCTATTTGGCCAAATTCCAGTTTCAGTTAGAGTGGGTAAAACACAGAAGCATTATGAAGGTCAATGGCAAAAGTCTGCTGACTTTAATCAGCATAAAGTTATCCTTATCTGTGCTACTTCAATCATTGACAAAGACAGTGTTGAATTACATTCTCTGTGTCACCTCTTGTTGTCATTATATTGCAAAGGTTCCATATTGTTGTCTCTTTATTGCAAGAGTTTCACACCTCCATGATGTTTCTTGTAGGCAGCTCCTCTAAGCACTGACTCTTCCTTCTTATCACAGCAGCCAACTGACTCCAGTTTCCCCTCAACCACCCAATCCACTTATTTTATAGCACTCTTCTTCTCATTGGCTACAGCTGTGGCCTGTTAAAGTCAGGCCTGTTCCAAATGTTTGATAATTGGCTCAGCTGCAACTCCTTATGGGTAAGATTACTTTCTATACTACCTTTATTTTCTTATATTCTATCCCCCTACAACCTCTGTTTATCCTCACAAAACACTCCTGCTAGTCTATAGTGACATTTCATGTCCTGTTCAATTTCTGCATTTGAAAATGTACAGAATTCTGCCCTCAGTGACAACCACGTGGGCTGATGTCACATGGCACAAAAAAGATGGACAAAAACAATACATACATACACGGCTTCAGCCTCTGTGAGCAGACTTTTGCCATGCTTCTTTAACAAATTCTTGGATATGATTTGGAAAAAAACCAACAGCAACTAAACACCCAAACCACACCAAAAAGAACCCAAATGCAAATAGAACCAACAAGCCAAAACAAACAGCACAAAAAACCCCAAACAAAACAAAACCATTTGGAGGCTGTGTTGCAACTCTAGGCTCAGACACTCAAAGTTAAGTATCTACAATGTAGGTATTTAAACTCCAGTTTCAGGCAGTGATTGAATGCTTCAATCCATTGCCTAATCACAGGCTGTGCCCTCATTTAATACACTATAAAGCAGGTTGCATGGTTTTTAATACAGTCAATATTTAGAAAAATTTAAGAAACAACATCTCAGGTGAACATCAACAGAAAAAAAAATTCTGGCACATAATCTTCAATCAAAGGAAATGTTCCTCCCTACCCCCCACTAAAAGATTAAAATTGTTATTATCGTGAATCACATTTGTAGTCTATTTTTATCCTACTTCACCTTTGCATTTAACACTAGATCATAAAATCTTTGAGTTCTGGAACATAATGTTCATTTTAATTCTCTCCTCCTCCAAGGAAAAATGCAACTGAAAAAATTTCCTTCAGCATGGAAAGTAATTTTACTTTATTAGTCATGGGACAGGTGAAGAAAACTTGTGAAGAACTGTTCTCACGAATGCTTCCTCATCTCACTCACCTACAGTGATAATCATTGGCTTAAGTAAACAAAATAGCATAAGGAATGGTATAAACTCAGGAATGTCCAAGAGATTTCTCATACCAATATACTATCAAAAATACCCACTTAAATAACCTCTGTTGCACCCCACTTACAAGAAAAGACAGATATCTTAGTAATATCAAATAATAGATATATCTTCTTTAAAATATTCAAATACATAAAAATTATCTTTTTTTTTCCCACCAAGAAAAATATCTCTTAAAGAAAATAAATCTGTGGGAGTATGCAAAAATGTCTTTTTTAATGGCAGAATTTAGTACTACATGTCAAATGTGTTTAGAATATTACATGTTGATGATTTTTTTTAATGTAATTACAGTTCTAGAGGAAAAGAATACTGAATCTGTTTAACTACTGTGTTTTGAATCCCTATACAGGACCAGCCTTTCCAAAACATTTCATCACTTTCTTTACAAAGAAGAATAAATCATCACCATCAAATTGGCCAGGCATATGCATGACTGTTTTCTGTCTCTCATTTCAATGATGTTCAAAAAACCCAAAAACACATTGTACCATTTGAAAAAGCAGATTGAAAGATAATACCTCCAGTAAGTCATGTAGGAGATAAAAAGTTGAAGGCAATATACCAAACCAAAAAGATAATTATTCAGTACTCTAGGAAGTTTCTTACATTCTCTTCTTTCTCCTGCTGTGCACAAATGCAGAACAATATACACAGTGTCTGTTCTCTTCATGAACTTTCATACAGTATTTAAGGATGGATAGATACAAAATATGTGCATAGATATTCTGTATGTATGTATGCATACATTAAATATATATGTCAAATATTTCTATCTCGTGATGTGTTTAATAAAGTGGGCCAAGACTCAGCCTACAAAAGAGGCTTGAAGAGAAGTGCCAATCTAGTGAAAGGCATTTCAAATATCTAGAGATGGTGAGCAAGTGATCTGAGACTTAGAGGAAGGGCAGAAGAAAGTGCAAACATGTCACACACGAGCATAACACACAGGGATCATGGTTGGTTAACACAGTACAGCTTGGGGGTTCACTTCAGGTACCTGTACACAAACACATGTGGAGTTGAAAACAATCGCAGGGAGTCCATACAGGCTCCACAGGACAAGTAGGGAGGAGAGGTTGCACTCTATGGACATAGACAGTTTGAATTCATGGAGATTTGCACTGGAGCACATGATTAGCTGGCGGAACTGTCGGATCAAGATCAGGCTGGGTGCAGTGATGAGCGTCTGCTAAAGACTGATTGATCAAGAAGAGGAAATGAAACCTTCTTAATAAAACTTGGAGAAGCCTCATAATCACAAAGGTGGTTCTCAGAAGAGACAAGAAACTCCCAGCCTCTTCTGGAAGGTCAAAATGGTGGAGCACTAAAATTTGAAGAAACTTCTGGCCACCATCAAGAATTGGTTTATTTAAAAGAAGTGTACTGGTGGCTGATAAACTGACGGGACTACCCACAGTTGAAACTATTACCAAGAAAAAAAATTTACAAACCTAGACTTCAGAAAAGGAGATTTAAACTTGTTAGGGATCTGCTTGGTGGGGTCTAATGGGATGGCCCTGGAGGGTATAGACGCTCAGGAGAGCTGACTGATCATCAGTGACAACTTCTCCAAAGCACAGGAAAAGCCCAGTGTGAAGCCCAGGAAATCTTACAGCACAGCATAAGGTCAGTGTAGATAACAGGGAAATCCTGACTGTGCTCGGTTGAATTACAAAAGGCAATATTGCCTTAGAGGTCATACTACTGAGGACTATGATGCATAAGAAGAAAGTTATTTTATCAGGAAAAGGAGGACAAAGGGGAATGAGGAACCATCACTCAAGATGTAGGGAACCTTGTGGCAAAGAACATGGAAAAACTGAGGTAATAGGTGACTTCTTTTCTTCAGTTTCTAGGGGTAATGACTGTGTCAAACCTCCCAGCTCTTCTGAGCCTGTGCTAGGGTCTGGGAGACTCAAGAATTAGTCCCAGTAGAAGATTGGGGCACAAACCAATTTAGTGTATGGGACATCAGCCACTGTTTATGGTCTTAAAAATGTCTGGGTCATTACAGTAGGTTTCTGACAGCAGGAATATTTGCCCACTTTTGAAAAAAACCAGGACTGTTATTGGAGAAACAGCAGGTCAGCCAGCCGAAGCTCAGTACTCAAAAAAAATTCCCTCCTGGAAAATACATCCAGGCACACAGAATAGGAGGAGATCCTACATGCATTTACCAAATGCAAATCATGCTTGTCCAACTTGACTGTCTTCTATGATGAGGTCATTGCCTTGGTGAAAAAGGGTCTCCTTGATCCTTGTTATGTTTTTAGAAAATATTTTATTTAATCCACACTAATAAACTGGTGAAAATATGTTTTGAGTGGGTGGACTCTCAGGTGCCTGGAAAAATTGCTGGGACTGCCAGGTTCAAATGGTTCCAACAGCATTTTGTTCATAGGGATGGTTAATGGGGCTAATGATGCCTTTGTAGCTGATGCTTTCATTAATAAACTGGATAATAAGGCAGAGGGCATCTTCTGCAAGTTTGCAGATGACACCAAGCTGGTGGAAAATGCTCTGCATGCTGGAAGTCTGTGCTCCTATTCAGAGAAAGCTTGAGAAGCTGGATAAATTGTCAACAGGTACCTCCAGTGCAGCAATGGAAAACATAGAATCCATTCAGGATAGCAACTGATAGCAACTCAGAGGGAAATCTATTTGCAAGAAATAACTAACAGCCTCAAGTTAACATTGTGAAGGAAATACTGAGTCACAGAAAGTTTATGGAATTTTCAAAAAGAGGAAAAAGTTCAGGAATTTGAGTCAAATCCATATTGGACTCTCTTCCCTCAGAGTGGAAATCCTTGAGTGAAGGATATTTTCAGAGCACAGACTGGGAAAACACAATAAAATTTGATTGCAAGAATGTTTTTTCTAATTGTGGTTTGACATTTAAATTAACACCAACTGTTTGATTACTCAACTCTCTTCCTCCTCCATGATGGATAAATATTTAATGAGAATAATCTCTACTGTGATTGTGAGCAGAGTAAAGTTAATTCCTCCTCTATTTTTTCTCAGATCCCTGAGAAACCAGGTATTATCTGAGGAGTTAAAGAATAACTAGCTTTCCTCTAAATCTCTTTATAAGTATTCACCTCAAAGCTAATATTTATTTAGATATACCTAAACGAATTTTGCTACCCCAGGAGAAATCCTGTTAACTTTACACAGGACAACATCTTTAGGGTCAGAAGCATCACAGAATAAGTGTGGTTTTTGACTTAAGCTAGGTCTTCAATCTTAGTTATGGATGCAATAGCTCAAAGCTTTAGTCTGCTTGACTCAGATGTGCTGATAACAGCTTGTTATCAGTAGCACTGGAAGGAACATGTGAGGCTCCTTTCAAAACCAGATACGAGGAAATCCACAAAGGCATCTACTACATTATTTCAGCTAAGAAAACATGCTTCAAAATATCTTAAGAAATCCATCAGCAAACACAGTTATTATTAACCTACAACTTCTTCTTAGTTCTATATTTAATTACAGTATGCTGTGTCATAAAGAGAAGCTACATAGAATAATGCTATTAAAACTATATAACTCTCCCAAGCGTTGAAACTAGAGTAAATCTCCAACAGAGTGAAAAAGAAAAAAAAAACAAAAGAAACCCCACATATTTTAAAATATTAAGGTTTTACTTAATATAACATTCATGACTGGTTCTCTTTTCCCTTATAGATGAGAGAGAGAGAGAAAGGAGATATAAGATATAGGATAAGACTTGCAAATATCTTATTATTTTATTCACTAAGAATGAAAGCATTATACGACTAAAGAGAGGAAGAAAAACAGGAATATGTTACATATTGCTGATAGACAGCAGCATCCTGCTCCAATGGCAGATTCTTAGCAAATGTCTTCACTCAGAGACAAAAAGATGCCTTCCTTATACAAGATTATGATTTACACTAGATGCCAAAGCAAGGATGAGAGAGAACATCTAGATTTACATTCCCTTATGAGCCATTAGACCTGTCATAACAACAGTGAGACAGAAACTAGAATATTTTTCTTTAACGTCTCAGGAGAAAAGATCAGTCAAAGCAAGTATATGAGAGTCTGGAAGTACGGTTCTTCATGAGGACTGAAAGATGTGGTCCAACTGTTTCTATTAATACAGCACATATACTCCAAATGTTCTACATGTGTCTCTTAACTTACTAAAATGTAGGTGAACTAGTTGATCAAAGTATTGGAATATTGTTTAACAAAACAAGAATGAATCTATCTTCACCCCAGTAGGGCACTTACTTTTCCATATGCTGCTTCATGTGCTTCTGCTGTGCATCTGTCTCATATAAAGCATTAGATTGTTAGATTCACTATCAATTACAGACTGCAACAAGTTTGATTTCAATTACAGCAGGAGAGGAAAACAGCTTGGTTCCCTAAGGGGAGATGCAGGCACCAAAGGGGTGAATCAAAAATGAGAATCGTACATTGCATGTTACCAATTAGGGAAAGAAGTGAAGTCAAGATATATATGTAGATATTTATTTTTATATAAACCTGATAAATTCAGTTTCACTTCACGTTTGAGGCAGAAGAGCAGTGCCTCATTGACCAGAATCTATTTAGATTAATTTGAAAGCACTGTTTCCTAAGCAATTGCAATGACAGTTCTAAAATGCAAAGAAGCTTACTTTGAAAACAAAGACATAATAAAATCTAATTACAAAAAAGATTGCTGTTTGTCCAACATTCCTGAATTATATCCAATTTAAGGTACTTCCTTTACCAGTTAATAGGCATCTAGAGTTATAATCAGAACAAAATAAAATCTGTGAAAACTTCTGACAAGATTTATAACCATATCTGTATACACAGACTGCAAAATTTAAAATGTACAGAACATTCAATTTCTTAGAATCCTACCTCAAATAGTTGTCATCTAGCTTGAACAGGAGAGAAAAAGTGGTGGGGGTTTTTTTTTCTTTTTTTTAATTTTTACAGGAGAAAAAAGTATCTACAATCTGCATCTGCTGTTTGAAAATCAAGTCATTTATGTGGTACACAATCGAGATATTTGAATGGTTTGGGATTCTCTCCTTTAACCTTAGCCCATTTCTTAGAATCTGCATCTCTTTCCTCTCTCAAAGAAAGATTCTGTTAATTTAGGTCAAGCTCAGTCATAAGATTCGTGCTTATAATATATCCTCCACAAACCTTCTTTCCTTCTGCTTCTGATTTTTTTTTCCTCCCTCCTATACAAGCACACTCCCAGATTTGTGTATTAATGTGTATTGGTGTGGGAAGCAGTATTTCCACGCCCAAGGAACAGATGTTAATGTTGTCAGTGCCAAAGTACCATTATATTCCTAGAAAGGATTGTTTTGATTGCATGACACAAGATAAGAATCTACCCAAAAGCACAGCTTAGATAAATGGAACCATGGCTACAACTGCCCATCTGCAAATAACAAAATTAACCTAGTGTGAGACACAAGACAAAGCTGCACTGGCTGAACTCCGTTACATAATTGTTGCTGACTTCACACTTTGTAACAGATTTGGGCTGGGAGAACAGAATGATAATAACCTCCATGACAACTGCTAGCTGGCCTTACATATGGATGATATCAGGGATGTTGGCCTGAAGCCACATGACAATGAGGCCACAGGCTCACTGGCTTGGTTTATAGTGGCTTACACCAACAGTATGATTTATAAATCCACAGACAGTTTAGACAATAGCTACCCATGAATGAATACATCCATGGGCATCCAGCATCCCACAAAAGACTAAACATGAACCACACACACAAGAATCCAGTTGACAGCTAGGGCCCAGCCAGGATGTGCTGTTGGAGTGTGTGTCCTGTAGCCCTGCATGCTGGTTTGAATTGGGCTGAAGGAAATGCAGCATGAAATGGTGTGGGTGTGTATGTGTGTGTGTGTGGGAATGTGTGTCTGTTGCAAAATAGGCTGATTAAAAGACCAAGTGCTATCCACGTGTTCTCATCTCTCCCACATCCTTAATATATTAGATTATCTAAATATATTTTAGATTATTCATCACTGAGTGCTGTGTTTCCTTTCCTGCAGCGATCTCACCCCAGCCCAGTCCTCCCACAAAACTGTGCTGTCTGCCCTGCTGCTTATGACCTACATGAGACACTTATCTAAAAGCTTCAGCATCTAGTATTTAGGACCATCTACCACAAATATTAAAGGCTGAAATGACTGAAATTGAACTTCAAGAAATAGAAAATCCATTAGGTCTGAAACTTGTTTTAAGGCTCTTTTTTTTAAATTCTATTAGATACAATGTTAATGGATATTTGCTTTGCCAAGAATCCTTTTGAAAGAGGCTGCTATTTAGATGTGCAAAGTACTCATAGGTAATTCAGCTGTTTTAGAAAAAAGCAAGAATACAAGACAACTTTATTCATACTCAATAATGCATTGCAAAATGTGCAGTCGTCATTCACTCTAGAGATCATCAACATTACTTAGATACTTCTCAGACTGTGAACATCAATATTAAAATGATAAAAATATGCTAGAACACCTAAAGTACTTTACATAAGAAACAGCTTGCAGGATTTTTTTCAAGGCCCAATTTCAAAGGCACAGAAAAGAAGCCTTAATTAAACTGACTAGACAGGCTATTGCTGTCAGCTATCAAAACAAAAAAAAAAAGATCCAAAGGTCCTCCATGTCCAATATCAGCTGGTAAAGAGAATAACTTTCTCCATTTTTGAAAACCTAGAACAAGAATGGAAAATAAATATTTCACACTTTTTTCTTTTAATCTCTTGAAGTGTTGAACCTAGCTGAAAAAAAAAAAGTCTGACAAAGATAATTCTTAGGGAAAAGCTGAGAGTTACATAAAATATTCCAGAAATTAGCTTGAAAGCTTAGAACTTTCTTCCTGTTTAGTCACTTTAGTACTTGCTTTCTGGTAATTATCGTCTACCTTCCTGAAATACATTTCCTTAATATCTGTAGCTCCTAAGATGCCAGCTTTTACAACGTGATATATAGAATAATATACTTTCTCTCAAAATTGACTTGATCATGAAGCATTACATATATATTGCCCTTAGATTTAAATAAATCAGTATAGTACAACTCTTTATTTTAAAATTAATATACAATGAAATTAAGTATTAGGCTTGACAGCTTCTGCTAAAACATTGTGTTCAGGACCAATACAAAAGGAGATATACCAAAGGTGAGCTAAAGACATATGTGTATGTTTAGTCTCACATGTTGTTCCATTGCCTGAGTCCACCTCAGTGAGGTCCAACCATTATTTATTGCTGTAAAAAGAATTCATAAATAGCTAGATTTCTAGTGTTGGGCACTAAATAGAATGGAATAAAATATTTCAATTGGAAAGGACCTACAATGATCATCTAGCTCAACTGTGAATCCCATTTAGTACTGTGTTCACTTTAAATTACTTGGCTTCAACTGTGTCTGTCTTTTTTTTTACTGAAAATTTCCTTCAAAATTCTTGTGGTAATCAATTAATTTATAATCACTGCATTCTCTATAATTAGAAAGGAGATTGATATCCAGGAGGTTTTAATCTAGTTCAATTTTATACTACACTAATAGAGATTCAACAAAGTTTATTCAGAATATTTTACACTGACAAAATTAAAGCAAGCCCCTTATCTCTGGCATGCCTAAAGTGAAGCTAATGTATCCTACTATTAAGGCTAAAAATTCAAATACCCAATAGGTAGTTAGAAAATGTAATTTTAAATTTATAATCTGATACAGGAAACTCCAGTTTCCAGGAAATTTTCTTCTGATGTAGCTTAAAGGAAGTGACAAAAAGTGTGTAGTTTTGGGGAACAAGGCCTATATTACTAAGGAAATTGCATTTATTGCTTTCAACCTTTAAAACACTAGAAAGTTCTGAGCTTCCACATGGAGTTTTCTGGTATTAGTTTTGAAGAGAATCTCCTAAAAATACATATAATGGACAGATTCTACAGTCCTTTATTTTGCACAAAAATCCAGTGTAGAAACTGACAGATTAGACTGCATTTCTGGGAAAAAAAAAAAAAAAAAAAAGGACATATCTGAACAGACTATGGCTCTTCCTTAATGAAGGGCTTTAGAAATCAAAACATTGAACTCTGGTTCTTCTCTGCTTCCTGACTTTGATAGTGGACGACAGACAGCATCTGCCAGACTCATTTTCGGAGAAATCCACATGGTGCTGAAAAGGAGATTGTTACTGTCCCTCGCTTACTGGGTTGGACTCCAGAAGGAAGTGTTAAACAAGACTTTCAAGAGGAGGCCTGGAGAAGGGTGCTGTTCAGTAGGTCCAGCTGTGAGCTATTAATTGCTCTGAGAGGCAGTAACTAAACACTCACTTGTCTGAGTAAAGATAAGAGAAATGGCCTTATTAAAATCTTCAGCTGAAAAATTCTCTCTTCCCCCTGTCAGATGCTACCAGACAGTTTTAGTACACTACAGGCATTACTTCAACTTTGCACCGGTGTGACGATATTGAAAAGAATGGAAGCACACTTGCATACATTTGCAGTACTGCACTTCTTATGAGCCCTGCAGGAGTTCAGTCCATTGAATTCAGTGACAGAAGGGCCCAAAAACACCTATCTTAAAATTAAATGCTTATTTTATTTATTGCAGTGGATCTGATATCTTACCACCCATGGTTTGTCAGGTACCCAAATCTCCCACAAGTACTTCAGCATATCTCCAAAATTCAGTGCCTAAAAAGCAATAATATTTAAATAAAAAAGATGTGTCATTCTTACTACGGATCTTCAGATCACCCACCTCCCCAAACGGCCCAATATTGGTAGAAAGCAAAATGTGAGCAAATTTCTATGGAAGACAGATAAATAGCTTTTTATGAGGGTTCACAAACTTCACAGCCTAGTGTGCTACCAAACATATGGATGGTAACACTTAAAATGCTACATCAAACATCAGTGTGGCTTCTGAAAGCTGATTGTTGAACATTTTGTTGTAGTCAGGCAACAGAATTTCAGATGAGCTTTTATTGTTCTGTTTAGTGAACTACCAAGATGTCTCATAATAAGAAACTTTTATCCTTTTTTTAGTTTAATGCACTGTTAAGCTTTTTATTAAGATATTATTAATCAGCCTTGAGACTCAAAAAAGCAAAACCAGCAGATCTTTGAAACTGCAGTTAAAGCTGCGTTTAATGTGGGAGCATTAATGGATGTTCACGCTCTGTTACTAACTGCTGAATATAAATAGCACTATGTACTACTTCAGGTTCCCTCCTGAGTATAATACTCACACACCCCAAAATATCACATCTCCAAGGACTAGAGTCATAAAGACTGTGTGTGTATGAATGTGAGAGAACAGTGGAGGGAAAGTTCAGTAGGTTACTAAGTTGCAGAACCTTCAAATCTGCCTATTCTAAAGAGGAACTGATGTTCTTATTTAACTCAAAAACAGAAAACTACCACAATAGTTCTGAACTATCTAAGCCAAAATAACACATACATTTGGAAGGACAGTCAGAAAGTTAGCAAGCAACACCACACCAGGCCTTTTCAGAAAACTGTTCTATTTTATTTGAGAAAAGAAAGCTTCCCAGAGAGAGAACATTACATTAAGAGTAATGTTTTTGGAAAGTCGGACAATTTCAAATCCTTTCTCTGTAGAGTAATATGCCCAAATTGCAAAAAAGCACTTTGTGCCCCATATTCAGAAAGAACATTAGTATTCTGTACAGAATGGTTTATCCACTCCTTTACCACTCTATAGTGAGGAAAATCCTCAGAACACTTTACATCAAATAGTACTTTTACTTGCAATGGAAAACATATGTCTCTTCCAAAGTACTCCCAACAGGTACCTTGGATGTCTCACAAAAGTTCTGTGTTCTTGGAGAATTGTATCACAGTTCTGAAAGCTTTTTCAAGAACTCCCCTTGAAAGCAGAAAGTCATCTTAAGGATTTTATCTACCAAAAGTATTCTCCTTTCATATCTGAAGTCACATTTCCAACTAAATTCAGGAAATCCCTTTTTGTCATTTAAAATTTTAACTGGGGGAAAAAAAACTCACAAAACAACCCAACCCACAAACCCCTAAATAAAAATGCTTTACACAACCAGAAATGTTATTTGGTCTTACACAAGCAGAAATGTTACTCGTTTTTACACTCTGCATGAAAAGCCACTTATGTAATCCATGGAGATTAATAGGAGAGTTTAACAATAAGGTAAAGCCACAGGGAACGCCTCATTCTAAAATCTGCCTGTACCTTCTGTGATGTGTTACATATGATTGTTTTCCTCATTTACGTGAGTACAACTGAAGAACAATTCACCCAAAGGCAATGGAATCAAACTGGTTAAAAGGCAAAGAAGGGGTCCCTGTGGACCAAGCTCTCTCACAGAATGCATATTGACCAGTTTGGTCCACTTTGATAAAGTGATAAGTTTTTGAAAGTATACTCCAATTAACTAATACGTCCCTACTTGTTAGAAAGTCACCTTTACAGAAATCTCACCTTTGCAGAAATAATAAGTAGTTTTCTAAAAATAATTGGAAAGTAATTACAAGACAAATTTCTATCACAAATGATGAATGTTTCTCCTACCCCCCTTAGCTAGCTAAAAGCTTAGGGAGACCATCAAAATAAAACAGAAATGAGCAGGAACAAAATATCATTCTAGTAACAATTTTCAGACTGAAAAGACAAATTAATGGAATCATAAAATACAATGCCTTTTTTCTACAAAAAAGTAGGCTACAGCTACATCAGAAGTGAAATATGTCTCTCTCACTTTCCCATGCTTTTGGGAATGGTTAAGATCATTACATATTGCAGGGACAGAAAAGAGAACCAGAGAACCAACAGATTCATAATATCCCCATCCATTTTACAACTTCCCTGTTTGTACCAACACCTCATAGAAAGCTGTACAGAAAGCAATCCCCTGCTCTCAGTCTTCCAGTGGCAATTCCACTCACAATTAAACTTGGACCAATTCTTCAAATAAATAAATTACAGCTTGAGGCTGAACAAAAAAAAGGTTTTGATATAGAGGAGAGGAAAAAAAGTAGTTGTAAAAAAAGAGTTAAATAAATCTTATTTTTAAGTATTATAAAGAATGAAGTTCTAACAGGAGATGAGTCCCTTGTCCCTGAGGTCAGTGTAGAAAGTACTCCCATCAGCTGATGATCTAAATTCATGATTCCTGCAATGGTTCATGACTGACAAACATTTAAAATACAGTGTTGGGTTCACAAGGTCTTAAGAATATATGGCTTCCCTAATGATGCCTTGTGAAGGCTGACTTAGAACAGAGGCTAGATGGAGAATATAGTAGGTATTTATTAAAAGGCCTCAATGGATACACCTTGGGCAGTACAAGAGCCCAGCCAGGGCTACACCCAAGATGAACCCAAAATGGTCGCAAAATGGATGATTGGTCACAAGGTCTCACACTTTTATAAGTTCTGGTCCATTAGCATACTGGAGTTAATTGTCCAGTTATAGCTTTGGGTTATGAAGTCCCATCCTTTTCTCTTTTCAGTCCACATTGTTTATGCTCTTGGGCCTGAAATTTGGATCAGTTGTCCTTGGTCCCAAGCAAAGAAAGGAATTGTTTTGCCCACCTACTCTGTGAAGAGAGCTTAACATCCCCTAATATGAAGGTCAGAACTACACACTAAAGCAGTATGGAATATGAAAAATATAAAAGCTAAAACCTAATGCATCACTAAAAGGTGTTCAAAAATCAACATAATTTAAGGTATTATAAAACATGCAAGATTTGTTTCTGTAAAACTTAGTACAGTTTCACCTTTTTCATTCTAACTGTTTCTCTATTTTGTGAGCTGACATCAGCAAAATCTTTCAACCAAAATGCACACTTGCTTTTTATTTCATTTATCATCTCACATTTACAAACAAAAATGTTATGGGAATACCTTGAGCTAAACGGTTTGGATGGAAGAGGGAAATGACAAAGTCAGCATCAAAGATGAGATTGCAATCCAACAGCAAGGAAGATAACAGAAAAAAACTTCTCAATTGCTTTTTCCCAATAAAATGAACAGATAGAAGCAGAGACCTCTAAGAGTAATGAAAACAACCTACTGTGTCATCATTTTATGCAAGAAAGGGAGAGAGAAGATTAGCCTAAAACTCCTACAATAATATGGATTTTTTCAGCTGACAAAAGCAGTACTATATAAAATCTTTTCTGTGCTTTATTTCTAATTACCTTCTATCCTTTAATGAACAAGAAAGCACTTGATCTTGAAAGTCCTTGTGCAGTCAAAACTCCCACTAAAATTAATGGGATGTTTTTTCCAGCCTAAGAGCTCTGAGATCAGTCCTCATACTTAGCTCTTTCTAAGCTACTTCCATTAATCAAACTTCTTAGGCTTTTTCCTCTCCTTTTCCACTAGGATCATATATTAAAACATACAGACACTAGAAATCATAACCTTGCCTCAGGAAGAAAGCCTGCTGCACTTTGTTATCTTCAAAAATTAGCTCAATTTCACAAGTAAAACCCTGATTCTGAAGAACCTTGATTACCTGGACACCTAATACTTAATTTTGGCCTCTTTCAACAGTTCTGACAGATGTTGTGACAGTGCCTTAGGAAGTTAAGCTGCCTAAATTACACAATTGCCTTTGGAAGTCAAGCTGTCAGAATTACACAACTGAAATGCACATACACAAACTTTATAATCCGACAAACCTCACTGAAACTAATAGAAAAAAACATAAGGGACTCTAAATAGTCTTGTGTCTCACCCCCAGCAAAACAGGAGTTTAGAGACTATGGTTCACTGCCTGTTCCTCCTATTGAGGCTCACACAACCTGCAACGTATATCTGATCTGTCTAAGAGGAATAAAATTAAATCTTTACTTGTAAGCCTCAATAAACCCCTTCATTTTGCAGACTTCGTTTTGCAACAAAATCTAGCAAAAAAACCCCTGTATTTGAAGGAATTTACTGTTATTATGGTTTTGATACAGTAGCATCGATAGCCCACCCCTCTGTTTTCTCCCACTGAAATAGAATAGGAGGCTCCTGCATGAAAATAAAAATAAGATACCCTGTAATCTGTCAAATGATGTGATACTAACATTGTCCTAAGAAAAATTATGACACTTATTTATGGCTGATCATTAATAGGTCTTAGCAAAGATAATCTCCTTTGTTGTTTTGTTTTTCTTTTCAACAGCACAGTAATGTGTATATAAATGGGAAAACTGTCAAGACACCATGGTGTTTAATTGTTCATTTAGAGAGCCTGAGAGTGACTGTACTGCACCAACATACAGTCTAGCAATGATACAATTCCATATGGATTCTTATACAGAATTACATCCTCCTGTGAGGATGCTGTAATATCTGTGAAGACTCTGTAACATTGCTTTCACTTATGAGAAATTTAAGCAAAATGAACTTCTGATCTTTTAATTATATTAAAGAAATAAAAGATCCAACAGATTACAGAAAGAAGGAGAAATTTTCTAAGGTTGATAAAGTGATTTTCACTCTTTTTAATACACACACATAAAGTACCTTCACAGTAAACACTTTGTTGAAGAAGCAGCACCAGATTAAATCACTGGGTTCCCTTCTTTTCTAGCTGGCCAGGTTTAAATTTACTTCGATGTTCTTTTGCCTACAGCTCATCTTTATGTTTAAATGCTGTAATTTACACCACTTGAAAGCACACAGAAAAATATTAAATATATGATACGTACTGGTGATGGCTGCTCATCATGGAAGAGGAAAAAAACAACAGAAAGAAAAAGCAGCAACTATATAATTTACAAAGATAAGAAATTTTGCATATTTTCAAAAATGAAACAAAAAAAAAACCTACACAGCAGCAGTTATTTTCTAAATGATTAAGTAAAACCTTAAAAGGCAAATTCTTTTTTTTTTTAAAGAATGAAGAATAATTAAAGTAAGAATATGCCAGTGTTAGAACTAAAAGGTTCACAAGATGTGCAATTATTTTCCTGTGTGAGCAATTAAGTATGTTTTTAGAAAGACAAATGAACATTTTGTCAGGTAAAGAATTGAAGTACATTTTTCACTGCCATTTTCCTTTTTTTTCTTTTAAATCCAATCTAGAAACTGCCTATGCTGGTGTTAGCAATGAATACAGAACACATAAAATCTAGCAACACAAATGTTTTGGAGACAACAGAGAAATTCTACCTCATCAGAAGAAAGCAAAAAGAGGTTTCATAATTCAGTTTTTATTCCCAAAGCATGTGCATTCTCCCACACATTTCTTTATTTGCAATACTTTACACTATCAAAAATTTTACTGGTAAGAATTACATCTCTTAATCACCATTGCCTCACAGATCTATATCCCCAGCCTTTATCCCAGATTCCTTTTAAAATTAAGTCTCTGATACTTGACTAGTAATGGTTAAAATGAGATGTAAGGAGGAATTAACACTGCAAAGACAGTGCAAACATAAGATCAAGTTCACCTTTCATATTTTACAGTCAATTCATTTCTCTCTTCTACTTATTGTCTATGTAATGTTTAATTAATGCTGATCTCCTGATGTGAGACCACTTGACAGATGTAAAACTTTATCACATGTAAGGTACTGAATATATAATTTCTGCAGAATCCTTTTTTTATTTTGAGCAGGCATCTAGATGCAATCCATGCATAAGGACAACATAACCCAATTAATAACTAAATACCTCTTGGCATTTCTAGTACAGTGCAAGTCTTTATGGCTCAAATGGATCTGGACTGACTGTTAATGATGAGAGTTTATAACTGGTTTCAGCCATAAAAGATTATATTATCATCCTACAAATATCAAATTATTGTGGTTGTTTGCTTCTCCGGTGTTGCCTAAATTATCATCTGTGAAGTCTTTCACCCTCATCTCAAGGGCAAAGGAAAGATAGGGTAAGTAAGACAAAGAATAATGTGTGGTTCTTGAGAAACAGATGACCACTATTTAGGCTTATGTGGATTACCTCTACATGAAATAAATTGGTGGTTTAAATTTAGCTCAACGTAGATGTGATTTATCAATGAAGAAACACAAGTAAATTACTTACTGGTAACTCTACGGCCAAAAAGATCTAAGATCCAAACCACTACCTGACCAACAATGATTGGCTCTTTGCACTGCTGTTCATTGCACTGCACTTTTCTGTGGATGTGTTTTGGAAAAAGTGGATGATAAGGGCCTATGTATCTCTCATGGCTGTGAAACTTTTTTCAGGTGAAAGTGCAGTAAGGTCAGTTGTATGAACACACTCCCAGCAACATTCAGGGCAAAGATTGGTTCAGGAGCTGCAGCATTAAGTTAGCAAACTATAAGTGATGGGAAAAAAAGGAAAAAAAAAAAGAGTAGACTTTTTGTACTCTCCAGAGATTTCTAAATGCTATGTGACAATATGCTAAAAATAAAAACAGGAAAACCAACCAACCCAAAAAAAAAACCAAAAAAGAATAGAATCCTTCTCGAAAAGCGGAAATGCCCCTTCCTCATTTTCTCTCAGAGGTAGTGTATTATGGTGCAAAGGAAAACCCTTTACATCTCAGAAGAAGACCCTAGTATGGTGAAAAGACTCTTAGTAGAGAAAATCTACATTTTACTGGAATCCCAAAAGTGATTCAACTTTGAAATTGGCAATGTATTTCAATATACCAATTTTTTTTCTGCAATTTATTGCTTTGACTCCAATCCTATGAAGTCTATAAGTTCAAATCCATGCTGGGAATAAACACATACATTGAGACTGTCTGGTAAAGATTTGCACAGGCAACACATCAATTCTCTTCTATGAAGAAGGGAGCAGCAGTCCTCTCACTGAGGAAGAAGAATACAGGTAATTACTGCTGCCTTCTGACAACTGAAAGGAGGAGATCAGAAGGAGATTAACATGATCAGTTTACTTTTCTCATTATAAAGAATAGTGATAAAGTAGTCCTAACGAAGACCACCAGGATATCAAACAAACAAAGCAATTCAGAAGCTACCTTGATTACAATGCCTAGGATAACACTCACTGAGCTCACTGTTAGTAGCTTTCCCTCTCACAAACCGTAAAAATAAAGTTTGTCGAGATTTAAATAAATAACCTACATTGTTACAGACACTCCTATTCATTTCTTCACATACCTTGTTTCTATAAAGACTAATCTTAATTTTCTCGTCTATCTGAATGATACACATCCCAGTTCTTACATTGATGTTAGTACTGGAGAGAGAGGAAGGGGTTGTGTTGAGGCTTAACCCATTACATATATAATAATACAATTAACAGATTTGCTTGACTAAGGAGTTGAAGGCTCATTCATGCCCTAAACTGTCTTATCTGTCATCCATTACCTCCATATAAAGAAAAAAAAATAACCCTTCCCTTTTGTGCTTCTTTGTAAACATGAATTACCATTTTAAACAAAACATTTAATCTTCAAGCTCTTTAATTTTTTTCTGATTTTACAAAAGCCAGACCTACACTGAAAAGAGAAGTCAATAAAATAATGCTGTCATTGCAGCAATTTGCATAGCAAAAATGTTTCACTCACATTAAACAAGAAGAAAAACATTTTTCAACAAGATAATGCCAAACTGAACTCAAAAGTCTAAAATCTTGGCTTGTTATACCATCCCACACTAATCCTTTCATTGCCAGCAGTTGATTTATATCAGCGAGTATTACAATATAATGTAATTAGTAATGGTAATATTACCACAAATAGTATAAACAGCTCTGCTCTACTGCCTTTAGATTATTTTTGTAACCATGTTAATAACATACCATCAAGCATCAATACAAATCCTTGACAGCTTCTTGAAAAAAGATTATGCATGTCTAAGCAATTTTCTCATACACAGGTTTTCTTTAGGAAACATGTTGTCACTATTCCATTAGCTCAAAATGGAGGGTATGCATAAAAGAATCTCTGCTAAAGAAGTCTGACTGCTAGCCAGGAAAGCATATGTTCAATAGTCTGTATTTACTACTGGCTGGGTTAGGGTTGTAGGTAGCACAGCACCAAATGAATTTCATCTTTAAAAGATGTCTAGCAGTGCAGTGAATGAACCCTTTGAATGGCACAAACCCTCACTTTAAAAGTATTTCAACAGCGACTGTTAGAAGGAAAACAGAGTAGATTAACTGATATGTAGACATCTTAGGTCTGTGCCAGAATCTCTGAAGCCCACCAGAATTTGGATGGTATCCTGAACTAGACACCTTCCTGGATCAATTAAAAAACATCCTCATACGTCAGCAAAAAAACCAAAAAGGAGCAAAAACAAAACCCAAGCAAACAAACAAAACAACAACAAAAAAACCCCCACCAACAAAAATGACACACTATCAAACCTAAGCCTAAAGTTAAATTAATGCATTTTTGCTGAATTTCCTACCATAATTTAAGGGTACCTAACTCCCCACAGTCAAATGCTCCATAACTGGCAAAGGTAAAAACAAAGTCTGTAACTCAGCATTATATATGATGTAGGTATTATATTGATGCCACTACTTTTGCTATGGATATAGCCCAGCATAGGCGTCTATCATTTTGCTGTCAAAAGGTTCAGCAAAGATCTTATTATCATTGTTCAAAGATATTTTCCATATTGTCAGATGGTTGCCTGATGTGATTCTTTCAATTTTGTATGGAACTATTTGCTTAATAAGGTATTCAGAATGCCAACAGGTATCATTATCACTATGATAAGATACATGAGCCTAGAGAAAAGTCAGTTTTGTCAGGTTAAATTACACAGAGATGGAAAACAGATTTTTCTCTAATATCTTTTTCCTATTTTCTTTCTTTTTTTTTTCAAAACTCATTAATTGAAGTATTTTAACTCAGTGTTCTTCAAAAGTTTCTGTGTCTGCAGTCAATGTCTTTCATGAAACATTTCAGTCAAATTTTTAAAGTTTATTTACTGCAAAAAAAGATACAAAGGAAATGTGGTTTTGATTTTAGTTTGTCTGACTGGTTGTTTGTTGGGTTTATTTGAGGAGAATGATAGGTAGTTGTTGTTGTGGTTTCTGGGGTTTTCTGTGAAAGCATACACAATTGTAACTATGACTATTGATGGAAATTTACTTTTATAAGTATACTCACAGTTTTTTCTGAAGGATCGTTATGTTACGTGATTGTATTAAATATCCTCTATGATGTTTCCACTTATCCATACCTTCACAACCATTTTACTAAAACCATAATCTTGAGGAACAAAATTCACCTCTTCTGACTTTTAAATTTTGCCTTGCTTGGGAAACCAAGAAAATAGAAAAGATGCCTAAGTCAGCCTAAAAAGAATCCTTCCTTTGACCCTCAAATAAAGAGAACTTACCATTACATGGTTGGGTCAATCACCTGTTCCCCCTTCTAGGGCTGAGTCAAAATTTTACAACTTCTTCTCCTGTTTTGATTTCACTTAACACTTTTACATTTGAAATGAATGATGTTTAAAAATGAGCAGTATTATGCTAAAAAAAGCAAAAATTTTTTTCTTTAATTAAGGGGTCATCATGAAGTCATTCCTCCTGTTGTGAGATACAGCTTAAGAGAAGAGGAAAGAGTCTTTCAAGATCCCCACCATCTAAGGATGTGAAGATTAGAGATCTATTACATCATTCACTTCTATGATAACTGACATGAAAATACAGAGAAACAATGTATAAATCCTCCTTTCCCTAGCTGTGCCTAGAATACACACATACAACCAGGACTGACCAGGACGATACAGTTCAGTAACTCCGTTTCAGTTTAAGTAGCCAAGATGAGCCTCTTCATTACTCCCCAGCTATTGACAAAATTCACTTGATTAGTCTATATTAACTTTCAAAACCATCAGTTGTGCAAGTTCTGTGTTGCAATGACATTTTCAGTGTCCTATTAATCTAATATTCCCCAATTATATAGATAGATAGATATAATTATGCAGAATGCTCTCATAACCAGCTGATAACATAGCAACATATTTAAAGTTTTTAACTATGAAATCCAGCTTTTTAATATTTTCATAAAATTCAATATTATCATGAGAAGATATTATCATATCAATGATTTTAGAATCCATTTTACTATGATAATTACTTCTGTCCAATTTTGCAAAAGTAGACAGCAGTTAGTGCTATGATGCAATTCCAATATTTAATTACACAGAATATTTTAAATCCTGAATTTAGGAAAATAAAATTATTTTAAAAGCCTTCAACTTAAAGTACAAATGGGTAGTTTAATGCCAAAAGAAAATAATTTTATGAAGCATAAAACAAACTGCAAAAACCATTGTAAGAAGTTAAATAGAGGGAAGGGAAATTTATAAATTAACTTTTTATGGCAAAAATTTTGTCTAGTACCTTTTACTCATAAGCATTTACTGCAGGAGTATTCAACAAAGTTCTTCAATTTGTTATATGGATCCATCAACTAATTGTTTTTACTTGCCAAAAAAATTCTAATCACCTAGTGTAACAGAAATCCTTTTTTTTTTTTCCCTAAACAGCTTTTATTTGAATGGGCCATCACAGCATCCTAGGTTCCCTCTCTTTCACATACATGTCTTATTTATTTGTATCTGGATAAGCAGGAGGAAAAAACTGAATTCCCAGCCTACATTTGATTGAGGATTGGATAAAAACCTCAATGCTGAAAACAAACTACTTGAAAATTTGAACTAAAGTTCAACATTTAATTGCCTAAGACTTTAAATTCCTCTGTGAAGATGGGGTACTAAAGAGGAAGACCCTCTCACTTCTAAAATTTTTTAGTATGATTTTTGAGCCAGCACAACAACACTGCGTAATTTTCTATGTGCATACTCTATACAGGACTGGTCATTCTTCTAGAGAGAAAAAATATAAAAAAAGAATAGTCAGTCCTTTATTTCAGGAAACAGACTCCAAACCAAGATTTACATCAAACAATTCATGCTGGTTCTAGAAAAATCAAGAGATAAGCAAGCATCCCTCAAGCTTTCTCCCAGCTTCTGATGATTTGAAAATCAGCCTGACAGCTATTTAGAAATCCACAACTGTTCTCATTATTTCATAGTTATGCAGGGTAATGCTTAAAACAACAGATAAAATGATCATATGAATAAAAAAATATAGCTAAGGCTGAACTGTCCTATTGAGGCAACTGTGAGACTTTACAGAGTGTTTTTGGTGTTTTCTAATTCTCTCTTTAATAAAGACTAGTACCTAATGACTCAAACCACACATATTTTTGACTCTTCAGTATTATTACTCTTTAAGTATCCAATAAGAGGAAAAAAAAGAAAAAAACCCCCAAAATAACCCCCCCAAAAAATAAAAACCATAAAACACCACAGAATTCCCCAAAACTAAACCAAAACAAACAAAAAACCCCAAAACAACAACAAAATAAACCAACTATGAGTTTGATACAAACAGCAGCAACATATTTATTTAGTATTCTGTCCATAAAGTGATATTCTCGCTGTTACAGAGTTCAACAGAAGATGCTACAGAATGTCTTTAGCTGAAAACACTACACTTCCCACTGTGTCTCCCATGACAACCAGGCTTCTCTGAAAACAAACTGTACCACCCTAAGGCATCAAAAGTAGTAGAAAGAATTTGCATTCTTCCTACTGTTGGCTTCACCAGAAAAAAAATTGAGCTTTGGCACACTGAGAGCTAAAGCAAAGTCTTATTTCTCCTTTGCAAAGTCCTACATACAAATGAATCAATAATTGCATCAGCACACAAACTTATAAAGGAAAACAAACCTGGCTATCTAACTCACTTGTTCTGATAGAAATCTTGAGGTATCAATAAAACTGAAAATGCAAATAACAAAGCAGGATACAAGGACTTATACCAAGAGAATTAAGCAGCTGCCATTTGCTAAACTCCAGAGTTTAGCAAACATTCTCAAATCCCAATCAAACCTTTCCATGGTAATTTTTTATTTCTGTAAACTTGCATCAACATTTACACAGTCTCACACTTTGCAGCCCTCACTTTCTTCTCTTTTTTGAGGCATATCCTATGTCAGTACTTAAATCACATAGCTCACCAGTTATGTCAGTTCCTTGAACTGACTAAAACCTAGACCTGCCTCCCCAAATTATTATTTTTCCCAGAAGAACAGAATAATCACTAGCACTGACACAAGAGAGGTGGCAAGAACAGACAGCTGGAGGCAGGGAAAAGAGCACGACTTGCCTTTTTGGCAGTTGTGTGGTCAAAACTGGTGCTGATAGATCAAAGAGAAAGCTAGAATTTTATATGACAGGAGCTGTATCTCATTCCATATTCTTCTCCTGAACTGGAAAAGCATGAGATGAACATGAATTCCCATTAGAACTAGCTTTATTATACAGTCAGCTAACACCAATACTTTTTCACTATCTGGAACAATGATCTGATGATTTATGGTATTGGAAGCTAGGCTATCATTCCACAAGGGCCACACTTAGAAGGATCTTGACTTTTTAAAACTTAGGGAAACAAGTTCTTTAAAAGACCAAATAGTCACAGAACCAGAGCATTTGGTCAGAAGCATCTGCCAAAGTATGTGTCACTTAACTGTTCCCTTGGGAGCCATTAAATAAAAGGCACATTAGACATCTACCACAACAGAGCCTATAAAAGGTACTTCTACTGCATTTAAAGAAGGAAAGAAAGCCAAAACAAAATGCTCACAGTAAACTACAACTGCTTGCTCTTCAGATCTACCAGATGACTTCTAATTTCACATTAATAGGAAAGAAATTACAAAAAGTACACTGCAAATATGTGTCTGTGAAGAAATAAATTTAGTTTAATTAGTACTAATACAGATTAAAAAGACAAAAAGAAAAAGAAAAAAACAACCAAAACCATAGCAAAGAGACTTCAGGAGTAAAAGATAATGATTTTTAATATCAGTGGTTCACCCCTGACAATTATTGGAAGTGTAAACCTGGAAAATGTACTTAACTGAAACAGTGCAGATTTAAACCATTTCCCTTGATTATTTACTGAATAGTATAATGTAACCACTTCTTCAAATAAGTATCTGGACTTGGATACATAATGTAGCCTTTCTTTCCAGAAAGATCAATTTGCAACCAAACTGTCTCAGAACTGAACTTTCTGAGTAAATAAGTTTCCATAAATCTTATAACATTTCAGATTGCACCTGAAAACAGCAGTCAAAGCTTCTTCAATCTTTTTTTTTTTTTAATTAAAATTCATATTATACAATACTAGATATTATTTAGGGGAAGATCCAAAAACTAATTCTTTTCCAAATGCATTTCAACATCATTGTTAGTCATTCTCCCTAATTCGTGCCGACCTTATTATATACATATAATTATTAAAATTATATTTTCATAAATGCCATAATGACAAACTTTGAATATACCCTAGAAATGCTAATCTGTACTCAATAATAAAAGTATTTGGAAAATAAACTGTTTAAAGAATGCTTTCACATTTCAGAAATCTGCACACATCTTCCCTCTCAACTAAAATAAGTATTTGACTTTACCAAGAGCATATGTGCAAATAACTTATCAAATTTAGGTCCTCAGAACAGGGATTAGAAGAGGGTAGCCAGAACATCAGAGGCAGCCTGTGAAGTTAAATCCATTACCTACAAGATCCATACATCAGCAGTTATGCCTAAGCATTGTGTGAACTATGTATATGTCACTCTTCTATAAGTAACTTTCCACTGGAAAAGGCAATATTCTCAATCACGGAAAAAGGCAGTATATAAATAGAGTTACCTATTTTGTTTTAAAATGCAACATACTGCTTATCTTAAGACATTTCACAATGGCAAAGCACTAAAGCATTCTCTACTTACTCAGCTTTGTTTTACTGTGTGAGACCTGAGCTAAACTAAATGCCACCATTTGATGAGCTGCACCAATCTGATCTGAGAGCTTCTGCTGTACAAATTCCCAATTCCCTTGCTCTGATCCCTTCTCTTACTCAAACAGATCTAGTAATCTCTGTCGTACACTGAAGCTAGCCTCAAAGGAGAAAGCCTTTTCTATGGCACTTCTAGGGAGACTAACACCATTGATAGACATTGCTAAGGCCTCAGATATTCAATCTCTTCCAAGTCAATGAATTTTAAAAGAGTTTCTTGTAGCATAGAGTTCACTGTTTGATATTTTGCACTTGAATATGTGCCAACTCACCTTTCAGCCCCACTGGTTGCTGAGGTAAAAACATTTGTATGGAATTTGTCCATTTTTCTGAAATGGGAAGGTTATTTCTCAGAGTCTAACAACCCTGACACATTGATAGGGCTGGAGGGGCTAGCATTCCTTTCAATTAAAATGCCGTGGCTTTCAAACTGAGTGAGAAATTTGATAATGTAGACAGCACATGTAAAGCCTTTTGCTTGCTAATGACTGAGAATGTGCAATCCATCATCTAAAACAAAACCCATAAGAATTGTCCTAGCATGAATGATATCTTTCCCAGAACTATTACCATTGGCATCCTGCACCATTTCACACTGCTACACTGAGAAAATATGAAGTATTCCTGAACTGTTCAGGAATACAAATGCATTTGGTCTTTGATTAATTGCATTAAAACCACAAATGTGAAGCCTTCACACAGAGAAATGGGTGAATAGGACATTTTTTCCTCTTTTATTTTTGTCTTTTTATAAAAATGCTACTGTTTTCACTTTTAGGAAAGGTGCCAGCAAAGCTGAAATACACTGAAAATATCCAAGTGTTGGCCAGAAGGAAAGTTTTGCTATGACTGTCAAGGGTTCCTAAAAAGGAGATAGGGGGTAGGAGTGGTGGTCAAGAAAGGATGAAATTGCGAGATTTTCAAGATGATTTATTACTCATAGTACTATGCACCACATTTCTTCTATTAGTTTTGTTTTAACCTTTCCCATGATCCTAGTATAACACTTTTCTTCCTGTCCCAGTGAAATTAAACAATTTTTCCAGGTTTTTTCTCTTCATGCTATGTTCTGTCTTTTCAGACATCCTATTGCTTATTGTGGTTTGCCAGGCAAGTTTAATCTTGCTGCCTCACCTTGCAAATCAATCAATTCTATTTTGCTAACAGTTAGAACACTTACCCAGACTGATACCCACTCCAAAATCAGCACCTTGAGTTTGATCTGTGCACATTGGATTATTGAACTATAACAACTGACAAAAGGAATTTAAGAAGATTTTAATGTCTGTGACCATTTAATTAAATTTCTAAGGGTGACATTTATCTGGCCATATCTATACTGTGGGCCATTTGCAACTGCAGAAGCCCCGAAGTCTGTCTATCTTGTCAGTTAAAGAGAAGCAAACACCTACAATAGATAAGATGGTACAAGTCCTGATGATACTTTTTTCCCCTTTAAACTTCAAGTGCAGATGTCTGTATTTCAACAGAAATGTGAAAGGCAGGAAAAGCTGGTTTGAGTTTACAAAATTCCTCATCGTGAGCTTTGCAAAGCCACTGAAAAGAGGCACCACATCGAAAATATCAACTGTGTTTGGGCAACATCATTGAAAGAATTCAACATTCAGAGGTGAAAATGTATTTAATCAGATTTTTCTAATAAATGTTAAAATAAGAGACATACCTTAAAATGTACAGATCTTTGCATATATGTGAGGCAGATGATGTATTTTGTAGCATATTTGTCCTAACAAATTATTAATTGTAATGGAGTTGGGGAACACTTCAGACTACTTCAAACTAAACAACTCTGCCTGTCATTTGACTGACTCTGAAAATAATAAGGAAATAAAATAGAGAGTATAAATAGTGAGTTTTCAGGAAATATTTATGAGAACAATGAATTAATATTCCAGGCCATTTGATCTAGTAATAGTGTTCAGGTTACTGCAGAATCTTGTGATCTAAGCCCAGATGGAAATTTTAATGCTATATGCAGGGTGAAAACAGACAACAACCATGGTGGGGAGCAGGGAAGAAATACAAAATAGAGCAACAGAAGAGAAACCACACATGAAGAAACCACATAAATTATATTATCTGTACATGCAATTTGTGTTGTAGATCCAGTTGCTTGAATCTAGAACATCCACTACAGTGCTCATTGAAGGAAACAATGTGAAAATTAATCACTAGGTTCAATTTATCTCAATATTAAAAAAAAAGGCACGACAAAAAAAAACCAGTTCTATAAAATTCAAACAAAAGAGAATATCCAACATAATTAACAGAAAAATTATTTAGTATGCACACCAGAAGAAAAACTTATAAAAGCTTATGGATAATATTCACAAGTTAAATGTATCCAAATCCATACTACCTGACAGGGTTCTCCTGAGAGGGCTCTAAGACTGGGTGGTGTGACTTTAGTCCACTGTCTATAACTTGCATGGCAATTTGATGAGATCCCAGATGGATTTAAAAATGCTATCATTAAGGATCCTTAAAGAAGCAGGAAAAAGAGACACAGAGAATAATGCTATGACCCTCAGACCAGGAATTTGCAACATGACAGACACCACAATAAAGAAGTTATCAGGAATATACAACATGGATTTACCAATGCTACGTCATGCTTGACCAGCTGATAGGAGCAACCTGACACCTCTGATGAAATGTCTGGCTGCAAAGGACAGTGGATGGAACCTATCTTGGCTTTAGCAAGACTGTAGATATTAAATCAAACACTTTCTTCATATGGAAGGTGAGAATACAGAGGCTAGAAGAAAAGGATTGCCAAGCAGGGTGAAGGTTGGTTGTATTGACATGAAACAAAAGTTGGGCACCTGACTAAGAGCTGGTGACAAGCAGATTGTCCCAGTGGTTCATTTGCAGTCCTAATTTACACACTGGATGACAATACAGACTGCACCCTCAGCAAATTTGAAAACAGAAGCAATACTGGGTAAGTGCTTGACCTGACAAGTTGAAGAGATTCAATCCAGAAGAAACTGGATAAAATTGAGGACTGGACCAACAGAAAACTTAGGAGAATCAATAAAGAGAAAAGAAAAGTTCTAAGAAACAACCCCATGTAGACTGGAAATAATTGCCCTGTAAAAGGTGTCTGAAGTTTAGGACTTGATGATAGGTAAAACATGCATCTCATGGCAAATAAGGAAAGTTGCAGACATAGGAGCACAGTAGCTGCAAATCACTATCTGTCTTTTCTCAGTATCATTGAGATTGCATCAGTAGGGATGATGAAAATTCAGGAGATTGCAGCAGGTAATATCAAGACTTATGTAGTTGTATTATCATATAATTATTAGTATTGCATTTACATATTTTTATTATCACTGCATTTTCTAAAAAGGTGATTATTCAGAAAGGATAAGAATAGGTAACTGATTTTCAGTCACTGCTGTATGACAGACAAATGATAACCACACTTAAAGTTATGTTTCACATCTAAGAAAAATGCTTGTTTTGTCTCTACAGCATTTCTCAACATCTAACAACACTGTCACTATTCTGCAGTGCTCTATTAGAAACTCCAGAACCTGGATCCATAAAGGTAGATGGAAAATAACGGAAAAGTACCTCCTAGTCATACTAACAAAAAGCTGCAGCCATATACCATAATTTTTGTCCCCATAGGTTTAGGGTTTTTTTGATAGGGGGATATTGAAGGCAAGTGGGTGAAGAAGGAGAACACAATTATAAATAAATTAATGATGACTGACAACTGTTTTAGAACTTGGAAAGCAAAAGCAGTTCTTTTAATCTAGGAATGAATTTTGCAGAGAGAGGTCAATATTTTCCAAATTTTCAGAAAAATTATGGATTGATGACAGCCTGCAAGATTATGATTTGGTTTGCTACCATCTATTGTCCTTTTCCCCATAACTTCATATTTCTTTTACACCACTTACAGTGCTTTGATTGGAAGTGAACAAGAACAGCATTTGGAGAGTGGTAAAATAGCTTCATTTGTCTAGTGCTGAACTGTTTCACGAAGTATTACCTTCTTATAACTGCTCAAATGACACTGGTGAGACTAACAATGAGCATAAGGACAAATGAGCAATTATATTTGCCAGGTTGCTTTAAATATTTTAAAATGGCATATGGGAAATTGCATTGCTACAAAGCAATGCAAACAGGGGCAACTGAAATTGTCTTAAAAAATCTAATTCTAGTTTTTTTTTTTAATGCGTACTTATTAAAATGGCAATGTCAGTAATACAGAACAAAATATGCTGGTAATAAAACAGAAGGGAACATAATACAATCAGGAGGTTATATGCCATTGTCAATATATTTAGATGCCTTGGCTTGAAGACCATTCAGTACAAATAAAAACAAACAAGTTCTGAGACTAAAGGCACAGCAGAAGCATGTGGAAATTGCAAAGATACTTTGTATTGCACAGCATCAGGAGGTGTACAATCCATGATGAGGATGAGATGATTTCTCAGGGAGTTTTGTCACACCAGAACAGAATTCTGCCACTATGTTCACTTGAAGAACTGCGAATGGGACAACTACCACAGCTGCCTATAAAAAGCTTTTGCTCTCTGAAAGTCACACAGAGAAGCATCACTTATGACAGCAATAGACTTAGAATATTTGTAGGAATTGTGGAACTACTGAACTGTCACATAATGCTGTCATGCAGCAGATTTAATTTGCCCTTGTGAAAATTACAGAAATAACAGAAAGGAGAAATGAATGCCTGGCCTATATATTAAAAAAAAAACCAAAAAGAAATCAATGAGAACAGGAGTGTTTAGTAAGAGGCTGAATAATAAATGAAGATGATGTTAGCATAAGGAAAAATTAAGGGTTTTGCGACTTAGCATGTGAAACTATTTTCTTGTGTAGATTATTTTCTTAAATATTCTTGAACCAAATAATTGCTTTCAGTTCTTAAGAACTTTATAATTAAAATGTATACATTTGGATTAAAATAAAGAAAAAATAATTTTTAATTGTTGCATTTTACATTTCTAGGAGTAGCTTTATATATGTCAAGTGTTCAATACAAGTTGGTGAGCACATGAGTCTTCCTCCATGTCTTAATTGAAAAGAATTTCAGTAGAATCAAAGGACATATGGAATAAAGACCTAATCTGGCTCTGAAACAAATTAACTAATAAATTCTTTGACATGGTAAGAGAATTGTTCACCTTCACCTTTCCACTTTAAGTTTAATCACCTTCTATTTGACTGAAACTTCCACCTACTTTTTGACAAAGTTTTCTTGCATTTTGTTCTACTGGAAGGAACTCTTTGTTGATCCTTGGAGGAGTAGAAAAAAGACACATTCCTAATATATATTAATATGCCATAGGTGAGAGGAAAATCCAAAATATTTTTATGAAATAGCTAGTCTTTAATTTTGTTTCCTCTTCTTTTGACATGGTTTGGCCATGAAGCTTAAATGTGTTAGTGAGGTAGGACACTGGGGGATACAATTCCTGAGCAACCTGATTGTTACTGCTCTTGAATTTGTGGATTGTAAGGAAGGAAGGCCAGCAGGAAAGAAAAAAAAATGCAGTTGGGAGAGAGTTAGAAGTCTGTGAGATTGCCACTTGTGGAAGTAGTCACACACTGAATGTCTAGGCACATATCTAACGAAAGAAGCACTGTCTGTGTTTCCTTTGAGATCTAAAATTAAAAGGTTAAAATGAGTTGCAGAATGTCATCCCCTTGTTTCATACTGTAGGAGATGACAAAAACTCTGCCAATAGTTTTGTTAACCAATATTTACTGACTCTGCCCTTAATAAACCTCCAGTGATGACAAGTTTTAGTTTCTCCAGGTAATCTATTTTCAGATGATAGTTCTTTGCATCTATCACAGGAAAAACTTTTAATCTGAGTTTTCAGTGCTGCAGTTGAAGCTTAATACTTCCTGTTGAATGCACCAGGGACACAACACAGATTACAGATGATTCCATCCCTATTTACAGTAGCCTTTTATGTGCTAAACTTTCTGCATAGGGACAAATGTGATGCAGCCACATGGGGACCAATACAGTGTCTGATAAACTCAGGGCATAGACACTTCTCTAATTGTTTATTATATGTTGTGCCAGATGTCCCATAGAGCCATTGCTGTATTTTTCCCAGCAGGAAAGGAAGAAGGAGAAAAACCTTTATTGTTATCTTTACTTGTATGAAATGCTCAGACACCGCAGTGATGAAAACCATATCAGAAGGTACCTAGGCTCCCTACTTTCTTTCAAGAGTAATTTACCCACTTCCAAGAATTGCAATGGCAGCTGCTATTTCCCGAAGATTTTCCAAAACAACCTGTAGAAATCTCACATACATCTGGCTTTGAAATATATGCAGGATGAGCTCTATCAATACAATCTAATAAAATACTATACTATATAACAAAAACTAAAGAAAATAATAATAATAATAATAATAATAATAATAATAATAATAATAATAATAATAATAATAATAATAATAATAATAATAATAATAAGCCTAAAAATGTTAATATTCTATGTTAGAATTGACAGAGAAATTTTTTCCAGTAGTTTTTCCTTAACTTTTCCTTTTTTTTCTTTTTTCCTCTTGAGTGCAAGCAAGAATTAGACTAAAGGGGGACAGGTACCTATCAGATAAAGCCTGTCCTCCCCATGTTTCCAAGCCTAATGTAACAATCAGTTTTTCTCAAACCCCAGGGTGTTTCTTTAAACAAGATGGTGGTGTGCCTACTAATTTTCCAATTTTCACTGCTCCCAGCCCTTACTCCTTCACATGCAAACACATTTTCTTTTTAACAGTAAGACTAGGAACCAGAAATATGAGATAGAGGAGTAGGATAGATTTCTGTACAAAGCATGAGAAAGAGCTAAAGGAGAAGTTGTACACAGTTGTTAAAAATTTCTTTAGGATCTTGAAGCATTCTCCCTTCTTACTCCATGTATGTCTATATGACCAATGATTGCTTGTATAAATATCATCACTAACTGTTTCTTTGCCCTAGATTCTTGCACTACAAGCTTCAAATCAAGCTTTACAGGTTAGTGAAGGAGCAGTTGAGTTTTCAGGTTTTCCTGACTTATATCCTGATATTAGACGTGCTGGCTTTACCAGTCAACATATCTGTGAGTGTGGTCTTCTTCCCCAGCAGACCACTCAGTAAGAATGTATTTGCTTAAAACCACGTTTTCAGTGGTGAGCTATATTATAGTCTTATGTAAGAACAGAATTCATTATTAATAGAATTAAGATTACCCTCATTAGAGGCAGTAGCCTGAAGGATAATTACTGGACTAGCTAAATTGTAAATGTTTTTTTTTAGCTATTGATTTCTTAAAAATTTGTTTTCAGAAAAGCCAAGTACAAGCTGTATTTGCAGAGAAAAAGCCAATGGAGTGAGGGGAGAGTGGGGTAAAGGAAGAAGGGGAGGAAATGTTATCCTGCCATGAAGATGGTGTTGATAAAATTTATTGCTAAAAATTTAATATGTTTAGGGCCATGATGAAATGCTTATCATCAGCTTGCATTGCCTGTAGTTCTTGCTGATTCCAGCCCGCTCAGCGTATCCTGGTAATGAAATGAAATGGCATGGGCCCAGGGCCTGCAAAATAAAATTCATTTCATTACAGTATGGGAGGCTTTCTTTTTCTTTTATTCCTTAAAGGCTAAACTCAGGGACATACAGATCACAAACCTTTATGGGTTTCTTCTTTTTTTGTATTGTTTTGTTTAAAAAGTAATGTTTTAATATTTGTTACTAAAAGGATTACCAATAATTTAAATTTGAATTTACTGGCAATGAGTCTGGTACACCCTTCCCTTAAATCCAGCTATGGTCACGTAACTTCTATTTTAAGTACCTATTTTAAGAAGTTCTCTTTAGAATCAATGTCACCATTGAATAGGTAATATATTGGCTTCTTCTTCCTCAATTCTCCTTATTTACCCAATTACCCTTACCAAGCCATGGTGCTTCTAGCTTTATAATCATTTAAAGATTATAAAGAATCAACCAGGATTCATTGTCCCTGGACCTCTCCACTGGGGCAAAAAAAAAAACCCAAAACCACAAGATTAGATTTCTGATCTGACAAAACAAGGATTTTTTTTGTTTGCTTTGGGTTTATGTGTGCTATATAGGGCAAGTTCTCCACAGTTATCAATCTATGGACAAGCATAAATGGCACACATTAGACAACAGCTGAAATACCACATTCTCCCAAATATTACAGCACAATTTTTTCGTAATGTTCTAATGAACTAAATCTTGTTGCAACAAAGTTTATCTATGCAAACTATTAAGCTCTAGTTTTACTGTGCTCTCCTTTCAAAACTTTTATATTATTCCTCCTCCCAATAAAACTGTGTTTATTTTTACATTAAACCATACTTAACACTTCCCAGAGTTACTGCTAGTTTTATAGTCAAATTCACCTTGCATTCACCCTACAAAACCATGTGTTTTCATTAAACTGACTATATTGTTGCATCAATATTTGGCCTCTAGTACTTCAAACCTCCGGCAACAAGCTGAATGAGCCAAAAGTATCCATACTTCCACCATATAGAGAGAACATTTATACAGGGATATGCATTCTATTATCAAATGTGCTAATCTTTCTTTTTTGGTATAAACCAGAACTGGATTGAGCCTGAAAGCTTTTGGCATTGATCACACAACCTACTGTTCAATTTGTATTAAATCCAGACAGGAGCAGCAGAACTCTCCACTGAGGTGTTTTGCTACTTTATAAGAAAACAGACTTTTAAAAGCAGAAGATGAAAATAGTTGCATTAATAATCTTCTTCCAAAGGATGGATAGGTACAGTGATTAAAGTGTTATCTTGGGGCTTTAATGACCTGGGTTCAAGTTTCTGTTCTATTTTCCTTATCTCTTTGAGACACAAAGGTACACGTGTTGTGTTCCCAAACTAATACAAATACCCAGATGCTCATGCTTCCCTGTCCTTGAAGATACTTTCAGAAGTTTTTTGTCGGTTTGGTTTTTTTTTATTTATTTTAAGATTAACCAAAAGTAACTACTAGATACAGACTTGATCCAACTAAAAATAAATTAATTCCAAACGGACAACATGTCAACATGATAATAAGTGATCCAATGTTTAAAAAAAAACCCAAACAAACAAAAAAATTTCCATAACTCTTCCTTGGAGAAGCTGAAGTTTTTAAAACCGTTTATTGGCTTTCTGGTAGTGTCAGGCAAAATATCTTATCTTGCATATGAAACATCTACTGGATAGAAAGTTACAGTTTTGTATTCTACGTTTGAGCATAGTTACTCATATTAATAGAGCATAGCACCTAGGAATGCAATTCAGTCTTAATGGCTTAAAACATAAACCATTCTTTTTATATCTTTTCCCTCACACCAACCTATAATCCCACTTTTCTGTCATTTACCATCGTCAGACTCATTCTGAAGGCCCTCATTAGGGCAAATGAAGGGATAAATGGGCTGCAAAGTTGTACAGTACCAATTTGGCCTTAGCTGAATGAAAAGTTCAGCTAAATCTGACACTTTTTTTAACACTTTCAAAACAAGATTACCTTGAGCAAGGTGCTAAAGATTTTAATTTTTTATACAGGAATGGGTTACTTACCTCATTAAAATCCCCAGGAACAATCAATTTTCTGATTAATTTCTTGATACATATTTGCTGCCTTCTGATAGTGAATTATCTTTTTGGTATATTTAACACAAGTCTTTTGAAACAGCAACAGACTACTTTCTCCTGTCATTTCCTAGGACCTCACAGGGCTTGTCACTTACTCATTTTTAAAGTGGACTATATTTCTGTAAATTAGGTCAACACTTCAAAAGGTAATGCTTTATTTTAACTCATAATTCTGATACACTAAAACATCAGACATACACCAGATCATAGCTGCTACAAGGGAGACCTGGGCATTTTACCAGTCAATCTGACCTGCTTTCAGCATCATTAGAAGGATGATGACACTTAACTGCCTGCTTCCCCCAACACATGACACTTCCTTTCATTTAGACGTCGGATTACCAGCACTGTTACTGAGTCTAATGAACCAAAAATACATTTTCCTGCATTGCAAAGTGCAGTCTGTCATTAGAAAAAAATGAAGTCCTCAAATTTGTTTGTAATAGATCTCTTCCACCCAGAACAAAGAAAGGATATGAAGGGAAATAGTTTTCTAAACTCCTGCAATGAGATTGGAAAATCAGGTTTATAGGCTATGCATTTGAATGTAATGGCAATTATGGAGAACAAGCATTACTAACCTCTGATGTGTATTTGACAGTCTATATTTCACCAGAAGGGTGACCAGTTGTTTGTTTGGGGCCTTTTTTACGGAAAGTAGAGGGATCTAAGTATAGTACCAAGAGTATGAGTGGTTTGGCTAGCTGAAATACATAATAGCAAACACAATTATTAGGTGCTTAACACTTAGCAAATACAGAGAGCCATGTTGATAAGGGTCAAAGGAGCTGAGCTAGAAAAAAAAGGATGGGAGGAATCAGTAAAGAAAATACCAATCCTCATTCTGAAGGAGACACTAAGAATGAATAATGTGGGAAAACATCTTTCTCCTAAAAATGTTTTCTGCTAAGGCTAGACATATATTGGAGTGTGCAAGAAAATGCACCCTTCTCCATACTGCACTAGATTCATAAGATACATAATACAAAAAGATTTATTTTTTCAGCTTCTCTATTAAAAAAATAAAATATTTAATATATGTAAAAATAGTTTTTAAAAATCTGCTGAAATTTTATCTACAACCAGACTGTAAGTTGCTGCACTTATTGATGTATCAAACATTTATGATTAATAATAATCTTCTCATGACTGAGTTAATGTGCTGCAGATTTCAGAGTGAGCGAAGTCTGTCCAGGTTAAGTGATTCACTCTGCTGATTATTTTCCCTCAACATGAATTTGAGGAGATATGTTGCCTCTGGAATTAGTTATCAATAACTGCTACTACCTCCAGGCACAGCTGAGAGCTCAGAGCCATAAAGCAGGGGAGTACTGCACAAAAAAGAAGTACTGTAAACACTGCAGTGAGGTTTATTGAAGAAGTCTTGATTACTGTGACAGTAAACTCCTCTAACCACTGCCAGCACAGTGAAAGATAGTTACAGAATTTATCGACTCCTGTTCAAACCAAATATGTATCTACCCTCACTCTTCATTTTTATTTTTCTTCATCACCCAGAAGAACACAATTTTTTGGTTTATCACAAACCTTCTGTCTGTTCTGTCCTCTAAGTCATTTGTCACAATCCTCAAGGTCACAGGGTAGTCTCAGTGGGAGAGCATGTGTGTTGATTGATTGGTACTATGATGCTTATGTCTACCGTGGCTGCTAAATGAGCTTCTTTCCCTTCTCCTCTTACCCTCTTTGCCTCCAAGCAACGACTTGATTGAAGGCAGGGAGGGGGTGGAAGGAAGAAGGAGGGAAGATCTCAAAGAAAAAAAAATCTCACCTACAAATTCAATTAAGAATGTTCATAAAGCAGTATTGTGCCTGGTGATCAACCCTAACTTGTGTCACTGTCAGAGACTTGTACCTTAATTCAGGCAGAGGGATTTCTAATAACTTTAAAAACCAGACCATAATGGTCACTAATACCTGACCACTTTCTGGCTAAAAAATCCCCTCATATTTTCCTTTAAAAAAAATAAGATACAGTAAGTTTGAGAGGAGAGAATAGAAGAGACAGAGACATACAGTGCACAGGAGAAAGAAAGGGAATAAGAATTCGAGATCATAAATGAGAAAGGGAGTGAGTGTAAGAGAGATCGTGTAAACAAGGGAAAGCAAGCGAGCAAGAGCAAGAAAGTGAATGTGCAAGGATAAGTAATAAGACATAGAGTGATAGCACCCACAAGAGAGCACATGAAAGAGACAGACCACACCTGAGAAAATGTATGAGGCAGTGAGCAGGCATGGGAGAGTGCAGCACTGCACAGGATGAGTGTGACAGGAACAGGGCAGGAGAATGTGAAAGAGAAACTGAGAGCAAGGAAGAGTGCAAGAAATAAGAAATAAATGAGGAGAAACTAAACATGAAAATTCTCTTCCTGAAAAAAAGAACAGAAAGATCCCCTTGTGGCTTACCAATACTTGCAATGTTATTTAGGGGAAAAAGCCCACAATTTAATGCACCTGTTAACTGCTCCCCTGATATATATTTGTATATAAAAAACTGAATATACATATGATTCTGTAGTGGATATTGACTGTATTGACATACTAGGTGAAAAGCTGTGCTTCTCTGTACAACTCTCTTTCCTGTTCATCTCGTAGAAACTCATAAACACATAAACATGCCATCAAACAGATTGTATCTGCAACACTCAGGGACTCATTTTAATTTCAGAGAGAAGAAATCTGAAAGATTATGACTACTGAAGGTATCAGTGGCTTGTGGATTATCGTAATATCTCTAATAAAAAGTTCCTAGATTAAAACAAAACTCACTACCATGAAAATGCTAAATTAAAAAAAATCAAATGTCTTACTCATATATTTGTTCTTCATAAGTATATCTAATACCCAGTGTCTAGAGGAGTGTTCTGTTGTCCTTCAGTCTCAACGCAGTAAAGAAATAATAGATATTGGTGATGAAAACGGAATGAGAGAAGCTGTCATTCTCCTTGCACCTCACTGATTTGTCATTTTATACAGTATTACAAGGTTAAAAATTTGCCAGAATTCCTAACCTCTCTCCTCTTTTTGTTACTGAGTTCATAATCACATGCAGCAGGATTATTAAACATATTAACCCTTAAGGGTTTTTTCTAAATCATCTCTTAATGACTGGCAGGTTGCATCCATCTTCTGGGCACAACTCTGCCTAAGCTTTAAGACAAGCATGACAGGGGTCTTAATTAAATTAAAATTCCCAGGTTTGTTCATTATCAAAAACATTGGAAATTCAGAAGAAACATGAAGGAATATTCTCTCTTAAAAATCTACCAATATTGTCCTGGGTTCTCTATAACCTAAATAAAAGTGAAAGATATCATTATCTCCTGAATTAGTCATTAACAAAACTAAGTCGGATTTTGCATCATTAATATAGCATAGCATGCAAAGGTTCAGCTGCAGCCATTTGTGAATAAGCCACACAAAATTGTCTTATATCAGGCACTGAAAATACATAGTTATAGAGAATTTACCATTTTCCTGCTGAAAAGAAAACACATATATATAGCCATTGCAAAAACAGATGTAAAATTAGTCCACTTTTAGTGAACTAGACTAGTAATATAAAGTTACAAAAAATCCCTTCTACGAAAATACCAGTTTTATGTGCAATGACAAACTTACACAATTAAGAACACAGGAATAAAAGTGCATACAAATCTTTAGAGCTTTCTTACTACTTAAGCTGAAAAATACATAGAAACTGTTCCCAAATCTCAAGTTGTGCAATGAACACTAAAACCAGGCATGAAAAGAAATTGATATATTATTTACTATTAAAACTATTAAGCTGAGTAACCAGTTACACAGAACAGATGTCAAAATCTAAGCACTTAAAAACCACTAAGAGTATACAATTTTGAAAAATATTGCTAAGAGAAATATAAATGGCTTGTTGAATTCTTCAAAATTTAAAAAACATAAAAAAGGTAAGAAATGGTGGACAAAGCCTCTAAGCACTCACTTTTTTTTTTAACTGAGCAAAATCACTTTCACAAAAAATTGATTTTGCATTTGTCGTGAGACTTGTATAAAATCTAAGACCTCAGGTTGTGTAAGCACAATAAATATTTATGAAGAAGATCTAAAGTTTTCAGTAAAATAATTTGGATTACCTGACAAGTCAAGAATGATAATAAACAGAATGTCACCATACAGCATTGCAAGCCTCTGTAAATATAGTACAGGATACATCATGTACACTCAAATGAAAATTACAGGAACCGTCCAACTATAAATAAGAGCAAGGATTGATTAAGAAAGTCCCCAATGTATAAGTTGATCTTTTCTAAGTGTTTTGGATTTTTTTTAATATATGTATAAATTATGAAAATCATCTTTGTTATTTTTGGGGGTGGTTTTTTGATTTTTTTTTCTTTTTATATTATTTATTGTTTCTTCAGTGCAAGACAAGAGCCTGGTACCAAATATTAAAAAAAAAAAGCAAATGCTGGTGATGTGTATAAGCATATGTGTGGTTTCTTTGCTCTGACAATATAAACATCTGCTTTGGGACATTTTTGGCTACCAACTGCAGCATACTGTTAGTTACTTTGTCTGTATGTCAGTGGAGAAAAGAGAAGTTGCATGTAATAAAGCCCATAAGTAATCAGCAATAAAAAGAAAAATACTTAAAAAGAATCAATTTGCAGGGACATCCCAAATCTCAATGCTATCACAAACTAACTCACTCAGTTGTAAAATTATACCAGAAGCTTTCTGCAAGGAAGTTTTCAAAGCAATCTATCACTCCCTCCCTTAACCTGGGACAGATATATTCCAAGCAAAATATTTGTCTTAATCTTTCTGCTTCTATAAAATACAGAGGAAAATCAATTAATACTGTAATAACTTTTTTTTAATGCTCAGCATTAGCTAAAATGTTTAGACTGAATTCTGGGGAGGAGAATATTGCTTTTATCCTTATTTCACTTATTTATTCTGAACTGGTTTTTTACCTCTTAAATGACATCAACATTTTAAAAAATTGCAAACCTACTTTAACCTTGGAAATAATTTTACAATCTATTGTCCCTCTAAAACTTAATTATAAAATGCTTGGTAAGTTTAGAACTGATAGTTTTCTATTACAAAAGGTCCAAAATAGGACCTCACTCTCACTCTGTCCATTTAAAACCATCAATTGGAAGTAAAAGTTAATGGGAACTAACAAACATACACTAGTGAAAATGTCACTATTTCACCTGAATCTTGTGCATCATCAACACCACACCTTTATTGTCTGTAGTGCATAGTTAACATTTAACCAAGTCAGACATGTCTTCCACAGTGACAATAGAGGACACGTTCCAGTCTCAAATAACTGTATATCTTATCACATAAGAGCTCCTGCCTCAGCAAGGGTATGTGCTTTGAAAAAAAGTAGGAGCATTTTCTCAAACTCTCTCATTCCTCACTTATAATCATTCAGAACAAACAGCAAGTACTTTCTCTCAACTCCTTCCCTCAGCCAGGCAAGAGGCTTCACTTCCCTCCCTCCAAAGCCAACAGATCTATGGTACATCAATAAATTATTCAGGCCCATGCTGCTCCCCACATTTGCACTTGTGGGACTTTCTGGAGCACATCCCCCATTAATATCCCTGGTCATGCGCATGAACTATAGGAAATCAAGATGGTTTGTATTTTAAACCCCTCAGCCTGCACTAATCTCAAGAACATACAGCTCCAGCTGCCTCACAAAGCCTCATGGGCCAGTCCTGTTCCCTTCCTCTCACTCTTCCTCTTTTTCATGCTTAAACTATGTTTGCATTTTATAAATTTCAATTCCCATCTTCTCCATTCCAGTGGTTTATTACAGCTCTGGACAGCTGCACTGCAAGATACCTGAGCTGCCACTTGCTCTAAATCCTCCTCCTCCTTCTCCACCTCCCACCCTCCCCCCCTCTGTGCTCAATTCACACTGTGAACAGCTGCATCACAGCTGTCAGGGTGAACAGCAAAGATGTCCTTTTGCAATAAGATTGTGCCTGTGGCACACAGAGTTCCTTCGAACAGCTAATTAGCAGGAGAGAGTCCACAGCAAGGTTTGGTTCTGTCCATCAAGCCTGCTGCCAATGTCAACACCATCAGCTGAGCTGTCATGTTTGGTTCCTCATTTAAGGGACTGGCAAAGCCTCTTTTTATGGCTAAGGAAAGATGGTGGCATTTGGACAGTAGAAAGTGGAGGGTTGGGCTCTGTCAGTGTTCAGTAAGAAGTGTTTCATAATGCTAAAGCCCTTTCTCTGCATATATTTTGTCTCTTCCAGCTAGCTCCTCTACTAACAACTCACAACTCTGACAGAAAAACAAGCTATAAAAAGCAGAAGTGAGACAGACTCATTTCCTTTTATTATTGTAGAAATAGAAACTAATACACCCATACTTGATGCTGTATTTGTGATAACTAGCTTGGAAAATATTTCTCTAAAAGAATTCATATCCCCCAAAATTTTTATTTCTAATAAGTAACAACCAAGAGCATACAATTTCTTGTGGGGTTTGGTTGTTTCGTCTCTTTCAAGTTCCAGACCAAGGCTTGCTAGGCATACATTGAGCACTGCAAGCACATGTGATTAGCTGAAGCTAAACTTCAATCAAAACGACATTTGGACTTCAGGAGCATTTTTTTTTCCCAAGAAGATGAAAATGTAGAAGGAAATAAGAAAGTAAATCTCTAATTAGGTGACTATAGAGCAAAAGGTTCTGGGATGCCCATGGGGAGCTGCCGTATTTAATTTCAATCGCTTTTAGACATCTGAGTTGTCAGAGCTAAAGCACAATATTAAGCTATAGCCATTATTGTGGGAAGGATGCTATCACATCAGGAAGATGCACTCTGAGCCCAGCCATTATGCCAACTTTTAAAATACAGTGCATTTTATACTTGTAAAATAATTTACGTTGGAAGAGAACTGGTGTAATTGCCCATTCTAACTGCTTAAAGCAGAAGCTAACTTGAGAGCAAGACTGGCTTGCCCAGGGCCTTGTCTAGTCTAGTTAATTTTGAGGAACTTCCATGGATGAAGAGTCTCCATTGCCAGTTTTTGCTTCATGCAGCTGAGTACAAAATGGATCTTCTCTCAAATCACACCTGGGAAAAGACTATGCCTGTGGCATGCAGAGTTCTTTCAAAGTCTGACCACCTACGAAGTCTTTCTTCTTCACAAAGCACATGCATGCTGTTGCCCAAGTTCATGTAAGGAAAGGACATCTTTATCACAGATTTCTTAAGAATATCATAAGGCTGTGTGTTTTCAATGCAATATTTATTGAAAAAAAAAAAAATCCCACGTATCAAAAGAACTAAGATCCCACTTCAACAGACTATATAATCTGCTCCAAAGAAGTTTTGCAGAAATTGCAAAAATGTTTTCAGCTGTTTTTCCCCATTTTGTTCTTAATTGTATTTTTATTTCAGAATAAACATTTTAAAGGGGCAAATCTCAGGTTTAGAATTAGTAGATACGGAGCCCAGCTGTTACAATGAATAAGCATCCAATTTATTTCTTACCTTTGTTTTTATTACTCAGCTTTGATTTGATCCTGGTACATGAAGAAAGAGCAACTACTTTTGTTTTCACTTGAATGATTTGCCCATCATAGTTTAAAATCAGCTCCTTAAGTGACAATATAAAATGTATGGCACAAGCACACAATTTTTAGCAAAGGAAAATTCAACTAGGTTAAACAGGAAAAAAAATCAGTATAGAACTATTAAAAAATGGGGTTTATATTAAAAGACCTGGATGCAGAAGTACTACCAATTAAAATGGTGTATTGACTGTATGACTGTAATTGATCATCAACAAAATTAACCTCAGCTCACAGAATATTTTTTGTGATGTCATGCTTAAATTAAAAAGAAAAAGTAGGCTACATATCCTAATTTCTCTTGTTTGAGTCTTCTACTTAGTGGTGTCCCTAGGAAGCCTGTTTCTGAGAGATGAGATTTTTTATTTATTTTAAATAAGAAGAAATAGCTATTTGAATGGAATCAATTAAATTTTATGTGCATTACTGAGAAGTAATTGGAATGGGGTTATAAAACAGTTTCACAAAGGTACAGGCATATATCTCATTTCCTCAAAATCTGAGCTACATTTCCAGGTAAAATATGTAAAAAAGTATTTCTTCATTTCAGTCACAATTTTAGTCTTGATTTTAATTCTAACTTTTTTCTAAGCTCCTTAATTTCAAACATGTCTCCCAGACATCTACAACCAGGAATTTCATGCTTGCCCTTTCTGACAAATTTATGAAGGTAAAAATTGAAATTGGCATTCATTAAAATCTCTTTCCATCAATCCTTCAAACTTTGAGAACTTTGATTTTCATCTGACATTGATTTTTGGATTTCATCCCTACAAGGAAGAAGTCTTATCAGAGGCACCCATACAGTGCACACTGAATGACTTGGTAAAACTGCTTCAGCTGAAGCATCGAACACAGTGACAGGAACAGATACTTGCATTGAAACACTGCCTAGTCTAACTTCCAGTGGCATTTTATTTATGCCATTTAATTATATTATAATAATTAATGTTACAGTATTTGGGACAAATTGAGTATTTTACCCAATGTTGTTTTTCACACTTTGAATTCAAAATGTTTGCCTAAAATGAACATATATAAAATTATTCTACATTTAATCTTCTATTTCAAAATAGTTATCAAATAACATAATTTTAAAAGCTTTGTCAAAAACCTTATGATTGTTACTCAGTTATGCTCAGTTGTTACTTCATAGAAGTACATCAGAAAACAAATTAGGTACAAGCTCCCAGATGAAAATTAACAATTCAGATCTACAGAAATAGCATAGAAACAACAACTACTTTGCTTCAGCTGTCAGCTAAAATCAGTGAAATGTAAAATAAGATTTTACATGCATAGAAAATATCTAAAAGCAAAGGAAAAATGAAAAAAATGCCAGTCATTTTCCCTGTATAATTGCAAAATGGAAGTCCACCAAGATCTACAGAATACAAAGATAAGCTATAGCCCCTGAGCCAGCAGTCACTTAGCCCACAGATTTCAGGAGTAGAAAGCAGAGAAAGAGAAACCCCCACACAAACTAAAACATGTGATATATACACAATATGTGTCCTAATCTTTGACATAATAGGCTAGGAACTCCTGAACACAGTATATTAGGACCATTCTTTTGTATACTGATATTTGAAAGAAATGGGTACTGAGATTAATTAAATTATTTTAGTTAACTAAACTATTTAGGTAACTAGTGAAATTGTTAGATTTTTACCCACTCTTTCACCCACTCAGGAAAAAAACTGTTGTGATAGCAAGAAGTAAATAGTTTACTCATTATATTTCTGGGGCTCTCCTAAATTCAGCAGAACGAGGCAGCAGCTAAGGAAGAAGCACCACAACCATATATTTAAAATGTCTGAAAATACAGATATTGTTGCATCATATACCAGAAGACACAAGCTAAACCAAGAAACAATTACTGCAACACCAGAGAATGCAATTGTTTGGGGGAAGAAAAAAAGAAAAATGGAGAGGAATAAATATATTATGTTCTCTGTGAACAAAACAGGGGAAAAAGTGGAAGGTTTAGGAACAGCCATTAAAGGAAAAAAAAGTAGGCCCACTAGAAGGTTGTGAGTAAATATGAGTGAAATGGTATTTTTTTCCTCCATTTTCCAGCCACTTCTACTCTGCACTCAAATTCCAGTTGCTCCCAGACATAAAGTGAACTCCATTAATTTTCCATCTGCTTCCACATGCAATTAAGCTTTCTGAAAATAAACATTTTTGCATAAATCTGCAAGGATTTCTATTTTTGAATACTTGTGATTCACCCACTTACTACAGTGATGTGACCCCCTAATTAAGAATGCATTCTTAGATAAAGAGCAGACCTCCTGACATTAAAAAAAAAAACAAACATAAAGAACTTCTGGAGCTCCCAGAATCTGAACCCTTTTGATTTTAATTTCATGAACTCCACACTTTTTCTGACTCACTCAATTATGCCCCTTCATAACAAACATTTATCTAGGTGCTTAGCCTTATATACAGCTCTGTCTCTTTTTATGCTGGTTTCAGTTCCTCTGAATTGTGTCTCCTATTTCTTTCAATCATTAGACTTGATTTAGCCCCTTTCAACTACAGAAGAAATTCTTGCTCATAGAGAGATTCATTTTCTGTGTTGACACTGAGTAAAATTTGTGCTGGTCTCATGGAAAACCACATGTGCAGCTACCGAGGTCCCATCCTTTGAGAGAAATGAGATATGGCAACACATTCACCCCAAGCTGGAAGTATTCCACATATATCCATTTAGACACAGCCATTTACTTCACTGTCAATACTTCTTGGGTGATTTCTTTTTCCAGAAAAAAATCTCTAAGTCATGTTTCTGAACAGCAATCCAAGGAGATGGAATTCAAAAAGAATTCTTAATTCAGACTAGTAAGAATTAATAATAGTCATCGATGTTTATCTGCTTGAGATAAATAACAAAGTTTTATTATAAAATTTGGGGTTTTTTAAGTTTTGGATTTTGTTTCAAAATAGAAGATCAATTCAATGCTTTTTTTACAAATGAAAAATAAAAACCCTCATGGAAGTAATTACTTTAGAAGAAAATAACTGTAATAACTGTTCACACTTTATTTGAAGGCATGGTGTTTAATGATACATACTCAACAGCAAAGTAATGAAAAACTCAGTATTAAAAAAAAGTTAAATATTTAATCTGTAATTATTTTTGCCTAGATGCCACACCAGCAAAAGGCAAATATCCTGTAACAGTTTTATTTCTCAAGAAAATATCAAAATGTATATTAAATAGAAGACCTTTATAACTTTGAGCTAGAAGGAAAATGAGAAAGGAAATGCAAATTTTTACTACTCCTTAATACAATCTTGCATCCTACTACAGATAGGACAGATCCCCTTAGAAATAATTTTTATCCTTTATTCACTGTACAAACAAGTATGTAAGAGAGGCAAACACTGCCATCTATTAAAATAGGATCTCTGAGTATATTTCCATGAGGGGCAAGGCAGCAAACCCAATCTGAAGGTTACTAATTCACACTTCAAGATATTACATTGTGTTTGTATGCTGTTCCATACTGGTTTTTATTTGAGCATGCAGTAAAAACTGTTGCCAAACAGGGTTTGCCAAGAAGAACATTTATTGATACAATAAAAGAAGGGGATAAAAGAACTGCACTAATGTCTTGCTATACAAAGGTAAAGAAATGCAAGGAAAAACTAGCTTCTGAAGGACAGAGAAATTTTCACAAGTTGTTCAGGGAAAGTGAGTCCATGGGCATGCGTGCTTCGTAAGCTATATTTCATAGAATGCACTTCAGCTTTGGAAGTACACAGAAACAGAGATTTAAACTTTTCTGGAAATTGCAAACCACAGAGCATTAAGCGCAGTTACACTAATAAAACAGAAAACACACACAATAAGAAATCTTTTTTAGCTTCTTATCAATTACTGATATTTTATTTTAACTTCTTAAGTTTCTCCTTTTCTGTCTTAGACAAATGCACCTTCAGACACAAAAAAGGGGTCTGAAGGAATGTAGGAATCCAGAAAAATCCAGATCGTATTCTTTTAAACATGACTAGATGAGCCAACACTTTCAACTACATCCTTCCTGCTTTATTTGCTCTAGAGGGAAGGAAAACAAGAAACAACTGCCTCTCCAAAGGGAGAGATGGGGAGAGGGAAGAACCAAATGAACCAAAGCCAACACTGAAAGAGAACTCTATACTTTATCCATATTCACAATTTATATTCACATTGTTCTGCCTATGCTCTAGTCCCAGGTGCTTCTGCAGTCAGAGCCCAAATATAACCTTGGGCAGCGATGGTAGTGGAACTAGCTAAGGGCAACTGTTAGACCGGTGTGCCAAATCTCCCAAAAGATGAGGCATATTTCAGCCCACACTGAACACAACATTGCCATGGTTAAATTGGCATCTACTTGATCAGTAAGGCGTATACATATGCTGCAATCATGCTGATTGGGACTATAGCGTAAAATCAACCTGATGTATCACTAGAGGTGTTGGGGCAGGTTTTTCTTCTTCATCCAACTTGGGGAGAAAAAGAAAGAGGACTAGTCTGTCTCTATTCCACTCACATTCCTATTACTGCAGTGATAACAGGCAAGCCCACTTCTCAAATTAATCTACACTCTAAGGGCTTCTTAACTCATATCAGCTGAAAGAAATGTATATTTTCATCCCATTCCTTTGCTGTCATTGCAAAGGTAACCAGGAAGATCTGTTTAGTCTTACAGTACCCAGTTAAGCATTCCTAAAGAATCCCAGATCCAGAGTTAAACTGTTTTTGGACTTCTATGGGTAAATCAACTCTAAGAAATCAAGTTAGTCCAGGAGAGTCAGAAGATATAATCTGACTGTCATGCTGTTGCTGGAATTTTACATCTGCACGTTTCCAGCGTTTTTGGCTTGAATAATTTTTGTAGACCAAGGAGGATGCACAAAGGAAATAGAACATCTTTTGTGGTAAAGCCTGCCTATAAGTATAAAACACTGAAAATGCCAAATGATAACTAAGGATGAACTACTCAATTAACTCAAAGCAAGTAAAAAAAAATAAGTTAAATTAATGAGTATCCAGGTATCTTCTGAAATCTCACAGCTGCCAAAACACATTCTATTTACAATTGGACAAAGATGTTTAACACTGATGTTTGCCATGCTAAGTATAAAATTAAGAAGTTTAATACACCAATTTTAAATCTGAGGAAATAATAAGTAAGAATGTATTTTTCAACTTTTTATATTAGGCAACCCATTAAATGAGTAGTTTATCTTATAAGGAAAAAGCTAAGTTGAGGCACTCCCATCTTGTGTTAAGTAAGCAATCTCTGGCTAGAGTTGGGAAGCACCTAAAATTCAAGGATAAGTTTTTAATCAAAAGGAATGTCAATGTCAAAGAAAGGCAATCACAGTATTTGATGAGATGACCAAGTTGAATACTATTGGCAAATCTGCTAATGTTGGAAGATTTTAGGAAAGACCTATGTAGCACTTGTCAATAAACTACATACTTAAATATTTAAAATTCTTGTGTAAATGAAGACTATCCCATCCTGCCAGTGACATTTACTATGAACTCAGTGTACTTGTGACACAATGTTTAGGATGTAATGTGGATCTGACCAGGACATGCTCAGTGGTTTTTGTCAGAGCATTCTGAAAATCAGATTACTGAGCTAAACAGAAAAACAAAACCCCAAAACTTAATAAAATTGAATAGCACTACAAAGACTCTAGAAGAAATTTCCAAAACCAGAATCTAATAAGACTTTCCAAGTTGAAGAAGTTCTTTGAACTGCTTGACTGAAAACAGTATTTCTGCAGGATCTTTTCAGGACCATTTTACTTCATGGCATTAATGTTAAAGCTTTTTCTCCTTGTCTAATTTCATATAACTAGTATTAATAAATTAATAACCTATAGAAAGCAGAGTAAAATAACACACAAAAAAGGGATTGAAAAACAGGCTGAAAATGGCAACAAAATTAATGAGGATACAGCAACATAAAAGAGAACCCTTGAAGTGATCAAGGAGAAAGTCAGTGACACAAACATGAAGACTCCCTAGAAACATACCTCATAATGTCTTTTTCCAGTCTTCTGCAAATGAGAAATTATCACATAGGGATTTCGTGCACAGTTGTGAGAAGAATCCTGTCAACTTCGCTAGGCTGATTTGCACCGAATTTGACTGCCAAATGATTGTGAGAAACTAGTCAGCTAGTCACAGCTCAAGGTGATTATCCATAACGAGCTCCACTGCAGGAAAAAATAACATCAAGTGCTGCAGACAGAGCAAGTCACGGAAATCACTGAAAATATCTGTAAGTCTGAAAGTCCGATAATTTTACATGGGGAAGCTGAATGGCTCATAGAAACTCAACGCCAGACTATGGATTTCTCTTAGAGCTCTGCTTAGGCCTGCATTACTCTACACTTACTATACATGAAGTCTTCACTGACAGCTTTCTAGTAAATTGTGTGCCTTTCAAGCAGTTCAATTAGATTACTGATTCTCACCATAAACACGGCTATATGTTATGGTTCTTCAGCTAATACAAAACGTGACTGCCCAAGAGAATAAGTGAATATTTAAATGCAAGTATCTCACATACTCTGTTCTTTCCTGTTTCTATATTCATGGAAAGACAAGGCTTTGCTCCCCATCCAAAGACTATCAATACATCATGACCTATTTACATCAGTTACTGACCCCTGCTCAGATGACAGCAGTCTTAAATCCCAAAAATAATATGAATCATAAAAAGAGATAATATGTATTTGGGTCATGGACTGACACAACGAGGCCACAAGCAGGGCACAAGACCAAGATGGGAGCTGTAGTTTTGACCTTAGAGTGGTCCAAATTATTGACAGAGCAGAACTCAGCATACATCAACAGAAGTGTGTCACATCATTACAGAGAACATACATCTACATTACATTACATTTAGGGCTTACATTCTCCCCACATTTTATAAACATTTCTTCTTCTCAGCTACCAAGTGCAACAAGACTGAAGACTGAAAGAAAGGACACCATAAAAATCTTTGCTCTTTCAGAATAATTGAATAAATCCTTGCCAGACTCAGATCTAACTTCTCCCAAAATGGTATCTCAAACCCCAGTCCACCTACTTAAGAAATAAGTCTTTAAGGATTTTTAATCATTTTTTCTTATGATAGAAAACATTTAATGATGGACACATTGGGTAAGAAAATTCCATAATGACAAATATACTAAAAAATTATTTACCAACTTCAGTCCAGTGTTTCTTTGCATCAAAGGTCACTGAACAGGACCCCTACTTTCTACTTTCTTGACAGCAAATAGTGCAATTTTGCAGCAATATTGTAAAAATTTAAATGTTTTCTTTTGAAATATTGCTGCTTTTCTATCTCCTGAGAGAGACAAAATGAATTCAGAGGTCTCAGTTGTTCAAGTAAGCTCGCTTGCCTCCTATAGCTGCTCATTTTCCAGAAGAGCGTGCAATTTCTTTGAAGGATCTGCTATCTGCTGTAACAAACAGTATTTGTGAAAAGTCACAATAAAACATGAGATTTTAAAATGCCATTAGATAGTACTTGGAACTTGTCAGATCCCACACAATTCATTCCCCCATCCAATGACGCATGATATTTGGCACACAGTGTACTTATGCTTTTTGTTTGTAAAAGAAAGACAATTTTTCCTCCTGCGTTTCTGACCTTTATTCTTATTATCAAATACTCTTTCCAATTGCACTGAATTATGCAAAACTATCCCTTGTGAGTGATGCCAGAAGGATTTTGTCCATCTCCTGGAATGAGATATTTTAATTTACGCAGTCAGCTTGTGTTTCAAACTCTACTTAAAGAAGAAAAGACTAGATTAAAAAACCAGTTCAATACAGGGAAAAAATTACATAGTTCTTTATTTTGTATCTCAGGATTATCTATGGTATCTAATCAGTTATTAAATATAGCCTAACACAGAAAAAAGCTTCTCTAGACAAGGTCAGAGGTTTCCTTCTCAGTACCGGAACTCAGCACTTGTGGGTGAAAAAGGTGTTGATAAGTAACTGAAAAAAGGTAGCATAGCTTGAACTTCATTGTACTTTATGATGCCTGCTACAACTTTTCTGCAAGGTTTATCCAGCTTGAAATATCATTGTTATTTTAAGATCACTAATTAATTCCCTTATAAAAAAGTCACTCAATCCAGGAAGGCATTTCTTCCATTTTAATTACATAATGACTATTTTCAGTGATTGGCAAAAGTTCTTCCAAATGCTATATTCAATCTGTATTCAATCAGGGACAATCTGTGCTGCCTACATAGCATTACCTCATCTCACTAGCTTTTACAGCAGCTACACACTATCTATTGAGATTTTAGGATGTAATTTCCTATGAATGACAGAGGCTGATAACAATCCCAGTCATGAAATTGAGAACGATATTCTTGCTTTTTAGAATATTGAAAATATTTGCTACATAAATTACACAAATAATTGAATATTTTTGTTTAAGAAGCACTCAATGCCTGTACCCTGCTGGAAAGCAATAGCAGTGTACATCGTTATTTAGCTGCACCATCTACCCTTCCTACAAGATCAACATTGTTCACGAAAGATCAATAGAACCATTATAAAATGTGTTTTCTATAATTAAGGAGGCAGGAGTCTTGTATTTATGCTGCAGGATGCATTAAAATACCAACAGACATCAGGACTGAGTTAGCACTCTCTCAGCTACACCAGTTATTCCTCAATAAAACATGTTTTACTTATTTATTTGCTTCAATTTCTACTCCCTCATTAAGAACCCCATGCTCTAAATTTAAAAGCCCTGCAGGAAATACATTTTTTCACATTCTTTAGTGAGGAAAGAGTATAAAGAGCATGGATTGGAAGGAATAGGTAAGGACTATGCACCAAGTTCCTTAGAACACGAAGTGGGGAATTTCTTCAAAACTAAATGGAGATCAAAATAGAGGGGTCTGTGGGAGGAGGAAGGTAATCAAACAACAGTTTGCTTATGATTAGATAAAAGTGCACCTACACACATCCTATACATCTATATTTATATAGTTTTACACCTGAAAAGGATATTACTACCATCACTAGCCATTTTATTCCTGCAAAGCACTTACCTGACTTACATTTTTATGGTGTTGAAACCTTAGGATGGAAAACTGTGATTTCCATTTTGCTTATTCAACAACTTGTGCCAATAACAATTCTGACAATGTTCTCAAAAAATGTGTATTATCAGGAGAAGTATGTTGATTCTTATCCACTGTGCCTGACACACACTCAGTCAAGTGTGGTACAAGTTAAATACTACTGAAATATATCCCAACCAATCTGAATAAGCACTTTGTCATAAAAAATGTACCATCAAAGACTGTTGGACCACAACAGCAAATAAATAAATACAAGTAAATACCTACTGACTTGTATAGTTGCAAAGATCACAGGATAATAATACACCAAAAAGCAGAATATTTACAAAGCTGTAATTTATTTTTATATCATATATTAGTATTAAGTATCACAGAAGCATGGAATGGCTCGAATTGGAAGGGACCTTAAAGTTCATGTAGTTCTAAACCCCCTGCCATGGGAGGCACACCTTTTACTCCACCAAATTGCTCCTTAAGAGCCCCTTCAAATGTGGCTTCAAAAATCTCCAGGGATGGGGCATCCCCAGCTTCTTGGGGCAACGAGTTCCAATGCTTCACTGCCCTCAAAATAAAGAATTTCTTCATAATATAAACCTCTCATTTTTCAGCTTAAAATTGCTTCTTGTCCTGTCACTAAGCCCTCTTGTAAAAAGTCCCTCCCCATCTTTCTTGTAGTCTCCTTTGAGGTACTGGAAGGCTGCAATTAGACCACCCTAAAGCCTTCTGTTCTCCAGGCTGAGCAACCCCATCTCTCTCAGCCTTTCCTCACAGGAGAGCTGCTCCATCCTTCTAATCTTCTTGGTGGCTCCTCCTCTGGAGTCATTCCAGGGGGTTTGTATCCTTCCTGTACTGGGGACCCCAGCAGAGGGGCAGAATCACATCCCTCACTCCGCTGGTCACAAAACTATATATCACTGTACGCAGCTACATAGTTGTACAAACTCTTGTTCCAATGTAGAAAAAGGCATTTTGCAAGAGATGAAAGCAGAACAAGTCACAAAAGGAGCAATTTAGAAGCACTTCTAGGGCACAGAGGGCTGGTGCTAGGAGGGCAAAAACCCACCTAAAGCTGACACTTGCAACGGACATAAGAACAACAAGAATTTCTGTCGCGGTGCGGGCAGTGAAAGAGTGAACAACAAAAATGTTGTACTGTTACTGAATGGTGCAGATATCTTAGTGACAGCAGGCACAAGCAAGAGTGAAGTACTGAATGCTTTCTTTGCCTGAGCCTTCACTGACAAGGGCCTCCAGGTCTCTGCGAAGAGGGATGGTGTTCACAGTGGAAACCAACTACCAGCAGTGGATAAGGATCGAATCAGGAATATATGTCATGTTAAGAATAACTCTCTTCCTTTAATTCTGAAACTGTGACACTAAATAGATACCAAATAATGATAACATTTTTTTCCCACTGCATGTTTTATCCCAATTAGAGTACATTTAGAACACTTTGCCTCCATGGCATATGTTCATAATTAAACACACCTAAAAATATCAGGGAAAATTAATTTAAACCAGGTCTAATTTTAAATACCTTGTTTAAAAGTGAATTTTGAAACAGAAAAAAAGAAACTAGCATTCCTTGACAATACTTAAATTAGAACTGAAGTTTAACAGTGTATTTGTTGCACATGTAACAGTCAACATACTGCAGAAACATAAAATAAATCATTATTCAGTTACCCATTCAAAATAAGGGCTTGCAAATAATACACTAAATGTACAATTACAATGGAATTGTTGGTGAATTATTTAAGAACTGAAGAACTTTTTAAAAGTAACCCAGCAGGTTCCTAGTAAATGATCTGCAATATGCAAGCCAGACTAGTTGAGCTAAAATCAAATAAAGCATTAAGTGTGCCAAAGGAAAAAAATGAAGGAAAAAAACCCCACAATTGGAGAATGGTAAACAAAAGCTCACATTTAGGAAAGTCAATCTCGTATTTCAAAATCCAACTGCAGAGATTATTCACATTCTACTACTATCCATTTTTCCATCATACAATATTCAAACTAGAATCTTAAGTCACTATTCACAACGCAGAAGGAATGCAGAAACATTTTGATATGGATCACATTTTTCAGATATTCTCTGCCTGTTTCTCAGATTTCAATGGCTTATAACCATTGTATTTGAGTTTTATACCTTTGTTCTGTCCAAGTTGCCACGGATATGCATTTAAAAAAATTCTCATCAAAACATACTTTGAACAGTAATAGGATCTGCCTTGCTATTTCCTCACCTGTATTTATTTCCCTGCCAAAAATTTATTTCATAGAAGGAAAATGCAATGAAAGGCTTCAAATGGCAATTGGATAACATCTCTACAGATCTGCATCACACATGATGATTTCCTTGATATTATGCTTAAAATAAATTAACGCAAGAAATGGAGGCATTTGTAACTTTAAAACTAGATTAATACAAATGACATTTTGGTCCAAATAATGTGTTAGGAAGAAAACATCAGATATAACTAAAGAATTTATAGTTGATAACTAAAGAATTTCATTCCATTTGCTGCTAAATAGATTAACTCTATTAAAGAACTGAAGTGTTTTGTGTAGTGAACATACTATTTATATCGTACAATTTTATAAGCTTAGATTTACACCACAGAATTAACTCCTTTTAGATATTTAATATGAAATATGACCTTATCACAGTGCTAAAATATCCCAGCGTGCTGTGCAGACTATTCCTAAAGAAATTTATTTCTGAAACAGGTGAAGTACAACACTGTAATACTGAGATCTGATTAAAATAAGTGATTGCCTATCTAAATATGGAAACTAGCTGTATTTTAGCTTAGAGTTCAAATTTACCTCTTGCTAAATAAAGCTGTAATATCTTTTTAAGCACCCCACACAATCCATAAGCAGATGCATTTCAGCAGTTGTAACAGATGTGATTGGACATGTAAAAAAACAGATCAATTTTTTCATTGCACATGTTTAGAAATTAATGGAAAAAGAAAGCTAACAGAAATTTGATTTATTTTTGTAGATTTTAATAATGTATTAGGGTCTTATAATTAGGGATATTCTGAGCGCACATACCAAAAAAACCCAGTTCATTATCTGCACAAATACATGTGCACACCCACACAAGTGTTCATTTTAGACATAGAGCATACTTTATTTGGACCTTAGGACAGTGAATGTGACCAGAATGCAGGTGACATTTTGAAGTAAGTTGATTCCCAAACCTTCACTATGTAAGATAGGAATATAATGAATATTAAAATCATCTTTCTATACTATCTTAAGCTTTCTTTTCTGCCAACTTGGCACCACAAACAATTGCAAGCTTCAAGGGGTGAAAAGATAATAAATACAAAGACAGGAAGACATTCATTATGACTGAAAAGCTTGAGGGTTTTTTTTTACTAAGATTAGTGTTCTTTCCTTCATTTTAAATCCACAAAAATCTAGCCCACTATGAAATCTTAAAATCTATGAAGTTCAAAGGCATACCAAAGCCAAGTTCTATTCCTGCAAGAACAAATAAAATCCATCTATAAAATGGAGGGAAAAATACTACAGGAAACTAAATTGACATCCACTCTGTATTTGTTCAGAGCACAATTTTACTTTTCCTGTTCTCCTGATGGAAAAAAATCAAATTCATCAAATCATTGATAGTCTTAGAGATTTCACTTCACTACCATTAATGATCTGGTAAATCATCAAGAGAAAAAATAATTAGTTTCAAGATTCAAAATCAAAAGTATTATATAAAAATATTATTTATTCCATGGGCAGAAATCAATAGCCTTTGACTTTCACCAAGTGTGAGCCACTTAGTCTTTCAAAATCAAAGTACCAGAACACATCTGGAGAAAAGTTTATCTTTCCCAAAAGGAATTCCAATCTGTTTACTGGAATTTTTTTCTCTTTTGTTTTGCTTTGTTTGATTCAGAAGAAATTAGTAAATTGAACAATGGATTTAACTTTCATTGTGAACCAGAATCAAGAACTTATACAGTGTTGCATAACACAAAACTCCCCCTTATCCTCCCATGGAGCATGAGGGGGAGTTTTGGGTGAGGAATGAATTCAGAATTATGTCCTCAGGCTTTACTCACCCCTTATTTGGAGCTCCAGTGTAATTGTAACTGACTTTAAAAAGGCCAAAATCCCTCTCCTGCAGCAGTCCTTAGACTATAGAACTTCTTATTCATGCTCTTCAAAATCATATTAATGCCAGTATATTTTCAAAGGGAGACTGAAATCTTCCTTCAATTCCACCATTGATAGGGTCCTCTCACATGACCCTGTTCAGTTCTCTTTTAAAAAGAGCAGTGATGGCTGGACTATGGCTTTGATCCTGTCACCATTTTTTTATATTCTAGCAGTTCAGAACTGATGTAGTTTCAGGGGCTGCTTTGAGAGTCTTTTTGTAGTCAGGAGCTCAATAATTCCTGCATTTAGGTTGCAGGAGGATCAAACCACAGCAATCTTTCAGGCAAGATCCTTATCTTGATACAGGTACAGTCTAATTCCAGCCATGAACTCATAATAAACTCCAATACTTTGTCTTTCATCTAATTCTCCTCTAAAAGCTTCATATCTCTTAAAGAGCATATCCTAAATGTATGTGAGCCACAGTTCTTTTCACCTTTACTGAAAACTGATCTCACAGCTTGGAGGGGGGAATTTCTGAATAAGAGATACATTGTATGGGGAAGAATCTATAAACTCAGTCACAGAGGAGAAAAAAATTCTCTTTGAAATCCTTTCTTTGTTTTAGGCACAGAACCTGTACAACCTCTGCACAGCAATTTTTAGAGTTTATTCTTTAAATCCAAGGTCATGTAGCCACAGCAGCTAGTTCATGCTCAGAGGGGAGGTAATCATCCTCTGTTCTTCTCAGCAAGTGCTCTTTGCTGAGGTCAAAGAAATGGGGCAATGTAACACTAGAATCCATTACAAATTAGCATAATGTCACCACCTCTCTCTGTGACATTTAAAATGAGCACAGATGAAGGACAGCGTGGAAAACAATGCAATTGCAAGTATCTGGATCCAACAGTAGTTCTGGAAAAGGACAAGGAACTGGAATCGCCTGTAATGAATCCTTTAACAAACTCCAGCATTGCTGTCTTTCTCTGACATATCATTAAACAGATAAATAAAAACAAACAAACACAAACAAACAAATCATCAAAGCCCATCAATTCCAGTCAGACACTCACTTTTGAAGGCAGGAAATCTGAATGAAACACTACCACAAGTTTTCATCATGTTCAAGTACAAAAAGAGAGAATAGACATAAAGGTGAGAAGAACACCATCTCAGTGCCACAATACAACACCACTGTGAGGCAATCTGTGAAGATGAGACCAATCTCTGCCTATACACTGACATCTAGTCAGACTTTAGCACTTCTGAAAATCTGAAAAAGAGGGCACAAAATATAAAGAAAAGGGAAAAGAAACATACAAACACCAGAAAAATGTATTGCCTTTTCTTATACAGTCCAGTAGCAATTTCACAGTATTTTTTAATTAGGTCTGCCTAAAATTATGGGGAAGGAACAGAAATACAAGACAGAGTGAAAAAACACTCAGCTACTTATCAGTAAAAATTGGCAACTTCCATTTCATCCTACATGTCCTAAACTTTCTAGAAAAAAACCAAAAAAACAAACAAACAACCAAAAAACAAAACCAAAACCAAGTGGAAGTACCTTAAAACTTATCTTAACATATTCTGAAAACATTTTAAATTTTATGTCTTTTCTGAATCATGATAGCTAATTAGTTATTTGATTATCATAATCAGGAACACTAATCATTACAGTCTTGATGAAAATTCAGTGATTATCCCAAGAGGGTTACGGTCCAGTAAATGTGTTGACAGGCTATTTGCCACTGTAACAGCAATGCATCATGATAACATACAGCAGAAAACAAAAGACAAATACAGATTAATATCCATAGTACTTCAACACAAGAGAAAATGTAATGTGACCTTCAGGTCAAATTACATGCTTCCTAATAAAGAAAAATTTCTTGTAACATCAGCTTTGCATTCAGAAGTCTATAGTCTCCTAGTGAATGAAAATACAAATCCTACTAAAATAGCCAGCAACCAGTGCCAAGCCACATCAAGATGTCTCCCTAAAATCCCCTCACACCTAATTGAAAAAATTCATCTGTTTTATTTTGTAGAAGTACAATCAAAATATTGCAAGTGAAAATAAAATGCATGAAACAGTATCTCTTCCCTTCATAAAGTTTTCCTTCTAAATCCTTCAAACACCTAAAAAACTATTTATTCTTTACAATCACTATTACATATCTTTACCTCTCTATTATAGTAACCGCCCTTTTGAGAAATATTTAGCAGTATCAGACCTTTTCTTGTGAAAATAACAACAGAAAACTGACATTTGCTAAACCACTTTTCCCCAAGAAGTTGCAGTTTGCTGGCCCACTTGAGAATTTATTTTTAACCCCATTCCTTCAGCCTATAATTTCTTATTTCTACTTTCAGTTTAACAAGCTGCAAGTGGAACTGTTCAGAGATGAAATAGTCATTGAGTAGCTTTAAAATACTCAATTACTATTATCTGCTCCATGAGTTGGAACCATTTTCTCTCCTTCACATTTGTGCCTTTTTATTTTTATTATTTTCAGCAGGTAATATTAAATGTCACCCAAGCTCTACAAAAATACCAATGCCATTACTTTTTTTTTTCTCCTTCTCCTTCAAGGCTAGCAGCTGCCAGAATTGTGGCTGTCAAAACTGGCAGCTAAGAACTTTTCCCACACTTGCCAAAGAGTTGATTTGAGGTATGCAAATAACACCTCTCCAAAAATTGTCCAATGGGTCCCAGGAGGCACAACTGAGGTTAGATACTTCCTTTACTACTCTGTGAAGACACCGTATCTTCCAATCTCCCAGAAATAGAAAACAAGAATTCAAGACAAAGAAATGTCATTTTCACAGTGACTTTGCATAGAGTACCTGTCTGTCACTCTACAGTGTAAACGTATATGGCTTCCATTGTCACAGTACCCAAGAAATCTAAATATTTCATGTACATATACTCTCACCACAAATACCGAAAAAAAGAAAGTATCATTGTATTTGAAGCATAAGGAACCAAGGCACAAAGATGCAAAATAAACCCAGTACAATAAACATAAATGTTATGGATTCATAGTAATGAATGGGAAATGAGATCTCACAGAACATCTACTTCAGCTACAGAAAATAAAGGAAAGCAATTATACTTGACTCATTTGTCAGACACTTGGCAAATTTGAAGAAAACTCCAGAAAACAAAATACATGCAGGTAGTTTATTGCAGATTTACTGCCTGCTAAGCTTTTATGTTTTTTGCCCTAAACTTAATCTGTAGATTAACCTCACTTATTCTTCTCTTTCACTAAGTGGACAAGAAAAGCAGTATCATCATCCTGCTTGCAACAAATTTGTGCATAATAGAGACACCATATTTTCTGAGTCTTCCTTTTTGCAAAATAAATAAAACAAATTCTATCAATATATTGTACAGGTTATGTCTTCAAAATCCCTCATCATTCTTATTCTTTTCTTTTGGACTGTCTCTAGCCTCCTCAACTCTTCTTTAAAATGTGACGACCAAAACTACTCAACATACTAGATATGTCTCAAAAGCATTGACTTGAATAATTGTTTTTCAAATCTTGCACACAGTAAACATGTTCATATATTCTACAGGAACACATTGTTAACTCATGTTTCATTTCTGACTGACTATAGCCTGATTAGCCAGGTATTTTCACCTTGGGGTATTTAATTTCTCCTTTTTGAGTGTAACAGTTCCCACAAATCTTGAACAAATATCAGCTTGTCACTTTGAAGATGTCTTCCAAAATTTTTATTGCCAATCCTCAACCAGCCCTTTACACATTGTTAAAACTTTGATTTCTATCTGCAGCTTTTACAAGGATACATTAGTCTATCATCAACATCGTTAATGGAAACACTGAAAGTAACACTGCCCAACACCGACAAATGCAAGACTGTTGACATGTTTTCATAATCTGAGGGAACACTAACAGTAACTCATTGCTTCTCATGCATCACAGGACAACAATGAAACAGAGCCCAAGTTTGCCTACAGGAATATCATGTATGACAGGATGAAAGAGTGCTCTAAACCCAAGGTGTGTTACATCTACAGATTTCTATGGATCTGTTAGCCTGTCAAAAGTACTCTAGAGGTAAATTCACTTTTTGTACATATTAAATGCTTGTTCTAGACTATTTCCAAAGATTCAGCTCAGAGTGGATATGATAACATGGGTCTGTTTCTCTTATTCTGAAGCCCAGAATCATCCTAGATCCCTCCCTCCATGAGTTCTCAAAATGTAAAAGATTCTGAGAAAGCTCTCAGTCGTTAATTTTTAATTTTATTGATTCATTTTTTTAAGGTCTTTCTTTTAGGCAGCCATGCTTCAGCATGACACTCTTCTAAGGCTTATGTCTCCATGTTTCTCATGTACTCTATGTACTCATTAAAAAACTTCCATTGGATATTGTCAAATCATTCTGTATCATGGAGCATGAAGACTGCACTGAACTCTGCACTGAGTCCTTCAGCTTTCTCTACACTATCCTGTATTTTCTCTCTTCTTTATATTTAAGGCCTTGAGCAACCTGGTCTAGTGGGAGGTGCCCCTGCCCATAGCAGGGCAGATTAGGACAAGATGATCTTTAAATTCCTTTCAATCTCTTAACGGTTAATGATTCTATGATTATATAATGGAAAGGTAGTATTTTCTAATTTTTATGGGCATACAAGATTGACTTAACCTTTAATGATTTCTTTCTTATCAATTTCTAATTAACATGGGGTTCCATTTTGCACAACTTTATGTTATTTTTATTTCCAGGTTATTTTCTTTATTCTTATGCCTATTTATGTATATAGTTCTTCAGTGTATTTTGGTTTTGTTTTGGTGGGGTTTTGTTTGTTTGTTTGTTTCGGGTTCACTATTTTGAAGAAACTTGACTTGCAATTTGAATTCAGGAGTCCTGGGAAGCACACTTTTTAATACTCACTAACAAATAGAAAGTAATCAAATTGCTTTCCTTAAAACTATAAAGAACAGATATACAGAACAAGATGAATACAGAACAAGATGAATACTAATGTAATGGGACTGCAGAAGACTGACTTGGAAGCTAGACTACAGAATACTCTAAAATGTAAAAAAACATGGAAAGCAATCTTATTTTAAAGAAACAATGAGAAGACCTAAGTACAATAGAAACCTTGCATTATTAGACAGCATATAACTTGTCTGATAAGCTGCATTTTCACTTACCAAAATTTACATCATTACCTACTTCACAGCTACCTGCATGCCTGGTCTTACTGCCTTGCAAACAGGAGGAGGGTAAAAACATTCTGTGGGGTCACAGCACACTGAATCACGTGTCAACAAATTGTACCTTACAAATGGCAACCTAAACCTTAGATCATGTCAAAGAAACTCTTTGTGTTAACACCATCAAAACCATTCATCATGGATACCCAGCATTCCTGCTAGGATGGCCTGAAAATATTTTGGATAAGCATTAACTCCCTTGAATTTTCAATGTTTACAGTGTATTTTGTACATGACTAAACAAGACTGGAGTGATGAATTTTGCTGTCTAACACAGGTGGTTTACCTCAGCAAATAATTTCTCACATTAATAACCTTTCTTACTGGAGTTGAGTAACCTTGTATAAACACATTTGCACCTTCTATCAAAAATTAAAACATGTAGCATGATTTGACAATCCATCATTTTCCTTCCTACAAAAATAAGAGAAGGTGCAAATCCCAAAAGTTTTACATAAATTACTCATGACTTCTATACAGAACAGAATTCTGAGAACACATGCAGGTAAGATGTTTCCCACTGGGAAGGAGTTAAAATAAGACAGACAGTCGTCCCCATGCCAGCATGACCCCAACCCACCAAGAAATCCAAAATAAATGCAAAAAGATGCCATCACTTTATGAAACAGAAGAACTTTTTTAAACTTTTCCTTGGAAGTACAGGAATTGGGTCATGTTGCATTTAAGGAAGATGGACCTCAAGGGCCTTCAACTGTAGGAAAGTCACTTATAATACAAAGTCTTATGATGAGGCTGTTACTGCATTAACAAGAAAGTGGACAGTTTTGAGGGTTTGTTATGTTCAAGAGTTTGAACATAATCCCAAATATCAATAGGCAATGCATACATTTCAATGAGAGAGCAAGAACAAAGTATGAAATAAATTCCTACAGTCTAAAGTCTACTTAACAGTATGTCAGAGCTGCTTTGTAAAAGCCCTGTTCATGTCTGCTTATAACATTAAACCCTACCAAATAAAGCTAGCGAGCAGAAAATTTGGGTTCCAAGACCAATTCCAGGACCTAAAATAAAGGATCGTACACTGCTTAAAGCAAGATAGGTTGTACTCATTTTGATCAATACTAGCAGGATCACATAGTACAAGTGAAAAATCATTTATTTATTTTCTGTGAGCACAGCTAAAAAGAAAAACACTGGAAAACTGCTCCAAAAGATGACTTAAGTTGAACTATGTATTGAAAAGGAGGAAAAAAACCCCACAAGCTTGTCATTTGAAAAGTTTTTTTATGTTATTGAGACCAAATTCCTATTCTTAATCTTTACCAACATTCCTATTACAAGTTTGCTTCTGTATGTATATCACAATTGTAGGAACTTTCAATTTCAAGCAATCAAAACCATAATTTAAAATCTAGTATTTTATTCATGGTGGCTAATAAAATATGTGTTTGTAAAAAATCAAGTCCTTCTGGCTTAACTAGTTCTCAGAATATCACCTGGATATTCTGAGAACTAACCCTGACCTATTTGTTTGAAGAAAACACACAACACAACTCAGTATGTGAAATGTGTGAAAGCAAACGTAAAATAATAACCTGGGTCAATAAGGCTTATTTATGGCTACTTGATAATCCATGCCCAAAAAAATTCAGAACAAGTATACAGAAAAGCTTTCTTTGTCATGCCCCAGCTGTCAAGAAGCTTTAGAAACCAACCAAACACCAGTTTCTTAATATGGTACGGATATGCAACATAATCCTCTACAAAACTACTTATATACTAAATTTAGTATTCATTAACTCAACAGTGGATGCAAGAGTGTTTTCATAAAAAGCTAAAAGAGGCAAAGGAGATGGATAAATAAAGATATGATTTACAGCCAGATTTGTATGAAGACTTTAGTAAAACTGAAAAGCTTTGAAAATATGCTAAACTTTGACTAATCACAGAAACAGGTTTTAGCCTAGACTCATTGAAACATCCAGCCAAAAGCAAACAACTGCAATGAATGCATTATTGTCCTCTGTTTTGTAGCTGGAATTTCATAAAGTGGCAATCATGCAAAGAGTGGAGGAGATTCAGATCCCCTAAAAAGATAGCTAATTCCCCAGTGATTCCCTCACATGACAGGTTATGACCCATGGGGTAGACGGAGCATAGGTCAACTGCACAGTTCAAGAAGAGCAGCATAACCAATGTGTCTGAATTCCACACAAAGTATCCACAGTTTTATTTCTTATTTCCCAGATACAAACATTAGCTAAGAGACTTTTTAATTGTTTCCAGAAATGTAAAATTGCACACACACTTTTGACTTCATCATTATGCAAAAGTCTTTCTCTTCTACTTGTTCAGCTAATTTAATAGCACTTTAAAACTATGTCAGTGTAACAATTTTGCTCATGTTCATTCTGATCTAGGACTTAATAGGTTTTTCCTACCTATCTTCAGGCAGCTAACTATGGTATATCTACATTAACTCAGTTTTTGTTCTAGATTCTTGGCATGATTATCCCACCTAATATCTGAACCACTTTCTGTGATTACCTCTATTTTCCTTTTAATTATCCAAGAAGTGTTAAGTTTAGTACTTCAACTGGCTACTTAATTTTAGAGGTACTCAATATCAGTTCCCAGGCATGGCGAAATTCAGCAGATTTGTAACGAGCTAGGCTCTTCACCCTCATGCTCCTCTTATATCAGATAAACAGAGGGTTGGGGGGCAAAAATTGCTTGGTAGTTTAGGAATGTAACTTAAAATGAATCACAAGCATGTCTCTATGCAGTACATCTGGAGTCAACTGACTTGGAACAGGATGGAGGCAGTGTCAGTCAGAGCACAAAGGAGACCTCTTGCAGAAGGAAGACCTTGGGTCTCTGGTCTCTTATTTCTTACTAATGTTTTTTTTTTTTTTTCTGTGAAACAGCAGCACAGTTCTCAACCTTGACTTTATACCAAATTTAATATTAGAGCAACTAATTGCCATATTGCAATAGTTTTCTCAAGTCATTCTGAAAATATGAAGAGACCTGGTGCTAGAGAACCTCTGGAGATTACCCAGTTTTGATTACAAAAAAAATAAATTTAGGACCTTCTCCCTAACACCCAACAATCTCTCCTACTCAATACAGGCATGTGGATATAAGATCAATACTAACCCTGCATTACATTCTGTTACGGCTTCAGGGCTTTCTATGTGTATCAAAAAAGTAGATGGATCATCATATGGAACACCATCCCCCTCTTCTGCACCACAGCAAAATCACAAACCCTCGTCTTAGGACCAGAAGTTTCTGCTCCTGCTCTGTGCTCTCCCTGGTGCCCATGGGAACAGCCAGAAAGTACACTCATTGTAACTTTCAGTAGAGAAAAAATTGCATTTAATTCTGAAGGCTCAGTCCAATTCTGAGAGTTCATAAAATAAACTGACTAGTAGAATTTTGTCTAGACTCTTCTCTCAATTTATATTAATTTTAATACAATCTATTTGATTAGGACTTATTTAATATATTTAATAAAATATCTATTAGGCGAGGGACTGATTTCCTAACATGCAAGGTTACTTACCTTGAATAATTTACAGAAAGCTCTATGCTCCTGAAGACAAACTAAAAACAGATTTCAAATTAAAAGCAAGCAAACAAACAAAAGAACAAGGGAAGGGGGAAAATGCTAGGAACTCAGAAGGGAGCTAGAACTATTGTGAAAGCAAAAGTGGTAATGAAGTAGAGAAGACTGGAGAGAAGTTGACATTACTGGAGGGCTCTCTCAGTCAGCAATCAAATGTGCATTTGCTGCAGTGGAAGAAGGAAGGCAGATTAGGTTTAAAGATGAATTTTGCAACAAACCAGGCTTCACGCTTTCTAACCTTTCATGGAATATATTTTTTGATAAAATTCTCTCCTTATAATGCAAACCCTTCAGACCCCCAAGAAATTCTCCTCATGCACCCACACTGTGTTTTCTGGCTTGAATAAGTTTGTTAGTAGATAAACACTGCCGCTGCCTCATGCTTGAAAAGTTTTGAATGTAATTGACTGTCAATGATATGATGATTTATAATGCAATCTGCTGCTACTTCTGCTGCTGCAGATAACTCTAATTTGCCTCTATTGTATTAGATATGATGAACTTGACAATCATTTTCAATTTTCCTATTTGGCTTTCATTCAGGTTGATGTGGCCAGTAACAGTGAATTTTCACTGTTCTTCCCCTAAAGCAATAAATGAACAGGAGCTTGTTTTATATGAAGCAGTTGGCTCTTTCCAAAAGACTTATTTATTGTGTAATGAAGCTTCTGCCAAGCAAAACATTTACTAAAAGTGTGGACTGGAACTTCTGGTTTAAATATTCGTGTTTTTACTGAATCATATATTGACCAGGTTGTACAATATTAAAAAGACAGGGGGGAAAGAGCCTACAGACATAATGGACAAGGTACAAGCTGATTGAGATGACCCAGTTCCTTAATTCTGATCACACTCAGACCTGGAGGCTTTGGTTTCTCTTGGGAAGACAGGTGAAAGAGATCAAGATGTTAATGATTTTTGGTTTTTGGGAGAACTATTAAGGAATGAAAAAGAAAAGTGATAGAAGATACCTGAGTGCATATAATAATATTTTAAAGAAATGCTTGCCAGACAAGCAAGTGCCATTTGACATCTCTTCAATTTACAGTCCCACTATCTTAAAAGGCAACTACTCAGGAAGATAAAATGTTTTTATTACTAGCTATAGAGATGAGCAAATCAGTTTTAAAGTGATACACATTAGACTACCAAAAACAGCCCTTGTGGCTTTGAATAACGCAGCTTCCACAGCCTCAGCTATATTTTCTCTCCATATTAAAGAAAGATAATTACACCTGCATTTGTTCTAGCTTGCTCTGGTGTGCACAGACATAATTTAAAATGTAAAAATTGCATATTTCCAGACCACAGAACAGTTTCTATTTACAGAGTTACAGCTGTCTCCTCATCTAGTGATAAGTGTTTTCATAATAGTTGCAATGGAGTTGTAATGTCACTCCAGCTGCCACTTGGAAGGAGATGGGCCCTATTCTGCTTCATCCATCACAAAAAAAGATTGACATCTAAGTTTCAGTAACTAAACTCTATTCTGTAGGTAAGATATGAGAAAAAGATTTAAGATCTCAAGTTCAGTTTGAACATCTGGCAGTTGGAAAAATGATTTTTAGACTTGCAAGCTAAACACATTTAATACAAAAATCATTGAGAAAGAAGAAATAGGGAACTCCACACTCTCACAAAATTACCTTTTTGACTGTAACCACTTTTCAAGAATTACATGATTTACAGTATCATGCTTTCTCTATATGAGAATTAATCCCAATATCATTTATTGAAAATAAACTATACTACTGTAAAAGGTAATTTCATTTGAATTAATATGAAGAAACTTTTTATAAATAAACTTTGCAGAAGCTTAGGCCAAATTCTGGGGGAAATTGACTGATTTTCCTTTTCCCATGTTCTTACAGTATAAAAAAATCACAAACAACATAAAGAATGATAATGTAAAATATGTAGACAGCACAAATATAAAGGTTGAGAAGAACAAATATTGCTTGCACCTGTTACAGTAATTCAGACCTTGAAAGCATTAAGTGATTGTCTTTCCTCTGCAAAAATATTAAAGGAATGTATACCTAGACCTTAAGCATCCACTTTAAACAGTTTACTTATTTGTCAACAGGAAGAATTTTTAAAAGTCCAATGATATGAAATGGTTTTCTAAAGGCTTAAGAATTATTTTTGAACAATTTGTTCATAAAGCTTGTAGAAGAAACAAAGGATTTACCCACCTGTGATCAATTTAGAGAGAAAAAGCAAGCAATTCTGTAAAATGTCTTAAACGCTGTGAATTTTATTGCATAATTAATACGTTATCATCTATCAATGAGGCAAGCAGCATCACTTCACCTTTAATAGCTAGAGTTACTGAAGAAGAGATTTTAGTTGGAGACAAACAGGAAACTGATCACTGGTTCTAACAGGGAATCAGCTACAACAGTGAAGATAATATTATAATGTGTAAAAATGCCTGCAGTTACATACAGACAGGGCATGAGGCAACAATTTAACAAGAAAAAATCTTTTGAATGTGCCCTACCTTTCAGATAGAATTTTACTTTTACTGTCCGAGTGGAATTTCAAAGGTGCTCTGCTTCTTCTGCTTTACTCACACAGAGCAACATTTATGGAGAGCAGCTCAGCAGTAACCTGTGGCTGCACACCGTGAGACAGAACATGGCTTGCATTTCTCTACACCATGCAAAGTGTAGGCTCTGAGTGTCTATGCACATTTTCTCTGCCTTGAAACTCAAAGATCAGCTTAAACCCAAAACTATCAATTTACTTCAACAGCCCTCAGAGACCAAAGAGCAAGAATTTGCAGCTGCATGTAGAGAACCACAGCTCATGTGTGCAGGAATAAGCTTTACTCTTTTTTTTTCACAATGAGATAAAAAAAGAGAAAAGATCTTTCATTCAGTGCAAAAGCAAGCCCAAATTGTTGTTTAGAAAATTTGTGGTTTGTGTCAGTAGACACTGCTTCAAAATTTAAATGCTTTTCAGTCCCTAAAAGCAGATGCAAAACAAAGCAAACAGTGACTGAGAACAGAAAATTAAATTTACAATGTAGTAACAGTGCAACAACATAGGAAAAGCTACAGGTTCCTACAAGCATGATGTCAATATGTACTTGCTATTACCTTTGGAAGTTTTGAGATGATACCTTACTTATATGTTATTAAAGTTGATGTAATAAAAACCTCCTGAGATACAGAACAGTTATGGTTGATGTACTAAATTGTAATTCATCCCCTTCTGGCCACTTGCTATTTGTAAAGAGACGAAGGAAAAATAAAGACAAGCTCTTTTTTTGGTAGCTTGTTTAATCTGCTAAAACCTATTTGAGGTAATCCCTGCTCCGCAGTGTCTCCCAGTGGGAGATGTAAGCTGGCAGCAATACAGGTATTCCCCAAAAAAGCTGCAACTGAGACATGTCTTTTAAAACATACTCTTAAAAACAGATACTTGAGCTAATTTTATTAAAAAAAAAAAAAAAATCTATGAACAGTTGACAGTATGGTACCTCACATTATTTAGAAATAACCTGTGCCTTTATGTGGTAACATTTAAATGGCAAGTTGTTGAAAAAATTGTTGGAAGAAGAACCTCACATACATGAGCTGACGACATGGTCCATCTCTGGAGCTGGCCTTTGGGGTTTCACTCTTCAAACAATCTTACCTATATAAGTAAGATTTCTGCTTTCTGTACTCTAAGCAACAGAGTAAGTTTTTAAGAGGTCTGCCTATCTTCCTCAGGAAGTCACATACCCTATGTTTTATTTTCCCAGTGAGATAATGACAATGAAATTTATGAATATAAATTTTCAGACAGAAAAAGGTATTCGCTCTTTAAACCAGAGATCCTATAACATCCGATGTCTCTATTCACTGTTCTATCGAACAAATAAAACAAAAAAAAATGCACACAATACAGCAACTGAACATGTCACGATGTATAGAGCTTCTCTGAACTGCAGTAAGCAGTCCCTAAATTTTTCAATGTGTACAGAGTTCAAAAAATGAAGTCATTATTAGAGCTTTTATGAACACATTAAAGCAATCTAGTGATGAAGAACTTCCTAGCATTTTACAGGGCAGCTTTGCTTCTGAAGCAGCACCATGTAGTTAAAGAATTCAGTCTTTCTACAAAGGTGCTTTCATACACACACTTTGAAGACAACATCATAACTTTATTGTGATTAAAAAAAAGGGAAAAATAAAAAAAGTCTTCACTATTTTTCCTCGGTTTTTATCCTTTCCTTCTTCCCCTCATTGCTACAGAACACAAAAAGCATTTCCAGACCTGACACTTAACGGCTCAGCTCCTGAATCCATGTGTGGTATATTTAACTGCAATTTTTATTCAATTCACTGTGGGTGCAGACACTTAGCTTTACACACCAGATCTGAAAGCATTGGTTCTAGTTCAGACAAAGTTGTATCACTAGGTGGGAAAGCGTAATATCAGAATCAGTGAAAGACTATGTTCTTTTTAGATTGTACTACATAGCAGAAATAGAAGAAATATTCAAAAGGCATTGAAAGAGAGGAAGCATGGTGTGGGTTTTTTGAGAAACAGAACTGTAGGATTAAGAGAGAAAAAAGGAATTTAGCTGTCATGTAAAGAACTGGACTCCCTGTGTTAGAGACAGTTTTCATTTATACAGAGAACTGCAAGCAGCAGAGAACACTAGCATGCTTATTGTCAGTGAATAGCATAATTTACCTTAAAAATTGTCCCTGAAAATGACGAGAAAGTTAATAAAGCTGAACTAATAACTGAACTAATTTTTCCAATCTCCATTCAGCTGAAAGAGAAAAATAATGTATAGGGGACTCAAAATCTAAATCTTCAGTCTCAGACATTGTGGAGCTTTCTAATCTAATTGAAATATTTACAGACATTTTGTTGTTGAACATTTTATTAAGAATAAACAGCAATAAATATATTTCCTGAGTTATACTTTTGAGGAGTGTTTCTAGTGTTGCAGTTCACCAACAATATATATTTTCTAAAACGAAAGTGGGAGTAACATTTGCCAAAGCATCTATTTTGCCAAAATGACATTTTACCAAAAGCAAGTCTCTCCTGTTCCTAAGCCTTGTGTCCTATTGAACTTCAATTCCATACTGGCAGTCCTGTCATGCAAAACACCTGGAGCCAGGGGATCACCTAGCCTCTGGTTTTCTTGATACAGAACCAACAGTCTCAATGGTGATGGAAATTGCATGTCTTCATGAATTTAGCCATTCCTTAGGGGCCTGATTTACCAAATTATCATACAGATTAGGATGCAGCCAGAGTGCTCATCCACATTTCTTTTCTACAGGAAGAAAAGGGTCAGAAACAGGGAAAGCCTAGAATATGAAGGTCATGTATTAGCTAGAGTGCCAGAATAAGAGCAGGTGATGTGCACATCCAGCCTGGAGCTTTGTGTAGCTTAAGCCTCAGGCTCATTTCCAGGACCCAATCTTGATTGTCTGAGTCCAGTTTTCTCATACAGTGCAAGAATGTCAATTTAAAACAAAAGAGAATGCATCTTTGGTGTCCAGTATAAAGAGGTATTTTCAGTATTTTGCTTTTGTTTTATTTTTCCATGTATTCAAAATACTCTTCTGCTTTTCTTGTTTAGCAAATAAAATTTCAAAGTAGTAACCTAAAAAAAAATGCTCTGGATCAGAGCCTTCAAACTTTTCAATGGCTCTGAACTTCATAAATTACATCAGAAAAAAAAAAATATCTTTTTCAATCACAGGCTTTAGGGTTAATGCTGTTTTGGTAAACAGAATGTGCAGGTGGGATAATACTTTTTAATACCAGTAAACATAGTATTGGTTAAGCAGAGATAACAGCAATATCAAAAAGAATCTCAGAAGTTAATGCATGATAGCAATGGGCTTGTATTGTTGTGCAGGGAATAACAGCAAAGTAAACAGAGGGAATGTTTCAGGTGCCAATACACAAGGTTGGGTCAAATCTGGACAGGGAAGGACTGCAGTGGTTCAGCTTTTCACCCTCCACCTAACTGCTGCCTGCCACTGAAAAAGCTAATCCTAGTCCTCTTCATTGCCCAGCACTCCTGCAGCTAGGAGATAGTTGGTTCTTACTGATTAGTGGAAAATAACATTTTTTCTTTTCCTTTTAAGGGATACAAGATAAGCAACAGTAAGTACAAGGCCATCCTTGGAGCCTTGTTGGCAGCAGTCTGTAATTACATAAGATTAGGTATAATGTGATACTGTGCCCAAGGCCCCCTTAGCATTGCCCATTACATTTTGGTAGACAGAGAAGGGAAGAAGGGAAAGCTCAGCTCTATACAAGAATTGCTGAACTACATATTTAGATGATGGAATTGGAGATTATGGAAGCTATTTGATAAACAAGACAGTCAGTGGACCACAAAACCCCAATCAACCCACAGGTCAAGGCTATGATTAGCAGTATCGTAAAGAAAATTGACACTTAAGCAACCTAAAATTTGTTTGATCCCCAGATTTCCTAGTGTGAGGGTATATGTATTCCAAAAAACGCTTCAGTAAATAAACTTGAATTAACTTCCAGTGTATTTCATCTACTAATCGGCCACTGCTCTCCATGCTGCTATAAAAGTGAGGTTTCCAAACCATTACCATGAATTCTTCCTTCCCACTGGTTGCCTCTACCATTCTGACTATGAAGACTCATAGATCCTGTAATATCTCTGTTTACTGGCTCAGGCAATTACTGGTTGTACCTGACCACAGATGGCTTTAGTCAGAAGTACAAGAACAAAACCACCCAACTCAGCTCTCCTACTTAAAGCTCTATTCTGATCACAGGTGATACCTGAGAATTTGTCATCTCACTGATAGTAACAGAGAAAGACAGGTGAATAAAGCAACTTTTTTCTCTGATGCCTCCAAAACTTTCTGGGCATTAACCAGAAGCTGTCATAGCTATAGAGATCAGGAAAGGTGAGGATTGGCATTAGTACTTGCTGTCATAACTTCTACATTTATTCTTTGAATGAAATGGTAAACATGCTTTGGACCTCTCTCTTCTAACCACCGTTTTAAAAAATTACTGTGGAAAAAAAATAAAGACATATATTTTCTCATTCTCAATTAAGTTTGTGTATTTTTAAGTTTTTTTTTTCTTTTACTCCAATAGACTGGCAGATCTTTTAAGCATTTTGAATCTAGCAGTCTGTTCAGTTGACAATATTGAAGGGTTGAAGATGGGGGTGTTGGGGGGAGAGGGTGAGAATAGCAGTAGATAGGTGAAGAGAAAGGAAAAAAGAAATACTCTTGCATAATACCCAAAAGAAGTCCCTCCCCCACTTTAGAGTAAAATTTAGTGTGCACATCAGCTCCTACAGAGAGACTATAAATCCAAGTTACATAGCCACATACCAAATGCACCAAGGGAAGACACTTCTCTTTTTCCCTTGATAAGGTGTCCCCTTCTGCCACTACAAGATGAGTAAATTACTTCACCTGTCTAACTGATCCCCAGTATTCAGCCTGACACTGACAATGGCAGTGCACCTGTTAGTGTGATGGACAAGTGATTGGCAGCATGGCATTTGCTGCTTTCTATAATAAGTTGGTTATTATACAATGATGTTGACAATCTAGAGACTGCAAATATTAAACTGTAACTAGGCATAGGTTTGAAAAGGAAAAAAAAAAACAGGTTATAGGTGAAGTGTGACCCTGAATAAATTTTATGCCAAAGGTTTCTTTCATTTTGAAAAGAAAAATATCAAATTTTAAGTATGACATTTTTCTTAGGCGCAAATTATTCTATTTATGTATAGCCACCAAAATGTCAGTTCTGAGTTTTCCCATAAACTAAGCACAAGATTGCAAGTCACTGACTTGATGGTGTTCTAAGGCATACTGCATCTATAAATGCAAAAGTGTAAGCAACTGCAGTTACACTCTTTGTAAGAATACATCTTCTGCACCCATAGTAACTACCACTTTGATGAAACTACTCTGTTTTCTCCCCCATGGTCCTGCTGCGTATCTCCGTATCTCCCTTCCATACAAGCATCACGCCGGAACAAGTGTCACTGTACTGTCTCAGGACCAACAAAAGCTTCACCATCTATTAGCAGCAGGAAGACTGAATGGCTAATACCCATCCTCTATGTAACAGAGGACACCGGTTTGTAGCTTATAAAGCTTACTGGGACCCCAGTAGAAAAAGAAAACAGGAAAACAGAATAAAGTTACATTCTGGAATTTAAAAGCTGCTAAGAAAATTTCAGGAAATTTTATTTTTTTTAAACCCAGCATCTTGTTTCCAGCTCTTGCCAGGATCATGCAGAATAAACCCACTGTATGAATTACACACGTTTAGGTCAGGTGATCCTTGTCTTATTTTCATTCTAATTTTTAATAGCGAGGAACTACTTCAAACCTTTACATAGGAAATTTATCCCCAATATTATTCTTGCTAGCATTAGTTATCATCATGATTGACATCCTTGATCTTCACTTAAATATTTACAGTGTTAAGGGAAACTTCTCAGTCAGACCATTCCCGAGGCTCCCTGGTGATCACACTCCAGCCACCAGAGACTTTACTGGCACCAAAGCCCCTTTGCAGCAGGCTTGCCTCTCTTGACTCCCCGCACACCCCACTCACACAGCCAGATGAGGTGTCCTCACCTGCCGGACCCCAGGTTTCCCATGGCAGTCTCAGAGGCCTCCTTCCACAAAGCCTTATATTCATGGCAGAGTAACATAGGAATAGCCCGAGCTGCCTGTGCCTCCCAGAAGGGACCCCGGACAAAAGAACCTCTGGGTTTTTATCACAGTCCAAGTTGGTGAAACCCTTGCATTTTCTACCCAGTCCTTGGCTCCTGCTGTGTCACTGAGTGTCTGGGCACCTGGCTGTGCCACATGTCCTGTCCTTTGCTATGCAAAAGATGAAAAGATGGGCAATTCACAACCTCTTGCCTTGGGCTCCTGCCCAGAGCTCAACCTGCAGCTCCCACCGCAGCTGCACCCTAAGCTACCTGTACTCTATGTGTTCCACAACAACAAAGTTTCTAGAAGATTTTTTTCTTTTTTTTTTTTTCCATTTGGTTTTGGTTTTTTTTAACTGTGTCAAGGTGTAATACATGCCAAATTGTTGATATTTTCCATGAGAGCATTTCACTTTGGAGTGTGTTACTGTGATGAAACAGGAAACACATGCAAATTATGATACCTGAAGATTACGATGTGACACCCTAAAACCTAACCTTCTAATGATATTGTTCACAAAAATACTTCTTGACTTTCCCTTTCTTCCAACCATGATATAATACACGTAGAATTACATAGATCCTGCTCAACAAATGACATAGGATATGTATTTTACAGTGTTCTAATTAAATTGTTAATCTTGGTCCTAGTGGCTACATTTGTCCTAGTAATCTGAACAGCAGCAGGTCATAGCCTTAACCTCTGGTACATGTATCAGCATGGTCAAATTGTTCATTAGCCTGTAAACTGTCCATTGTTGAACTGTGAGAACTTCCTACAGTCCCTTAACATTGTTCAAGCTGTCAGTATGGCCTGAGATGGCTTTCCAGGCAGGCAGCCTTTTCTGAGGATGGAGGACATACAGCCAGAGAAGGCGGCCAATAAATGCATGACTGCGATCAGTGTTGTGACTTTTGAAGAACAGAATTTGCCAGATCCTTTTGATAACCTCTAAACAAAACCAACATGTTAGAGTGAAATGGGAAACACATGAAGTTATACACTTTACATCAACAGCAAGCCTTTAAATACTCAGTAAGCCTTAACTCTCCTCATAATGCCCAGATCATTTTTAAAACACGGCATAAAAGAATACTGCAACCTTACTGAGAAACTTCAACATTTAATGTTGAAGTTCACTGTAGCACTGTGTGTTCTATACGGGTTTTATCGTAAAGTTGGTTATTTTTTATAAGTTAAGATTATGGTTTGGCCCTCGGTTCCTCCCATGTTCTCCCTCATAATGGTTTGTTCCTGAGTTGTTTGTCCCTTATTTTCCCGCCAGTGACCTGTCCATCATTGTAGCCACCCCCCCCCTTTATTTCGAGAATTTTCTATGTAAATCATCCCTTACTTAAGATATGATTTGTCTCCTGAGCCTTTTCCCTCTTTTCCCTCCCCTGTGCCATACTTAGTGGTTCAGTTGTGTCCCCCGCTCCTCCCCTGAGCTTCGTTCATTGGTCCCTCATGTCTCCTTCCATTACACCCATTCCCTTTATCAGTGCCTACCTCACGGTTTTTCTCTGACGCCGTTACTGGCCCCGCCTGGGTCAATAAGGCACCTTGGCAACTACACCTGTGTTCCCTTCCTTCCTTCGCCTCAGTGCTTCGCAGTCCTGCTCCCGCCTGCCTCACCACGCTGCAGACGGAGCCACTACTCAGGGTTCTCGCAGAGAACCTGGGAGTGGTGGGATTCGTGGTCTCCACCAGTCACTGCGGGAGCAGCTAGCTAGCACCCGTCAGCTCCAGTGGCCACGGGACGAGATTGCAGCTCACAGCTTTAAGTTTTGCTGCAAACAGAAGGCTTATTCACGATTCATGGTGTTACGACTAGAAAAAAAAAAAAAAAACACTACAAAATTCTAGTCATAAGGACCTCCTTAAAGGAAAAAATAGCAAAGCTTAGAAATGATCATATTGTGTGCTCACAAAAACACCATTGACAATTCATGTATTTATTAATAACTGATAAAATATTAATCTGTCAATAAATTTCATCCATAATAATTTATTATTTAGAAATCTTTTATTTCAGCCTTTAGGTTTATAGCCATAGATTTTAACTGCATATTCCAAGTCTATTGATCTGTATAAAGCCATACGTAACACGTGGTATTCACATCTGCAATGTGCTCAGAAAAATGCAGCTGACTGTCTTCTAAACATTTTCAAACATTAGGAGGTATTTTAAATAATTATTTCTTAAACATAGCAGTTACTAATACCTACAGGCACACACAGAGATTAGTATATACACATATATATACAGAAATAATTTTCTGTTCTAAGTTTAGTGGGATAAAAGTCACTGAATTAAAAGAATGCTGAAACAAGCAGTCGCACACTCTAAATGACTGCTGCAATGCAAAATTCAGTCTCACAAAGCTTGCACAGTGACTTGAAATAATCATTTTTTTCCAATCCAAATGCTATTTTTCAATTCAGTGGGCCTCAAGCTTTTCAACAAACTGGATCAATTTGAAGCTACTCATTCAAAAGGGTTTCCTAAATGCCAGTCTTAGAATTCAACATGACAGAAGAGACAAAGAGTCATCTTCATTTCCAGTCACAATCAGCTGTGTGCACAGGCCCACATCAGCATATGGACCGTAGATTATGCTGGGGGTGCAAGCTGCTCAGGAAAGACAGCCTTCTATTTTATTTTCCATACTGCAGACAGGCCAAGAAAATTAAATAGTTCTTAAAATATAAAGTGGTATTTTTTAATATCACTTCTGTTGGACAGCTGAGAACTATTATACCAGGAAATGAATAGAAAAAGTGATTGCATTTCAGCTAAGCGAATGGATAGTGAGCCCTTCCCATGTACAGGAAGACTACTCAGTTTCAGTTTCTTCATAAGTGCTAAATTCAGTCCTCAACACAAGGCACTTCAGCCTGCATAAGCCTTAACCACACTCAGTTGCAGTTACACAGCACAAGCACATGCCTGAAGTGCTGCACTAAAAGTCTGGTAACAGTTTGGGAGAGAATGCATTCTCTAACAACTGTGAAAAACTGCTGCCATGACACCATGCTTGGGAATGGGGAAGTGGTAAGTGAAAGTTCAAAAGACTCTGGAGCATCTGTTCTGTCTCCAATGCACACCTTTACTCATGTTACCTAACTCTTTGATCTCTTGTAGAAATTCGGCTGCCTTATGCTGTTTGCAAGCAGAAGGCACATCAGTGCAGATCTATTCATATGCAGCTGATTTGTTCCTATACACAAATGCTTCAAAAATACAAGAGCTAGCTGTGCTGGTGAGTAGTACAGAAAGAATACACTAAGTGTACAAAGCACAGCTTATGTTTCAATAAAGACCACAAAGCCAGGAAAGTACATTGTGTTTTTATAGGAATAGTAAGAAAAACACAAAAGTGGAAGACATTCTCAGACTTTTGGAGGACTGAGAAAGTTCTTTCTGTAGCAGTTTGGACATTTACAGGTAGAACATACAGGACCAAACACAGAGAGTAGGACAACAAAAGTAAAGGTCTATTCAAAGCCCTTTCCTATCTTCAAAGACTGCCCGTTTAAAGATTTGAGATTCAGAACACAAAAGGTATATTTGTATTTGATGGATGTAGCTACACAGTCTAGCTTTTTTTTTTTCATTTGGTCATCATCTCCTCATTTGCTGTAACACAAGCTAGCAGCAAAACTGATATGCCAGCTGGACAGAAAGCCCCACCTTCAACTCTTAGCTTCTCTGAAGCCCAGCAGAATGTTGTCTCTCATGAGATGGCACCCCATCTGTCCAGGTTTTTGAAGTGCTGAGCTATGTCAGCCAAGCAGACAGCATCCTGGCACATCTCTCAGGGAAGGCTCTTCACTCTGCTGTAGTGCAACTCAGGTATGGAAGGTTAACAGTACAAAAAAAATTATGAAATACTTTAGTTTCCAGAGAAGGGAAAGATACATTGAGCTGGCCCAAAAATGTGTTCTGTTCTCACATTTAGCTGCAAGTTTATGAACTGTGTCACAAAATAAATTAAGATGCCTGAAAACAGCACATCTGTCTTGCCCTTTTGAAGTTCAACTGCATCCAAACAAATGAGGGCATTCTGATGAGTGTCCTCTCCACAGTACAAAAAAAGGCCATAAGTTTTGTTCACAGCCAGTCCCACTGTGTTGTTTTGTCTGCTTTTCATTTTCCTTTTTTACAATGATTTTGATTGATAGTTCTATCAAACCTGTGGTAGCAACCAACTGGCAAACAATACTCCAGTGGAAAAATACAACAGAATTTAATACAGATAAAAACAGAGTTCTACAGAAGCATTTCTAAAAAAATGCACAAAGTCACCATGGGCATCTTTTAAACCTACTTACTTAACTTTCTAACAGTATTATATGGTAAGACAATACACTGAAAGTGGTAGGTCTGGTGCTCGGGTATTATTTCCCCTAGAAAATACTCAGTTCAACAGAGCAAGCCATTGAAATTATTATCCATTGCTGTCCCTGCATGAGCATTCAACAAATACAAAATTTAGATGTATGTAGTAAGCCATCTGAATGTGGCTCATAATACTCCAGATTTTATAAAATCTTCTGCAGCAAATTATTTTAAAATCTTAAATTCCAGTAACTCCACAGAGTTTTATTTTGGAAGGGCTATTGGGAACTGTCACAATGTGGAGAAGACTGAATCACCAACTATTACCACCTTATCTTCTCTTTATATTGACTATCTTTTGGTTTTTTGTGAAAGCTACCCACTTTTGTAATGCATTTTTGAAAAAAATACCTTTTTTCAGAGAAGAAGACATAATAAGTTTACTTTCTTACAAGCATCTTTTTGTTGTATTTTTTTTTTCTCACAGCCTGTTTAAGAGACTCAGGTTACATTAGTAATACAACTAGACTACATCAGTAATTTTATAGACCTAGAATCTCCCAAGATTTCAGTCAAGAAATCTATTAAATCTACTGAAAAATGAATCTTCTGACAAGACATGGTAGACTTCTAGTAATGGTTTTACTCTTTTTGTCATAATAGGTCTCTTACTACCATCACACAATTGCAAAATCATTAAGACACAGCCTCTGTCTTTTAAAGGGTAAGAAAAGTTATTAAAAAAAACCCTTTCCCAGTAGAGGACTATATGCTACTGACTGAATTCTAAATAAAGTAACATTGCACAAAAAGCACACTCTATAGTTGGGAAATGTCCTTCAATTGGCTGATGCTGTAATGTACAGCAAAGAATTGAAGTGAGCATATATTATGTCCATTGACTCTTTCCTTTACCCTGAATCAGAAAGTTTTTTCCCCCTCTTTACTGAGTATCTGAAAGCCGATGGTAATTAACTGTAAGCTGTAGTAGCTGCTAGACTGCAAGAAATCTCTTCTCAGGTTAAGGGCTCTCTAGATATTTTTGAAATCTGAGTAGAAAGGCTTTAAAAATTAACCCTAGAAGAAGTAGTAAAATCAGAGTATACCAACTAAAAAGTCCGCTGAATCAAGAAGAAAGTATTTTACTGACTCCACTGGAGTTTGAATCTGGACCCTGAAGACTGGTATGAAAAACCATGACCAATGGAAGTGGCATTACATAAATCCCTAAAGTCTGCATTACTCAAAACCTTTCTCTTCACAGGGGTCATTCTAACATGTTCTGTGATGCAGCACACTAAGAACAATCTTTAAAAATAGTGTTAATGTTTGTAAGAGAAAACGTTAAGGAAATCTTACTGTACAGGATCTTCGAGTAAGCATCTAACAATTCCTGCAAACATTATGATCCTGAATCGTATTATTAAGCTAAGTCTACTGTGATACCCTGGTGATATCAGTTTGTTGCATCTAAATTCCTCTGATAGCTTGTTTCCAGTCCCATTCAAAAAATTCCATAAGTAGAAAATGACAATATTAAAAAGGTTTGGGGTTTTTCCTAATTATAAGTAAATATTACGATAAAATTACAACAAAATTTTAAAAATCCAGCAAACAAACAAATTTAAAAACAAACAAATATACAAACCAACCAACCAAAAAATAAACTAAAAGTAAATATAATAGACAAGAAGAAAGAAGCACGCTTTCTATGCGTTTCTTAGTGAAACCAGTTGTCCTGGTCTGTCCCTTCAACTGCACATCTTCTCACTGGAAGAAAAGGTGAAGTGATGGATTTTGCATTCAGAAGCACAGATACATTGTGTTCTTTTACTTTTCTTGTAAATGCCTGCAATGAGGCAGAGAAAGAATGACAAGGAAAGGCTTATCATTAATCGTGGGCATTGTGCTGGTTGACTCTGTCCACACAATGCCTTCTCAGAATCTGAGAAAAATTAAATATGTAAAAGAGAATATCAGAAAGCCAAGCAAATTTTCATGCAAGTAATAAAATGAGAGGCGAATCAGATGAGTGTATGTTTTTAAGAAATTCTGCCCCACACAAAGAATAGGAAATTAATTAATTACCTAAGATATACTGTGTGCACACATTAAGCTTTTCTTCCACTGAGAAAACAAATATAGACAGAAGCATTTTTACATTGCAAATCTACTTCCTAGGTCAGGCTGAACATACACTTTTTAATATATATACATATATATAAGTTCCTCCGTGTCTGGGTTATGATCAGATATTTAAGCTAGAAACAACTAGATTTTTTGCCTGTTGTGCATGTCAAAATATCTAAATTTTAATACAAATTTAATATTTCATGTTAAAAGACTGGTTGCTGTTCTCACATTTTCAATGTTCTTAGCATGCTAGTAAAACCAGAACTGTCACTCCTATTTAAAAAATAACCAGAACATCACAGTCACAGGGGATCAATCTGCTTTAAATATTTGAGATATTATTTATGTGAACAAACGTTTTTATCCAGTAAGATCTCTTGGCACACTTTAAATGAGCAGCTCAGTATGACAGAGGAAACATAACAATCAGAACAAGTCATTCACATGTGACAATAAAAATGATTCCTTCTAATGTGTTGATGAAAAACAGATTTCTAGTTGTTCAAGGTATCACACATCACAGTAGAGAATCCTTTAGACTGAGTCCATTCATCAAAGCCAGCCGAATATGTTAGCAGATGAGTTACTGGAACACTACGCAGTTCTTTTTCAGCAGCAAAATTGACTATATTTCACAGGTTAAAATGTAAATAGTAGAAACTGAATTGTGACATGAAAAGTATCATTGCAATATAATAGAAATAAAAGGAATAAATGAATAATCATGTAGCCTTTCTCCTAAATAGTCTCCTATTGAAAGCTCCCAACAAAACTTCAGAGTAGAACAAAACTTATCTCACATCTGTGCACATTCACTTGCTTCCCAGCTGAATCCAACACATTATCAGAGAAAGTCAGAATTCATGATTTTAGAAAAAAAAAATCTTGTGGGTTTTTTAACAGGAAAACAACTCTCAATTAACACCAACCCTAATTTAATCCTTAATGTAAGACATTCACAATCTCTTATAATAAAAACACGATTTAAAAGGGGGAAAAAAAAACCAACAAAAAAATCAAGACTAAGCAGCTGTATGCACTTTGAATCTTCAGAAAAGCATGTGTTCTGAGAACTCTGCTTGTTTTTAAAACATCTGTAGATATTATATAGAAAATTACATTCTGCAAAAAACAACATATTGCACTTACAGATCACACACACTGATATTCTCATCTTATGCCTACCATACCAATACTTCATCTAATACTGATATAATGAGCACGCGCACCACCTACAAGTTATTATTGCAATAAGAATACACTTTTTTATTTGAAAACACTTATTTGTAGGAAGAAATAAGATTAATTTAGGTAAATCCTTATTTTGTACCAATCCTACTCTAAAAAACAAAACTTGCAAATAGGAACAGAAAGTAGAAAGCTGCATAATTCCCATTTGAACAGAAGGTGTGAGTGATGTGTATTTAGAAAAAAAAAATCTTTTAATGAGATCACCTTTTTCCCTTTCTATCCTAGCTCCAGTATAACAGTCCCTAATGCTATTGGCATATGCACCTGTCAATTGATCAATGTCTATTGAGTTACGTAGCCAAGTGTGGGAAGAGCATGTGATAATCAAATCTCTATCTAAAGGTATATTTGAAACTTTCTGCTATCTTCTGAACTCTCATATTCTTCGGCTTTCAGCTTAATTACCCAGATGTTTCCACAGATGAGCACTGACTCCATCAGCTACTCTTGCGTGGAGGAGCAGGCTGCTGACAGGTGGCTGTACCACATTCACCATTCTCACAGAGAGAGTAAAGCACAGCGCATTTCACAGGGAAGCTGGTGATACAAATCCCTCATTTGTGCTCTGACGTGACTTTTTGCTCTCTACAGTAGCGCTGCTGGCAAACGAGACAGGAGCTCCCTCCCCACACTCCAGAACACATCAGTAATGCTCCACAATTCATGCACTGCTTCCAACAGAGGAGCAGCCGGCTTCCACTGACTCACCTTGCAAGTGGTTGCTCACATGCCAGTGGGAAATGAAAATTGATTCCTGCAGATACACTGCACCAGGTGGTTCAAGTATTTTTCCTGGATATGATGGAGGTGGAAAGGGAAATGGGAATCGGGGTCTGCAATAGAGAAGGGTCTGCACTGGAGAGATAGGAACAGCATCACCTAAGGCAGAATGTCTATTTTTGCTGTTACAGTTCCCAACTAGAATCACAGAACTCAATCACATCCAATGGTAAACACAAGTTGTTTCTTTACATGTCAAGTAAGGCACACAGCTCTTGTACAGTAATGAGTAATCTATTATTTCTGTGCCTCCCTCAGAAAGTCTGTCCCTTAACTATGCTTCAGAGCAACCCTGAGTTGTTACTGATACCACAGACCATAAATCAAATCACAAAAAGATCAAAGCACAGAATGGAAAATGATTTTGGGCATTTAAAAATCCAAAAACTTAATGATCACGCATGTGCATCTACAGGCCTGATACAAGTACCCACATTTCTTAGGCCTTCTCAAGTGCAAAATAAAGTATTTCCAAATTGTATATTTAATAAATTAGAGGCATTGCAAAAGCATACAATGCCAATTCCCATTCCATCTCTATAGATTGTCATTTATTATAACACTCTTAGAAAAAAAGAGAGCTGGCCTCCTAATCCAGATATGTCTAACAAATGTTCAAAGGTTTCTGTCAAGATGGGTTAGTTTTAGAATTTTATCTCTCTGCTGGTTATTAAACCTGACTATAAAAATATTAGGATGTTTTTCCTGGAGCAGAAGTTAAAAGACAGCACACACAAGTGACAACATCAAGTTGTGTGAGATGAAGACAATGAATGTATACACAATACAGATTCCCAGTGAGTGAGAACAGACATTCAGAAGTGGTTCAATGAGAAATCTAAAACACATCCCTCCCATTATGGACAAAAAATAGAGTCTCATCCTTACTTGAGTAAGGAAGAGTAAACACCTGGATGGTATATGACAGCTACTCAAACTCAATCGTGTCTCTTTGTCATCTAATCAGCATGATAATGTATGCAACTCCTCAAGCAGTAAATATGTGATTCAATGACTACAATGACAAGTTATGAAATCACATAAGAAAATGTATGCAAGAAAAGCTAATTTCTCTTTCCTCTATTTTTTTATACCTTCCACCATCCTTTAGCATGTACAAAGCAACAATGTTGGTCAAAACACAAAAGTTGAATGTGAATTCATGTGATTAAGACAATTCATTTCTCCTCCTTACCCAAACTATGAACATATTTCAAGCCTCACTAACAATTATTAAAAAATAATAATTCCAAGAGTATAGATTCACTGCCCAGAGTCACTACATCTGTTGTATGAATACCTTAAGCTTTGTTATGCAGTTGCAGAGCCAGATTGAGCATGCCCAGCAACATGTTCAGCAAGTGATGTATTTCAGCTGGTTTTTGTCCTTATAGATACACACACATGTTTTGACAATGCTCTCATATGAAGGATATCGCTGTCAGGAGCAATCTCTTTGCAGCTATAATGCATAGTCTTTCAGAAAACCATGCAGAAGGGCTAGAAAAGTTACTGTATTTAGGAAACATTGTCTTATCAAATCTTTACCTGTATTTACCATGAGAACAGTAAATCTTTTCTAACAACTCCCATCCACTACTTAATGTGCAAAGGGAATGTATGGGTTTATAGACATAGTCATTTGCTTTATTAGAAAACATTACTGACAGCCCTTTGGGAACATTAATACCTGGTGGTTATTTTCTGCTTTTTAATACTAAAATGAAGACCTCAGTTCTTATATGTGCAATAATATTGTTGTTTCCATAAAAACAGATTTCTGTTACTCAGACCTTAGACTGTTTTCACAGTAGGTCTGGTTACATGAATTCTAATTATCTTCAGCAGAAAAAAAAATGTGGAAAACTCTTGGAGTCATGAATCTCTAATGTATAACAGTTTATTCTCTGTAAATAACTTAGAGAGATTATGCAGAGGATAGTGTTTTCCCTTCCAGAAAGAAAAGAATTATTTTCATAGAATTTACTGCAATAAATATTAGTGTGAAAGACCTTAGTAGTTAACACCAAATGAATCTTTCAGTCTGAAAAAAAAAAGCAGATGAAGTCCTCAGAAAGCAGCTAACAGCCAAAAAGGGAAGAAGATATTTTAGATGAAGATTCATAAGAACATACAGTTCATCTCCAAAAGCAGTTGGAGCTAAGACAGCAATAGCTCAGTGACATATTTTAACTTTTTTATCTGCAAGGAATTGAGGTGATTATTTGCAGCTTCTGAAACAAAGCATACAGCTTTGCCAAGGATTAGGTTAACAATCCTGATTTTTAGTTTTCTTTTTATAGAGAATAACCCTATTCCATTATCTGAAAAAATGGTCGAGATATTTTCTACAGTTCCCATCTCTGTGAATTTGATTACAACACTATGGTTGAAGTGTAGCTGTTCAAAAAAGAATCTTCCTTTATACTTAAGCCTCTTGATCTACTAACCATAAATTTCTAGAAATGAATTGCTCTGACTTCCTGCCCTAAGAATAGAGAATAACAGATGAGGTAACACCACAATATAAAAACTTTCCTCACTTTTCTTTCACAGAACTTATGGCTTTTCTACCCACTTAGGCTCCTTTTTTTGTCAAGTTTTCATACTAGTCTTTCTCGTGTGTAATCATTTACATGAATATTCACTATTACCTCTTACTGTCACTGGATTGTTGCATCAGGAACAGGAAGATGAGGAAGAAAGCTAAGAGGGTTGGGGATTTTTTGTTGGTTGGTTAGGTGCTTGGGTGTTTTTTGGTTTTTGTTTTGTCTATTTTAGTGGTTTTGTCATTGTTCTGTTGGGATTTATTATTATTTTGAGGGACAGGGTTCCTTTCTTTGTTTTAATTTTGGCTTGATTTTAAATCACAGTAAATGAAATATCAACTATCACTTTAAAAGCAACCTTGGCAATGCAAGATACATTTTGGAAACCAAAACACAGTAGATTTCTAACATTCTAATTGCACATTACTAAACTTTCCTAAGGAAGACTAAAGTAAGATTTCTAGCTTTCACATGTCAGAACCACAATACATTTCCTATTTAATATTCAGTACTTCCTCAGCTTCTGATTTCCACAGACAATTAAAACACGCCTCTCTTTGAAGATGTGTTTCAAAATGTACATTAAGTAGTTAATGAAACAAGTTTCAACGTGAAAAAAGAAATTTTAAATGTTACTGTACTTAAAGAAGAGATAAAATTGTCAAGAAGAAATTAAAGTATACATTGAACGTGTAAGCACCTCATCATAGTGGTGCATTTATGGTATTTAGATAGCTACAGTCCTAACTCCTATTTCCTACCTCACTGGAGTTTCTACTAACAGCAGAAAACTACTCAAGCCTTCATGACTTTTGTCTTTAAGATACTGCATCTGTGTCACATTATGAATTTGAGCAAGCTAATTCCCAGATTTTTACACATTGAGAGCTGCTTTTACAGAAAAGCTGTAAAAGACAACATGATGATTAATATATTTGTAATATGTTCTATCTGTTCTGTTTCTTGTGGCTTCTCTGCATTCTCTCTCAAATAAAGTTTTACTCTTCTACTTTCTCCATCTTCTTCAAAGACTTCCTGAAACACCACAGGACAAACTAAGACAAGCATGATTGGAGAGAAAATAATTTTCACTACTCTCCAGGAAGCCCCCAAACCACACACTAGGCACTTATGCTTACACAACTGAAATAGCACAATGGGTGGATTTTGTAGAAGTGGTGGATTCCAGTAAAACCAAACACATACATCCATTTTCTTCACTTTCAATTCCACAGCAGAACACCTATCTCTAAAAATGGAAGAAATTTTAAAAGAATTACGAATACTATTCTCTTCAGAAAAAATATTACCTTTAAGAGTGACTACACTATAATGACAAAGCAATGAATTGATACAATGAAATATTGTATCAGTTTAATCTAAAATTAACACCTTTTAGATTATTTGATGGAGAGATGAGAGCCTGCATCCTCCTTTCACTTAAAGAAACTGAACAATTTAGGACATTTTTTCATACGCCTGTGCCTTCATAAATCTCATGTTAAACTCATTATCCAATAACAGTATCAGTCAGTTAATTACAGCATGTTTGAATGCTGTGGGTCTAAGATTTACAGCATAGAATCTTGGAGTTCTACATTTAAGGCAGAAGAGAGAGTTTTGTTCCACTGTTCAGTCCTGTAGATCTCACTGTTCATAAAAAAACATTAAACAGTGGCAACTACTGATGTTTAACTACTTCACCTTCCACTCGGTAAGGGAAAACAGAAGCTGACATGAGCTTGCAAGCAAAGTAGTCTCCTACTTTTGTCAAATCAAATAAAAATGAACTTTAAAGATACTTTGCTGCTCCAGTTACAAAATGAGTTGTTACTGTCTTTTGTACACTTCTAGAATAAAAGAGACACATATTCTTCTCAACATTCATCCTTAGAATTTGAAATTCCAGGTAAGTATCTCTTCATTTAACCCATAATATTAATCTGTTTCCTTTTATGTAAAATGTAATTCTGATCTGGAAATAAGCATAAACATGTCAAACCAGAGTTTAGTAAGGAATGGATTCGGTACATTATCCTGCTCTTTAAAAAAAATTCTCATTGCCAAGATACAGGCACAACACTTGCAAGGGTTGTAAACAACATATATGTTTCCTTCTGCAACTTCCACAGCAGGGAGTTTCATTTATCCTCTGAGAAATAAGGTCAGGTATATTTAAATAAAAAATAGCAACAGCAACAAAATTAAAACAAAATAAAACAACAAAAACAGGTGCTTGAACTATTCAGCACTTTACAATTCATGACCTATTGGTCTTAAAAATATACAGAATTCCTTCTAATCAGCACTTGAGATTATCTACCTATTAAAAAAAACATAGCAAAAAAGGCTCACTGAAATAGAGGGAGCAGATCAAGAATTAGAGACAGGAGACTGCTCGCAAAAAGCATTCTAGGATAACCTTCTTCTTTTCTAGACATTTTTAACCCTTAGCTAGTGTGGATTATAAGTTTCACTGCTGCAGATGGTCCACTTATGCAGACCATGTGAAAATATCATAATTAGGCAGTTTTCCCTGATGGGCTGCTGAACCCTGTACACTTTCAGAATCAAGGTGTTTAACTCCCTGGGCAGAAATTCTGTCAACATGTTCTACAACATATCTATGACATGAGAGAAGGGCCAGGGATGGTCTCTGTGTGGTAAAACTCTTACACGTCTGCTGAAGGTGGCATTTATGGGAGGCTTGGGTGACAGATAGTAGATACCACAATTTTGCAAATTCAGTAATAGTTGGTGCTGCTTTGGTAGGTGGGTGGCTGCATTTCAAATTTAAGTTTAGACTAAACACTGTTTGTTATACATGCCTCCTAGATATGCAAAGACAGAGGAAAATAGGGGTTTTTTGCTTGTTTCTTTATACGCAACGTATTTTTCCTAGTATGAGGTAACTGAAATGTTTAGATAGTAACACCTATTCCCCATTTAAAAAGTGGTATTTTTCAGATTAAAAAATTAAGAAGAGTTTGAGCAGAACTTTTTCTCAAGAGATATAAAGTACAAGGGAAATAATTTTATGCTAAAATTAAAAAATACTTGTGATGGTCATTAAATAAAAAAACCACTGTGGATATATTTTAGAGACAAAATTTGATGGAAAATCATCTTGAATTACTAAGATGATAAAGTTATAAATGCTCTGATGTTTTTAAGATTTAGGAATAAATCTTAACTGACATCTTAATGAAAAGTTCTTATACTGTGCAGTATACCTGCTTGTTCAAAAGGAACTCAGTATCTGAGGATAAGAAAAGCAATAAAGAAGGTTGAGATATTAAAGCCCATCACTTTACAGGTCTGGAATATTTATCTACTTATTCTATTTTTAATTCATCTGACCATCTTCCCTCTGTCTGGTCCATTTGGCATACACTTTTTGTCTGCCCTTACTGTCTGGAGATCATCTCAAAATGACAACAGAAACACAGCATGATATGCAGTATGCATCTCCTAGCTTACCACACTTAGAAGAAAACAAAATAAATTAACAGTCATGTGAGTCAAAATCCCCTCCCAATCACTTTTAAAGAAGGAAAGAATAAAAGAGTGACATTTTCTATGTCTGATTAGAGAATCCCATATTAAAAAAAAAAATAGGTACTCATGTCACATCAATACACAACTATTTCACTTTCTTATAAATGAACTGCATGCCTCAGGATAAGATTCTCTGCTAGCAACATGCACAGACCATTACACCTCTACAAAGCCAAGGAATATGGTTTGTTTTGTTTTTTTTTTTTTTTAATCCAGTATATCTACAATACAGTTCTACTAACACATACTTTGTTATGGAGATGTTAATAACTGCCTGTCATAATTTCACTGATATTCATTTATAATCTGCTTCCACCTATTAGCAAAAAAAATCGAAAACCTTTCAGCATTGGTATTATCTGAAAGCGTATTTTTTATCAATAAAAGTTAAAAAGTCATTCTTAGAAAAAATTACTACCCTTGCCTGTTTTACTGCTGTCTATAGTTGCTATTTGCTTTACAAAACAGAATTCTCCTCTACAGCAAGAGGGATGCTGTGATTACCCATGAGTTGCAGCACACTGCTTAGAAAAGAAATACATATTTCAACATGGAAGCAAGAGAAATTCACCATTTGTTTAGAGATTGCTGATGCTTGAGTGAGGGCATTGTTTGGTTTAGCTTTACTATTTCAATAGCAATTTCACTATCTATTATGGATTAGCTCACCTTCCTATAACTGACTTAATTTCCTCTTTTAAGTTGGTTATTTTTTATACAGACACACTGCTTATTTTAAATAGGTATCTTTTAATTCCCTTTTTTTCCTCATAAACAAGTAAAACTCATCTTGGTCATATCTCTCAGACTTTCTTAAAAAGAAAAACAAAACAAAGGAAGAGAATTCACTCATGTATTAGTTTAACACAATTAAACATATGGCATTAGAATACCAATTGAATTTGTACACATGGATCTTAATTGTTCTAGCAGATTCTCAAACTGTTTCTTTACAGCTGTTGAAGAAATAAAGTAAATTAGCCAGTAGGCTTCATCTGAACAGCCACAATACATTTTCCCTCTCTCTCCTGCCTCCTATTTTAAGTCATTCTCTTTTTAAGGTCTGATCTTCCCAGCCAGAGAGCATGCAGAGATTATCAAACATGGAACAGGTGATTTCTAAAACATCCCTGTAGCTACTGACAACCATCTCCCATCAGAGGGCTTCTCACTATCCAAATTTTCCATTTCCTCAGGAACACATTTTCCTAATCAACTCTTACATCCCTATTTAAACTTGCCATCTCACTGTATGCCACTAAAAAGCTGTACTGTTCCAACCCAGGCAGTAATACTGGGTCACAGGTAAGTGAAAATATGGAGTCACACACTCTTCTCATACAAAGGCAGAAAGCTTCACTGATTAACTCAAAATCTGTCTCCAACTTTCTCTGGAGTTTTACCACTGTTCTAGAGAGTGACGTGATCCATGAAACATCTCCTTAAATATTGCATTGTACCTTTTTAAGCATTGCACTTTGTAAAAACTGGGTTTTTTTTCTTTTTCTCTCCATGCCAAAATTCAAAACTGGTTATTCTGCCATTTGTAGCTTTGTAAAGACACAAAAAACTTGCCTGCACTTACAACCCTTAAACACAATTTTCAAGAACATGTTTACAAAATATGCATAACTTGGCACTGATGACTGTGGTGGGGTAACCTTGGCTGTACACCAGGTACCTACCCAAACTCTATTATCATCTTAGTACAAAAGTCCCATACCTTTTCAGTGATTTCTCATGAGCAACTCCTCACAGCACAACCATCCAACTCTCCCCTCAACTAGCAAGCCCACTCTTTTGTAGCACTCTTCTTCTTATTGGACACAGCTGTGGCCTATTAAGGGCAAGGCTGTTCCTAATCTTTGGTGATTAGTACAGCTGCAACTCCTCAGGTGTGAGACTACCTTCTGCACTGTTTTCTTACATTCTATCCCTCTACAAAACTCTATCACTCTGCTTCTCAGTAGGATGAGAGGAGAAAATAAAAAACTCAATCTTAGCCAAGTCCAATATAATGACTCTTGAGGAAAATGAGAATGTGTTGTTATGCTGCTTCAAAGAGCTTAATAAAACTAAGCCTGCCCATTTATGCAAGTAACATGCTATATAGCCAAATATCATGCAAATTGAGATTTAAAAAAAAAAGGAAACATTTCAGTGAACTACCCAAGCACAGTTTGACTAAAACAAGAGTTATTCTACAGCACAGTCAGAGATCAGAGACGTGAAAGCAGTTTTCTTTTGATCAATACTGATATGGTTCACAGAATCACATCAGAAAGCAGTCAACCAGAGTTCACCATTGGCAAAAGAAATCTGACCTCCAGGGCTGGGATCCTATCATGTTTGAGACCCAGACAGGACAAAAATATTATTCATACACAAATTAATCATTGCCATTCTCAAAGCTGCCTTCTAAGGAATGGGGTGAATGAATTAAAAAGAGGACTAACTTGAAATGGTCCCTTACAGAGAAGCCACATGTAAATAGCAGTGCTTTGAACAACAACAGTGCCCATCACCTGCTTTATCCCAACACAGATCTCCTATTTGTCAATAAAACTATGATAAATTACAGAAAAGGCATCTGCTCTATATATTGGTCATTGGGTTGAAATACAACTGGGTAAGGTTTTGAAATTTGCATTATCTAAAGAGTGCACTATGACTTTAGGCTGAGACACATTTTGTCTTTAACAAGATCTTACATTGAGGGAGCTTTATGGGAATTAGTCTGTCTTATTTTTTTAAAATACAGATGCTAATGACACTTACCAAAGAGTTAAAATTTCACAACAGAGGCAATTTCCCACATATCTGGAGTCATTCCTTCACCATTTATAGAAAAAAGAGATCACTACATATAGACAATATGTTATAATCAGGAAAAAAAAACCCAAACCAAACCAAAACCCAAAGCCCACAAACAGTCAATCATCCAGCCACTTCACTGGAGTCCAACTTGACTTAAGGATTCTAGCTGATAAGAGAATGCAAATAGTTAACTCCTACATCATTATGCAAGGTGATGTTCCGTGAAGGGAATACAGGAAGGCACTGCCTCTTCTGTCAGGCCACATTTTCAGAGGCATGTCACATAGAAAAAAAGTTGAAAGTTGAAAAGTTGAAAGTCTTGAGTTCTAGAAGCAGTAGAAACCTCAGGTTTACTGCTCAACAAAAGATAGCACAGTCTATCTAACTTTTATTGCCACCAGGTAACCCAAGAAGAGGCAATAAATCAGATCAACAACTGATGCTAATTCGGGCAGGAATATCTCAGCAATTATGCCATATTCTCCTACTCCACTTTCAAAATGAAGTCTCAAACCATTATTGAGGTAGACTATACAAACAGAGGAAGGTTATTTCTGATTGTTTTCCCATGAGAAATGTCTTCTTCAAGGAAAAAGAGGGTTCTCAAGGCAATTTGTGAGCATAGTACCATACTATGTCTAGTGTGGGTACCCTGTATCTACCAGGAAAGCCTGACTTACTTACAGTCTTGATCATTGTGTAGTGATCCATACCTGGAAAAATAAGCATAAAATTATGGTTTCTTCTAGTTCAGTAGCATTTTTACACTTACATTACACCACGGTAAACAATTACACACTTTGCAAGACAGAGAAAGGTGTGAAAGGCATCACTTTTTACCTTCCCTTCACTGTTTCTCAGCAGAATGCAAGTATAAAAATTATGTCAACTGCCTGCAGTAAGAGTCACTTATCTCCATCAAAGAATTTCAAGCATTTTTCAAACAACCAATTTCCTCTACCTTCACTCAAAACAAAAAAACCACCCACCCTATATTAGGATTTAGTCAAGCAAAGCAAGCCACCAAAGAAGTTCCCTAAGGTCAAAGATAAGTCAACTGAAGAAACTCCTATGTTTCCAACAGACCTTATTCCCAATCCCCTGCCCAAGCCTTTATGTCACACCCGCACTTTGTAAGGGCATTATCCATAAAGGCCCTGATTTCTTTTTTCTATCTATTGCGGTTGCTCCATATGTCCTTTTCCTTTACTGCAGGCCATAGAAAGGACTCACTAATCCTCCTCTCATACAAATGCCTGTTTTTCTGACATGCTGATGTTCATGTAGATGTGAGTTTGCACTTCTTCCCTTTTCCTCACAGTGGGTGAAGCTTAAGTTATCTTTATGTTGAATGATAGGATAAACACAAAAGCAGAAAGAAATGAAAACCAGATAAAAAAGAACAAGATAAGCAACAGCAAGAAGTTTCACAAATCTCCTCAACTGATGATGCTGGGCTGTGATAAATCAGGCTTGTACAGATTCTGTCATAAGCTAGCAAAAAGACAATGCAACTTTTAAAGGTCACATCCCTAGTTTCAAAACTCAGCACTAAAACAAGATATTGCCTTTAATTGTATTTTACTGGTTAATAACTGTGTTGATCTTCCCTTTTTCAAGTGCTGACATGAGTTACGTGCTTGTGAAACACAGTTGCCACTCTTAGGTTAGCTAAATTTTATAAAAATACAAATATCAGTTAAGAAAGCAGCAGCACTTCCATTATGAGATGGTGCCATTTATCTCTTCTTACAAGGACCAATTGGACCATGCTTTCTCTAAGAAACCAGTCAAAATCTCCAATCCTTTCCAGAGAAATGGTCATGCTCAGCTTTCCGACATGCTTTTATTCAGCTACATGTTAATTAAGAACTTATCAATGCACATTTACCTGTAGATGCCTCACCAGCAGGCACTTCGTTTTAAATCACATTAATTGTTACGCTGAAGTATGGCACTGGCTAATCATATCACAGGTTATGTAATTTCATCATAAAAGTCCTCTCTAAGTACATGGTATACATGCTTACAAAGTGATTTTAAAAATGTAATTCCAATGTTGAAGCAGTAAGTGCAGACTAAAAAAGTTTTAAGTATTTCCTGTATGTCCCATGGTAGGTCATCTTAGAATTTACTCCTCTAAGACACTTAAGCAGACAACCATTTTTCTTTTCTCAATGCCATTTATTGCAGTAAACTAGCACTTGCTTATCATAACTGTTCCATGTGCATCATGAAGATGTGATTATCTATGTCCTTAAGTCCCATTTCTCACTTCCTCTTTCACCAGCCTGTCAGCATCAGGAAATTCAAAGCATAACAATTATGACAATTAGCATCAAAACCATTTGGCCATGACCCTACTATTTTTTTCAGAAACAATGAACATTACCAAGTCAACACTTTGTGAGAGAGAAAGCTGAGCTGGATGTTGGGATAGCACAATAAAAGTACTGTGGTGATATGTGTGTGCAATCAGCCATACAGGGACTTAAACTAGAAGTGGTCTTATTATGCAAACAGCAGTCTCTGGTATGCAAATAAACACAAACAAAGCACAACACGGGACTCTTGAATAATACCAGCTGCTGCTGGCAGTCAAGAAATCATTTCTTATAATCACTTAAAAATAAACAAGACACACACACCCATTCTAAACATGATTTTCATATATACGCCTTAAGTGATCACAGGATATGACAGGAATGTTTTTAAAATTCAAAAGTCTTCAACAACTTTTGGCCCTCTAATAGCACACGTTCTAGTGTGCTACCTACTTGTCTTGCCACTGGGCCATCACCACTGACACAGCTATATAGGGTTTCAGGCTTTCATTGGGGTGGCAGAATTTAATTGTGTAAACCAGTTTATAAAAGTAGAGTAACCTAATATACATAGGAGTAAACTGGAAGCAAAGGACAGACCCAAAGGACAGACAAAAGATGGAAAGTGTGGGTTTGAAGCATTATTAGCAGCCTTCATCTACTTTTCCCCCTGACCCCCTACTAAAATAAAGGAGAAGAATACATGTAGTTTTGAGAACAGCCAGAAGCAAGTACCAAAGAAGAGACTCTTAAGTCCCCTTTTGTTTTAGAGTTCTTGCAGCAGCAATACTGAATCTGCATTACAATGCTTTGCCTCTGGGCAGCAGCAATACCATAGTATACTACTTTAACTATAAATGTTTAATCACTGCCTATGATCTCAGCACAGTCCACCAGTTTCATTTTGTGAGCATGGGCCAAGCTGTGCAGAAATATCCTAAATCAAGGTTTAACAGCATCAGTTAGAAATTATTCTGGCTGTGAATCCTCTTATCTCCTCTTATTCATACTCCCCAGCTCTGAAGGCAGATTGCTTTTCCAGCACAACTGTTTTACCTAAAGATGCACCCCACAATGCAGAGCACGTAGACAAGCAAATTAACTCCCAGTCACATTAATGTTATCTAGACTTCAGTGATATCCACACTCCTACAAGCTACAAAGCCAGCTGTCTGTTTTCTCTGAAGTTTAAAAGTCATAGTAGGACCCAGAAAAACTGAGAAAATGAGACTGATCAATTTCATTTCAATAATGCTGGTTTGCATAAAAAAAGGGACTTTCTGCTAAGTAAAAAAGAGATTCCCTTATCCACTGGAAGAAAAGGAAAAACTGGAAACAAGGTAGGATATAATGGGAAGGTCCATTATGTGATATATTAAACTAAATATTCAGACCCCTGGGGCATAAATATGTAACAAACTGACATTCAACATCCTGTAGGGTAATTATGAGCAACTGCACTAGAAATCCTGAGTGAACTATTCACCTTCTGCATTGACAGAAATGCACTGGCATAACCTGACTTTCATAAAGGATTGATATCTCCACCATTGTGTTTTAATGAATTCTGATTTGATATTAGTAACAGCTTGCCCCATATTAGTGTACTGGTGATGGCCTCCTACAGTTTCTCTTTGAAAATGAAATTAAATTAGCATCATAGAACAACAGATTTTGTAAACTCTAGTGAATAATCTAAAAAACTGGTCATTTGTAAACCAATTTAAAAGAAGTCTATAGGACATTAACACAAGGAAAATTCTGTGAAGTCATTTACTTAGAAGGTAAATAATTAGCTCTGAGTCTGTGAAATTTGTGCTAGGGATTAATGTGTGTCTATATTTTAGACAGTTAACTGGATTTGCAAAATATAACAAAACTACATAACACTTCACAAGGTAATGTTATTTTCTTGGTACTTCAGTGGATGATTCTCCTGTGCATGTGTGCATTTTGTGCAGCTCTTTTTGTAGTCATGTAGTTGTTTTACCTGAGTTTGGATAACATACCTCTGAGCAACCATTGTATGATATTTGGAAAATTACTGTATTGGGAAGCCCCATTGCTTCAACTGAGGCTACAATCTACTTTTCAGGAGAATCCTTTTAGTTGCTCCCACAAACATGTACCACAGATCTGATCAGCTGCTTTCCCACAAGAAACTGCTTCATTCTAATGAATAGTTTGTGATTCTTTGCTATGTTTTCCACACTAGCAAAATGGAGCTGCAAGAGGTTGAATCAGTAGAGGGTACAATTATCCCTTCTCCAAAGCAACAAGTGAAAGACACTTGGATATCTTGTATGCAGGATTGCTATCTTTATTTAAACATTTCCAGTACATCACAAGCTTTGTATTGGTTTATTCCACTAATTTTTTATCTTATGCAGTTTGAGATTTATATATTGCCCTTTGTCTATTGCTTTAGTAATATCTATCTTCTCTTTAAAAATAATAAATAAATAAAAAAAAACCACAAAAAAAAACAATAAAAAAACACCTATCCCCTGAATAGATACAGGCCTTCTTACCTCTTATTTTCAATGATTAAAAAAAAACCCAAATCTTTTGGGAGTCAGTAAGAAAACCTTGCAGGGTTTGTCTGCCTTCAAACATCATGCATCTTGTATAACAGATCAAGCTTTTAACTTAATATGCTCTGCTTACTGTAACAAGACAAAATGACAGGGGCCCAGATTCCAGCTCCAAAAAAGACATGTGATGCATTTTGGAAGCCCACTCTTCTCACCTCTCCCCTCTACTGAAAGCAAGGGGCATACCTGTTTTGATATTGTTGTTGTAAAGTGCTCATTAAATTATGGCTCATAGCAGGGGGCAAGAATACTTTTGACTAAATCTGTTAGCCAGCCTCCTGCAGTGACTCTCCTCTAGATTCCCCAGCAGGCATCTCTTTGATGTGCTTATAATAAATGGAATACAACTGGGAGAAATCAGAAAGGGCAATGTTGACAACTGTCATAACAGGTTACAGCTTGAATGGCAACAGAGCAGAAGGTCTCTCTCTCTCTCTGTTGCTCTCATACCTCAGATCTCCTTAGCATCATTTCTGGTAGGCATCCAATCTCCATTAGCAAGAATTTCTGGAAAATTGCATTTCTCCCTAAATTCTCTCTCTCTCTCTCTCTCTGCTGTAAATATAATGCACTGTTGCAGTCCGCCAGGTCTTCTAGATTAAATGGTTTTGCAATTCTCACAGCATATCCACCATGATAGGCTAAGTGCCAAGATATAATTGGTGATACATAACAGAAATTACAAGCAATATTAATAGAGGATATATTTCAAGAAAAGAACTATTTTCATTCCAGAAGCATTTTTACGCCATTAGGTAAAGGGCAAAAAATGTTAATGCTACTAAATATGGTATAATTCCTCAGCAACCATTTTTATCTGATGAATGCTATATATTTATGTCATACTGCAAATTGCCACATAAATTATCTCATTTTGTCAGCACTAGAAAATTTGGAATATATGACAACTTTAAAATATTGACTAATAGCTGATAATGTTGCATACTGCTTCATATATTGTGAAAACATACGTTTTTTAAAATAAAACATTATATGCATTAAAATACACATGCAGACTAATTTAATTGGTAATAGTAACTGTAAATTCCCATGAAGACAGGAATATTATATCTCATCCCTGTTCTAAGCATTTCAATATCTAATAATGTTTTCAGCTCTTATTAACATGTTCCTTTGCAATATCAACCATTAAGATGAAGGCCTAAAACCCTTAAAGGCTTAAAACTTAAAAAAAATAAGCCACATAATAAAAGCTGTTTGAAGGCTAAATACAAAATCAAGGAAATCAAAGAAAGAAAAGTTAAAGAAAAACAAATTTCACACACAACTGCCCCCCCTGCCACAGTCCAATGAGATGAAAGGCAGAAGGTGCTTGATTTGAGATTTCACTTTTTCAAATCAGTCTAGAAAATTCCTGTTATAGCTGAGGCTGATGCTATGCAATCCAACTGGCTTTAAGGAATCCTAATTTCTATTATCCTACAAAAAACACCCTCCATGTTAGTAGGAATTGAAGCCTTTCCAACTGAAGGATGCCAAAATGTAAGCTAATACTGAGCAATAGTGGATCATCATTGTGTTCTTGTTCTGAATGACAATTTGGTGAATATGTGAGACAAGCCTGAGGCCTAACCATGACTTCCCACAGAGAGAGGAGGAACAGGCAGCGTGGTATAAGCCTCACAGCAACACTTTCAAGTGCTGTATTTCAAAAATAAATCTCAGACTGTATATGGCAGAGAGAACATAGGGACAATTGTTCTCCAAAGAACAATGTTAAGTTTTCACTTTTCAAAATCTTTCTGAAATTCATCATTTATAGAGTAAGCAAAGAACAAGGATAAAGTATTGATAAACAAAAACATACCAGTGATGAAATCACAGCACTGTTAAACTGAATAAGGGCTTATGCCAAACTTGAAGAGTAAGAGCAGTTTCAATAATTTCCACAAGAATGAATAATGACAAACTATCTAGGGATTCCGTTTTACTCAACATATGCAAACATAGAGAAGATTATATTCTTGGACATTGAAGAAATTATTTGAAATGAGATGTCACATATTCTTTGAAGTCACTCATGTTAATACACCATTGGGTTATTGTCACTGGCCTTAAAAGTTTGCTGTCATACTATTTAATTGGAAATTCCAAGCTAATCTAAGTTCTCCTATCATGTTCCTGTCCATCAAACCAGTGTAATAGCTATTTTAAGCTTTTCCATGTGTGGGAGATCACTGATACTGAAAAAAATCACTTCATTGAAATATTTGTGTAATTAATTCTCAAAACCAACTGAAACAACACAAAAAAAGAGGTGCAAAATACAATTATAAAGCAGTGGTATTTCTCATCTTGACTAGGGACCAGGGATTAGAACTTCTATAAGCTTGTGTAAGATTCTCAGTATGCACCAAAAGACCTCTCCTCCATGCCCACAATTCCATCTCCAGCTTTCTGTACTAAACAGAGATGCTGAATTACATTCTAACCAGACCAGCACTTGGAGTCATACCTCATAATATTCCACTTGTTTTTAACACAATATTATGTTACCTCAAAAGTTGCCAGAGATAAAAGACTCAGTAATCAAATCTGTAGAAGTTATTATAAGGAAGAGGAACTGAAAGTCAAAAGATCTCCGACTTGGCATGCAGGTGATATCAGACTCATATAAGTCTTTCCAAAATCTGATGCAACACGATTGCCTCCAGCTTCCTTAGAGCAACAAAGATATCCTATTTCTCTACCTGCACAACAAAGAATTCCATAAGCATCACTAAGAAAAAAGGCTCAAACTATTTACTCCAGAAAGACACTAGTCAGGTGAGACACCGCCTATCCACACTGTCTCAATGTATCACCTTGAAAGGCTCTACAAGAAAATAGCCTGCTGAAAAGCTGTTGACTTACAGTGATATTTGTTTTCTAAGCATCTCCCTAAATCTCCTATTCTGTTCCATTCTCCCTAAATCTCCTATTCTGTTCTGAAGAAAACAAACAAACAAAAAAAAATTAATAAGATACTCCTATTTTTACTCACCATGAAAAGCAAAACCATACTAGGACTTAGCTGATTTCAAATCCGGCTTCTCTTTTTTTACTTATTCCAGAAGAAAAAAAAAAAAAAGAAAAAAAAATTTTTATTTTACTAAAAGTGATTCAAATATGACATGAACTGTAGCTTTTCAAAATTCTAAATTTTAGTGATTCTTCTTTTACATAAAAATGTAGATAGCACTGAAGCAGAATCTCAGAACCTAAAATCAGCTACAGCATAATCTTAGATTAAAAAGTTAGAAAAAAGTCAGCACAAAAGAAATTAAAATAATTTTTATAAATGGCACATATCATAGAATATCATAGAATCACAGAATGGTTTGGGTTGGAAGGGGCCTTAAAGATCGTGTATTTCCAACCCCACAGCCGTGGGCAGGGACACCTCCCACTAGACCACGCCAGCCTGGCCTCAAACACTTTCAGGGATGGGGCACTCCACAGCTTCTCTGGCAACCTGTTCCAATTCCTCACCACTCCCACAGAAAATAATTTCTTTCTAACATTCAATCTAAGCTTACTGTCTTCCAGTGGCACTCAGAATCACAGAAATTCCTGTAAGTGAAAGAATAAACTCTCAACATGTGTGTGGTAACAAAGACAAAAATAACAGCATTTTAAGGGGAAAAGTGGGAGAGGAGAGAAAAGAGTAAGGTTGCTTTTTATGGCACAATGATCTGGAAGGTTGTGACTTGCATGAAAATCAAAACAGTTTCTCTGAAGTAAGCCAAGGATTCATCTTCTATAACAAACACTAGGAATTTTTATAAGCTGTTATTCAACCAAAACTCCCCAAAACTTCAAAATAACAAATCTAACTTTAGCTTTCAAAATCTTGTCTAATTTTAGGAAATCTTTATATCATCATGTACCAAAAAATATTTCAGTGCCTTTAGCTGAGTAACTTTGTGATTCATGCAAG